>NC_079192.1:37272308-37926707 GCF_029499605.1 Hyla sarda
TACAAATCTGTTTAACTTTCTGGCACCAGTTGATTTAAAATAAAAAAAGGTTTTTCACCGGAGTACCCCTTTAAGTGTATGTTGCTCCATTCAGGGGTGTATGTACTGTAGAAGCTGCTGCTATGGACCCTGGTTAGCAAAGGGCCCCATACACATTCCATAAAAATGGTCTAAACCTCGGTGGGACCATCTGACTGTCTTATGTACTCTTTGACTGATGATGTTAGAGCTGCAGTCTTCAAACTGTGGATAAAACAACAACTCCCAGCATGCCCAGGCAGCGAATTGTAGTTTTGCATCATCGAGAGGTCCAGAATTTGAAGACCACTAGAGAAAAAGAAAAATAGGGCATGTTGAATTTGAACACCTGATCCATTGGTTTTCTCAGAATTTACACAGCTACCAGGAGGTGTCTACTTACTCCTTTCTTCCCATGAAAAACACATGCATACTTGTGTGTTGGGTGGAATAGGTGTTTGAGCGACAACTTTTGAAGATATGTAGATGAGTAGCAAAAACCTGTGCAGGTCTTCTATGGAGTGTGCAGGTCTTCTATGGAGTGTGCAGGTCTTCTATGGAGTGTGCAGGTCTTCTATGGAGTGTGCAGGTCTTCTATGGAGTGTGCAGGTCTTCTATGGAGTGTGCAGGTCTTCTATGGAGTGTGCAGGTCTTCTATGGAGTGTGCAGGTCTTCTATGGAGTGTGCAGGTCTTCTATGGAGTGTGCAGGTCTTCTATGGAGTGTGCAGGTCTTCTATGGAGTGTGCAGGTCTTCTATGGAGAGTGCAGGTCTTCTATGGAGAGTGCAGGTCTTCTATGGAGAGTGCAGGTCTTCTATGGAGAGTGCAGGTCTTCTATGGAGAGTGCAGGTCTTCTATGGAGAGTGCAGGTCTTCTATGGAGAGTGCAGGTCTTCTATGGAGAGTGCAGGTCTTCTATGGAGAGTGCAGGTCTTCTATGGAGAGTGCAGGTCTTCTATGGAGAGTGCAGGTCTTCTATGGAGAGTGCAGGTCTTCTATGGAGAGTGCAGGTCTTCTATGGAGAGTGCAGGTCTTCTATGGAGGGGTATGGTATTCTACGGAGGGGTCAGATCTTCTAGGGAAGGGTCTGGTCTTCTTCTAGGGAAGGGTCTGGTCTTCTATGTATTCTATGGAGGAGTCTGGTCTTCTATGTATTCTATGGAGTAGTCTGGTCTTCTATGAATTCTATGGAGTAGTCTGGTCTTCTATGAATTCTATGGAGGAGTCTAGTCTTCTGTGTGTTCTATGGAGGGGTCTGGTCTTCTATGTATTCTATGGGGGGGGGGGGTCTGGTCTTCTATGGAGGAGTCTGGTCTTCTATGTATTCTATGGGGGGGTCTGGTCTTCTATGGAGGAGTCTGGTCTTCTATGTATTCTATGGAGGAGTCTGGTCTATGTATTCTATGGAGGAGTCTGGTCTATGTATTCTATGGAGGGGTCTGATCTATGTATTCTATGGAGGAGTCTGGTCTTCTATGGAGGAGTCTGGTCTATTTATTCTATAGAGAGTCTGGTCTATGTATTCTATGGTGGAGTCTGGTCTTCTATGGAGGAGTCTGTTCTCTGTATTCTATAGAGGGTCTGGTCTATGTATTCTATGGAGGGGTCTGGTCTATGTATTCTATGGTGGAGTCTGGTCTTCTATGGAGGAGTCTGGTCTATTTATTCTATAGAGAGTCTGGTCTATGTATTCTATGGTGGAGTCTGGTCTTCTATGGAGGAGTCTGGTCTATGTATTCTATAGAGGGTCTGGTCTATGTATTCCATGGAGGGGTCTGGTCTATGTATTCTATGGAGGGGTCTGGTCTATGTATTCTATGGAGGGGTCTGGTCTATGTATTCTATGGAGGAGTCTGGTCTTCTATGGAGGAGTCTGGTCTATGTATTCTATAGAGGGTCTGGTCTATGTATTCTATGGAGGGGTCTGGTCTATGTATTCTATGGTGGAGTCTGGTCTTCTATGGAGGAGTCTGGTCTTCTATGTATTCTATGGAGGAGTCTGGTCTTCTATGTAATCTATGGGGGGGGGGGGGGGGGGTCTGGTTTTCTATGTACCCTAGGTCCCCTTCCCTGCAGGACTGCACAATGCAGTCAGAGCGTTCCCAATGGCGACCATAAGCATGGTTGCCATCCTCCTGATGAGACTACATAATTCTCCAATGAATATACAGAGGAGGCTCCTTGTTCTAATACAAAGTGACATAACCAATTCCATGTCCTGATATAGTCGATCAATGAACATACCCTGGGGCTCCCTGATACGGTACAGTTGTACAGAGCAGCACGGGGAAGTGAAAGCATTATTTTTAATAGCAATGAGAGATTTTGTTTCGGAAGTCCACATGAACTTTGGAGACTTGTGAAATAAAGAGGAATTATAACAAAAACAATCCAAAAAACCCTACATAATATTATAGACAGGGCCTGGGATGGAGCAAACATACTGCTGGTGGCTGAAGTTATATACGTTTGTTTCTGTGTCTTATGTAAAGGAAAAAAACATTTGGAAAAAAAAGTCTTACAGCACAATATTTTAAAGAGAGGAATGTAAGGCCATGTTAACACAGCGGAAATTCTGCATAATATCCGCAAATAGCATAGACCGATCAGAAATGGGCCATGGACGGCTATGCATTTCTGAGCAGATTCTGCCAAAAGAATGGACATGTCAACTCTTTCGGCAGAGGCCAAAATCAGGATTTCCATGGCAGATGTTTCCACCGTGGAAATTCCACCATGTGCACGGTGCAGCAGCATCCCATTGAAACCAACTAGATTCTACTGCAACGGAATTTCCAGGCTGAATTTTCTGACGGAATCCGCTCAGAAATTTCACCGTGTGAACATGTAATGATGCTGTTGTCCTGTCTATTTGGGTACTGATGTTTGCATGGAAAGAGATGTGCAAGACAACGGCAGTGTCATCATGTGAGGCTGGGAATTGAGATAAGTGCTGGGCTCAGTGTAGAAGGGCCTGGGCCCCAGCAGAACAGAGTACTTTAGGGGAGGAATCTGCTACTCTATGGAAGGCAGTGACCTGTCCACATGAGACTAAGGACATGTTCACTCTGCGCACATTTTTGCCCGAAACGCGATAACAGCAAAAAGTAAAATAAGATAAGTGACTGAACATGGCCCAAATGAAAGCAGTTATATGTTGTGGATAACGTGAGGTAGCAGACTGAGTGCTAAGAATAGCATCTGGGCCAAAACAGCACAGCAGCACAGAGGTTTTCAGGAGAAGAATGCACTGATATTACAGGAGAAGTAACCTGTCCTTCATGGCGTATAACACAGAGTATATCAGGAGGGTAAATGTAGTGATTGTTAAAGGAGGCTGAGACACTTGTGATTATTTCAGAGAGGACAGGAATGCCTGAGATAAAGATGGGTCTCACTGTGTAGGTTCTCCAGCAGCGCAGAGTATTAAAGGGGTACTCCCGTGGAAAACTTTTTTTTTTAAATCAACTGGTGCCAGAAAGTTAAACAGATTAGTAAATTACTTCTATTAAAAAATCTTAATCCTTCCAGTACTTTTTATGGGCTGTATACTACAGAGGAAATGCTTATCTTTTTAGATTTCTCTGATGTCATGACCACAGTGCTCTCTGCTGGCCTCTGCTATCCATTTTAGGAACTGTCCAGAGCAGGAGAAAATCCCCAGAGCAAACATATGCTGCTCTGGACAGTTCCTGAAATGGACAGCAGAGGTCAGCAGAGAGCACTGTGGTCATGACATCAGAGAAATCTAAAAAGATAAGCATTTTCTTTGTAGTATATAGCCCCTAAAAAGTACTGGAAGGTTTAAGATTTTTTAATAGAAGTCATTTACAAATCTGTTTAACTTTCTGGCACCAGTTGATTTAAAAAACAAAACAAAAAAAAACCCACCTTTTTCACTTCCACTATACGTTAAAGAAGGAAAACTACGACAGTCCACATTCTCATCCCTGAAACCACCTAAGAAGTTTCTTTTAGAACAAGAAAACCAGAAGTTGAGTGAGAATAGTCATAGACGATGGACACCTTTACATCACTGTGTACAGTGAACTGCGTACATACATACAGCTGACGTCTGTTTGTCCCCACGAGGTGGACTGTCACACCAACCGATGCGGACATTATTGACGTAAGGCAGGGACAACCCTTTCATGGTATAGTTAGGACTGGGAGCAGCAAGGCAACGGTAACAGACAATCGAGCTTCCTTTGGGAATGTCAACCAACACACCGTGACGCCGGTAAAGTGTCGGCACATCTGACTAGTGAGAGTCCTCAGAGAGTCCTCTTCAGCATCCGCCAACAGAGGATAAATGGGAAAAAACACAACTACTCAATGTGATTAAGACATTGATATTCATGGGCTAACCCGATACATTGGGACTGCTAGAGGACCAGGAAAAAGGATTCCAAGGACTGAAAGAGCTATCAATTGTCTCAGACAAGTCAGCTACTACTGCAAAAGTGAAAGCTCTTTTTGACTTCCTCCACACTACTTATTGAAAAAGAATGTTGGGAGTTGTAGTTTTGCACCAACTGAAATGCCACAGGTTGGGGAATCCTGCTATAGATCAAGATGAATGGGTCCTGCAGCAATTTAACAGACAAAAAATAAATAAATAAATAAACAACACCTCAGGGTACAACCAATGATCAATTCCCTCCTTATTCCATTAAAAAGGTCCGCACAGATAGTAGCCACAGACAGGTTATACTATTCATAGGGAATCATAGGTTATTGTTAAAACCGGAATACCCCTTTAATAACCTATAACCCAAATACAGCAATCTATAAATGATGATGGGAAGGGGGTGGGGGGGACAACATTTCTAAACTTAAAACACAGACATCAGTGAAGGCCATCGGCAGCTCCGAGTCACAACAAGAAGACATCTTACATTCCTGCCTCGCCTTGTCAATCTAGGTTAAAGTTCCCTAAAGTTCTCTTGCGCCCTTAGGCCATGTTCACACACATTATAAGATACAAATAAAGACTGCATTTTTATACCAAAAAACTAAACAAAACACAAAAAGAAACAAACAAAAAAAACTGCAGTTTTATGCTTTAGGCTAGGATTCCACTTGTTTTTGGATTTCTGCCACTGCAGTTTTTGAGCCAAAGCCAGAAATGTATTCAAAAGGAATAGGACATATAAAGAAAGGACTTATACTTCTCCTACCTTATGGATCCACTTCTGACTTTGGTTCAAAAACTGCCAAAAAAAAAAAACCCAAGTGGAATCCTTGCCTTACCGCTGTATGATGGCTCCACACGTGATGGGAATTTGCGAATCTGCAGCGATCCCAGAAGCAAGCTCTGCACGTGTTGCATACGGTGTGTGCAGTGGATTCCCTACAGATCTTATTCCTATACATTCAAGGGGTGAAATCTTTAAATAGAATAGAAAAACAGCGATAATTTCTTTCAAAAACAGCTCCAGACCTGCCCTCAGGTTGTGTGTTGCATTACAACTTTGCTCCATTTACTTCAAGGAAGCTGAGCTGCAATACCGTACACAACCTAAAGGACAATTCTTTTTTTATGCTGGATAAACCCTTAAAGAGTACCTGTCATCAATCCATATTTTCTAAACTAACTCAGATTATATTCCCTGACTACTCCTAACACCCCTCCTGCCTGTACATTTTTTTTCCAGAGATTTAAAAAGCTCTGTATCATACCTTTCCCCTTGCTCACATTGTGTGAGCTCCCAGTAGGATAAAGTGGGCGTTCCCCAGCAGGCACAACGTCACTAAAGCCTGTGAGAGCTGTGCCTCCCCATGCTCCGCACGCACTTCCTGAATTTGGTCTCCTGCCAGGCCAGGAGGAGACCAAACTAACTGTTTGACTTGTGCAGGGAACAGAACAGAGCCACCTAGTGGCCATTTTTTCAATCACATTAAAAACATATAAAGATTGAGAATTTTAACAGTAAAAATAGCAAAGTGTCTTATAATTACATAAGGAACAATGTATTAAAAGTTTAGTTTCGGTGACAGATGCTCTTTAACCCCTTAAGGACCAAGGGCGTAATGTTACGCCCTGGCGTTTTCCAATCCCTGCCGCACGCCGGGCAGAGATCGGAACGGCATGCCTGCTGAAATCGTTCAGCAGGCATGCCGTGCAAATGCCGAGGGGGATCCCGGGGCCCCCACATGTCGGCGATAGCAGCAGAGCACTCGCGAATTCACGCGAGCGATCTGCTGCGATTCCGGTCATTCGGGTCACTTGTGACCCGATGACCCGGAAAAGAAGGTGATCAGCGGTGTACAATACACCGCCAATCACCTCCAGTTGTCACCACCCCAGCAACGCTGCTATTGGCCGGCGATCGTCCGGCCAATAGTAGTCCAGCAGAGGAGGGGTTAACGGTCCCCTCACGCAGCTCTGCACGCTCCCTGAGTTCAGTCAGCGGGCAGAGCTGCCATGAGAGGACCGGGACCCCCCCCCCCCTCTGCACGATCGGAGCCCCCTCAGGAGCCCCTAGATCAGGGAGAGCAGTATTCAGGGCAAGGTAGGCATTCTGTGTCCCAAAAAAGTAAAACAAAGTAAAACAAAGTAGAAAAACAATCCCCCCCCCCTGACCCCCTAATAGGTCCCCAAGGGTCCGTTGTCACCTGATCCTTGTGACCCCGGGCCCTATTAGGGGTTCAGGGTGCTGCGAATGCCACCCATTTTTTGGGGGGGAGATGCAGCTTTTTTTTTTCTCCCTTTAAGTTTACATCAAGCACCACACACTATATACTTCCCCAATCCCCCCCCCCCGCACGCACCCCCTCTGCCACCGCTTCACCCCCGGCACCGTAGAAAAAAGGCGATGGCCCGCTGGGCATTTTCGGCAGCGGAGGCTTACGCTTTTTTAGCCTCCGACTCCGAATCTGCCAGTGAGGACGAGGAAGATCTGACTTTTTTGTGTTCATCGCCCTCCTCATCATCTAGTAGTGATGATGAGTCCCCTGTACGGCGGCGGAGACGCCGCCAGGCGAGGCCACGCACCCCCCATGAAAGTGACCCAGTGGCCGACACTAGTACGGGTGCCAATGCCACTCGTAATAGGAGTCCGGCCCCCCAGACAAGTGCACCAGAGCCCCCTTCCGATGACCCTGTCTGGAGCCCCCCAGAGGGTTATCAGCCACGGATTCCTGAGTTTGTTGGCGACTCAGGAATCCGGATTGACCATGCTGGATTCACTGATCTGGACTTTAAGTTTTTTTTTCAGTGACAGCCTGGTCAATCTAATGGTGGAGCAAATGAACTTGTATGCCCAGCAGTTCATTGCCCACCACCCAGATTCGCTTTTGGCCAGGCCCAATGAATGGCGCGCCATTGATGCAGCGGAAATGAGGACATTTTGGGGCCTCACGCTGCATATGGGCCTGGACAAAAAAACAAGTGCTCGTCATTACTGGAGCGGGGACGTCTTCTATCAGACCCCGCTTTACAGTATGGCGATGACACGGAGGCGGTACGAGGCGATTCGGAAATGCCTGCATTATGCAGATAATGCGGCATGTCCGCCCCAAGGTGATCCTGCCTATGACCGGCTTTACAAAGTGAGGCTGGTCATCGATCACTTTGGGGCCAAATTTTTGGAGGCCTACGTACCCCTCAGGGACCTCTTGGTAGATGCGTCTCTCATCAGTTTTAAGGGGAGATTCATCTTCCGCCAGTATATTCCCTCGAAGCGGGCACGGTATGGCGTGAAACTCTACAAACTTTGCTAGAGTACCTCCAGGTACACTTGCAAGTTTAGAGTATGTGAGGGACGAGATTCCCGTATTGAACCCCCAGAATGTCCCCCCACTCTGGGTGTTAGCGGGAAACTCGTTTGGGACCTTGTGCACCCATTGCTAGATAAGGGTTTCCACGTGTACGTGGATAACTTTTATACCAGCATCCCTCTGTTCAAATCCCTTTCCGCCAGATCCACGTCCACTTGTGGGACCGTGCGGAAGAACCAGAGAGGCCTCCCTCTAAATTTGGTCAAGACGCCTATCCCCAAGGGTGAGTCCAGTGCCCTGACCCATGATAACCTGTTGTTGGTGAAGTATAAGGATAAGAGGGATGTCCTTATACTCACCACTATTCATGGGAATGGCAGCATCCCTGTCCCTGTGCGAGGTACCGTGGGGCCGGTCCTCAAGCCCGATTGTATTCTGGACTACAATCGGTATATGGGGGGGAGTTGATCTGTCAGATCAAGTCCTCAAGCCATACAACACCATGCGGAAAACACGGGCATGGTACAAAAAAAGTTGCGGTCTACATGGTACAGGTTGCCCTGTACAACGCTTTTGTACTGTCCCAGTAAGCTGGCAACACAGGGACATTCCTCCAGTACCAAGAAGAAGTCCTAAGGTTCCTGATCTTTGGCGACTGTTAAAGATCAGGCCGGACTTCCCAAGGGTCTGGAGTTATAGGTGCCAGGATTGTCCCAGGCCAACACTTTCCAGGTGAGGTCCCCCACACTGGAAAGAAGGGGCGATCGCAGAAAAAATGCAGAGTGTGTCGCAGGAAGGGGATTGGGAAGGACACCATCTATCTGTGCGACACTTGCCCAGATAATCCGGGCCTTTGCATAGGCTGCTTTGGGGAGTATCACACTTCCTTGGAGCCCTAAATTTTCCCTTTACATTTTGAATTGTCCATAATTTGACCAATGTACCAAGTCCAGAGTACATTCCAAATTTTAACCCCATAAATCACTAAATTGCCCAAAAAACTCTCTCTCCACCTGAGCGGGTGCACATTTGAGGCAACAGGTTAGGGACGGCCACACATATCACATTCCCAGAATGATAATTCAGAGCATAGGGTTTGGGGTGGGCATATTTTTTTTAGTTTTGGCTATGCTCCGGGTCATCATTCTGGGAACATATCCTGTTTTATTATTATTTATAATTTTCTGGCCCACTGTACCCCATATTACGGGCATCTGTACCCCACCTGTCTACCCCAGTTACGGCCCGTTGTCCCCCATAGTGTTCCCCTATTTTAGGGCTCAGTGCTCCCCCCATTAATGCTCCTTGAGGGGGGTCCCACATGCTGGCTCCATATGAAGCTCAAGGCCCCTGACTGACGTCACGCTATACCAAGACCCGCTGTGCCTTCGCCAAGCCATAATCATTCAAAAATAAGGTATGTCCTTACTCCAAAGAAATGTATTTACAAATTGTGGGGGGTCTTTTCTGCTATTAACCCTTGTAAAAATGTAAATTTTTTTTTTTTACATATGCAAAAGTCGTGAAACCCCTGTGGGGTATTAAGGCTCACTTAATTCCTTGTTATGTTCCCCAAGGGGTCTAGTTTCCAAAATGGTATGCCATGTGGGGGGTTTTCTGCTGTCTGTGTAATCTCTAATGTGTTACAATGACTTGTGTTGGGTAAAGGATTCCCAGCCGCTGCTCTCCTCTCCCTCCCGGTTTTGATCAATAGATATTGTCAAATGTCCTTTGCCATCATCGATCTGACTACATCATAAGCTTTAATTAGGGCACATTAGGAAGGTAAAACACGGCCAGCGCTGAGGATGTCATGACGTATGCCCATGGCCGTCCCCTTCATCAGACACAATACTCTGTATTGTAATAGGGTCTCGAAGAAGAAGACTAAAAAGAATAGTTCTTTTATTTATAGAGCACAAGCATATTCCATAGCACTGTACAGAACTTGTCATCCCCCATTGGGGATCACAATCTATATTCCCCTATCAATCTCTTTCGGCTCTTATATAAACTTCTTAAAAAAATAAAGGGAACACAATGTAACTCCAAGTCAATGACACTTCTGTGAAATCACACTGTCCACTCAGGAAGCAACACTGATTGACAATCAATTTCACATGCTGTTGTGCAAATGGAACAGACAACAGGTGGAAATTATAGGCAATTAGCAAGATAACCCCAATAAAAGGAGCGGTTCTGCAGGTGGTGACACCAGACCACTTCTCAGTTCCTATGCTTCCTCGCTGATGTTTTGGTCACTTTTGAATGCTGGCAGTGCTTTCACTCTAGTGGTAGCATGAGACGGAGTCTACAACCCACACAAGTGGCTCAGGTAGTGCAGCTCATCCAGGATGGCACATCAATGCGAGCTGTGGCAAGAAGGTTTGCTGTGTCTGTCAGCATAGTGTCCGGAGCATGGAGGCGCTACCAGGAGACAGGCCAGTACATCAGGAGACGTGGAGAAGGCCATAGGAGGGCAACAACCCAGCAGCAGGACCGCTACCTCTGCCTTTGTGCAAGGAGGAGCACTACCAGAGCCTTGCAAAATGACCTCCAGCAGGCCACAAATGTGCATGTGTCCACTCAAACGGTCAGGAACTGACTCCATGAGGGTGGTATGAGGGCCCGACGTCCACAGGTGGGGGTTGTGCTTACAGCCCAACACCCTGCAGGACGTTTGGCATTTGCCAGAGAACAACAAGATTGGCAAATTGGCCACTGGCGCCCTGTGCTCTTCACAGATGAAAGCAGGTTCACACTGAGCACATGTGATGTTTTGACTTGTTTTAAGGACAATACATCTGTGGTATTGCGGGGTGCAATGCAGGGCAGATGTTGTAACCCTGGGAAAAGATGTTATTAACCCCTTCTTGTCGTAACGGCAGGGCGTGGTTTAGCCTTAACCACCCGAAGGTAATACAGCTGGTCCTGGGCTAGGCACGGGGGGCAATGAAGATACTGACACCAAGTTACGGACAATGGTAGCTTTACTGAGGGTAGACAGGTGACACAGTCTATGTAGTACAGCCAATATCCCAAGGAGGTGACCAGTGACACGGGGACCTCGCAGGCTTGCTGGGACTTGCAGTATGTAGAGACACTTTAGTGCAGGCCACGGTGACTATATAGAAGACTTGACTTGACTGACTTGACAATTGACATGAAGATGACTTTGAGCTTACTTGAGCTGACTTTGTGGCTGAAGATTCTTGTTCTTGAGGCCTCCAATGCTCTGGACACACTCTGAGACGTCTTGACTGAACTGGACCTCAGGAACAAGAGCTAAGAGCTCCAAGAGAGAGATTGCAGCCCCTCCCCTGGTTTTATAGGGGAGCTTAGCACGGATCCCATAGGTTACTTTGGGGGGGTCACCTGGTCACTAGTGCCTCCTGGGTAACAAGCACATGGTATAATAGTTAAAGCAACAGTACACTAGTAATACAAACATATATACAATAGGGGTTACACGGTAAGGGGGCCCTGGGGACATGGAGGGACTCTAACTGACAGGGTAGGATAAATGTACTGGGCCACCACACATCAAAGTTGGTTCAGCCTGTAGTGGGGTTTTCCACTATGATTTTGAGTGTGACTCCATATCCAGACCTCCATGGGTTGAATTTGATTTCCATTGATAATTTATATGTGATTTTGTTGTCCGCACATTCAACTATGTAAAGAGGAAAGTATTTCATACGATTAGTTCATTCATTCAGATCTAGGATGTGTTATCTTAGTGTTCCCTTTATTTTTTTGAGCAATATATATATATATATATATATATATATATATATATATATATATATATTTTTTTTTTTATAAAACAACCACACTGCATGTAATGCTATATTTCTCCTGTAGGGGCCACTGCTGGGAAAATGAACAGTTGACTACAAATGCCGATCTACACACAAAGTGCAAAAGAGTAGATAAATATTTAAATTAACAACAGAATTTCACTGCCGCCACTGAAAAAAGATCTTGCCTATTCTTTTGGCAGAATCCGCGCAGAATACATTGCAGTCTATAGGGACGCACGGTGGGAGATTCCGTAGTATGAACCTAGCATGAGTTCAATTTCCTGCAGTGCCCCCTCAGGAGAAATGAAGCATTACACTCTTTGTAACCCCTCTCTACTTTGGTAATTGTATAAGAAGTGACCAGAGACCCCCTTCCACCTTAAGGGCAGAGGCCGTGTATTTCAGCATGTTCACTTCTAGCGGGGGATTTCTACAGCAGGAAATTCACCACTACACGCGGACAGCTCGCTCTGCCGTCCCTTGTGACTGCCGCCTGTGCTTCCGCAGCATGAAATATGCTGCAGATGCGCCCCATGTGACCCTGCTCTAAAAGGGTGCATTAAAATTGAGTTTCCAAACTGGACAATCCCTTTAAAAGGAAACCTGTCACCCGTTCACCCGCACTATTACCTGATACACCGGGTTATAGTGCGGGTGAACAGGAGACCGATGCGGGGTCTCGGAGGATCGGGTTTCCGGACTGCAGGTAGGTATAGCAGTTCGGATCCCCGATCCTCCAAAGATCCCCCCTTTCAGCGCTGACTTGTGCTCTGGAGGCGGGCCCGCCAGATGGATTTAAATTATACAGGTGGTTTAGCGTTGGTCACGTAAGCGCTCAGTAAGCACTGGAAAAGAGGGACCTTTGGAGGATCGGGGTTCCGGACTGCAGGTAGGTATAGCAGTCCGAGACCCCTCATCGGTCTCCTGTTCTCCCGCACTATAACCTGGTGAACGGGTGACCGTTTTCCTTTAAGGCAAGGTAGAAAAAGCAGTCCCAAGTTTAAGAAAAACATGGCTGCCTGTGTCATAATAATAATTAAAAATAAATTTTAAAATAACAGCACCACACCTGCCCACAGGTTGTTTTTGGTACTGCAGTTAAATTCTGTTTCTCTGGAAGCAGCTGCTTTGCCGTTCCAGGCACAATCCATGCTCTGATTTCTGGAAGAGAGGAACCATGTCTTCCTGTAGACTCCTCTTTGGATTTATAGTCCGCACACACTTCTCCTTATCTGAATGAGCAAACACAGTAAGATTTAGGCCCAATTTCAACATGGCGGGAATTGGAAAACTTTAGTAACGAAAAAACGGTCAATTGTGTATTTCTTTCTGATTATTTTGATGGCTGTAGTGACTGGCGGAGGAGCGGGTATGATATGGTCCTCAGCCATGTGCACTGTCTGCAGGATACAACATATTTTACTCAATCATAAGTATGTAAGTATGTAAGTATGTAAGTATGTAAGTATGTCCTTGTGACCGAGGCAGACAAGATAACACAATCCACAACGTCCAAGGCTGGGGAAAAATAAGAATTCCCTGTCCTAACACACAGGATATTACTAATATACAAAATATAATCCTCTCTACCTAATACACAGACCTCTCCTCATCCTAATACACAGACATCAGGACACAAAGATCTCTCCTCATCCTAATACACAGACCTCTCCTCATCCTAATACACAGATAGGACACACAAACCTCTGCTCATCCTGATACACAGATCTCTCCTCATCCTAATACACAGACATCAGGACACACAGACCTCTCCTCATCCTAATACACAGACATCAGGACACACAAACCTCTCCTCATCCTAATACACAGATAGGACACACAAACCTCTCCTCATCCTAATACACAGATAGGACACACAAACCTCTCCTCATCCTAATACACAGATCTCTCCTCATCCTAATACACAGACATCAGGACACACAGACCTCTCCTCATCCTAATACACAGACATCAGGACACACATACCTTTCCTCATCCTAATACACAGACATCAGGACACTCAGACTTCTCCTCATCCTAATACACAGACATCAGGAAACAAAGATCTCTCCTTATCCTAATACACAGACATCAGTACACACAGACCTTTCCTCATCCTAATACACAGACATCAGTACACACAGACCTCTCCTCATCCTAATACACATACATCAGGACACACAGACCTCTCCTCATCCTAATACACAGACATCAGGGCACATAGATCTCTCCTCATCCTAATACACAGACATCTCCTCATCCTAATACACAGGCATCAGGACACACAGACCTCTCCTCATCCTAATACACAGACATCAGGACACACAGACCTTTCCTCATCCTAATACACAGACATCAGGACACACAGACATCTCCTCATCCTAATACACAGGCATCAGGACACACAGACCTCTCCTCATCCTAATACACAGACATCAGGACACACAGACCTCTCCTCATCCTAATACACAGACATCAGGACACAAAGATCTCTCCTCATCCTAATACACAGACATCAGTACACACAGATCTCTCCTCATCCTAATACACAGACATCAGTACACACAGACCTCTCCTCATCCTAATACACAGACATCAGGACACACAGACCTTTCCTCATCCTAATACACAGACATCAGTACACACAGACCTCTCCTCATCCTAATACACAGACATCAGGACACACAGACATCTCCTCATCCTAATACACAGACATCAGGACACACAGACCTCTCCTCATCCTAATACACAGACATCAGGACACACAGACCTCTCCTCATCCTAATACACAGACATCAGGACACACAGACCTCTCCTCATCCTAATACACAGATCTCACCTCATCCTAATACACAGATCTCACCTCATCCTAATACACAGACATCAGGACACACAGACCTCTCCTCATCCTAATACACAGACATCAGGACACACAGACCTCTCCTCATCCTAATACACAGATCTCACCTCATCCTAATACACAGATCTCACCTCATCCTAATACACAGACATCAGGACACACAGACCTCTCCTCATCCTAATACACAGACATCAGGACACACAGACCTCTCCTCATCCTAATACACAGATCTCACCTCATCCTAATACACAGATCTCACCTCATCCTAATACACAGACATCAGGACACACAGACCTCTCCTCATCCTAATACACAGACATCAGGACACACAGACCTCTCCTCATCCTAATACACAGATCTCACCTCATCCTAATACACAGATCTCACCTCATCCTAATACACAGACATCAGGACACACAGACCTCTCCTCATCCTAATACACAGGCATCAGGACACACAGACCTCTGACCTTCTGATATACTCATACAATACCTTGTATAAAAAGCAGTAAAGTGGAGATTAGTACAAGGTGCCATAAAACGCACAAAGACAAACATCTGTATGAGAAAGGTGCGGCGGATGTATCCGTGCCATGTGCGCACTGTTTCCACAGGTTGACTCTGTATTACAGCACAGGCGCTACACAGCAGTTTATTTCTTATAATCCTATACTGAGATATAGTACGGCAGCCTGAGAGCTCGTAACGTCTGTAGGTTACCTAGAACAGGAATCAGGTAGTAATGCATCACTACACATAGGTCTGTAAAGGAGCTGCATACGCAAAACGGCATTTTCTAGGACTGGTCTCCTAGTCGTACCATTGATTAATGTTTAGAACTTCTCAATGTTTTTTTTTTTTTTACACCCGAACCCTTCACATGTGTAAATGAGTGTTGGGGGGGGGGTACAACAAGACACAAGTCATCCTAACCTGATAAGATCTACGGACGTCTACACGGAGTCATACAGCCTGGGGCTAAAGGGTTAAACTCCAGATAATTTCCCTCAAACAACAATGCCCACCATGAAGTGGACAACAAAGCGAGTGGTCCCAAGTCCGGAAAGTTTAAGCGGCACACCCTAAAATGTATCTAAAGCAGTGTTTCCCAACTGGGGGGCCTCCAGCTGTTGCAAAACTATAACTCCCAGCAAGTATGTCAGCATGTAAGCTCCATCATCAGGTCTCCACACTGTCTGTCGACCAATAATAGCCGCTAGACCAGTTTTTTTTTTCCCAAACAGAGTGTCTCCAGTTGTTGCAAAACTACAACTCCCAGCAAGCCCGGACAGCCGAAGGCTGTCCGGGCATGCTGGGAGTTGTAGTTTTGCAACAGCTGGAGGCACCCTGGTTGGGAAACATTGATCTAAAGGATTCTGTCCTGTCAGTGGATACCCTGGTGAGAACGTTTCTGATGGATCAGCCTCAGTGTTCTCTATATGTTACAGAAGTACAACTACCCAGCAAAAATTTGGTTTTGCAACATCTGGAGGTCCACAGTTTGGAGACCACTGCTCTGTAGAGTATGTTCTGTATGTTCAGAGGTTTTCAGCAGCATGCAGTAGACTTATACTGTAGCTGATAAAAAGTGATAAACTATCATGTCCCTGTATTGACTACAAGATAGTGAACAGTCCGGCTATTTGTGAAGAGGTCCTACCTCTAACATTCCCACGTCTCTAGACAACAAGCCACTGGTGAACACGTCTCTAGACAACAAGCCACTGGTCAACACGTCTCTAGACAACAAGCCACTGGTGAACACGTCTCTAGACAACAAGCCGCTGGTGAACACGTCTCTAGACAACAAGCCGCTGGTGAACACTTCTCTAGACAACAAGCCACTGGTCAACACGTCTCTAGACAACAAGCCACTGGTGAACACGTCTCTAGACAACAAGCCACTGGTGAACACGTCTCTAGACAACAAGCCACTGGTGAACACGTCTCTAGACAACAAGCCACTGGTGAACACGTCTCTAGACAACAAGCCACTGGTGAACACGTCTCTAGACAACAAGCCGCTGGTGAACACGTCTCTAGACAACAAGCCACTGGTGAACACGTCTCTAGACAACAAGCCGCTGGTGAACACGTCTCTATACAACAAGCCACTGGTGAACACGTCTCTAGACAACAAGCCACTGGTCAACACGTCTCTAGACAACAAGCCACTGGTGAACACGTCTCTAGACAACAAGCCACTGGTGAACACGTCTCTAGACAACAAGCCACTGGTGAACACGTCTCTAGACAACAAGCCACTGGTGAACACGTCTCTAGACAACAAGCCGCTGGTGAACACGTCTCTAGACAACAAGCCGCTGGTGAACACGTCTCTAGACAACAAGCCGCTGGTGAACACGTCTCTAGACAACAAGCCGCTGGTGAACACGTCTCTAGACAACAAGCCACTAGTGCACACATCTCTAGACAACAAGCCGCTGGTGAACACGTCTCTAGACAACAAGCCACTGGTGAACACGTCTCTAGACAACAAGCCGCTGGTGAACACGTCTCTAGACAACAAGCCACTGGTGAACACGTCTCTAGACAACAAGCCACTGGTGAACACGTCTCTAGACAACAAGCCACTGGTGAACACGTCTCTAGACAACAAGCCGCTGGTGAACACGTCTCTAGACAACAAGCCGCTGGTGAACACGTCTCTAGACAACAAGCCGCTGGTGAACACGTCTCTAGACAACAAGCCGCTGGTGAACACGTCTCTAGACAACAAGCCGCTGGTGAACACGTCTCTAGACAACAAGCCGCTGGTGAACACTTCTCTAGACAACAAGCCACTGGTCAACACGTCTCTAGACAACAAGCCACTGGTGAACACGTCTCTAGACAACAAGCCACTGGTGAACACGTCTCTAGACAACAAGCCACTGGTGAACACGTCTCTAGACAACAAGCCACTGGTGAACACGTCTCTAGACAACAAGCCACTGGTCAACACGTCTCTAGACAACAAGCCACTGGTGAACACGTCTCTAGACAACAAGCCGCTGGTGAACACGTCTCTAGACAACAAGCCGCTGGTGAACACTTCTCTAGACAACAAGCCACTGGTCAACACGTCTCTAGACAACAAGCCACTGGTGAACACGTCTCTAGACAACAAGCCACTGGTGAACACGTCTCTAGACAACAAGCCACTGGTGAACACGTCTCTAGACAACAAGCCACTGGTGAACACGTCTCTAGACAACAAGCCACTGGTGAACACGTCTCTAGACAACAAGCCGCTGGTGAACACGTCTCTAGACAACAAGCCACTGGTGAACACGTCTCTAGACAACAAGCCGCTGGTGAACACGTCTCTATACAACAAGCCACTGGTGAACACGTCTCTAGACAACAAGCCACTGGTCAACACGTCTCTAGACAACAAGCCACTGGTGAACACGTCTCTAGACAACAAGCCACTGGTGAACACGTCTCTAGACAACAAGCCACTGGTGAACACGTCTCTAGACAACAAGCCACTGGTGAACACGTCTCTAGACAACAAGCCGCTGGTGAACACGTCTCTAGACAACAAGCCGCTGGTGAACACGTCTCTAGACAACAAGCCGCTGGTGAACACGTCTCTAGACAACAAGCCGCTGGTGAACACGTCTCTAGACAACAAGCCACTAGTGCACACATCTCTAGACAACAAGCCGCTGGTGAACACGTCTCTAGACAACAAGCCACTGGTGAACACGTCTCTAGACAACAAGCCGCTGGTGAACACGTCTCTAGACAACAAGCCACTGGTGAACACGTCTCTAGACAACAAGCCACTGGTGAACACGTCTCTAGACAACAAGCCACTGGTGAACACGTCTCTAGACAACAAGCCGCTGGTGAACACGTCTCTAGACAACAAGCCGCTGGTGAACACGTCTCTAGACAACAAGCCGCTGGTGAACACGTCTCTAGACAACAAGCCGCTGGTGAACACGTCTCTAGACAACAAGCCGCTGGTGAACACGTCTCTAGACAACAAGCCGCTGGTGAACACGTCTCTAGACAACAAGCCGCTGGTGAACACGTCTCTAGACAACAAGCCGCTGGTGCACACGTCTCTAGACAACAAGCCACTAGTGAACACATTTCTAGACAACAAGCCACTGGTGAACACGTCTCTAGACAACAAGCCAGTAGTGAACACGTCTCTAGACAAAAAGCCACTAGTGCACACATCTCCAGACAACAAGCCACTAGTGAACACGTCTCTAGACAACAAGCCACTAGTGAACAGGTGTCTAGACAACATGCCACTAGTGAACACGTCTCTAGACAACAAGCCACTAGTGAACAGGTGTCTAGACAACAAGCCACTAGTGAACAGGTGTCTAGACAACAAGCCACTAGTGCACAAGTCTATACACATAAGTGCACACATCTGTGGGGTACCACATGCATCAATGTACTAGTGCTTGGACCAGGTGTAGGTTGCCATTGTTTTTGCCATTATTTTGGCACATTAGAGTGGCACTGGAAGAGCAGGGTGTCATCATCCTGTCTCCCATGTGTCAGCAAATCATCCTGGCATCCTGTCCCTCACTAGACATTGTCCTCTTCCCCACGTGGCAGCTTGTCATTGTCCTGTCCCCCATTTGCCAAAGTGCCCCAAATATCTGCTGTTTTGGAACTTCAAGCATCACTGTGTCATTGTAATGTCCCTGAACAGTGTGTCACTGTCCTTTTCCCAAGTGTCAGCCTGTTGTCATCCTGTACCCCAAATGTCAGCGTGTCATTGTGATTTATCAGCGTGCCTGGTAATTGGGGTGTGTCATTATACTACACCCCAAGTATCAGCCTATCATTGTCCTGTCCCCTAGTGTTAACGTGTCTTTGTGATATATCAGTGTGTCTAGTACCCCAAATGTCAGTGTGGTCGCCCAGTACGGGAGGTGTTACCCCGTGCTCCTGCTGTCCTGTCAGGCAGCCTCCTTCAGTGTCCCAAAGGCCCCCTGCACTTGTTTCCCATTGTAAATATGCTTTTACATGTAAAGTGTTATAAAATGTAATGTTGCTTTAAGAGTTATACCATGTGATATGTCATGTGATTGTTACCCAGGAGCTACCAGTGACCAGGTGATCCCAAGAGTGACCTATGGGCTCCCTGCTAGTCTCCCCCATATAAGCCCTGGATGGAGCTTCTCTCTCTTGTTTTCTGCTGAGATCCAGTGCAGTCGCCTAGTGTGTGTGTCCAGAGTAGTGGAGACCTCAAAGTCAAGTCCTGCAGCCACAAGTAAGCCACAGTCTTGACAGTCAAGTCAAAGTCATCTGTCAAGTAAGTGTGGCCTGCACTAAATTGTCCAGTCCTACTACAAGTCACTGGTCACCTCCGTGGGCCCTGGCTGAACTGTAGACTTTACCATCTGTCACTCAGTAAAGTTGCCATTATCCATAACTTGGCGTCTGAGTCATTATTGCCCCCGTGCCTAGCCCAGGATCCAGCGGTATACCTTCAGGTGGTATTGAGGATAAACCACGCCCTGGCGTCACGAATACAAGGGGTTAACGCCATCTGCCCATAGGGCAATTCCATCTGCCCTGCATCACACCCCATATCACATCATCCTGTACCCCAAATATCAGCGTGTCATCATCCTGTTCCTCTTGTCTCTGTGTCAATGTCCTGTCCCCCTAATATCAGCGTGTCAATGTCCTGACCCCCTAGTATCAGCGTGTCAATGTCCTGACCCCCTAGTATCAGCGTATCAATGTCCTGTCCCCCTAGTGTCAGCGTATCAATGTCCTGTCCCCCTAGTGTCAGCGTATCAATGTCCTGTCCCCCTAGTGTCAGCGTGTCAATGTCCTGTCCCCCTAGTGTCAGCGTGTCAATGTCCTGTCCCCCTAGTGTCAGCGTGTCAATGACCTGTCCCCCTAGTGTCAGCGTATCAATGTCCTGTCCCCCTAGTGTCAGCGTATCAATGTCCTGTCCCCCTAGTGTCAGCGTATCAATGTCCTGTCCCCCTAGTGTCAGCGTATCAATGTCCTGTCCCCCTAATATCAGCGTGTCAATGTCCTGTCCCCCTAGTGTCAGCGTGTCAATGTCCTGTCCCCCTAGTGTCAGCGTGTCAATGACCTGTCCCCCTAGTGTCAGCGTGCCAATGTCCTGTCCCCCTAGTGTCAGCGTGTCAATGTCCTGTCCCCCTAGTGTCAGCGTGTCAATGTCCTGTCCCCCTAGTGTCAGCGTGTCATTGTTTTGTGACTAAAGGAGGAACCCTAATAACTGTCCGTTTTTGCTCCCCAGGACTGTCCTCCACACCAGTACTGTAAGTATTTGGCCTCCTTCCCAGTGTATGCTGACATAAGTAAACATATCGACTATGTGAATGGCTCAGAGCGGATGTATAAACTTTTACAGGTTACATTACAATGCATGTACTAAACTACTGCAACAACAAGAACTCCACAGCCCTATGATCTCCATCTCATTGTGGCAGAATGTGATCTACTGTTTCAGGCTGGAGACACACTATGTATAGGAGTCACCCCAAGAACAATGTATACAGCGCATTAATATCCATGGCTGGCCTCACAGAGCCCTAATCCCTATGCATATATAGTCACACTGCTGCATATACACATCACAGATATATTCTGCCTGGTAACTACCACAAAGTATTAACCCTCTGTTTACAAAGCCATAGACTTGTCTAGCATTGTAACCTCCGCACCTGTAGAGTGCAACTCATTGGGACAACAAGTCGTACTCTATGGGGGCCTATTATTTATTAGAGTGTAAGCTCTGCAGGCAGAACTGTATGTGGTCAATGGACTCCACTAGATCTCTGTGAATTATCTAGAACTGTCATGTCGGCTTCAAAGAACATAAGCTCTTCAGGACAGAAGGACTGGATGCTTTCCTACTGGGTGGCCTCACAAAATCATGACTACCCATCATCAATAACGAGAACTATTGGGTTCTATTTATTTATTTATTTTTAAAGTCAAACCGGCCCATTGTGGACCAAGTGTCAGCATGTCAGTGTGTCACTGTCCTGTACCCCAAGTGTCAGCGTGTCATTGTCCTGTACCCCAAGTGTCCTTATCCTGTACCCCAAGTGTCAGCGTGTCACTGTCCTGTACCCCATGTGTCATTATCCTGTACCCCAAGTGTCAGTGTGTCACTGTCCTGTACCCCAAGTGTCAGCGTGTCATTGTCCTGTACCCCAAGTGTCCTTATCCTGTACCCCAAGTGTCAGCGTGTCACTGTCCTGTACCCCATGTGTCATTATCCTGTACCCCAAGTGTCAGCGTGTCACTGTCCTGTACCCCAAGTGTCATTATCCTGTACCCCAAGTGTCAGCGTGTCACTGTCCTGTACCCCAAGTGTCATTATCCTGTACCCCAAGTGTCAGCGTGTCACTGTCCTGTACCCCAAGTGTCATTATCCTGTACCCCAAGTGTCAGCGTGTCACTGTCCTGTACCCCAAGTGTCAGCGTGTCATTATCCTGTACCAAGTGTCAGCGTGTCATTATCCTGTACCCCAAGTGTCAGCGTGTCACTGTCCCGTACCCCAAGTGTCAGCGTGTCATTATCCTGTACCCCAAGTGTCAGCGTGTCATTGTTCTGTACCCCAAGTATCAGCGTGTCATTGTCCTGCACCCCACGTTTCAGCGTTATCATCCTACACCCCACGTTTCAGCGTGTCATCATCCTGTACCCCAAGTGACAGCGTGTCATTATCCTGTACCCAAAGTGTCATTATCCTGTACCCCAAGTGTCAGCGTGTCATTATCCTGTATCCCAAGTATCAGCGTGTCATTATCCTGTACCCCAAGTGACAGCGTGTCATTATCCTGTACCCCAAGTGACAGCGTGTCATTATCCTGTACCCCAAGTGACAGCGTGTCATTGTTCTGCACGCCACGTTTCAGCGTGTCATCATCCTGTACCCCAAGTGACAGCGTGTCATTATCCTGTACCCCAAGTGTCATTATCCTGTACCCCAAGTGACAGCGTGTCATTGTTCTGCACCCCACGTTTCAGCGTGTCATTAAGCCATATCCCAAGTATCAGGACTCTAATTTCTTGAAAGATATCAGCTGAATTTTGATTGGTAGTTACAGACCCCAAAGGTCCGCTCTGTCAATAGCTATCACCCCCCAATAACATACATGCGCAGTTTCATAGGACGAGAAGGGGATTTCGATACACACAGGGGACAGGACGGAACCTTCAGGATCTCCGTTTCCCGATGATAGCCTGTCGTCCCCCTATAGCAGTGATCTCCATACTGCGGACCTCCAGATGTTGCAAAACTACAACTCCCAGCATGCTGGGGGTCCTCAGTCTGGAGACCAATGCCCTATAGTCATTAGATGACTGTCCCCCAACATAGCCAGTTCCTCGGGATCTAGGGGGTCTTCCAGGCACCTCTCAGTAGGGGTGTAATGAAATGGCTTTGGGACACGGCACAAGAAATCCTAAACCAAGCACCATCACAGCCCAAAAAACCACTGAAAAGTCATCATTATAGCGTTTGTCGGATTGGAGCGGCAGTCCTCCTCTTCGCCGGAGCAGAAACATATCATTAAACTGGAGACACCAGATCCACCCAGTCTGTTCCTATCCCACCTGCTGGGATGACAACATAGATCCCCCCCATCTGTCCCCAGTATAATCTCCGCACTCTACAATCCTCGCTCCAGTATGGTTTGGTAAAAGACTACGCTCTGGACTATGTTGGTGCCAGTGGTGAGACAACAGAACATACCTGACAGATTTCACCAGCCGATGCTTCTTGATGTCCTCCTCGCTGAAGGAAAAATGCATTTTGGGTGTCCTTGGAACCCGCAGGGTACCCCGGCTTCTGGAGGGCATAGGGTGTATGGAGGTCCTCCGTGGTTATACCCACCGGGGACAGAAGTTTATAGAGAGAAGAAAGTCTCTTTTTTTTTTTTTTAACGCTCCCCTCCGCAGTCACAGAGTCCTAGCAGTGCAAGGCGTGCACAGTGCACACACACACACTGCTTGTACACACCCCCTCTGGGCAGCGGGGGCTAGAAGTCCTGGAAATGGATTACACTGGAGGGCGTCGGTCCTCTTACATAAGAGGGTTACTCCGCAACACTTAACCCTTCGGGCTACGGGGCGAGGATAGGGCGTGAGGTGATGCCTGGGGGTCATAGAAAAAAATAAAATAAAAGATGGTGACATGCTACAGGGATAGACACCGGCAGAATGTCAGGGCAGCTCTGTCTATGCCAGGAAAACATGGCACCTGACAACAATTCTTTAAAAAAAAAAAAAAAAAAAAATTTTGAAAAAATAAAAAGTTAAAAAAAAAAACTATATTTTTTTTTATTTTTTTTATTTAGAACATCTGACAAAAACGATAAAATAATAATAATAATATGATAATTATATATTTTTTTATTATTTTCATTATTAAATACACTCAGGGGGTAGGAGTAACTAAATAAATAATAAATATTTTATTATAATTATTATTCTTCTTCTATACACTCAGGGGGTAGTTGTTTATATACATCTATCTATCTATCTACCTATCTATAAAACCATAACCTAAATGCATATACAGTGGTCCCTCAAGTTACAATATTAATTGGTTCCAGGAAGACCATTGTATGTTGAAACCATTGTATGTACTTGAGACCAAAACTCTATGGCAGTGGTCCTCAACCTGCGGACCTCCAGATGTTGCAAAACTACAACTCCCAGCATGCCCGGACAGCCGTTGGCTGTCCGGGCATGCTGGGAGTTGTAGTTTTGCAACAGCTGGGGGCACCCTGTTTGGGAAACACTGATCTATGTAGAGGACAGGAGCTTCTTCAGGGTCCTGTACAGAACACACAATGGGGGAGATTTATCAAAACCTGTCCAGAGGAAAAGTTGCTGAGTTGCCCATAGCAACCAATCAGATCGCTTCTTTCATTTTTCAAAGGCCTCTTTAAAAATGAAAGTAGCAATCTGATTGGTTGCTATGGGCAACATAGCAACTTTTCCTCAGGACAGGTATTGATAAATCTCCCCCAATGTCCTAAAAAAGTAACATGGAGTCGCCCCCACCTGGTGTCCAAAGGAGCAGCTAACCCTGGTACAGGTAACGGGTACAGAACATGTAATACCTCCCTGTACTGTAGGGGGCGCTACCAGACACCAGTCAGTGCATGCGCTTCAGTAATACAGGTAAAGAGTACAGAACATGTAATACCTTCCTGTACTGTAGGGGGCGCTACCAGACACAAGTCAGTGCATGCGATTCAGTAATACAGGTAAAGAGTACAGAACATGTAATACCTTCCTGTACTGTAGGGGGCCCTACCAGACACCAGTCAGTGCATGCGCTTCAGTAATACAGGTAAAGAGTACAGAACATGTAATACCTCCCTGTACTGTAGGGGGCGCTACCAGACACCAGTCAGTGCATGCCCTTCAGTAATACAGGTAAAGAGTACAGAACATGTAATACCGTCCTGTACTGTAGGGGGTGCTACCAGACACCAGTCAGTGCATGCGATTCAGTAATACAGGTAAAGAGTACAGAACATGTAATACCTTCCTGTACTGTAGGGGGCCCTACCAGACACCAGTCAGTGCATGCGCTTCAGTAATACAGGGGAGGTTTAGTAGGTGACAAACTGGGCAATTGCCTAGAGCCACCCGAAGATGGAAATCCAAGGCGCAAACTAAAACTGCCCAGCATTACCCATAACATAGGACTCTTTAAGGGAACATCATTTGTATACTGTATACTTTTTGAGCACTATATAGCAGTATTATGTGAGTTCTTTAAGGGAATACAGTTTGTAAACTGTATACAACTTTAACACTATCTGGCGGTATTATGTGGACTTTTTAAGGGACTATCATTTGTATATTAGCTAAGCCCCATATGGCGGTATTATGCAGACTCTTTAAGGAAATATCATTTGTATACTGTACACTACTTTGGCACTATATGGGGGTATTATTTGGGCTTTGTAAGGAAATGTCTTTTGTATAATATATTGTACTTGGCACTATATGGTAGTATTATGTGGGCTTTATAATGGACAATACTTGAGTACTCACTGTATGGCAGCTTGTTCATATACCCTGTACTGTTTGAGCACTATATGTTAGTATCATTATTTATATAATGTATACAACTTGGGCACACACTATGTGGCCATACTCTATACTATTTGGGCACTATATGGCAGCAGTATTTGGACTCTTAAAATAAGGTTTTCACCGGAGTACCCCTTTACTTTTAAATCAACTGGTGGAAGAAAGTTAAACATATTTGTAAATGACTTCTATTAAAAAATCTTAATCCTTCCTGTACTTATTAGCTGCTGAGTACTACAGAGGAAATTCTTTTCTTTTTGGAATGCTCTCTGATGACATAACGACCACAGTTCTCTCTGCTGACGTTATAATAATAATCATAATAATAACGCTTTATTTATTGTTGTCCTTAGTGGGATTTGAACCCAAGTCCCCAGCACTGCAAGGCAGCAGTGCTAACCACTGAGCCACCATGCTGCCCTTACATCTGCCCTTACATCTGCCCTTACATCTGCCCTTACATCTGCCCTTACATGGTTGCTAAAATGGACAGAGATGTCAGCAGAGAGCACTGTGCTCGTGATGTCATCAGTGTTCCAAAAAGAAAGGAATTTCCTCTGTAGCATTCAGCAGCTAATAAGTACTGGAAGGATTAAGATTTTTAATAGAAGTAATTTACAAATATATTTAACTTTCTGCCACCAGTTGATTTAAAAGAAAAAAGGTTTTCACCGGAGTACCCCTTTAAGGGAACATCATTTGTATACTTTGTACTATTTGAGCACAATAAGTCAGAATTATTTGGGCTCTTTAAGATAATACCATTATAATGTATACAACTCGGTCACACAATCTATGAAAGTATTAGGTGGGCTGTTATTATAATACTCAATACCAGTGGTCTTCAACCGGAGGACCTCCAGATGTTTCAAAACTACAACTCCCAGCATGCCCGGACAGCCGATGGCTGTCCGGGCATGCTGGGAGTTGTAGTTTTGCGACATCTGGAGGTCCGCAGGTTGAAGACCACTGCTCTATACTTTTTGAGCACTATAATGCAATGTTATGTCTGCTATATACTATTTGGACACTATATCGCAGTTTTATGTGAGCTCTTTAATAGTATACTCTATAGTATTTGGTCACTATAGGGCAGTATTATACGGGCTCTTTATTAATATACTTTATAGTATTTAAATACTATATGGCAGCATTATGTGGGCTCTTTAAAGGGGTATTCCAGGAAAAAAAAAATGTTTTATATATATCAACTGGCTCCAGAAAGTTAAACAGATTTGTAAATTACTTCTATTCAAAAATCTTAATCCTTTCAATAATTATCAGCTGCTGAAGTTGAGTTGTTCTTTTCTGTCTGGCAACAGTGCTCTCTGCTGATATCTCTTCTTGTCTCGGGAACTGAAGAGGTTTGCTCTGGGGATTTGCTTCTAAACTGGGCGGTTCCCGAGACAGGTGTCATCAGAGAGGATTTAGACAGAAAAGAACAACTCAACTTCATCAGCTCATAAGTACTGAAAGGATTAAGATGTTTTAATAGAAGTAATTTACAAATCTGTTTAACTTTCTGGAGCCAGCTGATTTATATATATATATATATATATATATATATATATATATATATAAAAGTTTTTTTCCTGGATAACCCCTTTAAGGTAATACTTGTATAAAGTTTGCTTGTATAATTTTAACACACACGATAGTGGGCAGTATTATGAGGGCTTTTTCATTAAAAGTATACTCGATACTATTTGGGCACTATATGGCAGCATTATGTGCGCAGGAATGACGGAAAAACACTCCCTAGAAATATTAAGTGTGTGTGGGGGGGGGCTTGGACCGTCCTGTGCTGGTTGTCCAGACGGTCACTTTCTATTGACCTAAAAAATGTCACTGTTGCTACCAGGTCACTTATTATAGGTTTCTAAAAAGGCCATATAGGGCCATATACTAGGGGAAATGGGCCAGGGAAGAGACTGCCTGTCTGGAAAAGAACAATTCCTTATGAATTCTGTTGTTTCCATCTTTCTTTACAGAGGCTGATCCTGGCACGGACACAGAAACAGCATTTTTTGTGTAGTTTGCAGCATTATTTCATTATTTTGGAAAGTTTTTCCGCACCCCATTGTCCTTAATAGTTATAGGAACCAGATGAGGGCAAGAAGAGAAGGGCGGCTACAAAGAAAAGATTTTTTTTCTTTTCTTTGTAGTAGTAGTTTATGTTAAAGGGGTACTCCGGTGGAAAACGTTTTTTTTTATTTTTTTATTTTTTTTAATCAACTGGTGCCAGAAAGTTAAACATATTTGTAAATTACTTATATTAAAAAAAATCTTAATCCTTCCCGTACTTATTAGCTGCTGAATACTACAGAGGAAATGGTTTTCTTTTTGGAACACAGAGCTCTCTGCTGACATCATGACCACAGTGCTCTCTGCTGACATCTCTGTCCATTTTAGGAACTGTCCAGAGCAGCATATGTTTGCTATGAGGATTTTCTCCTACTCTGGACAGTTCCTAAAATGGACAGAGATGTCAGCAGAGAGCACTGTGCTCGTGATGTCAGCAGAGAGCTCTGTGTTCCAAAAAAGAAAAGAATTTCCTCTGTAGTATACAGCAGCTAATAAGTACAGGAAGCATTAAGATTTTTTAATAGAAGTAATTTACAAATCTAATAGAACAGAAATAGGTAGCCAGTGGTACGATGAAAAAACTGTTTATTCGGATCCCATAAAACCGCATGCAAGTGGGACTCAGCCAGGCAACCAACAACCAATATTCAGCGTGGACGCGTTTCGGGTATGCACCCTTTGTCTCAGCACATTGTAATTCACTACAAAGACAGGTTATATATGGGCATCTATCAGGGGAAAGGAGGTTTAACTTCAAATTTACAAATCTAACTCTAAAAAAGTTGATTTAAAAAAAAAAGTTTTCCACCGGTGTACCCCTTTAAAGGGGTGTTCCGGGCAAAAACATCTTATCCCCTATCGAAAGCATAGGGGATAAGATGTCTGATCGCGGGAGGCCCCCGCGATCTCCCTGCAGCAGCCCGCATTCTATGCGTAGCTGCGTCTGCAGTTTCGGAAACCGCCGGGCTTCCGAGACAGGGACGTGACACCACGCCCCCTCCATTAATTTCTATGGGAGGGGGCGTAACGGCCGCCACGCCCCCTCCCATAGACATGAATGGAGGGGGCGTGGCGTGACATCACATCCCCGTCTCGGAAGCCCGGCGGGTTCCGAAACTGCAGGTGCAGCTACGCATAGAATGCGGGCTGCAGGGAGATTGCGGGGGGGGGGGGTCCCAGCCGCGGGCCCCCCGCGATCAGACATCTTATCCCCTATCCTTTCAATGTTTTTGCCCGGAATACCCCTTTAAAGACCTGCTAAAACATCTACATGAGAGCTTAGGCCGGGTTCACATTGCGGTTTTTGCGTCCGACAATAAAATTGTAACATCGGACGAAATCGGTTGGTGTAAAATCTGAACAAATTGGTTGCAAAAAGTTAAATCAGATGACCATAAAAA
This sequence comes from Hyla sarda, assembly GCF_029499605.1. Classification (NCBI taxonomy): domain Eukaryota; kingdom Metazoa; phylum Chordata; class Amphibia; order Anura; family Hylidae; genus Hyla; species Hyla sarda. Next base: position 37,301,284 of record NC_079192.1, read on the forward strand.
TCCGATCTCTCAGTCTTGTACTGAGACAATCCCTGGACAACCCCAAAGCTACTGCGCGTGTATAAAGCCAAAAATCTTATGGGATTTACACTGATGACATCGTTTAGTAATACGATTCAAGGTGATGAAAATCGGATACAACATTTTAGGAACTGTCCAGAGCAGCATGTGTTCGCTATGGGGATTTTCTCCTACTCTGGACAGTTCTTAAAATATACAGAGATGTCAGCAGAGAGCACTGTGCTCGTGATGTCAGCAGAGAGCTCTGTGTTTCAAAAGGAAAAGAATTTCCTCTGTAGTATTCAGCAGCTAATAAGTACTGGAAGGGTAAAGATGTTTTAATAGAAGTAATTTACAAATCTGTTTAACTTTCTTGCACCAGTTGATTTAAAAAAATAAAAATAAATAAAAAAAAAGTTTTCCACCGGAGTACCCCTTTAAGGTACAAAACAGTAGACGGATGTAAAAAAAACACTTCCTCACCATGACCTCACTGCACCTGACAGGAATGAGAAGAGGATGTCTCAGTAGTGCAGCCTCAGGCTTTGGGCCTGTAGATTCACGTGACCATATCTTAGCCTAGTAAGGAAGATATTAAACCCAGTTTTCACATTTTAATGTACGTGTATATATATCTATCCTATTTTATTGGTTGTCTCCATGGTTAGGAGACCTCCGCTACATTTTGTGTGATGCCGAATGACTTTTAGACCACTGGATACAGAGATCTTTTTTTGCGTATGTAATAGCAGTCGGATACGCTGAGATACGAAACATTAACCCCTGACATTTACAGCAACTGGCTAAGAACCGGTAGATCCAGACGGACCAGACTATGTTAGAGGTCAGGTGTCATCAGATAATCATGTGCAGACAACATCTCCGTATAATAAGACAGGCGGCTGATGTCTCTATACCTAGTGTGCAATCAAGTGTGCTACAGCGGTCAGCGACTACTAAAACACACAGTGTGCCTCCAGCTGTTGCAAACAGGGATGGCTCTGCCTATAGGCAAAATAAGCAGCCGCCTAGAGCGCCTTCTTGATGGGGGGCGCCGCTCTGTTTGCTGCAAGAAAGTTAGACAACCAGCATACGAACCACTTGTTCAGACAGCAGCATGAGGAGGAGGTTTGTTACAGTGCGTCACCCCAGTAGTAAGGTGGGGCATGTCAAAGGGCGGACAAATGGGCGGAGTCAAGGGGCAGCAAAATTAGCTTTTGCCTAGGGTGGCAAAAATCCTTGGTTGAAAAACAACAATTTCCTGCCTTTGGCTGTCCAGGCTTGCTGGGAGTTGTAGTGCTGCAACGGCTGAATGGTACACTGGTTGGGAAACACTGACACAGCCTATAGCTAGACTACATACATAGGGGTAATAAGGCATTTAGATTGCGCCACCCGTGTCCTCAGGTTGTGTGTGGTATTGCAGCTCAGTTCCAATGAAGTGAATAGAGCAAAGCTGTAATACCACACACGAGGACAGGTGTGGTGCTGTTTTTGGAAGAAACTTGCTCTGTTTTTCTACAGCGTATTTTTAAGCTGCAGATCCGCTGCTGAAGGACCCCTACAGGGTGCCTATAGATGTGCCTGCTCGGGGCGGCAATACGCCGCTACGAGCAGACACACTGCTGCGATGTGCCAGTTGCCGCGCATGCGTGGTGTACTCGCACACATCGCGGCCGCTTCCCCTGCTCCCTGAGCTAGGCCAAGAGCGGCCATGAAGTGTGAGTATACTGCGCATGCGCGCGGCGACTCGAACATCGCAGTGTTTCTGCTCGTAACGGCGTATTGCCGCTCCGAGCAGGCACCTGTAAAGGCAGCATACAGCGGCGGATCCGCAACGTAATACACACTGGGGATCCGCTCGAGTGAACGTACCCTTAAAGGGGTATTCCAGGCAAAAACTTTTTTTTTTATATATCAAATGGCTCCGGAAAGTTAAACAGATTTGTAAATTACTTCTATTAAAAAATCTTAATCCTTCCAATAGTTATTAGCTTCTGAAGTTTTCTGTCTAACTGCTCAATGATGATGTCACATCCCGGGAGCTGTGCATGATGGGAGAATATCCCCATAGGAACTGCACAGCTCCCGGGACGTGAGTCATCAGAAAGCAGTTAGACAGAAAAAAAAAACAACTCAACTTCAGAAGCTAATAACTATTGCAAGGATTAAGATTTTTTAATCGAAGTAATTTACAAATCTGTTTAACTTTCCGGAGCCAGTTGATCTATAAAAAAAAAAAAAAGTTTTGGCCTGGAATACCCCTTTAACGATATAAAATGTTCACACCGCTTCCCGATACTACGACCGGTTAATCTACAGATTTTTTCGGAAGTCCCATGCAAGTCTATGGGTTGTCTGCCACATCCGTTCAGCCTGTAGTCCTGCGCTAGCAAGGCTCTGGCTCAGGCGACAGCGGCACGAAAATTTTATATCCCTCCCTCTAAGTCATAGGTGGATGTACGCTGAGTCTGGGCTGCAATACCGCACACAAAGACAGATTTAGCGCAGTGATTCTGGAAGAAAGTGGCCATGTTTCTCTACCCTGCGTGACCCCTTTTTTTTATTATTATTATTATTATTATTAAGTAAACTAAATTAACTAAAATTCGGGGGGTCCCAGCATTGTTATCCACACTTGACAAGCAATTGTAATTGGTTCCTCCAAAATGATTAGCTCTGTAATGTGAGAGTGAATCTGGCACCAAGAGTTCTGTTTCCCTGCAGCGCCTCCACAGGAAAAATAAGGTATTACATAGTTCTCATTAAAATCAATGGGTTGTACAGTCCTCCAAAAAAGGGAGGTACTCTTTTTTTAGCAACTCTCTAGATGGAGATGCTTATAGAGCCGTCGTCTCCAAATTGCGGACCTCCAGCTGTTGCAAAACTACAACTCCCAGCATGCCCGGACAGCCAACGGCTGTCCGGGCATGCTTGGAGTTGTAGTTTTGCTACAGCTGGAAGTCCACAGTTTGGAGACCACTGTTATAAAGCAACCTCTCACTCACGATTATTTTTAGGCTGGGTACATAGAACACCTATATGTGAATAATACTCTGGTAAAGACCAAGCATCTATGGTGGAAGGGTAAATATTCAACCGAGATAACAGGTTAAATCACAGTTCCTGTGACGTAAATTCAGTACAATAAGGTGAGTAAGAAAGAGCGCACCAGGCCGGGGGTATGGCCGCTGATAACCCAGTATAGTCACCGGTAGGGCCTCATATACAGTAAGATAACAGCGCCCACATTGCCCACATCTACTGACGAATATATGGAGACAGGTGAACACCCTCGGACAACTTTTTGTTCACATGGGTACCGCCACTAATTACCACCCCAATTTTACCGCCATTTTCTGAAATTGCTCTTTGCATAATTCCGGCAAAGACTGCACTATTCACGGTAAAATTGCGCAGATTTCTTGAAATTGCACAATCTTGTGCAAATCCAGCAGAAGAATTTCAAAATGGCCTCCTGCTGGATCCGCACGGTACCCCCCAGTGATTTCAACGAGCCGACTGGTGTCAGCGAGCGTCTCCAAACGTCTCCCTTTTCCGACAGTATCCAGTCGGTGAACCGGACTGAGAACTGCATCAATTCATGGATTTCAGTCCGGGTAAAAAAAAAAAAACGGATACGGTCAGAAAATGAGGCGATCGGAGGCGCTAGCTGACTCTGGTCGGCTCACTGGAATCAACGGGGTACGGCACAGATCTGGCAGAGGGGTGGTTTTGAAATGCTCCCGTCGTATAAGTCTGCCGGATTCGCAATCCGAGATGTGAGTGCTCTCCTTACTGCTATTTCCAGAAATTTGCGCAATTCTACTGCAAATAGCGCAATCTCGTGTCCATTATGCAAACAGCAATTTTAGAACCCTATTGATTTTAATGGAGTCAGCTAGGGTTTCCGGGCGGCTCATTTTCCGTCCAATTCACAAACCAGACACGGTCGGAAAATGAGCCGATCGGAGACACTAAGGCCGGGTTCACACCACGTTTTTGCAATACAGTTCCCGTATACATTTTCAATTTGAAAACCGTTCGGAACCGTATTGAAAACCGTAGGCATTGTATCTCCATTGAAAACTGTATGCCAAAAGATGCATCCGGTTGTGTCCATTTTGCATCCTGTACGGTTTTGTCCGTTTTTTCCTGTACCCAAAACCGTAGCCTACCACGGTGTTTGGTCTGTAGTGAAACTGTATACATAAAAAAAAAAAAATGGGAGTCAATGGGAACCGTACAGAACCGTATGTGTGTACAGCTCCATCCGATTTTCTACTTTGCACAGTTTTTTTCTTGGAATTTCAATCAAACAAGCGAAACTTTATTCATAATAGAGTGAAAAGTTAAAAACGTATACTTCTTTTTCTTAAAAAACGGATGCAACCGGACATCATTTTTCAAATCGTATACGGGTTAACATTTGTACACATGTTTTGAGGAATCCGTTTTTCATCCAAAAACCTGATACGGGAACTGTATTGCAAAAACGTGGTGTGAACCCGGCCTAAAGGTGCGTTCACACGGCCGTCTGTCCCCGTTCTGTTCTACTCACGTTAAAGAATAAAAACGGAAAGAAAAAAAAATGGATTCAAACGGATGGTCAAACGGGTATAACTCCGGTGTGCTTGTTGAAGTCAATGGGGTACGGTGCGGATCAGGCTGGGATCCGGCAGGAGGCGATTTTGAAATGTTTCCGCCATATCCGTCTGTTGGATTTGCTATCTGAAGTGTGAATGCAGCCAAAAAATTGCGACTGTAATTAGCGGCGGGTCCGCCATGTGTGAACTAAGCCTCAAGAAGAAATTGAAGGCATCACAGTTCGTCACATGGTTTTTTCTTAGGCTCTGTCCATGTACTGTTTTTGGAGTGTATTCTGAGCCTTAAAGGGGTACTCCGGCCCTGAGACATCTTATCCCCTATCTCACCGTGGGGGTCCCGGCGCTGGGGACCCCCGCAATCTTGTGTTCGCCACCCACCTGTTTGAGCTGCATGCCGTGGTGCCAGCTCACAAACAGCCGGGTGGCAACCACGGGGGCCGGAGTATCGTGATGTCACGACTCCGCCCCCGTGTGACGTCACCCCCCCACCCTCGCTATGCTAGTTTATGCCCCCTTTAACATGTCCATTTTAAGCCTCAGATTATATCTTTTCTAAGTTTATTTTTAGAGATTAGCGAACTTACAGTAAATTCGATTCGTCACGAACTTCTCGGCTCGGCAGTTGATAACTTTTCGTGCGTAGTTCAGCCTTCAGGTGCTCCGGTGGGCTGGAAAAGGTGGATATATTACTAGGAAAGAGTCTCCTAGGACTGTATCCACCTTTTACAGCCCACCGGAGCTGCGGAAAGCTGAACTAATTTACGCAGGAAAAGTCATCAACTGCCGAGCCGAGAAGTTCGTGACGAATTGAATTTACTGTAAGTTCGCTCATCTCTATTTATTTTCTTTAAACACTGGACAGTTCACAGGCTGGGTTCACATCGCATTTTTGCAATACAGTTTCCGAATCAGGTTTTTGGATGAAAAACTGATTCCTCAAAACCGGGCAAAACTGTATACGGTTTTAAAAAATGATGTCTGGCTGCATCCGTTTTTAAGGAAAAAAAGAAAGTGTACGTTTTTAACTTTTCACTCCATTATGAATAAAGTTTCACTTGTTTGACTGAAATTCAATGGAGAGTCAAAATTCAATGCATACGGTTTTCACATTGAAAACGTATACGGGAACTGTATTGCAAAAACGTGGTGTGAACGCGGCCTAACAGGTGTAGGAGTGTGTCAGAAGAAACGTAACAATGTGTCAGGGGGATGAGCGTGCAACAAAAAGTGCCCGACGTGAACACACAGGGGGAGATTTATCAACATCTGTCCAGAGGAAAAGTTGCCCAGTTGCCCATAGCAACCAATCAGATCACTGCTTTCATTTTTAACAAGGCCTCTGCAAAGTGAAAGAAGCGATGTGATTGGTTGCTATGGGCAACTGGGCAACTTTTCCTCTGGACAGGTTTTGATAAATCTCCCCCACCGCAATCCATTTACTACGTATAGGCAGTGTTTCCCAACCAGGGTGCCTCCAGCTGTTGCGAAACTACAACTCCCAGCATGCCCAGACAGCCGAACCATTTACTATGTATAGGCAGTGTTTCCCAACCAGGGTGCCTCCAGCTGTTGTGAAACTACAACTCCCAGCATGCCCGGACAGCCGAACCATTTACTATGTATAGGCAGTGTTTCCCAACCAGGGTGCCTCCAGCTGTTGCGAAACTACAACTCCCAGCATGCCCAGACAGCCGAACCATTTACTATGTATAGGCAGTGTTTCCCAACCAGGGTGCCTCCAGCTGTTGTGAAACTACAACTCCCAGCATGCCCGGACAGCCGAACCATTTACTATGTATAGGCAGTGTTTCCCAACCAGGGTGCCTCCAGCTGTTGTGAAACTACAACTCCCAGCATGCCCAGACAGCCGAACCATTTACTATGTATAGGCAGTGTTTCCCAACCAGGGTGCCTCCAGCTGTTGCGAAACTACAACTCCCAGCATGCCCGGACAGCCGAACCATTTACTATGTATAGGCAGTGTTTCCCAACCAGGGTGCCTCCAGCTGTTGCGAAACTACAACTCCCAGCATGCCCAGACAGCCGAACCATTTACTATGTATAGGCAGTGTTTCCCAACCAGGGTGCCTCCAGCTGTTGTGAAACTACAACTCCCAGCATGCCCGGACAGCCTTCGGCTGTCCGGGCATGCTGGGAGTTGTAGTTTCGCAACAGCTGGAGGCACCCTGGTTGGGAAACACTGCGTAGAGGTGTCGTCTTGTCATTCGCATGAGAGTGTTCGGATGACGTGCGGCTCCTGGCTCGCTGCAATCTTATGCAGTCCAAGTTTTACTCGTAGCCAGAAGGTGGGCGGGGTTTATGGACACAGGCCCCGCCCCCACACACACAGACTGGAAGCTTGAGGTCACACATGCATTGGAAGTGTGGAGCGCAGCTGTCAGTGTCAGGGGAGGTGAGAGGAGAGGAAAACTACGATTACAGCGCAAAAGAACACAAACTTATGTCATCTGTGCAGAGGTGGCGCTATAGGGGGTGCAGAGGGGTCTATCAAAACCTGGGGCATACCCTTGGGGGCCCTATAAGCTACTTAAGAGCTGCACTATATATATATATATATATATATATATATATATATATATATGCAAAATCATACAAAAGTATGCAACATCCTATGAATTTGCATCTGCATCACTGGACTAATACAGCTACGCCAAGTAGAGATGAGCGAACTTACAGTAAATTCGATTCGTCACGAACTTCTCGGCTCGGCGGTTGCTGGCTTTTCCTGCATAAATTAGTTCAGCTTTCCGGTGCTCCGGTGGGCTGGAAAAGGTGGATACAGTCCTAAGAAAGAGTCTCCTAGGACTGTATCCGCCTTTTCCAGCCCACGGGAGCACCGGAAAGCTGAACTAATTTATGCAGGAAAAATCAGCAACCGCTGAGCCGAGAAGTTCGTGATGAATCAAATTTACTGTAAGTTCGCTCAGCTCTAACGCTAAACCAAAATATATATACACAAATATATATACATATATATATATATATATATATATATATATATATATATATATATAGACAAAAAAGGATATGACTGCAGAACACCAGCGTATCCAGTAAAAAGTGTTGTAGCTTTATTCCATAGATACAAGGACTCCCGTTTCTGTGGTCTCACACCACCATTGTCAAGATAGAGATATATATATATATATATATATATATATATATATATATATATATGACACCACCTTTTCTTTTTTCTTTTTTTTTCTTTTTTATATTAATTTCCTTTATTTTCCATTTTGACAAGAAAGGACAAATACGTAATTTTATAAAACAATGAGAAAAACTTCCATACACATTTTGTACTTGACTCCTTCCCCCCTTTCTCTATTCTTTCCACTCCCTCCCCCACCTACCCTGCCAGCCGTTCCCACAAATAACTCAACCTTTCCATTTATTCCATTCTAGAAATTTTTTATTGTGCTTTTCGTTCCTTTGCTATTTATTAGTTCATAACTTTTAATTTGTCCGATCACATTTCTCCATTCTCTTATACTTGACGCCCTGGGTGCAAACCACTTTTTAAGGATAAGTATTTTAGTTCTACCTAACAATTTAAGAATTATTTGATATTTGTTTTATTTCTTTCGCTCCTATTCCCAAATAACACCCCCTTTTCACCTTATTGGAGTGCCGCTGTTTTTTTGGATTTTTCTACTACTGGGGGTCCTGACCCGGACTGGACACAGCAGGCACCTAGGCACCTTTGCTCATATATTTATATTGATATTTTTCTTAATAAAAAAAAAAATATATGCATACTGCATATATGTATATATACTGATTTAATTACGCTATACACAGCTGCACTAATGTGTGTGTGTGTATATATATATATATATATATATATATACTTATGTCATTTGCATACTGATATAAAGAAACTATACACAGCCGCATCTTTATAACCTATATAAACCCTATACTGCGCTGACGATGTGGCTTTGCCACGCGATAGCTTCTTGCGTTCGCTTTGGCAATGGAACTATAAACTTGTGGCAATGAAAGAGTTAAAGTAGACAATGCACCATTGAGAAAAGACCACAATGTGCTTAGCTGGGAGGACAGAAGCCTCTGCAGACCTCTCCTAAGACTGTGAAGGAGTCCATGGAATGCAAAGAGAGTACAACAGCACCATCTAGTGGGCATACTGTAGATTGCAGCAGTCACTGAATAATGTATTTATTTGTTTCACAGGCCTTTACAAATGTTTTGTTTGCATGTTTACGTGTAGCCATGGATGACCGTGACCGCCCCCCCCCCCCCCCCCCCCGACACTAAGAGCTTCTAATGAGACTTTTTTTTATCATCGATAACACAGCGATGTGTAGGATACATCAAAATCTAGCAGCGCTGTGGTATACAGGCTATACTTATTCCAGGGCACATTTGTAAGAAGCCATGAAATCACATTTACCAATTGTTTCCCATACAGTGTACCTCCGGCTGTTGCAAAACTACAACTCCCAGCATGCCCGGACAGCCGAAGGACCATGGACCACTGTTCCAAAAAATCTGTCAGACACCTGTGGGCTGTAAATGCTCACTGCACCCCTTATTAAATTCTGTGAGTTTCCAAAATGGGTTCACATGGGGGGGGGGGGTCCATTGTTCTGGCACTATGGCGGCTTTGTAAACACACACGGCCTTCAATTTCAGACACATTCTCTCTCCAAAATCCCAATGGCGCGCCTTCTCTTCTGAGAATTGTAGTGCACCCGCAGAGCACTTTACATCCACATATGGGGTATGTTCTTACTCAGAAGAAATTGGGCTACAACTTTTGGGGGGCTTTTTTCCTATTTTCCCTTGTGAAAATGAAAAATTTAGGGTAACACCAGCATTTTAGTGAAAACTTTTTTTTCATTTTCACATCCAACTTTAACGAAAATTCATCAAACACCTGTGGGTTGTTAAGGTTCACTATACCCCGTGTTCTGTTCCGTGAGGGGTGTAGTTTCCAAAATGGGGTCACATCTGGGTATTTATTGTTTTGCGTTTATGTCAGAACCGCTGTAAAATCAGCCCCCCCTGTGCAAATCACCAATTTAGGCCTCAAATGTACATGGTACGCTCTCACTCCTGAGCCTTGTTGTGCATCCGCAGAGCATTTTACACCCACATATGGGGTATTTCCGTACTCAGGAGAAATTGCGTTACAAATTTTGGGGGACTTTTGTCTTTTTCCTTTTTACCGCTTGTGAAAATTAAAAGTATGCGGCAACACCAGAATATTAGTGTAGAAAATTACATTTTTTTTACACTAACATGCTGGTGTAGACCCCAACTTTTATGAGGGGTAAAATTTGAGGCCTATTTTGGGGATTTGCATTCGCCACCAAAATACCCTACAGCAGTGTTTCCCAAACAGGGTGTCTCCAGCTGTTGCAAAACTCCCAGCATGCCTGAACATTCACATGGGGGGGGGGGGGGGGCAAACCTCCAGTTGTTGCAAAACTACAACTCCCAGCATGTACAGTCTCTCAGTGTGTGCTGGGAGTTGTAGTTTTTCAACAGCTGGAAGCACACTGGTTGCGAAACACTGAGTTAGGACACAAGCTCTGTTTCACAACCAATGTGTCTCCAGCATGCATTGACAGTCGAAGGGCATGCTGAGAGTTGTAGTTTTGCAACAGCTGGAGGCACACTGCTATAACTCCCAGCATGCCCTTTGGTAGTCTGTGCATGCTGGGAGTTGTAGATATGCAACAGCTGGAGGCACACTTTTCATAGAAAAAATGTGCCTCCAGCTGTTGCATAACTACAACCACCAGCATGCACAGACTACCAAAGGGCATGCTGGGAGTTGTAGTTTTGCAACAGCTGGAGTTCCAACTACAACTCCCAGAATACCCTTTGACTGTGCATGTTGAGAGTTGTTGCTAAGCAACAGCAGGAGGTGAACAGGCCTCACCTCCTGCTGTATCCTGCCGCCGCTGCTGCCACCGCTCCTGCTGCCGCGATCGCTGCTGACTGTCGCTTCTGAGGGGACCCCCGCTGGACCAGGGAGAGGTAGGAGACCCCTGCCGGCCCCGATCGCCACCCCAATCACCGCCCAGCAGGGCAGTGATTGGTTGGTCGTTCCAACCGATCAATCATGTGATCGTGAGGCGGCACCCGTGCCACCTCACTCCTGCTGGGTAATGGGGCTGTCTCTGACAGCCCCATTCACCCTTTTTTTCCAGGTCACCGGGTCACTAGAGACCCTCGATGAGCCAAGTTCTATGGTGCTGCAATCAATCACCAGGTGCGGAGCTCCACTCTTAGCTCCCAAACATGCAGTATACAAGGTTCCTGGGCTATATATGCAAAGGCAGTGCTAGCTTACACATGAAAAAGATAAACTCACTGTTCCAGTAGAGTATAAACGACCAATAAAGTGCAGTTTGCAACATTTACATCAAAGCGAGGTGTTCACAGCTCAGAGGCAACAGGATATGACACAATGTTTCGAGGGGCACGCCCCCTTACTCAAGCGCACCTGAACCTGTTGGAAGACCTCCTTATGTACGTATATGCACACCTATTTTCAATTAGTTAAGATACGTTCTATAAATATATTATTAACACTTAAAAGAAGCAGAAAAGGAAGTCAGTAGTGTGAACAGACAAGATTTACTAATAAAGAAAAATAAAGATAAAACCAAAAATGAACGAATAATGTATACAGGCACATACAATAAACATAGCCCAATGATAAAAAGAACTATCCAAAAATATTGGGGAATATTAAAGTCTGATCCGAAATATGGGAACCTTTTTAAGGATCCACCTATGTTTGTACACACAAAAGGGAAATCGATAGGGGACACCTTAATTAGAGGTGACATTGCAGTAAAAAAGAAGGACACACAAAGTTTTTTAGCTACTCCTAAAGGGTACATTTGCATGCTTGTCATGTATGCAATGTAGCAGTATTATTAAAGGGGAGAACATCCATCATCCCAAAAAAGGACATAGCATCCCGGTGAAAGGCTATTTCAGTTGCACTAGTGAAAACATATATTTATTAAAATGCCCGTGCGGTATGGGCTATGTAGGGTAAACTAGTAGAATGATAAAAATACGTATTGCTGAACATAAAAATGCTATAAGGAAAACATTGGAAAGTAAGATCTATCCCACAGAAAACAAATTTGGAGAAACTTCAGTAGCCAGACATTTTTTTAGAAAACAACCATAGAACCAGTGACTTAAAGGGGTACTCCACTGCACTAGCGTCCAGAACATTTTGTTCCGAACGCTGGGTGTGGGCTGCGGGGGTCGTGATGTCATGCCCACGCCCCTCATGATGTCACGCAACTCCCCCTCAGTGCAAGTCTATGGAAGGGGGCGTGGCTACTGCCACGCCCCCTTGCATAGACTTGCACTGAGGGAGCGTTGCGTGACATCATGAGGGGTGTGGCCATGACATCACGACCCCCGCAGCCCACACCCAGCGTTCGGAACAAAATGTTCTGGACGCTAGGGCAGTGGAGTACCCCTTTAAGATGGCAAGTGATAGAACAGATAACGCAAGGTGTGAATAAGGAGAGTAACAAAAAGCAGCTTCTCCGCAGGGAAGTATTCTGGATAACAGAACTTGAAACTATCCAACCTTGAGGATTTAATGAATTATGTAGTTTTAGACCGTTCTTATAATAATTATAATATATAGAAAGTGTAAAACATATTAACATTTTTACAAATACATTATATTTATAAAACGTATCTTAACTAATTGAAAATAGGTGTGCATATACGTACATAAGGAGGTCTTCCAACAGGTTCAGGTACGCATGAGTAAGGGGGCGTGCCCCTCGAAATGTTGCGTCATATCCTGTTGCCTCTGAGCTGTGAACACCTCGCTTTGATGTAAATGTTGCAAACTGCACTTTATTGAAGAAAAAGAAAAAATAAAGAAGACTGGCTGGTCGTTTATACTCTACTGGAACAGTGAGTTTATCTTTTTCATGTGTAAGCTAGCACTGCCTTTGCATGCTGGGAGTTGTAGTTCTGTAACATCTGTCCATTCAGATTTTGAAATTTTCATGAAAATTTTGAAAATTGCCCGCAAATTTTTTCTAAAAGTAAACATATGTCCATTTTATGATGTCAACATAAAGTGGACATATTGTATTTGTGAATCAATATAAAATTTATTTGGAATATCAATTTTCCTTACAAGCAGAGAGCTTCAAAGTTAGAAAAATGCAAAATTTTCTACATTTTCATGAAATTTTGGGATTTTTCACCAAGAAAAGGATGCAAGTAACGACGTAAATTTACCACCAAAATAAAGTAGAATATGTCACGAAAAAACTATCTCAGAATCAGAATAATCGGCAAAAGCATCTTAGAGTTATTAATGCTTGAAGTGACAGTGGTCAGAATTGCAAAAAATGGCTCTGTCCTTAAGGTGAAAATGAGCTGCGTCTTTAAGGGGTTAAAATGACAATGATCCCAAACACACCGCACGGGCAACGATGGAATGGCTTCAAGGATTTCAAGGTCCTGGAGTGGCCTAGCCAGTCTCCAGATCTCAACCTAATAGAAAACCTTTGGATGGAGTTGAAAGTCTGTGTTGCCCAGCGACAGCCCCAAAACATCACTGCCCTAGAGGAGATCTGCATGGAGGAATGGGCCAAAATACCAGCAACACTGTGTGAAAACCTTGTGAAGACTTACAGAAAATGTTTGACCTCTGTCATTGCCAATAAAGAGGAGATAACAAAGTACTGAGATGAACTTTTGTTATTGACCAAATACAAATTTTCCACTATAATTTGCAAATAAATTCTTTAAAAATCAGACAATGTGATTTTATGGATTTTTTTTCTCATTATGTCTCTCATAGTTGAGGTATAACTATGATGATAATTACAGCCTCTCATCTTTTTAAGTGGGAGAACTTACACAATTGGTGGCTGACTAAATACTTTTTTTCCCCACTGTACAAGGCCTTGTTCCTATACTTCGGGCTTTTCATTCATACATGGGGCCTCTCTTGCATATACTGACCCTGTGTCACATTTATTGGTAATTTCTCCAATCCACTTTCTTCCATATATCGAGCCTTTCTTTCACATACTGAACTTTTTCTTCTATATACTCAGCCAATGTCACCTTATAAAGCTTTTCTCTCATACACAGAGCCTTGTTATTTATATATGGGGCCTATCCTGTATATATTGACTCAGTGCCACATTTATTAAGTCTTATACACTAAGCCTTTTATTCCATATATTGAGCCTTTTTCTCACACACTGCACCTGTTTAACAAATATTGAAGTCCATATGCAGAGCTTTTTATTCCCTATGTTGAGCCTTTTTATTCCTGTTTCACACACACACACACACACACACACACTGTTATAGGAGTATTCTGGTGAAAAACTATTTTTTTCATATCAACTGGCTCCAGAAAGTTAAACAGATTTGTAAATTACTTCTATAAAAAAAAAAATCTTATTAATATTAATCTTACCAGTACTTATCAGCTGCTGAAGTTGAGTTCTTTTCTGTCTGACCACAGTGCTCTCTGCTGACACCTCTGTCTGTCTCAGGAACTGTCCAGAGTAGGAGCAAATCCCTATAGCAAACCTCTCCTGCTCTGGACAGTTCATGAGGCAGACAGAGGTGTCAGCAGAGAGCACTGTTGTCAGACAGAAAAGAACAACTCAACTTCAGCAGCTTATAAGTACTGGTAGGGTTAAGATTTTTTAATAGAAATGATTTACAAATCTGTTTAACTTTCTGGAGCCAGTTGATATGAAAACAAATCGTTTTTCATTCACCAAGCCTTTTATTCCACTTATTGAGCCTTATCTTTCATATACTCAACCAATGTCACATACTGAGCATTGCTCTCATACACCAAGCCTTTTATTCCAAAAATTGAGCTTTTTCTTCCATATACTCAGCCTATGTCACATACTGAACATTGTTCTTAGATACTGAGCCCTTTCTTCATACATTCAACCTCCCTTCCATATACTGAACCTGTCACACTTATTGATCATCGCCCCCATATATTGAGCCTTTTCCTCCATATATTGAGCCTTTTTTCCCTATATTGCACATGTCACACATATTAGTGAGCCTTTGTCCCATATAATGAATGCTGCTATATATATATATATATATATATATATATATATATATATATATATATTATATAGAGTACCTCTCTCAAACACAACGCCCCTATCCAGATTCTGAGCCCCTTTACCATTTCAGCAAATACCAGGGCTCTTATATGTGCAATTGGAGTGGTAAGTAGGTGTATATACCCTGTATTCAGCATGGGTATGAAGGTGGTGGATAAACTGCACCATAAAAGACTAAAAGCCATGTTAAGTAAATACTAATATTGCAATATATAAGGATTAAAACCACATAAGCAGCCTGTTAACAGCGCTATGCATGGGTGCTGGTTAATCCTTTCACTATATTCACAAAGGATACAGTGGAGCAACACACCCTACAATGCAAACACTTGGCATCACAGTTCAGGTGCCAGCGGGCGTCATGTGATCATCATTGTACAATCACTTCTAATACCACAAAGGAGCAAACCGACCAGATACTTCACACAAGGAAGAGCGATCGATGCCAAGAGATAAAACCCTGCCAGAGTATACAGCAGGTCTGGCATACTGGGTGACACCGGGTATACCATATACCACTTATAAGAGTTCTGCAGCTGCAAAGTGTTATGGGGTCACTCTGGCTAAGATGAAATGTTATGAGGGCACAATTGCTGGCACACTTATGGGGGTTCTTAGGGGAGCTCTATGGCAAATATCATGTGAGTATCATGTGAGCATGGGGTCTGACACACTTATAAGGGCTCTGTGGCTACCACTCGGTTAGGGGGCGTCTGTGGCCGCCACACAATGTTATGGGGGCTTTGCAGCTCGCACTCAATGTAAAGGGGTTTCTCTGTGTCCTTCCCACACTGTTATGGGGGCCCTGAGGATGCCACACAATGATGTGGGGGTTTTGCGGCAGCCACAGAATAATATGGGGTTGTTTGGCTGCCAAACAATGTAATTGGGTTTCTGTGTCTATTTCACACTGTTATGGGGGCCCTGAGGACGAAAAACCATGTTATGAGGGCTCTGAAGCAAACACTGTATTAGGAGCCCTGCAGCCTACAAACACTGTGTTATGGAGGTCCTGAGGCCATTACACATAGATATGGGGACCCTGAGGATGCCACACAATGTTATGGGGGCTTTAAAGCTGACACTGTTATGGAAGCCTACAAACACGTATGGGATCCTGTGGCCATTACACATAGATATGGGAGCTTAAAGGTCACTGTTTTGGGGGCGTCAGGTTGCCACACTGTGTTATGGAGGTCCTGAGGCCATTACACATAGATATGGGGACCCTGAGGACACCACACACTTATGAGGGCCCTGAGGACGCAACACAATGTTATGGGGGCTTAAAAGCTGACACGGTTATGGATGCCCTGAAGCCTACAAAACATGTATGGGATCCTGTGGCCATTACACATAGTTATAGGAGCCTAAAGGTCACCCCACACTGTTATGGGGACCCTGAGGACGGCAAACACTTATGGGGGCCCTGAGGATGCCACACAATGTTATGTGGGGCTTTGAAGCTGATGCTGGATTAGGGGGGGGTCCTGTAGCCTACACACACTGTTAAGGGGGGCCCTGCAGACATTACACATGGGTATGGGGACCTTAAAGGGGTACTCCAGTGGAAAACTATTTTTTTTTAAATCAACTGGTGCCAGAAAGTTGAACCGATTTGTAAATTACTTCTATTTAAAATTCTTAATCCCTCCAGTACTTATTAGCGGCTGTATACTATAGAGGAAATTCTTTTCTTTTGGGATTTCTTTTCTGTCACGACCACAGTGCTCTCTGCTGACACCACTGTCCATTTTAGGAACTGTCCAAAGCAGCATATCTTTGCTATGGGGATTTTCTCCTGCTCTGGGCAGTTCCTGACATGGACAGAGGTGTCAGCAGAGAGCACTGTGGACTGTAGCATACAGCCGATAATATGTACTGGAAGGATTAAGATTTTTTTAATAGAAGTAATTTCCAAATCTGTTTAACTTTCTGGCATCAGTTGATTTAAAAAAAAGAAAAAGTTTTCCACCGGAGTACCCCTTTAAGGTCACCAGACACTTATGGGGGGGCTTTGTGGCTGCCCCACACTGTTATTGGGGTTACTGCAGTGCTGTGGCATATAGCTGCCTCTCTTTCCAGGTGTTGGACAGGCAATCATGCAGTACAATGCTTCCAGGTAGGTCACTCATCATGGTCAGGTACCTGTAGGTGCAGGTGAATGTCATTTGTCTAGAACAGTGTCTCCCAACCAGGGTGCCTCCAGCTGTTGCAAAACTACAACTCCCAGCATGCCCGGACAGCCAACGGCTGTCCGGGCATGCTGGGAGATGTGGTTTTGCAACAGCTGGAGGCACCCTGGTTGGGAAACACTGCTCTAGAGTCTTCCATTACTTCCAATAGTTGTGGACACAGAGGAACCTACCTTATCTTCTGGGGTGTTAATATAACAAGAGAAGTGTGAGGGGAGCGGAGTATGTGCGCCTTGTAGTGATGAGGACAGTTCACTTACCTACAAGACAAAACCAGAAAGAAACAATGAGTAAACACAAAGTGTATCAGTCAGCGAGAAGCAATACAGAGGATGGCCCAAATATCAGCTGTACCAAGATTTACTTCACACTCAGCCTTTAAAGGGGTACTCCCCTGGAAAACATTTTTTTTTTTTTTTTTAAATCAACTGGTGCCAGAAAGTTAAACAGCTTTGTAAATTACTTCTATTAAAAAATCTTTACCCTTCTAGTACTTATCAGCTGCTGTATGCTCCACAGGAAGTTCTTTTCTGTTTGAATTTCCCTTCTGTCTGACCACAATGCTCTCTGCTGACACCTCTGTCCATTTTAGGAACTGTTCAGAGTAGAAGCAAATCCCCATAGCAAACCTCTCCTGCTCTGGACAGTTCCTAAAATGGACAGAGGTGTCAGCAGAGAGCACTGGGGTCAGGCTGAAAAGGAAATTCAAAAAGAAAATAACTTCCTGTGGAGCAAATAGAAGCTGAGAAGTACTGGAAGGATTAAGATTTTTAAATAGAAGTAATTTACAAATCTGTTTAACTTTCTGGGTCCAATTGATTTAAAAAAAAAAAATCAAAAAAAAATAAAAGGTTTTCAGGGGAGTACCCCTTTAATACACCGATTTTATTTCTATTTTCCATATCTCTGTTTGCTGTAAGTAAATGGAAACAGTACAATTCTGTACATCCAGACAACACAAACCTGTACACACCTAATGCTCGTCACAGCTGAGGGTTTGCAACAATGACTGCTGGCTGTCCAATTTTTTAATGTAGTCACATAAGGGGGATCAGTCGCCTTTGCTGAAGGTGGCGCCACTCAAGGCTTGTGACAACTGCCAATCCTAATATCAAATCTATAGCAGTTTTATTCCGACATTATATGGCAGGGTTTAGTATTATTACCTTATTATTTGGTGCCTGTGTCGTGTGGCACTGTACCCTGGTTTTGCAGTGTATAGTTATGGTGGCAAAGTATAACAGTGTTATGTAGGCAGCTTTCATGAAATAGGTATTTGGCATCTAAAGGACACTGTTGTTATTTGGGCACAACACTGTATGGTACTGTTATTTGGGCACCACATTTTAAAGCAGTGTTATTTGGGCACCACATTGTATGGCAGTGTTATTTGGGCACCACATTGTATGGCAGTGTTATTTGGGCACCACATTGTATGGCAGTGTTATCTGGGCACCACTTTGTATGGCAACTTTATCTGGGCACCACATTGTATGGCAGTGTTTTTTGGGCACCACACCGTATGGAAAGGTTATTTGGGCACCACATTGTATGGCAGTGTTATTTGGGCACCACATTGATTGGATTTGTTTTTTTTGCACCACATTGTATGGCAGTGTTATCTGGGCACCACATTGTATGGCAGTGTTATTTGGGCACCACATTGTATAGCAGTGTTATTTTGGCACCACATTGTATGGCAGTGTTATTTTGGCACCACATTATATGGCAGTGTTATTTGGGCACCACATTGTATGGCAGTGTTATTTGGGCACCACACTGTATGGCAGTGTTATTTGGGCACCACACTGTATGGCAGTGTTATTTGGGCACCACACTGTATGGTACTGTTATTTGGGCACCACATTGTATGGCAGTGTTATTTGGGCACCACACTGTATGGTACTGTTATTTGGACACCACATTGTATGGAAGTTATTTGGGCACCACAATGTATGGTACTGTTATTTGGGCACCACATTGTATGGCAATGTTATTCAGGCACCACATTTTATTGTGCCATTATTCTAGCACCATATTGTATGGTAGTGTTGTTTGGGCACCACATTGCATTGTGCTGTTATTTGGGCACCACATTTTGTAAGACACTGTTATTTGGGCACCATGTTTTTTGGCACTTTTATTTGGGCCCCACATTGTGTGGCAGTGTTATTTGGGCACCACACTGTATTGTGCTGTTATTTGGGCACTACATTTTATGGCACCTTTATTTTCACCACATTATACAGAAGTGTTATTTGGGCATCTCACTGTATGGTAGTGTTATTTGGCCACCACATTTTATTGTGCTGTTATTTGAAAACCACTGTGTGGCCAGGTTATTTATTGCACTTTTATTTAGGCACCACACTGTACAGCAGTGTTATTTGGGCACCGCATTGTATGGCACTTTTATTTAGGCACAACACTGTATGGCAGTGTTATTTAGGCACCACATTGTATGGCACTTTTATTTGGGCACCACATTGTATGGCACTTTTATTTGGACACCACATTGTATGGCAGTGTTATTTGGACACCACATTGTATGGCACTTTTATTTAGGCACCACACTGTATGGCAGTGTTATTTGGGCACCACATTGTGTGGCACTTTTATTTGGGCACCACATTGAACGGCACTTTTATTTGGACACCACATTGTATGGCACTTTTATTTGGGCACCGCATTGTATGGCAGTGTAATTTGGGCACCACATTGTATGGCACTTTTATTTGGGCACCACACTGTACGACACTTTTATTTGGGCACCACATTGTATGGCTGTGTTATTTGGGCACCCCACTGGCACTTTTATTTGGGCACCACACTGTATGGCACTTTTATTTGGACACCACATTGTATGGCAGTGTAATTTGGGCACCACATTGTATGGCAGTGTAATTTGGGCACCACATTGTACGGCAATTTTATTTGGGCACCACATTGTACGGCACTTTTATTTGTGCACCACACTGTACGGCACTTTTATTTGGGCACCACATTGTACGGCACTTTTATTTGGGCACCACATTGTACGGCACTTTTATTTGGGCACCACATTGTATGGCAGTGTTATTTGGGCACCACATTGTATGGCGCTTTTATTTGGGCACCACATTGTATGGCCCTTTTATTTGGGCACCACATTGTATTGCACTTTTATTTGGACACCACATTGTATGGCACTTTTATTTGGGCACCACACTGTACAGCACTTTTATTTGGGCACCACACTGTACGGCACTTTTATTTGGGCACCACACTGTACGGCTGTGTTATTTGGGCACCACATTGTATGGCACTTTTATTTGGGCACCACACTGTACGGCTGTGTTATTTGGGCACCACATTGTATGGCACTTTTATTTGGGCACCACATTGTATTGCACTTTTATTTGGACACCACATTGTATGGCACTTTTATTTGGGTACCACACTGTACGGCACTTTTATTTGGGCACCACACTGTACGGCTGTGTTATTTGGGCACCACATTGTATGGCACTTTTATTTGGGCACCACACTGTATGGCACTTTTATTTGGGCACCACACTGTATGGCATTGTTATTTGGGCACCACATTGTATGGCACTGTTACTTGGGGACTACACCATATGGCACTTATATTCAGGAACTGCATGGCATGGCTATCTGACACTGTATTATATTAGGACTGGTGAGAGGGCGGACACTTAATGCCTAAATGATGCTGACTATTTCGCTCTGTGGCACGCACCATCCTGTTATTAGTACCATCATATACATTGCATGACTTTGCTTATCTCAGACGTCATGTTTCTTGGTGTGGTTAGAAGCCCTAGATTAGACAACACTACTTGTCAGATGTCTTATCTATATTCAGGATGTACGATTGTGTCGGTTCTGTATACTGGAAAGAACCTGCGGGCGGCCCGAAACTGTGTTCTAGTAAACGTTTTAAACAAGGTTTTACTAGTCACTCACCACATGCTGACATATTAGGGCAACACAATATGCCAGCATAGCAATTCAGAAACACAGATGTCTAGCGCAGCGTTTTTCAAACAGTGTGCCTCCAGCTGTTGCAAAACTACAACTCCCAGCATGCCCAGACAGCCTTCGGCTGTCCGGGCATGCTGGGTGTTGTAGTTTTGCAACAGCTGGAGACACACTGTTAGGAAAACACTGGTCTAGGGAGTAATATAGGTGTGCAGACCTGATGATGGAGCTTACACTGCTTATATGCTGATATATATGTTAATCACGGCATCTAAGGGGTAAAACAGCCAGGATCTCTTCAATTCTATTGGCAGGATGGTGGATCGTGCATATACATGACCACCGCGACATACCTGTACAACATGGTCAAATTGAGATGTATATGCACAGCAGGAGGTGGTAAGTGGTTCTTCGTTTACATGTAAGTACATCATAGCCCCCATGGTGCCATCCTCCAAACATATATTTATATATTTTATATATATATATATATATATATATATATATATATATATATATATACATACACACACACATTGTTGTGTAATGTAACGGTCAGGATCGTTTAACCCCTTATATGACCAAATCACTGGCCACTTGGTCTGCCATCTTCATACTTCGATACTATTGTACTGCAGTGTATTATATGAGAAACTGAGACATTGCATGTTCAAGACTCTAATGTTCACACTGATGAATAGAGCTCTGCTGCAAAACCCGTTTGAGTTTTGGCAAACAAATGTTGGTTGTTAGTCATAACCATGTATTTGACTAAGTTATGGATGGTTAGCATCTTAAAACCAGGCTTTTTTTTTTAAAAGGGGTATTCCAGGCAAAACCTTTTTTTACATATATCAACTGGCTCCGGAAAGTTAAACAGATTTGTAAATTACTTCTATTAAAAAATGTTAATCCTTCCAATAGTTATTAGCTTCTGAAGTGGAGTTGTTGTTTTCTGTCTAACTGCTCAATGATGACTCACGTCCCGGGAGCTGTGCAGTTCCTATGGGGATATTCTCCCATCATGCACAGCTCCCGGGATGTGACATCATCATTGTGCAGTTGGACAGAAAACTTCAGAAGCTAATAACTATTGGAAGGATTAAAATTTTTTAATAATAGATATGAAAAAAAGTTTTGGCCTGGAATACCCCTTTAAAGGGGTACTCCAGTGAAAACCTTTTTTCTTTTAAATCAACTGGTAGCAGAAAGTTAATTAAACATATTTGTAAATTACTTCTATTAAAAAATCTTAATCCTTCCTGTACTTATTAGCTGCTGAATACTACAGAGGAAATTCTTTTCTTTTTGGAATGCCCTCTAATGACATCACGAGCACAGTTCTCTCTGCTGACGTTATTATAATAATAATAATGCTTTATATATTGTTGTCCTTAGTGGGATTTGAACCCAAGTCTCCAGCACTGCAAGGCAGCAGTGCTAACCACTGAGCCACCATGCTGCTATGCATGGTTGCTAAAATGGACAGAGATGTCAGCAGAGAGCACTGTGCTCGTGATGTCATCAGCGTTCCAAAAAGAAAGGAATTTCCTCTGTAGCATTCAGCAGCTAATAAGTACTGGAAGGATTAAGATTTTTTAATAGAAGTAATTTACAAATATGTTTAACTTTCTGCCACCAGTTGATTTAAAAGAAAAAAGGTTTTCACCGGAGTACCCCTTTAAGCTCTATATTTCGGATATCTTCATGCTTACATAAGCCAGGGTTTACCTGGAGACCGATCTGCGGGAGGTAGCACCACCATCTTCACCATACATGTTTCTATACAGGTGTGCATTCTTTTGGCAGAATCCATTGCGGTCAATGGTGATGGTGCATGTCTAAGCGGTCCTAGCCTGCTGTGCACGGAATGTCTACCCATTCTTGGGGCGGACATTCCACAGCTGCTCTCTCGGTCTATCAGCACAGATGGGTGCGCAGAGACCCAGCCGAGGCAACCGTATGATGCTTGGAAAGTTCCTGGTCATTAGAAAATGGCTCATGCACAGAATTCGCTGGGTGCCGTACGGTTGCCTCGGCAAATATACGACCAAGCATGAACTTTGTCTTTAAGCACCACTCTGTGCAGATCGGGTGGGAGAGCAGCTTTGGACACTTAAAAGAAAAAGAAGTTTTCAAAAAGTGCTAAAAAAAAATCTAAAATAAAGGGTAATAAAAAACAAAGTACGGTAAACAAAAAACAGTATTGCTATATCTTGCCTTTGGAAAAACATAGTAAAAAAGAGATCCAAAAGTCACACATACCAAGATGAACAGGATGAAAATATCAAGTAATCTAAAGCTCTACAAAAAATGTAAAAAAAAATGATATATATACACCGTATATATATATATATATATATATATATATATATATTATGCATAAATTTTTTAAATAAGCTTACATGTAATATACACAAAAAAAGTGACAATAATAAAATCTTATCAGTACATCGTTCATACCCCAGAATGGTGTGGTGGTTAAAAACTTTAAAACTCTAAAGCTGCAAAAACAAACCCTCGTACATCGATGGAAACGGTAAAATAAAAAAATTCTGGCAGGGATGAAAATCTTTAAAAAAATAAATAAAAAAAAGCAGGACAAAACCCCAAAGCGTCTTCAAGTCTGCAACTTTCTAATACACTTTGACAACAAGCAGAGCCCTGAAGAATGATGAATTGAAAACATTCTTCCTGGCATCTATGATAGTGTTTCCTAACCAGGGTTCCTCCAGCTGCTGCAAAACTACAACTCCCAGCTGGGAGTTGTAGTTTTGCAACAGCTGGAGGCACAAAGGTTGGGAAACACTGATCTGGAAACTGCTAAACTATTCACACCTAATATTCTCATCCTCTCTGAGCTGGACGGCCTGGACTGATACATTGTAACAAACCATCAGCTACTGTATGACGTTTTGCTTGACTAGTGCAGGAATTTTATTAAAGAGTCTTCGGTTGTCCGCCATTCATTTTAAAGCGTCACAGATCTTATCAGTCATATAACACCGCCCAGTATCCGTCATCAGTCTATAGAATTATTTACAATATGAAGTACTAGACCTGGCATGGATGGACATTCAGAATGATCATGCATGCCCTTGGACTATGAAACAGCAGGAATTGCCCAAACTGCCCATTTGCTTTAAAAAAAAAAAAAAAAAAAAAAAACACACCCCTACACCAGTCCTGGCAGTGCCCATTTACACATCCCTTGTTGGACTCCATGGAAGAAACACACTATGGTGATAGTATTTAGGCCCTTTATAATGGTATTATGTCATTTGTATATTATAGTACTATCATGGCACTATATGGTGGTATTATGTAAGCTGCATATTATAGTATTATCATGGTACTTTATAGCGGTATTATATGAGCTGTATATGACAGTATTATCATGGCACTATATAAAGTATTATGTCATTTGTATATTATAGTACTATCATGGCACTATATGGTGGTATTATGTAAGCTGCATATTACGGTATTATCATGGTACTTTATAGCGGTATTATATGAGCTGTATATGACAGTATTATCATGGCACTATATAAAGTATTATGTCATTTGTATATTATAGTACTATCATGGCACTATATGGTGGTATTATGTAAGCTGCATATTACGGTATTATCATGGTACTTTATAGCGGTATTATATGAGCTGTATATGACAGTATTATCATGGCACTATATAAAGTATTATGTAATTTGTATATTATGCTATTATCATGGCACTATATGGTGGTATGTAAGTTGCATATTATGGTATTATCATGGTACTATATAGTGGTATTATGTGAGCTGTATAAGACAGTATTATCTGGACATTATATAATGGTATTATGTAAGCTGTATTTTACAGTATCTCTAGCACTATAAAGTGCTATTATGCAATCTGTATAGGACAGTATTATCTAAGCGCTATATAGTGGTATTAAGATGTACATCACAATATTAACTATATGGTGATATTATGTGTGTTCTTTAGCGGAGTAATACTTGCCTACTACATATTATCTGGGCACTACATGGTGGTATTATGTAAGCAGTATATCAAAGTATTATCTTGGCACTATATGGTGGTATGTAAGCTGTATGTTACAGTATTGTCTTGGCACTATATGGTGCTATTATATAAATGGTATATTACAGTATTATCTTGGGACTATATGGTGGTATTACATAAGCTGTATATTACAGTATTATCTTGGCACTATATGGTGGTATGTAAGCTGTATATTACGTTCTACCCCCATATAGTGCCAAGATAATACTGTAATATACAGCTTATATAATACCACCATATGGTCCCAAGATAATACTGTAAGCTGTACATGACAGTATTATCTTAGCACTATATGGTGGTATGTAAGCTGTGTATTACATTATACCACCATATTGTACCAAGATAATACTGCAATATACAGTTTACATATCACCATATAGTGCCAAGATAATACTGTAGTATACAGCTTATATAATACTACCATATGATCCCAAGATAATACTGTAAGCTGTACATAACAATATTATCTTAGCACTATATGGTGGTATAATGTTCTGAAAATGACTGTATTATCTTGGCATTATATGGTGGTATTTTGTAAAAAAAAAATTAAGTGACACATTTTTGGATATTACATATTCTTTGGGCACTGTTTAGTGGTATTCCTTATGATGAACAGTATATGGCAGTGTTATATTTCCTCTATGTGGCAGTACTATTTAGGCTGAAAGAAAAACAAACAAGTATGTTAAATTGGGAGTGGTAAGGGAGGGGGTCTACTGGACCTGTTGCCCTACTTTATATAAAATCAGAGTAGGCATTTCATGGGGGTATATAAAGGGACAATACACTCATCAGAGCATCTCACATGTAATATCTCAGACCTGTCAAACATGACCATAATTATTTAAACTACAAATACACTGCACGACGGAATTATAGCTCCGGCGCAAATGAGTCAACAGAGAACAAGTGCCATATTATTCTGGGAGAGGAAAACACAATACCCTCTAATTCTCTGCAATACATGTGCAGAATGGTTTACAATAACAGCTGAAGAGCTTACACTCAAACGGAGAACATACATACATCTGGTAACAACACGCATGGTATGTACGTGATAAATACATAGCTATAAGTGGGAGTATAATACACGGCACTTACAGCAGTAATATCCCTATATAAGTACATGATGAGATCAGGCAGGAGTCATTACAGACACCATGAAATGTTCTGCTGCTGAAGGTGGAGGAAACTGCGAGGACCGAGATGGTGATATACACAGGAAGACCAGATACCAGGAAAAACAATGAGGGGCTCAGTATATGGGGGAAAGGATGTAAATTCTGGATTATACAGTGTAAGCTCCTGAGCATAGACGGCTAGACTAGATCTCCAATGTAAACTATCCTACTATAATCTAACCCTAATTTATCATAAGAAAGACATATTTTATGGAGTAATAGGAGGAGATATAGGAGAGGTTATATGGAGTAATAGGAGGAGATATAGGGAGGTTATATGGAGTAATAGGAGAAGATATAGGGAGGTTATATGGAGTAATAGGAGGAGATATAGGAGAGGTTATATGGAGTAATAGGAGGAGATATAGGGGGGGGGGTTATATGGAGTAATAGGAGGAGATATAGGGAGGTTATATAGAGTGATAGGAGGAGATATAGGGAGGTTATATGGAGTAATAGGAGGAGATATAGGGAGGTTATATGGAGTAATAGGAGGAGATATAGGGAGGTTATATGGAGTAATAGGAGGAGATATAGGAAGGTTATATGAAGTAATAGGAGGAGATATAGGGAGGTTATATGGAGTAATAGGAGGAGATATAGAAGAGGTTATATGGAGTAATAGGAGAAGATATAGGGAGGTTATATGGAGTAATAGGAGGAGATATAGGGGGGGGTTATATGGAGTAATAGGAGGAGATATAGGGAGGTTATATGGAGTAATAGGAGGAGATATAGGAGAGGTTATATGGAGTAATAGGAGGAGATATAGGAGGTTATATGGAGTAATAGGAGGAGATATAGGGGAGGTTATATGGAGTAATAGGAGGAGATATAGGAGAGGTTATATGGAGTAATAGGAGGAGATATAGGGGGGGGGGTTATATGGAGTAATAGGAGGAGATATATGAGGTTATATGGAGTAATAGGAGGAGATATAGGGAGGTTATATGGAGTAATAGGAGGAGATATAGGGAGGTTATATGGAGTAATAGGAGGAGAGATAGGGAGGTTATATGGAGTAATAGGAGAAGATATAGGAGAGGTTATATGGAGTAATAGGAGGAGATATAGGAGAGGTTATATGGAGTAATAGGAGGAGATATAGGGGGGGGGTTATATGGAGTAATAGGAGGAGATATAGGGAGGTTATATAGAGTGATAGGAGGAGATATAGGGAGGTTATATGGAGTAATAGGAGGAGATATAGGGAGGTTATATGGAGTAATAGGAGGAGATATAGGGAGGTTATATGGAGTAATAGGAGGAGATATAGGAAGGTTATATGAAGTAATAGGAGGAGATATAGGGAGGTTATATGGAGTAATAGGAGGAGATATAGAAGAGGTTATATGGAGTAATAGGAGAAGATATAGGGAGGTTATATGGAGTAATAGGAGGAGATATAGGGGGGGGTTATATGGAGTAATAGGAGGAGATATAGGGAGGTTATATGGAGTAATAGGAGGAGATATAGGAGAGGTTATATGGAGTAATAGGAGGAGATATAGGAGGTTATATGGAGTAATAGGAGGAGATATAGGGGAGGTTATATGGAGTAATAGGAGGAGATATAGGGAGGTTATATGGAGTAATAGGAGGAGATATAGGGAGGTTATATGGAGTAATAGGAGGAGATATAGGGGAGGTTATATGGAGTAATAGGAGGAGATATAGGGAGGTTATATGGAGTAATAGGAGGAGATATAGGGAGGTTATATGGAGTAATAGGAGGAGATATAGGAGAGGTTATATGGAGTAATAGGAGGAGATATAGGGAGGTTATATGGAGTAATAGGAGGAGATATAGGGGAGGTTATATGGAGTAATAGGAGGAGATAGAGGGAGGTTATATAGAGTAATAGGAGGAGATATAGGAGAGGTTATATGGAGTAATAGGAGGAGATATAGGGAGGTTATATGGAGTAATAGGAGGAGATATAGGAGAGGTTATATGGAGTAATAGGAGGAGATATAGGGGAGGTTATATGGAGTAATAGGAGGAGATATAATGAGGTTATATGGAGTAATAGGAGGAGATATAGGAGAGGTTATATGGAATAATAGGAGAAGATATAGGGAGGTTATATGGGGTAATAGGAGGAGATATAGGGAGGTTATATGGGGTAATAGGAGGAGATATAGGGAGGTTATATGGAGTAATAGGAGGAGATATAGGGAGGTTATATGGAGTAATAGGAGGAGATATAGGAGAGGTTATATGGAGTAATAGGAGGAGATATAGGGAAGGTTATATGGAATAATAGGAGAAGATATAGGGAGGTTATATGGGGTAATAGGAGGAGATATAGGGAGGTTATATGGGGTAATAGGAGGAGATATAGGGAGGTTATATGGAGTAATAGGAGGAGATATAGGGAGGTTATATGGAGTAATAGGAGGAGATATAGGAGAGGTTATATGGAGTAATAGGAGGAGATATAGGGAAGGTTATATGGAGTAATAGGAGGAGATATAATGAGGTTATATGGGGTAATAGGAGGAGATATAGGGAGGTTATATGGGGTAATAGGAGGAGATATAGGGAGGTTATATGGGGTAATAGGAGGAGATATAGGGAGGTTATATGGAGTAATAGGAGGAGATATAGGGAGGTTATATGGAGTAATAGGAGGCGATATAGGGAGGTTATATGGAGTAATAGGAGGAGATATAGGGAGGTTATATGGAGTAATAGGAGGAGATATAGGGAGGTTATATGGGGTAATAGGAGGAGATATAGGGAGGTTATATGGAGTAATAGGAGAAGATAGAGGAGAGGTTATATGGAGTAATAGGAGGAGATATAGGGAGGTTATATGGAGTAATAGGAGGAGATATAGGAGCGGTTATATGGAGTAATAGGAGGAGATATAGGGAGGTTATATGGAGTAATAGGAGGAGATATAGGAGAGGTTATATGGAGTAATAGGAGGAGATATAGGGAGGTTATATGGAGTAATAGGAGGATATATAGGAGAGGTTATATGGAGTAATAGGAGGAGATATAGGAGCGGTTATATGGAGTAATAGGAGGAGATATAGGGAGGTTATATGGAGTAATAGGAGGAGATATAGGGGAAGTTATATGGAGTAATAGGAGGAGATATATGGAGGTTATATGGAGTAATAGGAGGAGATATAGGAGAGGTTATATGGAGTAATAGGAGGAGATATAGGGAGGTTATATGGAGTAATAGGAGGAGATATAGGGAGGTTATATGGAGTAATAGGAGGAGATATAGGGAGGTTATATGGAGTAATAGGAGGAGATATAGGGAGGTTATATGGACTAATAGGAGGAGATATAGGGAGGTTATATGGAGTTATATGGAATAATTTCATATCAAATAATAGAAGACATTTTAGAACACATAGGGAGTGAAGAATATGATCATTCTCACCAAAACTGAAGGCTCCGGTGTTTGCGAAATTCCCGAATACTCCTATTTATTTGCATTTTCTTCAGGTAGGTTGGGGAAGAACATGGGAAAAAGACAGGAGACTGTGGAGATTTCTCCTGGAACTTGCGTCGCAGGGTAGGTGGCAGGGGCTCAGCACTTGCAGGAAGAAAAGCATCATCCTCTTGAGCGTTCATTGTAGTCGTTTTCTCAAGGATAGTGGGTAAGACACCTTTCTTACCAGAGACACCCTGCAGTGCCGACTCCCCCATAACAATGCTGGGGCGTTAAGGTTATAGCTCTATGTACAGACATATACACCTAGCCGATCTGTTGACAGATGGTGGTTTCCTCCCGTTCCTCTGCAGGTTAAATCCAAGGAATTTAAGGGATCATAGAATCTATTGCTGCTTTTTCAAGGCGAACATAAAATAAATAGCTGAGGAACATAGCAATGAAGTGAGCGTGATCAGAAGTGAGAGACGTGTTATTCACACCACTCAGGAGAGAAAAACATTTTTCTTTTTCGCTCCTTCACTTCCCCCCCCCCCCCCATTCCAATCTTCTTCTCCTCCAGCTATCTGCAGAAGGTAGTGGGTTAGGTCAGGAAGAACGTTCCCCACGTTGCCCCTGCAAGACTCAACAGGTGAGCTCCGACTCCAGATCCTCGCTGGATACAAGGAGTGCCAGGAACTGGGAGCAAAGTTTGAGCTCTGTTTGTGGAGTCCTCTGGATGCTGGCAGTGTTTATAGTCCTATGAGGGTGCAGGATATGATAGGGTTCTTATAAGTCCTGCTCTGCCTGACCAAGCTTCTTCAGTCTGTGAGAAAGCAGAAGAAGAGGAGAGACAGATAAGGAGAGAGGGAGGGGGAAGGAGTCAGAGAAAGTGAGAAAGAGGAAGAGAAAGGAGGAGAGTATGAGACATGAGGAGGGGAGTAGTATTATAAGAAGAGTACTAGTTATAAGGATAAGAGTGTTTGACACGAGGAGGAGAGTATTACTTATAAGAAGAAGAGTACTAGTTATAAGAAGAGTATAAGACATGAGGAGGAGAGCATGAGACATGAGGAGGGGAGTAGTATTATAAGAAGAGTACTAGTTATAAGAAGAGTATAGGCCATAAGGAGGAGAGTATGAGACATGAGGAGGGGAATAGTATTATAAGAAGAGTACTACTTATAAGGAGAAGAGTGTTTGACACAAGGAGGAGAGTAGTATTAATAAGAAGAGTACTAGTTATAAGGATAAGAGTATAAGACATGAGAAGGAGAGTATTACTTATAAGAAGAGTACTAGGTATAAGGATAAGAGTATAAGACATGAGGAGGAGAGGATTACTTATAAGAAGAAGAGTACTAGTTATAAGAAGAGTATAGGCCATAAGGAGGAGAGTATGAGACATGAGGAGGGGAGTAGTATTATAAGAGTACTACTTATAAGGATAAGAGTGTTTGACATGAGGAGGAGAGTAGTATTTATAAGAAGAGTACTAGTTATAAGGATAAGAGTATAAGACATGAGGAGGAGAGGATTACTTATAAGAAGAAGAGTACTAGTTAAAAAGAGGAGAATATTATACAGAAAGAGGAGAGTGGTATTGATAAGGAGAAGAGTACTAGGAGGAAAGTATTAGACATGAAGAGGAAAGTACTAGTACCAGCAGAAGAGTACTACTTATAAGGAAAAGAGTATTAGACATGAGGAGGAAGGTAGTATTTATAAAGAGGAGTGTTCTAGTTATAGCGAGGATAGTATCAGACATGAATAGACTAGTAGTATTTATTAGGAGGAGGGTACTAGTTATAAAGAGAAGAGTATTATCCATGAGGAGGAGACACTATCCCAGCAAAAACCATAACATTTATAAGATCTATTCCAAAATAATTATAACAAGTGTCCTTAAACGCAAAATGCGTAATCCAAATGATCCACAAAGAACAGAGCTAAAAAGTCTCAGTCGTGCATTAGTGTGGCCCCCATTATATTGGGGCTCATCGGGACTAAAATCAACAGGAACAATTATATCTCTTATAGCAAAGTGACATACATACACAGATGTACAAAAGCAGATATTAAGATAAAGGGTGGATGCCCAGGTCCTACAAGGACCACTCATTCAGGTTCCATTCACACTGTCTGCTGGATGACTGCTGTGGTCACTAGCAACTCCATGGTGGTTGAGTGGAGGAGAGTAAGACACCACATCGTAGATAAATTAATTAACCTTTCAGGACTAGTTAAAACTACACGGTTTATTAGTTACTAATATAAAAAGGTACCAAAAAGGTGTTTGTTTATTATGGTATACCACAAACACACACTCAATAACCAAAATAAATGTGATGTGAACAGATGTGTATAAAGAGCCAGAGTGGGGGGGTGGTACTTGGATGTAAGGTTTCGATTACTACTGATTTGTTACCCTGGTTATTTTTACTCTAACCATTGAGCCTTGTCCCTGATGAACCTGTTTATCAATCAGAGGGGAAACCCGTTGGAGTTTATAGGGATACCAAGTTTTGCACTCGATATCTATTAGGGTTGCAGTTGCTCTATATTTTTAACAATATAATTTACTATTTTTTGTTTGTTCACCATCACGTTTGATATTTGACAGTGTGTGTATACGTAGACCTTTTTAGAGCTGTGCTACTATATCCCATCTCCTATATCTACTCATTATATTTCATACATATTTATCCTGATCACGGTCACATTATCTGTTTCAGTTTATTATTTTCTCCCTTGCACCTTAGCATCAGGGAGGGAACGGCACCGTGGTTGAGGCCATCCTGTTAAGAAGATGGGTCCCTCAAAAGGCAGGGTCAGTGAGGGGGGCTCATAAGTCTAGGGTGGGCACCATCTCCTTATTTCCCCCTGAATTTTCTCCCCTGCATTGCATTGACTCCTGCAGTAATCGAAACCTTACATTCAAGTAGCACCCCCCACTCTATCTCTTTATACACATCTGTTCACATCACATTTATATTGGTTATTGAGTGTTTGTTTGTGGTATACATAGGAAATCATCCCTTTTGTTGGTACTAATAAAATTTGTAGTTTTAACTAGTCCTAAAAGGTTAATTAATTTATCTGTGATGTAATTTTATGAGGTCTCCTCTAATTGGCCCTCTACCTTGGGAGTACATATCTTTAGTGTTAGGCAACTAGTTTTGCTTCTCTCAGGACAGGAAGAAAAGAGTAATATTCATAAAGAGAAGAGTACTAGTTATACAGTATTAGACATATAATACATATAATACATAAGATATAATAATGTGAGAATTAGATAAAGGGAGACAGTATAGATATGAGAAGGAGAGTATTAGATTTAAGGAGAGGCAAAATAAGAGATATAAAAAGAGTATTAGGTACAAGGATGACAGTATTAAATATAAGGAGTATAAGTTACAGGGCGCTAGGAGGAGAGGGTTTGCCATAAGTAGGAGGGTATTAGGTATAAGGAGGAGGGTAATAGGTATAAGGAGGAGTGTATTAGGTATAAGGAGGAGTGTATTAGGTATAAGGAGGAGTGTAATAGCTATAAGGAGGAGGGTAATAGCTATAAGGAGGAGTGTATTAGGTATAAGGAGGAGTGTATTAGGTATAAGGAGGAGGGTAATAGCTATAAGGAGGAGTGTATTAGGTATAAGGAGGAGTGTATTAGGTATAAGGAGGAGTGTATTAGGTATAAGGAGGAGGGTAATAGCTATAAGGAGGAGTGTATTAGGTATAAGGAGGAGGGCAATAGGTATAAGGAGGAGTGTATTAGGTATAAGGAGGAGGGTAATAGCTATAAGGAGGAGTGTATTAGGTATAAGGAGGAGTGTATTAGGTATAAGGAGGAGGGTATTAGGTATAAGGAGGAGTGTATTAGGTATAAGGAGGAGTGTATTAGGTATAAGGAGGAGTGTATTAGGTATAAGGAGGAGTGTATTAGGTATAAGGAGGAGGGTAATAGCTATAAGGAGGAGTGTATTAGGTATAAGGAGGAGTGTATTAGGTATAAGGAGGAGGGTATTAGGTATAAGGAGGAGTGTATTAGGTATAAGGAGGAGTGTATTAGGTATAAGGAGGAGTGTATTAGGTATAAAGAGGAGGGTAATAGGTATAAGGAGGAGTGTATTAGGTATAAGGAGGAGGGTAATAGCTATAAGGAGGAGTGTATTAGGTATAAGGAGGAGTGTATTAGGTATAAGGAGGAGGGTAATAGCTATAAGGAGGAGTGTATTAGGTATAAGGAGGAGTGTATTAGGTATAAGGAGGAGTGTATTAGGTATAAGGAGGAGTGTATTAGGTATAAGGAGGAGGGTAATAGCTATAAGGAGGAGTGTATTAGGTATAAGGAGGAGCGTAATAGCTATAAGGAGGAGGGTAATAGCTATAAGGAGGAGTGTATTAGGTATAAGGAGGAGTGTAATAGCTATAAGGAGGAGTGTATTAGGTATAAGGAGGAGGGTAATAGCTATAAGGAGGAGTGTATTAGGTATAAGAAGGAGGGTAATAGCTATAAGGCCCTCTCCTGAACTCACTGTGAGGTTGGAAACGCTCTTCCTACCATATTAGCCTACAGCTTCTTGCTGCAGGTGTCATCTTCACCCAAGTGTACCACAATACATTGGTTCCACAAACTTCTATAACGTAAAATAAAAGATACCACTCCAAAGTACAACTGGTCCCACAAAAAACAATCCCCCATATGGCTCTGTCAACAGAATAAATAAAGTTTTGGCTCTTACTAGGAGCAAAAAAATGAAAATTATCATAATAGTACCACAAGGATGTTAGTAAGCACATCATGACTTACTTTTATGCCATGGTGATTGCATGGTCATTGCCTCCGTGCCCATTCGATCAATGATGGTAAGAGCGTTTATGTAGTGATTGGCAAAGTGCACTGTCAGTTCCCTCGGCTGTAGACACTTTGCTCTGCAGCTCCGGGAAAAGTAGAGTCAACAGCCGTGGACAGAGAGCCCTGATACTGGAGGCTTCGAGAGAGCTGAGGAATGTTATTAGGCCGCCTGGGGACCATAAGGAAATAATACATTCACCAGACAACCATTTTAAGGGTCTATTAACACATACAGTATCCTGCACATATTTGAAGCACAAGATTTGAAGCTGTGTTTAGTCATTTAGTATACATTGAACTCTGCAGCTTCAATTCCTGCACATCAAATATGCGCAGAATACTGTACGAGCGAATACACCCTTGAGAAAGTCTGCAGCTTATCAATGTAATCAATGCTAATCAATGATTTGTGTCATCATAAAAGATGGTAGATGGCAGTGGATGAGCACCAGCACAGCTCAGTATATCAGCATACAGCAAGGGGTGACCACTATGTTGAGATAAAGTCCAACAGGAAAGTGTGACATCTCAGAGTGTTTATACAGACATTCTCAGGAAAGTGTATGAATGACCAATGCTGGCGAGACATTGGAGGACGGAAGAGCTGCAGCTATCAGACTTCCTCTGCAATGTGTGTGTCATCACATTCTATACAACCCTCAGTTATCATGAGCACTATGCTGCCTGGTACTGTCCTCATGGCGAATATGACAGTGGTCTGACTAGTCTGACAGGTGGATCATAGCGGGGCAGAAGAATTAGCATCAGCCCTATACATCATAAGCTAAATATACACCGCAAAGAGGGAACGCTCCATGTTTGACCTGTAGCTGCTCAAGCACTTGCACAAAGTAACCTTGTGTCTGTATCACCCTGTGGTGGGAGGAATAGACTGTGATGAAAGGAGCAGACTACATGTCCCATGGCTCCTCCCTCCTGTCACCCTGTGGTGGGAGGAGCAGATTCCATGCCACAAAGCTCCACCCTCCTGTGTAACGCTGTGGTGGGAGGAGCATACTGTCACATAGCTCCTCCCTCCTGTGTCACCCTGTGGTGGAAGGAGCAGACTATATGTCACATAGCTCCTCCCTCCTGAATGTATCACCCTGTGATGGGAGGAGCAGACACCATGCAACAAAGCTCCTCCCTCCTGTGTCACCCTGTGGTGGGAGGGGCAGACTATATGTCACATAGCTCCTCCCTCCTCAATGTATCACCCTGTGATGGGAGGAGTAGACTCCATGCCACAAAGCTCCTCCCTCCTATGCATCACTGTGGTGGGAGGAGCAGACTGTCACATAGCTCCTCCCTCCTAAATGTATCACCCTGTGATGGGAGGAGCATACTCCATGTCACATAGCTTCTCCCTCCTGTCTGTATCACTCTGTGGTGGGAGGTACAGACTCCAGGTCACATAGCTCCTCCCTCCTGTCTGTTTTACCCTGTTGTGAGAGGAGTAGCCTCCATGTGACATTGCTCCTCCCACAACAGGATGAAACAGACAAGAGGGAGGAGTTATGTCATGTGTACTCAGCTCCTCCCACCACAAAGTGATGTAGACAGGAACAAAGAGCTGACTCCATGCAACATACCTATCAGACAAAGTGTACAGTACAAGCTCCTCTTCCATGGAAGTAATAACCAGGATGCACGTTTTAATTATAAGTAACTGCAGGCCTTGGCGTCAGAACATCTTGAGAAATCGGGGAGGAATAACATGTAATAAAATTCATCTGTGGAAATGAAAAGCAGAAATAAATCTCTGGAGGCCCTCCACCCCTCCATTTTGGGCTGAGTTTTGGCATCAGCAGGGTACAGCCAAACTATGTGTCGTGTAGCAGACAATGAGCAGGATAAGCACTAACATGGAAAGTACAACAAGTTTGTAAA
The DNA here is from genome assembly GCF_029499605.1 of Hyla sarda. Classification (NCBI taxonomy): domain Eukaryota; kingdom Metazoa; phylum Chordata; class Amphibia; order Anura; family Hylidae; genus Hyla; species Hyla sarda. Next base: position 37,337,631 of record NC_079192.1, read on the forward strand.
AACGGTTCATAAAATGGGAAAATTGCCTGGTGTAGGGTGTGACAAAATTGTTTAAGACCAGGAGTCAGGAGTAGGGCCCGTACCCAGGTATTGTCAAACATTGGCTATCAGTGTATCATAGTGGGGTCTGAGCTGCAGCAGATTCCTGCTGATCGATGGGGGTTCTGGTGGTTGGGAGTACCCCTTTAAACATTTTGCCTCAACAGTTATTGGTGCCCATACCTTTTCAATATAGGTCACCTGTGTTGGATTACACTGATTGGGAAACTGTTTTTTCTTTCTATTCTTTATGTGACGCTATACTAGTTATATTTTGCTTATTATTCCTTTACCTGCATTTTCTGATGAATATCACTTCTTTTATTATTTTATTTTTTTTAATGGATGTGAAACCGGCTGTCACGCCCCCTCCCATAGACTTGCATTGAGGGGGCGGAGCATGATGGCATGAGGGAGCAGTGCTATGACATCACGAGCTCCCGGCTCCGGCTCCAGCGTTCGGAACAGTTTTTTCCAAATGCTGAGCAGCGGAGTACCCCTTTAAATAATGCATTTTTTATATTTGTACAGTTAGACTCTTGCTATTTGAGATATTTTTTGGGACTCAAGAGTATGTCCTTGTATCTGGTTGAATAAGCCAGTTCTTTGGTTTACAAAAATCATTCAGCAGCTCATGTTGTGCATGCTCAGTGTAACTAGTCACACCAGGAGAAAATTAGGGTACGTTCACACGGCAGGATTACAAGCGCGTTTGAGCCATGGCAGGTTTTTACGTGGTGGAAACTACACTGCAGACCCTATTGAGGTCAATGTAATCTGCAGCAGAATACCCGATGCGGCTCAAACCTACAACGGGAAACTCGCTTAGAATCCACCCGCGTGAATCCCCTGCACAATCTCACAGATGGTATACAAAATTGCTAATCAAGGGTCTATTATGGCAACGACAGTGGTGAACTGTCTAACTGTCCCTATTATGACAAATATACCAGACTCTATGTCAAGACGACATGATCACCCTGAAAAGGGCAGCCTGGTGCAGGAATCTGAACCTCCCTGTAATGCCCTAACCTCTCTGTGGGTATACAACTAGTTGTATATTACTCTTAGAGGACCCTAATCTAGAGAGAGGTTACCATTAAGAGATACCCAAACTGGAATAAATGGTGCACATCTATGGTTACAGACCTTTTATACCTCTTTTTATACCTAGGCCTTTAACCATGTCAAGGGGGCATCCTCTATGTCTAGAAGAAAGAAGGTTTCACCATCATCACAGACAGAGATTCTTTACTGTAAGAGCATTGAGACTATGGAACTCTCTCCACATGATGTTATGATGTCTGACTCAAACAAATTCAAGGGGAGCCTGGATGTTTTTCTGGAAAAATATAATATTACAGGTTATGGATAGATTTATGGGGATAGAACGTTGATCCTGGGATTTATTCTGATCACCATATTGGGATCAGGAAGGAATTTTTCCTCTGTCATGGGGCAACTGGCATCAGCCTCATGGGGGGGGGGGGGGGGGGTTGCCTTCCTCTGGATCAACACAGTAGAGTTTTAGGTAGTCTTTTTTCAACCTTACAAACTATGTTTACTCCTGATGAATCAGAGTGACCTATTCTGGTACAAATATATCATGCATCAAGACTATTGTATCTTATTGTACCCTGAGGAGGCCACTGTCTGAGCCAAAATGCAACAGGATGTTGAGTATTTATTGTACCCTGAGGAGGCCACACTCTGGGCCAAAATGTGTCAGGACAATGAGTATTACTTTATATTTTGCATTATATGCAATTTGCTAATTTTTCATATATTTGAGTTTTGGGAGGCTGGAATTGGGTTACTTTTGAGTTAGTGCCATTCTCTACTACCCTGTGTGCCTGCACTAGTATGTTCCGATAGATGGGGACTTCTCTCTAGATTAATCTATTTATAAGGGACCCTTTATCAGCGATTCTATTTAACAACCCTCAGACTTTGAGAGCAACTCCCTTCATTATTATCCGGAGTTGACTAGTTCTACTCCGCATGCACAACAAGGGTTGCAGAGTGATTTTTGTTGCAGGTATTATTGTGTTATGATGACTTAAGATAGGAGCTATCAAGGTTCCCCTGATGTTTGCTTTTCAAAAAATTTTTATTGAACTTTCATCAAACAAAAAAAGTGGGCAAGTGAAAAACAAACAAATACAATTGAAATGTGAGAAGAGCACACAATCCTGAATGGTTAAACACAAGGAGAGAAAAATGTCCAGGTTCAGCCACCTCGGAAAGATCTTCTGAGCAGTTCAGGGTTGTAGAAAACAATCTAACTTTAAAAAGAGTATAAAGGAGTACCAGGAAGGAAAGCAAAAAGCAAGATGGGAGCCAAACAAGACATGCAAGTATGAATAGAGAAGAACTCAAGAGAAGTCGCCCAAGTACGTCATACACGGCTGCCTAGTAGCGTCAAAGGTTTTTAGGGAATCGATAAGAATAATGGTTAGATCTTCATTAGCCATTATGCAATTTCATTTGGATCTGACCAAATGGAGGGGAATCGATTGAGTTTTCCAACTTGTAGCAATAGCATCTCGGCAGCCAAGAAGATGTAGGTAGATAAGTATCAGACTCCCCCTAGAGGCCTCGGGTATGGGAATATTCAATAAGGCCCGTTCAGACTGTTTCCATAACAGAATAAATGAAGTGGTATATGCAGATCCAAAAGTGTTGAACTTGAGGATAGCCCCACCATATGTGAAGCATAGTGTCTCTAGTTTGACATCTACAGAAACAAAGGGAAGAGGCTTAGGGGAACAACTTAGCTAACCTCGCAAGGAATAAGTACCATCTAAGTACAACCTTCCAGACAACGTCTTGCAAGTTTACATTAATGGAAAGTTTAGAAGTGGTAACACCATTTGGGCCAGCATGTACAAAGGCTTGTCAGAGAACTTAAGAATCGCTCTAAGTGGTGGAGATAAAGGAAGAGATTTATCAAAACCTGTGCAGAGAAAAAGCTGACCAGTTGCCCATAGCAACCAATCACATTTCTTTTTTCATTTTTGAAAAGGCCTCTGCAAAATGAAAGAAGCGATCTGATTGGTTGCTAGGGGCAACTCAGCAACCTTTCCTCTGCACAGGTTTTGATAAATCTCCGCCAAAGTCTTTAGTCTCTAAGGAACTTATGCATGAGGACTTGTATCATGTGCGACAATTAACCTCCACATCAGGTTTCTTAATGCCAACTAATAAATGGGATATTTGTTGAAAGGGGAACATCTCTGAGTCTGGAAGGACATTGAAGGAACAGAGATGCACAATCGATTCCTCTCGATGTTTCAGTTGTAATAATGAAAGTTACAGCTAGGTTTGTCTATTTTTCTGTATTGAAGGGAAAAAGTGCCATTTTTGTTCATAGACCATGTCTAAGATTGCAACTCAACCCCATAGACATGTATACTGACTGTCTAGTTGTTTGTTTAGGATATTTAGTTCCTTTTTAGGATATCCATGGAGTCCCACCTTTTGTTAATTTCAGAGAAACTTTGACATCTCATTAATCCTCACTGAAATGACAAGGTGACGGTATATTGACGACATGTATTGCTGAATTCTCAGTGGTAACAGGGACGGAAGATATTTTGGAGCTGGTGTAAGGAGACGAATAAGAATGTTCCCAGGAGAAAACTGTTACATTACTAGAAAGGTTCAGTTTAGGCACATTTCAGCCATTACATTTTCCATTTTGTAAACCATCAAAGTTTAATTAAAAGATTTTTAGAAGTCACATTTCACAGGATTGTAAGGAGACAAACAAATGGCCTCCAAGAGCCTCCAAATAGCGGCATAATATGATACAGATGCACAAACCCCCAGAGCTTGAGGCAAGAACTTTATGGGGCTGAAAAGGATTAAAAAAGCATCATATTTGTTCTTTACAGAAACAGCACAGTTCATGCTCACTGGCTGCATCTGGTATTTAAGTAAATAAGGGATAAGCTGCAAAACCAGACACTATCTAAGAACAAAAAGAGCATCATTTCTGGTGGGGAAAAAATTGGTTCTGTTTTCCATTTCCAGCAGCAACCTTAAAGGGGTACTTCGCCACACACATCTTATCCCCTATCCAAAGGATAGGGGATAACATGTTAGATCGCAAGGGTCCCGCCGCTAGGGACCCCCGCAATCTCTGGGCTGGCAGCTGTGGCATCGGGAACACGCAAGCTTGCATTTTCCGCGTTCATAACGTATGCCACGCCCCCTCCATTCATGTCTTTGGGAGGGGGCCTGATGGCTAATACAGAGCTGTCACCCCTCCTCCCATAGACTTGAATGGAGGAGGCGTGGCAGCCTGCATCGCCAGTCATCGGGTGTGGAGCGGAGTTCGCTCTGTGACCTGAATGACAGGGTTGCCGTACCGGAGATCATGGGGGTCCCCAGCAGTGGGACCAGTGGCGTTATCAGTGGGATGTAGTGGGGGTGGACCGCAATGGGTGACACCCTCTGGTGGGGTGACACCCTGCCATGCGTCCGACCATCTGTGTCATTCGCTGTTTCTGTGAGCTAGATCTGCAATGCAGATGGAGGTCACAGAAACAAAGTGAAATAATACTGTTGTTATACCCAACCAATCGTGCCCTCACTGCCCTGCTGGACTCTAAAGGGGTTAACTTGTACCTGGAGTCAATCTGTCACTGATAAGTGACGTGACACCAAGGTGGAACAGGGTGGAATGTGTTGGACGGATGGTGGAGCTGTCCTTATGTCTATTACGGCAGCTGTCAGGACTGGTCCCAGGCATATCAGTTCAGTGAAGCGTGGGTGGGGAACAAGCAGGATGCTCAGGAACAGTAGCGGTGAGTGGTGCACCCTGCTGGGAGACCTATAGGAGGGGGGGGGTGTTGTTGTTTGAGAGACTGACATGTTGACATGAGGCAGACATGGGGCACGGTAATGGGGGGGTTGATGCAGACATGTGGCACAGTAATGTGGGAGTTGGGGTGAGGGGGTGATGAGGCTGATATGTATCCCCACATGTCTGTATCATCACCCTCCATTACTGTGCATCATGTCTTCATCACCCCGCAACCCCTCCCATTACCGTGCCTCATGTCTGCATCAACACCCCCCTTCAACCCTCCCATTACTGTTCCTTCCTCATGTCTGTATCTTCACAGTTTTTATGGGCTACAATATGTGGTAGTATTATATTCATAGGGTACAGTGTGTGGTAGCATAATATTTAGAGGATACAGTGTGTGGTAGTATTATATTCATAGGGTACAGTGTGTGGTATTATGTTCAGAGGGTACAGTGTGTGGTAGTATGTTAAAAGGGGACTGTTTATGGTAGTATTATATTCAGAGGGCATGGTGTGTGGCAGGTTTATATTCAGAGAGCGCAGTGTGAGGTAATATTATATTCAGAGGGCCCAGTGTCTGGCAGGGTTATATTAATTATTGTTTTCATATAAAGGATCAATTGCAATTGCGCTGCGGTGGTCCGATGAGTTTCACAAAGCCCTGGTATTGCTTTAGATGCCCTGATTAGTACTGGTTGCGACATTTAAAGGGTTAATGGTAGGCATCAGCGTGTTATTACATTTTCATTATCAATACTTGATTTATTGATTTAATCTTTACTACAACCACAATATATCACATATGTGAATGTATTTGCTTATTTAATTTTTTCCTGTTTTTCTTTTTCTTGAAAATTCTATAAGAAATTACTTGAAATTTGACAAATTCGGCAACAAGCAAAATCTTCTAATATTGTCTTTCTATGTGTACTCCAGTGACACCTAGTGGGCTAGATGGGGTAAATGTAAATATCTTTGACACAAGCAGATTCGTAACTGGATATAGTGAATTTGACTTGAAAAACTTTATTGTACATACCGGATATTAAGAGAAATGCCTTAAAGGGGTACTCCGGTGGAAAACTTTTTTTTTAATCAACTGGTGCCAGAGAGTCAAACAGATTTGTAAAAAAAATCTTAATCCTTCCAGTACATATTAGCTGCTGAATACTACAGAGGAATTTTTTTTTCTTTTTCGAACACAGAGCTCTCTGCTGACATCATGACCACAGTGCTCTCTGCTGACATCTCTGTCCATTTTAAGAACTGTCCAGAGTAGGAGAAAATCCCCATAACAAACATATGGTTCTCTGGACAGTTCCTAAAACGGACAGAGATGTCAGCAGAGAGCACTGTGCTCGTGATGTCAGCAGAGAGCTCTGTGTTCCAAAAATAAAAAATTTCATCTGTAGTATTCAGCAACTAATAAGTACTGGAAGGATTAAGAATTTTTAATAGAAGTAATTTAAAAATCTGTTTATCTTTCTGGCACCAGTTGACTTAAAAAAAAAAAAAAAGTTTTCCACCGGAGTACCCCTTTAATATATAACTAACCATCATGACAAAGATGTTAGTCTAAACTATTTTAATAAATGTATATTTTTTCGCCAGAGAACCGCCAGCTGTTGCAAAGCTACAAATCCCAGCATGGCCGGACAGCCTTTGGCTGTCCGGGCATGCTGGGAGTTGTAGTTTTGCAACAGCTGGAGGCACCCTGATTGATAAAGACTGATATATATATATATATGTATGTATATGACATTTGTTTATGCCAGGGTCCAATGGCAAAACTCAGAAGGGCCTCATTTTTCCCCAAGAGCTTTGCTAAATGTACTACGCCTTTTTTCAAGTTAATTTCATTATATCTCTGTATGCGGGACTCCAAATTTCTGTAGATAATTCATAAAACCGCCACTAGGGGAAGCTAACTACATATAGATCCATACAGCTAATTAAGAACTCAATTAGAGTTGTATCAATCTGTATGCAGAGCGCTTCCCCCTAGTGGTAGATGTAGAGTCTGCACTGACCGCTTTCATACTGTAGAAACAATGGACAAAACATAATAAATGTCGTTAAGAGGATTCCAGGATCATATTACACATAATTGCTCTTCATAAGACTCGGTCCCTTATTAGCTGCCTATATGTGGCTGCCTACCGGGATCCCATCAGTCTGAAGGTTCACCGCACTAGTTATATACCACCGGAGTATACGGTTATTATTATGACAGCACCATTATTGGGGGTCTGCTCACCGCTGTCATCTCCTGTCTTGTTTAATTGGAATTGATTAGCAGTGGGAGGCCTGGGAACCCTCATGGGGCGAGTGCTGGGCCCCGGACAAGCTCTGATTGCTTTGCAGGTGGGGGTGTTGGGGGGGGGGGGGGGGTAGGATGACGTAGTTTGCTGCCTAATAATTTTATTTTCTCCATGTAATGAAGGCAACGGGTGGGGAAGGTCACCTTGTAGGGCTGCAAATGCTTATGTAAGAGAAGATTCGTACTCATTCAGAAGAGAGCGGACGTGGTGAAGAGGGCAGTAGCATTATACCTCCACTGCTCAGAGATTGGAACTAACTGTTCCGAACTCTGGAGCTGGCACCGGGAGCTCGTGATGTCATAGCCATGCCCTCTCATGATGTCATGCCCCGCCCCCTCAATGCAAGTCTATGGAAGGGGGCGTGACAGCTGGTCCCATAGACTTGCATTGAGGGGCGGGGCATGATGTCATGAGAGGGTGGAGCTATGACGTCAAAAGCTCCCGACACTGGCTCCAGCGTTCAGAACAGTTTGTTCCAAATGCTGAGCAGCGGAGTACCCCTTTAAGGTGGTTGTCCAACCTCAGTCAATATGGCTAATATAGCCGTTGGTTGTCAGAGCATGCTGGGAGTTGTAGTTTTGCAACAGCTGTAGGCACACTGGTTGAGAAACACCGGGCCGCCTGTGTCTCCTGTTCAGGACTCTCACTATGATGACACTATAGAACTCAGCTCAATCATGGACCATGTATTTAGTTAGTAGGGTTTTACTGGACTCTTTTAGTATAGTAGGCCATCATTATTTGGTCAGTGGGGGTTCAACATCGCGAACCCTGGCCGATCAGATGTTTGCCAGAGACAGACATCTCTGTACATTGTGTAGTAACCATGCTGGTTTACTGCAGCTCAGCTCACTTTATGGCAGCGCCATCACACAACATACCATAAACAGCTGATCAGCCGGGTGCTGGGTGTCCGATATTGGTGACCTATCAATAAAAAAAAGTCCCAGTATACCCCTTTACAGGGAACCAAGAAGCAATCTCTACCTTTCCTGGATCTCCTTTTCTTAGTGTCAAGGAGGTGGAGCCAAACATCTCAAGTGCCAAAGACTGAAAGGCCTCCTTACTTGCCCTCCACCCCAACCCCTAGGCCCATTCTTGACGGAGTTTAGAAGCTCTACTCTAGTAATGTTACATTTCTCCTGCACAGGTAACTGCAGAAAAAAAGTGCAGCGGCCCACATTGTCCAGATGGGACCGCCCATTTGAAGAGGATCTTCAGTATGGTGGCTCTATCTGATTAAACAGAGATATTTAAAGGGAGTTATACTTCTAAATATACATAACCCTATCCTGCGGCATACAGCATAGTAGCATACAATATGACTGTTGTCTCAGGTTTTTCCAGGTTGCAGTGCGGCTCGAGACATTACATCACTAGTCAGGTGTTAAAAGGGAGCATGTGTGCGCTTTAATGAGTGGAGTGACCACTGGGTGGGAAGGAGGTCATTCTCCACAGGACTGTAAGGAGATGAAGCTTCAAGAACAGCATGTATGGATAGGTGGGGTGGTGTGGGAGGAAGATAAGTCACCTCCCACCTAGAAACAAGGGATCCTGGGGATTGTAGTTGGAAAAAGGGAACTCCAACAGGAAATAGCTCTTTCACAAAAATAAATCAGTAGCGTTATGGTGGACTCACAAAACGCCATTTAGCCCCAAGACAAGCAAAGATCCTTTCTAAGCATGTCCATTACTGTCTGGCAGGTAAGTACTAAAGTCACCTTCCTGGGTTGGATAACCCCTTTAAAGGCACACTCCCAAGAATATGTACTAGAAAGTATTGGTGCTGAGGCCAAATCTGCTTCTGTCAACACTACATATTGTCAGGTCTATTGCTTTGTCGGAAAACTAATTTTTTAAAAAGTTTTTAAAAACCTGGGAAGACGTCTCTGCATCACCAGCATGGAGCCTGGCTTCCATCACTATCACCCATCCAACAGCAACTTCCAAAAGATAATGCTTCCCAGTACACCCAGAGCAATACACAGGTCTGAGGCAGGATTAGGGGAAGATATTCCAGGAATAACAATGATTAAGTTATGTGTCTCCAGCACAGACACTGACCATATATGTCCCACACACTGCACAGTTATCTACGATCTCTCCATGATACAACGACAATACTTCCCAACTAGTCAGGAAGAATCGTAAAGGATGGAGCATAAAGGGAAACAAAGTACAATGCATAAAGAAAGATGTCAGACCCTTTCACTTCACGTTTTATGTTGTGGCCTTGTTAATAATCACACTGTATAATGATATCTATATATACTGTTAATAATCACACTGTATAATGATATCTATATATACTGTTAATAATCACACTGTATAATGATATTTATACACTGATAATAATCACACTGTATAATGATATCTATATACACTGATAATAATCACACTGTATAATGATATCTATATACACTGATAATAATCACACTGTATAATGATATCTATATACACTGATAATAATCACACTGTATAATGATATCTATATATACTGATAATAATCACACTGTATAATGATATCTATATATACTGATAATAATCACACTGTATAATGATATCTATATATACTGATAATAATCACACTGTATAATGATATCTATATATACTGATAATAATCACACTGTATAATGATATCTATATATACTGTTAATAATCACACTGTATAATGATATCTATATATACTGATAATAATCACACTGTATAATGATATCTATATACACTGATAATAATCACACTGTATAATGATATCTATATACACTGATAATAATCACACTGTATAATGATATCTATATACACTGATAATAATCACACTGTATAATGATATCTATATACACTGATAATAATCACACTGTATAATGATATCTATATATACTGATAATAATCACACTGTATAATGATATCTATATATACTGATAATAATCACACTGTATAATGATATCTATATATACTGATAATAATCACACTGTATAATGATATCTATATATACTGATAATAATCACACTGTATAATGATATCTATATATACTGATAATAATCACACTGTATAATGATATCTATATACTGATAATAATCACACTGTATAATGATATCTATATATACTGATAATAATCACACTGTATAATGATATCTATATATACTGATAATAATCACACTGTATAATGATATCTATATATACTGATAATAATCACACTGTATAATGATATCTATATATACTGATAATAATCACACTGTATAATGATATCTATATATACTGATAATAATCACACTGTATAATGATATCTATATATACTGATAATAATCACACTGTATAATGATATCTATATATACTGATAATAATCACACCGTATAGTGATATCTATATATACTGATAATCACACCGTATAATGATATCTATATACACTGATAATAATCACACTGTATAATGATATCTATATACACTGATAATAATCACACTGTATAATGATATCTATATATACTGATAATAATCACACTGTATAATGATATCTATATACACTGATAATAATCACACTGTATAATGATATCTATATACACTGATAATAATCACACTGTATAATGATATCTATATACTGATAATAATCACACTGTATAATATCTATATACTGATAATAATCACACTGTATAATGATATCTATATACTGATAATAATCACACTGTATAATGATATCTATATATACTGATAATAATCACACTGTATAATGATATCTATATATACTGATAATAATCACACTGTATAATGATATCTATATATATACTGATAATAATCACACTGTATAATGATATCTATATATACTGATAATAATCACACTGTATAATGATATCTATATATACTGATAATAATCACACTGTATAATGATATCTATGTATACTGATAATAATCACACTGTATAATGATATCTATATATACTGATAATAATCACACTGTATAATGATATCTATATACTGATAATAATCACACTGTATAATGATATCTATATATACTGATAATAATCACACTGTATAATGATATCTATATACACTGATAATAATCACACTGTATAATGATATCTATATATACTGATAATAATCACACTGTATAATGATATCTATATATACTGATAATAATCACACTGTATAATGATATCTATATACTGATAATAATCACACTGTATAATATCTATATACTGATAATAATCACACTGTATAATGATATCTATATATACTGATAATAATCACACTGTATAATGATATCTATATATACTGATAATAATCACACTGTATAATGATATCTATATATACTGATAATAATCACACTGTATAATGATATCTATATACTGATAATAATCACACTGTATAATGATATCTATATATACTGATAATAATCACACTGTATAATGATATCTATATATACTGATAATAATCACACTGTATAATGATATCTATATATACTGATAATAATCACACTGTGTAATGATATCTATATATACTGATAATAATCACACTGTATAATATCTATATACTGATAATAATCACACTGTATAATGATATCTATATATACTGATAATAATCACACTGTATAATGATATCTATATATACTGATAATAATCACACTGTGTAATGATATCTATATATACTGATAATAATCACACTGTATAATGATATCTATATATACTGATAATAATCACACTGTATAATGATATCTATATATACTGATAATAATCACACTGTGTAATGATATCTATATATACTGATAATAATCACACTGTATAATGATATCTATATACTGATAATAATCACACTGTATAATGATATCTATATATACTGATAATAATCACACTGTATAATGATATCTATATATACTGATAATAATCACACTGTATAATGATATCTATATATACTGATAATAATCACACTGTATAATGATATCTATATATACTGATAATAATCACACTGTATAATGATATCTATATATACTGATAATAATCACACTGTATAACGATATCTATATACTGATAATAATCACACTGTATAATGATATCTATATATATACTGATAATAATCACACTGTATAATGATATCTATATACACTGATAATAATCACACTGTATAATGATATATATATATACTGATAATAATCACACTGTATAATGATATCTATACACTGATAATAATCACACTGTACTGTGTTGTGGTGGCCCAGTACAGGAGGTGTTACCCTGTGCTCCTGCTGTCCTGTCAGGTAGCCTCCTTCAGTTTTCCCATTGTAAATATGTTTTACCATGTAAAGTGTTATAGAATGTAATGTTGCTTTAAGAGTTATACCATGTGATATGTCATGTGATTGTTACCCACGAGGTACCAGTGACCAGGTGATCCCAAGAGTGACATATGAGCTCCCTGCTAGTCTCCCCCATATAAGTCCTGGGTGGAGCTTCTCTCTCTTCTCTCTTCCTGCTGAGGTCCAGTGCAGTCTTGTCTAGTGTGTGTGTCCAGAGTAGTGGAGACCTCAAAGTCAAGTCCTGCAGCCAGGGCCGGATTAACGTAGGGGCGGATGGAGCTGCCGCTCCAGGCCCCTACATGAAAATAGGCCCAGTGGCCTGCACAGACGGCCCCCGCATAGGCCGCCCGGCACCCGCGATAAATATGATAACAGAAAAAGAGGGCCGGCCCTGCTTCTTACTTAGGGCCCTGTGTCACTGCAGGCCGCTGCAGCACTGTTTTCTTTTTATAAATAGTTAGCCTCCGGCCCTTTAAGGTGAGTGCAGGGGCCGTGGCCGCAATGCATCTCTGGGAAGAGAGCCGAGGGAAGCTCCTCCCCCTCCCCCCACACTCCTCTGTGTGCAGGCTGCAGCCCTATTGGAGCAGGCAGGTTCTTTGCTTCCTGTTCCATTGCTGACTACATCACCCACCCGCGCCTAAGGGGAACAGGAAGACTTCCCCTGCCCACCGCTGCGGCCCCCCATACAACAGGTAATTTTCTGGGAGGAAAAGGTTGAGGGGCAAATTGCTGTTTGGGGGGTCAGTGGGAGTTAAATGGGCAATTTCTTAATGTTTCCTGACCAGGGGGCCTCCAGCAGTTTTAAAAATACAACTCCCAGCATGCCTTTGGCTGTCCAGACATGCTGGGAGTTGTAGTTTTGCAACACTTTATCTATCTATCTCCTATCTATCTCATATCTATCTATCTCATATCTATCAATTTCTCATATCTATCTATCTCCTATCTATCTCCTATCTATCTCAGTGTTTTCTGACCATGGTGCCTCGAGCTGTTGCAAAACTATAACTCCCAGCATGCCTTTGGCTGTCCAGACATGCTGGGAGTTGTAGTTTTGCAACACTTTATCTATCTATCTCATATATATATATATATATATCTATATCTCATATCTATCTATCTATCTATCTCATATCTATCTATCTATCTATCTATCTATCTATCTCCTATCTATCTATCTCCTATCTATCTATCTATCTATCTATCTATCTCAGTGTTTGCTGACCATGGTGCCTCCAGCTGTTGCAAAACTATAACTCCCAGCATGCGTTTGGCTTTCCAGGCATGCTGAAAGTTATAGTTTAGCAACAGCTGGAGGCACCCGGGTTAGGAAACACTGATCTATCTATGTATCTAATATCTATATTATATCTGTTTCCAATATACCATTGTACCCAGTATACCAGTGTACCCAATATACCAGTGTACCCAATATACCAGTGTACCCAATATACCAGTGTACCCAATATACCAGTGTACCCAGTGATACAGTGTACCCAATATACCAGTGTACCCAATATACCAGTGTACCCAATATACCAGTGTACCCAATATACCAGTGTACCCAGTGATACAGTGTACCCAATATACCAGTGTACCCAATATACCAGTGTACCCAGTGATACAGTGTACCCAATATACCAGTGTACCCAATATACCAGTGTACCCAGTGATACAGTGTACCCAATATACCAGTGTACCCAGTGATACAGTGTACCCAATATACCAGTGTACCCAGTGATACAGTGTACCCAATATACCAGTGTACCCAATATACCAGTGTACCCAATATACCAGTGTACCCAGTGATACAGTGTACCCAATATACCAGTGTACCCAATATACCAGTGTACCCAGTGATACAGTGTACCCAATATACCAGTGTACCCAATATACCAGTGTACCCAGTGATACAGTGTACCCAATATACCAGTGTACCCAGTGATACAGTGTACGCAGTGATACAGTGTACCCAATATACCAGTGTACCCAATATACCAGTGTACTCAGTAATATAGTGTACCCAATATACCAGTATACCCAATATACCAGTGTTCCCAATATACCAGTATACCCAATATACCAGTGTACTCAGTGATATAGTGTACCCAATATACCAGTGTACCCAGTGATACAGTGTACCCAATATACCAGTGTACCCAATATACCAGTGTACCCAGTAATACAATGTACCCAATATACCAGTGTACCCAGTGATACAGTGTACTCTCCCCAGGGCACCGGCTGCTCTTCTGCCCCACATAGTGGATAGTCCTGATGGGCAGGGGCATATACTGTCACTGGGGTCCGGGTATATATACTGTCACTGGGGTCCGGGTATATATACTGTCACTGGGGTCCGGGTATATATACTGTCACTGGGGTCCGGGTATATATATATTTCTGCTTATATTTTAAGCTAATATAGACAGATTTGCCTATAATTAATAGAAGTTATCCTTATAGGCTATAAGCAGCAATGGCATTCAGGAGCACAGAAAAGCTAGGTGATAAGTTCTCACCTAGCTTTTTTATGCTCCTGAATGGCATATCTACTTATAATAGCACAGCTATTATAGAGAGATTGGCCTAGAAGTTATAGACAGGTGTGCTTGACCCCTTCCTGCGAAAAAAAAGTAATAATAAAATTTAATTAACCCTTTCCCTAATAAAAGTTGAATGACCTCCCTTTTCTAATTTTTCAAAGAAACATATTTTATCCCAAAAAAAAAAAAAAAAAAAGTGATATCGCTGCTTATAATGTTGAGTAATCTGCATGGTCAATGGCCCAATTTGGGTATTGTTGTAATCGTAGGGACCTACAAAATAAAGCTAATGGGAGAGACTTATCAAAACCTGTGTAGAGTAGTGGTGCAGGTGCCCATAGCAACCAATCAGATCGCTTCTTTCATTTTTTAAAAAGCCTCTGAAAAATGCGATCTGATTGATTGCTATGGGCAACTGCACCACTCTTCCTCACAGGTTTTGATAAATCTCCCCCAATGTGGGACTGTTTGCAAAAAGTGCACTGTGTAGAAAGACCCCAAAATTGCATTTTTATTCAAGTTTGTCCCACAAATATTTGTTTGTTTGTCATTGCAAAGTATAATTGGTGACGCAAAAAAACAAGCCCTTATATGAGTCTGTAGGTAGAAGAAGAAGAGTTATGTCTAGAGATGAGCGAATCGGAGCTGACGATCCAGAATTCATTACGAATTTCAGAAAATATACGATTCGCAACGAATGTGAATATCGCCGCTATTCTATTGCGCAAATCACTTCATTAAACTCCCTTTACTGCGGTGCAGGGCCCAGGGCATCTAAAATGGCAGATCCACATGTCAGTATATGGGGCAAGGAACGCTGGGAAGGCGGGAAGGGAGGTAGACATGATGACCCTGAATCACATGCAGGATGTAGCCAGTCACCCCTGTGATGTCACAGCCCTATATAATCGGCAGCCATCTTGCGGCCAGTCACTTCATTATATTACACTGCAGAAGGATCATAGGACGCAGAGCCTGTGTGTGTTACAGCAGAGAAAAGCGCAGTCCTCCTAACATCAGATAAAAGAAGCGATCTGATTGGTTGCTGTGGGCAACTCAGCAACCAGCATATTCATCTATCCTGGTAATTTAATGTGCATAACGTGACGGATGCGCTTTATTTGTGTTAAACAAAATTGCTTTGTGTTGCTTTTTCATTTTCTATATTTCGATAAAAAGGCCCATCAAAATCTTCAGCACCAGGCCCATGATCCTCTTAATCCGGCCCTGCCTGCAGCCACCAACAAGTCAAGTAAGAGTCAAGTCAGTCCCTGTCATCTGTCAGGTCAGTGTGGTCATGCCATCTGTCCCTAGGGTAACAACATCTGCCCTGCACCACACACCCCGCCACCACAGTATAAGGATACATTAGTGATATCATGCCGCATTATGTATTCCTATGACGATGTGATTTGCTGGATATATTGGTATACACGTTATGATTGATGTCCTCACTTCTTCACAGAACACAGTTCATCATTTCCCCCAATAACTGAGTCATCGTAAAACAGTAATGTCAGCTGGATGGGCCCCTGGAAGACGTCCCTCGCTCTCCTGTCACTGCCGCATATGATTTATGAGTTGCTGGGTATTTGGCAGCTCTCTGTATTGCTGGTCAGACACAATGAAATGGACACGTTTAATCTTCTCCAAAAATAAGGGCGGACAGCGGTGATCTGTATCCAGCATCGTAGATGAAGGATGAGTTGTTATCCTCCATATGTATCCCTCACAGGACTGCACCGCCAATCCTCTCGGGCGCTGATCACATATCAAGATCTAAGCTAAAAGTTTATGCCAACTTTTACAACTAAATAAGTAAAACAACTAAAACAACAAAAACAACTAAATATAAAGTTGCTGCAATGGTCGTGATTACAAAAGCTCCATCCTTTTAGTGGTTTTGTGCACACAGCGTACAAGCCGCCCTACAGTGCCTTGCATAACTTTTCAAACCCCCCTCCCCCAAATGTTTTGCCCATTTTGCCGTGTGAAAAGCACAATATAAATAGAAGTTTGAAAGTATAAAAACATCTTTTATTGTGACACAAACAACAAAAAAGGTGATATCTGTTAGATGCATAAGTATTCAATCCCCCACCCAGTCGGATTGGATAGAGATGTCTGTGAACGGCAAAGTCCTGCCATAGAATCTTGTTTTAACACATTGAGGGTCCATTCACACGAGTATTCTGCGCAGATTTCATTTGCAGGATTTCAAGCTGTGTTCAGTCATTCAGTTTACATTGAAATCTGTAGCAGAAAACCTGCGCAGAATACTGTACGTGTGAATAGACCCTTAAGGGGTATTCCAGGATTATATTTTTTATTTGACTCTGATACAGGAGCTGTAAAGTTAGTGTAGTTTATAATATAGTGTCTGTACCTGTGTTTCCTGGTGGTCTCGCAATTCTTGATTTTTGCCCCAATGTTTATTTTTAAACAGCATACAAAATGAGCAGCGTCTCAGGTTTTTCCAGGTTGCAGTGCGGCCCGAGACATTACATCACTAGTCAGTTGTTCAGAGGGAGCCTGTCTTTGCTTCAATGGGTTGAGCAACCACTGGGTTGGGGGTGGGGGGGGGTTGGGGGAGATCCTTCTGCAAGGATGTAGTTTTGCAAAAGCTGGAGGCACCCTAGTTAGAAAACACTGGTCTATTGCATAGAAATGACCACAGTTAAGTTTCAATGGGCGGTGTGGCTGATGTGTGGGAGGGAAAAAAGTGACCTCACACTTACAAACAAGGAATTTTGGGACTTTTAGTTGGTGGGAGGGAACTCCAACAGGAAATAACCAGTTCACATAAAAATAGCCACAGCGTTATGGTAATCTCACAACCTTTCTAAGCATGTCCATACAGTCTGGCAGGTACGTACTAAAATCACCTCATGCTGGATAACTCCTTTAACATGCTGTGATCTACTAAACCAGACCTCCCCAACCGGGGTGCCTCCTGCTGTTACAAAGCTACAACTCTCAGCATGCCCAGACAGCCTTTGGCTGTCCGGGCATGCTGGAAGTTGTAGCTTTGTAACAGCTGGAGGCACCCTGGTTGGGAAACACTGTACTAAATCTAATGTAAAGGAAAGTCTAATCTAAAAATATGGGTTCCATTTCTAGGCAGTACAAAAGGCAGTGAATAAAGGACACATCATCTTTATTCTGTAAGTCCTTACGATTACAGAGATTCAATTGAACGCCGATCCAACCACATGGAGACAGGTAAGTGACCTCCAGCCATCATGTCAGCTGATCAGGACCTTGCGACCATACAGCAAAGGCCCAGATCGGCCTCCCTGAAGGACTGACACCACTATTTTAATACTTTTAGATCCCACAGACTTTGATCGTGGAATCTGAAGAGTTAATGGTGGAAATGGGCGTGATCGGCTGTATTGGAATTTGGAGTACATCTCCAAATGGAGCAATAATGAAAAGAAAACAGGGACTGCACTCACCATCCATACGCCATTTTATTGACAGATGTCAGGCATATCGAGCTGGTATAGAGGTGGAGATGGGGGACGCAACCGGGACAGCCTGTTTCACGCTTTCACAGCGCTTCTTCTAGCCGGTGTACAAACCGTTTGTACACCGGCTGGAAGAAGCACTGTGAAAGCGTGAAACGGTCTGTCCCGGTTGCCTCCCCCTCTGTACCAGCTCGATATGCCTGACATCTATCAATACAATGGCGTATGGATGGTGAGTGCAGACTGTGTTTTCTTTTCATTATTACTTATGTACGCTACTGGACTTTGCACCACTGCATCCAACATCATCGTCTGGGAATCCCAACGCTACCCACGCAGTTCACCTGTTACATAGTTACATAGTTAGTATGGTTGAAAAAAGACATACATTCCATCAAGTCCAACCAGGGAACTATCTGCCTTAGTCTTGTAGTGCCGGACTATATTTCCTCTACTCCACATTGTATCTGCCGCTTGAAGACCCCCAAATTTTCCTAGAACAAGGAACCTCAGTTAACCATTGTTGGTCATGTACAAGTCAGAGCTCTGGCTGTTTTCTGGGTTGAATGTGTTTAACATTGCAGTGCTAGTCATTGGCCACTAGATGGCTCTGAGAGCTCAGATTATACCATAGAAGTAATTTTTTTATTTAGTTTTTTTTTTTTTGTTTTTTTTTTTTGTAGAAGAATAGTATTTCCACATTCTTTTCTCTACTTGGTTTAAGTGCTTTATTTCTGATCTTTATTTCTATATTTGCCTTTGTAGAACAGCTTTTGAGGTGGACTGTATAGCCATTTGTGCTTGATTGCATGAGGCCTCCCTGGGATATGATTTGTGAGGCTTCATTTGCAGGTGGGTGTCCTCCGCTGTGGATGCTGCCAGCCATGTGTGCAGCGTCAGTATCTGATTTATTATTGCACGGCGCAGTCATCATACTATGTCCTATACAAGTGTTTCCCAAACAGGGTGCCTCCAGCAAAACTACAACTCCCAGCATATCCAGACAGCCTTTGCAACAGCTGGTGGCACACTGGTTGGGAAAAACTACTACATACTGCCACCAAAATCAGGTCAGATATATAACAAAACACTACAAATTGTTGGATAAAAACAATTACCACTTTTCATTCTATAATGTTCAATACACTTCTGCTTTAATTTCTCACCATTTTCAAGATCTCTGTTTGCTGTCAGTGCGTTTTTGTTTACATCCAAGGCAATGAAAACCTAGTGCCCGACCAGGTTAATAATGAAAGGGGGCTAATATACTTAAAGGGATACTCCACTGGAAAAAAAAATTTTTAAATTAACTGGTGCCAGAAAGTTAAACAGATTTGTAAATGACTTCTATTAAAAAGAAAATCTTAATCCTTCCAGTACTTATCAGCTGCTGTTATGATCCACAGGAAGTTCTTTTCTTTTTGAATTTCTGCCTGACCACAGTGCTCTCTGCTGACATTTCTGTCCATTTTAGGAACTGTCCAGAGTAGGAGCAAATCTGCATAGAAAACCTCTCCTGCTCTGGACAGTTCCTGAAATGGACAGAGGTGTCAGCAGAGAGCACTGTGGTCAGGCAGAAAGGAAATTCAAAGAGAAAAAAACTTCCTGTTGATCATAACAGCAGCTTATAAGTACTGGAAGGATTAATATTTTTTAATAGAAGTAATTTACAAATCTGTTTAACTTTTTGGCATCAGTTGATTAAATTTTTTTTTCCAGTGGAGTACCCATATAAAGGGTCTCATCCTGTATTAGAAAAACAGAGGATTTCTTCCACACCTGTACTCAGTGTGTAGTATTGCAGTTTAGTTCCATTGTGCTGTTTTTAGCATTAACATCTCCAAAGCCTTCACTATGAGCCTCAAAGGAGAGAGGCTCAGTAGTTCATTTGAATGGCCCCATGTAATGCTACATTTCCCCAGCAGAGGCCGCTGCAAGAGAAATATTAGGCCATAGGTGGATTATTTGGGAGATGACAGCTAATGTCTTGACGTCTGCGATTTTGCAGTGATTTTTGCAGTTTTCTTTCTGCGACTTTGCAGTGAAATAACAGGATTCTACTGCAATTTTTTTGCAACCCTTGTAAAATAGATACATTTTTGATGCAATTTCACAAACATCACAAGGAAAAATGTTTAAAAGGATGTGGAAAAATTGCACTGTGTGAACACAGCTTAAAGAGGGTGGATCTACTGTGATCAGCAGATTGCTATGTAACCTCCAGTTAGAAAGGAGAGGAATTCACTAGACAACTAC
Source organism: Hyla sarda (assembly GCF_029499605.1). Taxonomy (NCBI): domain Eukaryota; kingdom Metazoa; phylum Chordata; class Amphibia; order Anura; family Hylidae; genus Hyla; species Hyla sarda. The sequence goes on from NC_079192.1 coordinate 37,358,359, forward strand.
TATCATGAGCCACGCAACACTCAAGATTGTTTCCATGTACTGACAGAAAGCACAGATCTTGAAAACAGTGACAAATGGAATTATAAGTATTGTACAGTGAGAAGTGATTGCATTATTTACACAGATTTAGCTTTACTTGCAAAAAAAACAAAAAAACAATTTTAGGGCAGGGTCACATGGGGCGCATCTGCAGCATGTTTTACACTGTGGATGCACCGACGGCAGTCACACAGGGACTGCAGAGCAACAGGGAAGCTCTGTGTGTCCGCTCGTGGCAGCGGATTTCTACAGCTGCAAGCTCACTCTGCAGTCCTTCTGCGACTGCCGCCGGCGCATCCACAGTGTGAAATACGCTGTGGGTGCGCCCCATGCGACCCAGCCCTTAGGAAAGCATATATATGGAGTGTACTTCCTGCTGCGCAAAATCCGCACAGCGGTAAATGTGCTGCATATTCTCCTATGAGCAGACACAGGGCTACCTGCAGCAGCCCTGTGTGTGCATTGATGTGGGCCTGCCTCCAAACATCATTGCACACACAGGGCTGCCACAAGTATCCCCAGTGTGTCTGCTCATAGGAGAATACACAGTTTATTTCTCGCTGCTCCAGTCTCAGAAACCTCTGTGTTTCCAGAACTGGAGACGTGATGTCACACCACGCCCCCTCCATTCATGTCTAATCATGTCTATGGGAGGTGGCATGATGGCCTTTAAAGCGTACATGCAGTGGTACCTAAATTCCTTAAATGAGGCACCCTTTTCCCTGCTGCTCCCAGCGTGAAACCCAAAGTAATGCGATTCTATGTCACTGGGTCGCTGAATACTGATTTTGCACAGATGTGAGGAGAAAAGTGCCTTGTTGGGGCATTAAGGTGCCAATTTCAAAATGAACAGGATTAAAAAATATTACAATTGTGCATGGTGCTGCACAATAGTCATTTGTCATATCACAACTAAATGTAGGCTTTAAGTAACTGACAGTAAAAAGATGTTTTTTAAAATGAAGGTGAAGAGCAAAACCAGGCAGAACCTTTGGCAAAGTGGCCAAAAACAAGTGCTGTGTGGCCCATTCCTATAGCAATTATGACAGGGGGCTACTAACTTTACAGCTGGCAGAACAGACAAGAACAACCATTGACTATCCTACGGCTATGGCATTTATTACAGGGGGCTGCCAACTAACTTCATGGTTTTCTTGTCATAGACAGACCAAGCCGAACAATTGTTGGCTTTACTATTGTAAGAGGATTTTTGGCAGGGGGCTGTCAACTTCATGTTATTTTGGCATAGAAAAAAATAGGGCAGCACAATTGTCGGCTGTCCCACTGTTATAGCATTTATGACAGGGGGATGCAAACGGTAAGGTTATCTTACCATAGACACAACAGGCCAGAACAATTGTCAGCTGTCCCAATGCTATTATCAGAACCCATAGGGTTAACCGGTTCTGATGTTTCTCTTTGTTTGTTTTGTTTGCTAGGCTATGCCTAGTTGTCTGACTGGTTCAGTTTTGCTGGTATTAGTGACTTTCTGGCTTGGCTTCCTGACTCTTCTCTTGTATTGGTGACTTGGCACCTTTTGACAACTCCTGGTATAGACAGCTAGTGGACTTTGACTAATTGTGTGTGTTTGTTTAGTATTATTTCTGTTAGTTTGTGTGCTTCCTGACTGTATCCCAACCTGTGTCTGTTTTGTAGTTTATTTTGTTGACAGTGAATTCGATCACTTATTTAGGAAGGGACCGTCACCGTGGTTGTCGATCCGCTGTTTAGGTTTGATAGGCAAATAGGTAGGGTCAGAAAGAGAGGGTGAGATCGGGGCTGCACTCCTTCCCTGCCCATACGTGACAGCTATTGCATTTATAATGAAGGGTTGCCAACTTTACAGCTGTCTTAACATAGAACAGACCAGAACAATTGTTGGCTTCTCGTTACAACATTTGTGTATAGAGGCTGTCATCTTTACGGTTGTCATACCATAGACCAGTATTTCCCAATTAGGGTGACTCCAGCTGTTGGAAAACTACAACTTCCAGCATGCAGAGAGTTGTATTTTTGCAACAGCTGGAGGCACCCTGGTTGAAAAAAAAAAACAGGCTTGAACAATTGTCAGCTGTCCCACTGCTATTGAACACGTGTTTGTCTTGCAGAACAGGCCAGGACAATTGTTAGCCGTAGCATTGCTATGGCATTTATGGGATGGGGCAGGCAGATTAACACTCATCAGGAGAACAGGCTATAACAATGGCCGACTCCAATAAAGCTTTAGCCATACCGCCTGATAGCACCACTCACTATATTGTCCCAGTCATAGACACCTCAGAAAGTATCAATGTACTATGTTTAATCTGGCTCATCAAAAATTACTGCATATATGAAGCAGCAGATGTCCCGGCTGACAGCCTTCACTTTACTCCAGTAATGTGATAATCTGATAAATTGGCACAAGGCGATTTTATGTGGGAGAAGTGAGCTTGCTCTATTAATGGATAGTCTATGTCGGTGACAGGGAATGCATCTTGTAATAAGACTACCTGTAAAGCAGGGGAAAAGACTGATAGGTCATGTCCTGTTGTCTTTGCAATGTATACACCTACTGGCCACTTTATTAGGTATACCCTGCTAGTACCTGGTTGGAACATTTACCCTCATTCTTTTTTATCTACTTTCCACAAAGAGCTAGAAACATTTTACTCCATATGGACATGATGACATCACACAGTTCCTCCATATGGACATGATGACATCACACAGTTCCTCCATATGGACATGATGACATCACACAGTTCCTCCATATGGACAAGACGACATCACACAGTTCCTCCATATGGACATGATGACATCACACAGTTCCTCCATATGGACATGATGACATCACACAGTTCCTCCATATGGACATGATGACATTACACAGTTCCTCCATATGGACATGATGACATCACACAGTTCCTCCATATGAACATGATGACATCACACAGTTCCTCCATATAGACATGATGACATCACACAACGTGATACCTGGTATCGATGGGTAAACGATACCTGGTACCCAGAGACCAAATCGATAGGATGTCCCTTGGTGACGCAAATTCAATATCAATAGTTGTAGAAATTCACCAATAAGGCTCTTGATTTCTCTTCACTTAACTTTTACTTCACAAATGATCAAAAATTACAAAAAATTATAATAATACACAGACTAGTGCTGGGATAGGGGGAAAGGATACAGGTGAGTAACTACAATAAGGACCCTGCCTAAATAGCTATGGAACAGGGGTAGGGAAAACAAAAAAAAAAAGTATATACATGGACACCGCACAGTGGCGAATCTCTCTTGCCAACTCTTTTCACCCGTTGATTACAGGGGCTCATCAGGGAGTAAGAGGAGACCACATTGGGGTACAAAATATAATGATATTAAAAGGTATAATGCATACATAAACCAAAATAATGGTGACAATAGTATAAAAAATTATTTAAGCAGCGTTTTAAGCGCAGTTAGAAGGTGTCAGCCAGTCTGAGATAGAACCAAAGCTTCAGTCAGTGTCAATGTTAATAGTCAAGGTATGTCACTGAGTCACAGAGACAAGTCAATAGAAGCATAGAAAAGGTTGCACATACGAATACATAGATACACCATTATTGATAATTGTGTAGTATGAAGAACATGAAGTTAGTGGAGCCTTACATAGACGTATATAGTTTTGTTGATGTCCACAATTATGGCAGGCTATTATGTGTATGGCAACCCAAATTTTGTTGATCCTCAATTCCTATCCCACAATAATCTGTAGGTCCATGATAGAGACCATCAGTACAGATGAACCAACCAGATGAAAAAGGCAAACTGTGATAGAACTCCGGGCCTACTATACAAGTCCTGCTCTTGCAGAAGATGGTACTGGTATCACAAAAGAATAGAGAGGGGACTCAGGTACAGGTGAAAGATCAAGCACCCCAAGAGGATGAAGCTGATGAGCTGGTGTTAGAAGATATGGTAGGAGCAGGACGAATATGCCCGGAGACGCCGCTCAGATTCAGTGTTGCAGGCTTCTTATTACATAAAGGCAAATTATATCTAAAAATAGATTTAATCCAGCAATTCATCATATGCATGCATCTTAAAGAGATCCTCCAGGGACCTGTCACACAGCTGTCTTCATATAGTATCTGTCCTGACTGGAAGCAAAGCTCCTTCAATGACAACAAGCAGCACTTTACGACCCCCTTGACCACACACAAGATCTTACCTGATCTTGTCCAGGATTAGAAAGCATGGAAGCTTCTTACCAGGCAACTAAGCCATATTTATTGAATTATAAGCTCCAGTACTGGACACAGCCTAAGAACAATGGTTGCGCTGTTTCTTAACAATGGTCGTGTAAAATTGGAGACTGTGTACCCTTAAAATTGTGGGCTCACTACTTTAGATGGAGAACATAGGATCCCTACATTCTCTACTTGAGTACTGACTCTTGCAGCTCTTGGACCCAATGCAAAATCTGTTACGTGGTCCACCACCTACAATATATGCCTCTACTGGGTGGCCCGGGTGTGACTGTTACTTTTAACCCCATAGTTATACCCCTGAGTTGTTTTTATTTCACCATTCCATGCCATGCCTTTAGCCTGTCCTACACCCTGTCATCTGTCATCACATCTGACCTTTCTGTTGCCTTTTACATGACCGATCACCTCTATCGCAATGACGCTCCACTCTGTGTTGTCTGGACTCCTTCTGTTCGGCCTCTGGGCCATCACAATTCCAAGTTAAAACAAAAATCCATTCCTTATTGCTGTAATGTTGTTTTGCTCGGCTCACATCTCTCTCTTCCTGGACCACAAGGTTAGTGTTTGCCTTCCTAGATCAGGTTCCCCAAGAAGAAATCTAAAATGGAAACACTAATGTATTTAGGAGGACCACAAGGAATGAGCACAGACGTAATGCAGTCTGTAGACACATCCTGGTGTCCATATCTATTATGATGACATTCTACATACTTGACCTTGGAAAATACAATTTTAGCCTTAATTCTATTGGAGATACTTTCCCAAAGAGGAATTAACATTGCACCAAGGATGGGATCCATGTTTGAGATGCAATAATATATAGAAGGTTCTTCCTCAGTTGGTGGCAAATATGTGGTGGAATAAGGTGGTTGAGGATAGGGCGTAGAAAGACTGTCCTCCATAACAGTGATAGTCAAACCTAAAGGAAAGCCCTCAAGATCTCCCACATTGCCGGACACCATGTAAGCCAAGCCTTGGTGGTTTGGAGAGTGCTCAATTTCCGACTAACAGATACTTAAATGTTGGCAGATCTGTTCTACGTTATATTTATATTGACCACAAATTTGACCAGATTCCAGGACAGGAAATAAGGGAAATATTGTAAAGGAAAGGTTCAGCAATTGTTCTGCTCTCTGAGCTATGATCCATTCAAGTGTTTGATGAATCTTTACATATAAAACTAAAAGGTGTGTATGTATGAATGCATGTATGTACTGTATGTTCCAGCATAACTTCCAAATGGCTGGAGATATTTCATTGAAAGTTGGTAAATTAAATTAACCCTAACCCACCCCATTATGCAAGGTTGTTTTTTTTTTTGTTTTTTTTCATCTGAAGTCCCATGAAAATCTATAAATCTTTGGGACTTTTAGGTACATCTCACGTTACTCTCAAGCTGCAAAGATTGCCCGGGACTTTTAAACATCCTACTGTCTGTCCAGTATGCAGGTGCAGAGAATGTTTAGTGGGGGGAAAGGGATATGAGGTCAGAATATGAGAATGGTAAATGAGGATGGTATATGAGGATAGGATATGAGGATGGGAGATGAGGTTGGGATAGAAAAATGGGATATGAGGAGGAGAGCATCATTGTTGCTTTTCCTCTCCCACGAGGTTTAAGTAGGAAGACCGGGCAACATTGGGTACTCAGCTAGTAGGGACATAAAGTAGCCCCTAGACTCATCCTAACATTTGGGTGAAAGCTAATGAGCAGCAAGAAGGATCTTAGCTGCTCTGCAGCAAATAAGTGTGCATTGTGACCACTGCCCCCAAATAAATACCAGCTTATTATTTTATCATTGTTTAGGGGGAAGGAAGATAAACTTGAATGGGACAACACTGTAACAGGTAATACCTTTTTAGCTCCCAGGACATCCCCTTCAGTTGGCCGAACTCAGAGAGTCCAGGCAGTGTGCCCTCAATATGGACTCTAAGTGCACATTCACACTATGGACTTTCTGAGCAGCACCCTTCAGAAAACTTTTCATTGTTTTGAACGGTATTCACTTGCACCATGCACCCTGCTTAATTTCCGTTATGGAAATTCCACTTTCTGGATTTTGCCAAAAGAATGAACAAGTGGATTCTGTCTGCGAATCCCATTGGATAAACATTGCCGTTAATGGTGCAGGTGCTACCGTGCATGGAAATGTCTGCCTGGAATTTCACGTTCAATAACATTAAAATAGTGAAAATGACAATCTATTTCTCCAAAAATGTGACTCTTCTATTTTGAAAACAACCTTTGATATCCAAAAACATGGAGAGAAACATGAGGGAGGCATGCATCGAGCCCAAGAGCCTCCTACGGGTTGGCAGAATCTATTTCTCTTCCGACAGGGAAACCCCTCTGTGATGGATCATGCTCACGTAGCGCTCGTAGCTTCGAGACACACGTTTGCAAATGAATGCCGTCTACTCTATTCTATCCTTTTTCTTCCCTGCATTTACTTTCCATTGAGCACCACAGAAGATGTGACTGCAGGCCCCAAACGTTCCGGGGGTATTTTCTGTAGCAATTAACACACCTCTCTCTGAGATTTATAAAAGTCTCCTCACAGATCTTGGAATGGAATTACACTGAGCTGTTTTCTAAGCCACAAAGCCACCTCTGGCTAAGTTGCCAATGCATTTCCTGGGCGAGATTTAATTGTAGCAGCCACATAGCCGGGATGGATGAGTAACACCTTGTGAAGCTGGCAGGATGAACTCTCGAATTTCATATTGCTGTCAGACACCCAGCAGTCTCTCTGGTGGAATACACTCGCTCGGCGCTTGACTTTAATCTGATGGATCTTTTTCTTGCTGCTCCCCATGGTTTAACGTAAGTGTCATGAAATCAATGAGGTCGGGAGCAACGTACATCAAAAGGCTTTAAATCAAATGCTACGGAGCAGACAATACATTAGCCGGCTTGGATGTGTCCCTGATCAATATATGTATTTTCTGTTTTTATTGTGCAGCCATCAGATCATTTTATATTTTTCTTAACATATAAATCATAAATGCCACTGTGAACTTTGGATTGTTTTGGTGGCTGCAAGTGAAGGTCTGAATGGAAAATGATGTTGCTGGGGAAATCTAGTCAGATGGGGCGTTCCCAGCAGGATTCTGACAGGGAGCATTCATGCTCAGTGCTGCGGGTTATATAGGAACCTATACAAGAGAGATCCATACTATATAGGAGGTAGTTATATCCTTGTACATAGAGAATTATAGTAGTTCTAATTCCAGTATTATTGTAGTATCTAGCTCATCCTGAGTGCTAGCTGAGCAGTCTATTGTTAAACAGCACACACAGGTAAGTAGTAGGTCGGCACAGGTGTGGAGTTGGTGCACGTGGATAGAACAATGTAATAGTAGTAGAACGAATCCCGGCACACAGATGTCTTGATGCAAATCTTTTATTTTTATTCAAGCATTATCTCATGCAACAAATGAACACAGCACGCGTTCCGGCTTGGTAACCTTTTTCAACTGCATAGTAGTCCTGGGCAGCATGACCAAAAATGTATATCACAGTATTTTTCTAAATTATGGCGGTTTCAAATTATACCAGTATTTCGGGGGAGGGGGGTCCTCAGTATAGTGTCAGGTGGTCTGGGGTCCTCACCATGGTACCCGGGGTCTCGGTCAGGCCGGTCGGTAACTCTCCTCCATGTCTCCGCAGTTCTGGTTGACTTTCCCGCGCTTGACCGGAAGTCACGTGCCCGCCGGGAGTTTTAGTCCCCTCCCAGCTCCTCAGGGTCAGTTCAGTGCGGCTCGGACTACACTTCCCAGAGACGCTGTGCGGCTGGACGTTTCTCTACTCCATAACGCATTGGAGTTGGTTGCTATGGAAACGGTATTGCGGTATGTGAAAAATTCTTATCGTAAAGAAAAAGCACACCGGTATTCGGTATGAACCGGTATACTGCCCAGTACTACTGCATAGTACAAGCTAGTACAGACACAGTATTTATGCTTTAAAGATAATTAGAGCAATTACAAGTATCCCAACATCCCACCAAACAAAAACAAAGACAAAGGCAAAGAACAAATGTAAACAAACATAATACACGTGGCAAGATCTCCTACAAATGACGGTCAGTGCTCAATTCTGTTAAATCCTTTTTAAGTAGTTCTCTAAAAGAAAAGAAGAAAAAAACAATATACAAATATACCTGAAAATGTAATAACCTATAGCAACGGGGTGATCTCATAGTCGCGGTTTAAGTTGCGAGGTTCCAAAGTGCCCAACCTGTGAAACCAAAAAGCCTCTTTCCGTAATAAGAGTTTCTTAATATCTCCTTCCCTTCTCGGGGGGACGAATTTCAACTGTGCCACTGTATGGCCCTTCTGTTTAAAATGAAAGGGAATCGATAAAAGAGTATTGGTACACCTGATATGGGATTTGTGCCTGTTTATGCTGTCTCCTACAGGCTGGGTGGTCTCCCCAACGTATAGGAGACCGCACGGGCACTTAACGATGTAGATAACATTTTTTGAATGGCAAAATGGTAAAATGCCCCTTAATGAAATAACTGGTACCTGAATGGGGGTGCTGGACCTTATCCCCTCTAATGATGTTATTGCATTGAGAGCGAGAAAAACATGGGAAACTGCCGCATCTCTTGGAGGTAAGGTAAGTTTGTCTGACTGTTCTCGTGGTGCCGCAGATTTGAGCAACGTTTGTTACAGATCAAAGGCGGACTATGGAATTCCTCAATCTGAGGATATGATTTTGTTAAAATTGACCAGTGATTTTTAACAATAGCATCCACTTTATAGCTTAAAGGGTAGTATGTCCTAATAAAAGGAATGCGTGTTGGTTTCTTACTGTCCCTTGTCTCCACAGGTCTCTGGTGCTGATGTAAGAATCTGTTTCAATAGCCTCTTTCGTGTCATTTTAATTGAAGTTCACCAATTCTTTCCGTCCGCCTTTTGGGATCTGTAACAATACGTGACATCCTCTCTCTCTCTGTGAAAATAAAATAAATACATTTATCTCAGAATACAGAGACCTAAGAGTCATTAGCCCAGATGTGTTCCTTTTTACAGAACAAAAGTCCGGAAGTGCCTGTATTTTACACACTACCTAAAATACAGAAGTGTCTATCCAACCCTCCTGGTCGCCCGATTGTGGCCTCCACGGACTCTGTACTCTCTCCTTTATCCATCATTGATTCCGTTAAAAAAAAAAAAAAAAAAAACTCCAGCATTTATGGTAGACACATCAGATTTTCTGATAAAATTGACTAATGTACCCAATGTGACTTCTGATACCTGGCTTACTACTATAGATGTAGTGAGTCTTTACACATCTACAGAGCATTGTAATGGTATTAGTGCTACTGAATGGTTGCTTGAAAATAGCAATTATGATTTCAACCAAAACTTTTTTGGGGGGAAATGTTGCGCATTGTATTGGAGAAAAACTATTGGAGGAAAACTATTTTCCATGGTGAACTTCATTTAAAATTACAAAAAAGAGGCTATTCAAACAGATTCTGACCTGTGGAGACAAGGGACAGTAAGAAACCAACACGCATTCCTTTTATTAGGACATACCATCCTTTAAGCTATAAAGTGGATGCTATTGTTAAAAATCACTGGTCAATTCTAATAAAATCATATCCTTGGATAGAGGAATTCCATTGTCCGCCTTTGATCTGTAACAAACTTTGCTCAAGTCTGCAGTGAAGGCAGATGTGGGCACCACGAGAACAGTCAAACTTACCTTACCTCCAAGAGATGCGGCATTTTCTCATGTTGATCTTGCTCTCATTAGAGGGGATAATGTTCAGCACCCCCAATCAGGTACCAGTTATTCCATTAAGGGGCATTTTACATGGCATTCAAAAAATATAATCTGCGTCGTTAAGTGCCCGTGCGGTCTCCTATATTTTGGGGAGACCACTCAGCGTGTAGGAGACTGTATAAACAGGCACAAATCCCATATCAGGTGTACCAATACTCTTTTACTCATTCCCTTTAATTTTAAACAGAAGGGGGGCCATACAGTGGCACAGTTGAAATTTTCAAATTATTAATGACGTCATCCCCCCAAGAAGGGGAGGATATATTAAAGGGGTACTGCGCTGCTCAGCGTTTGGAACAAACTGTTCCAAACGCTGGAGGCGGCAGCTCGTGATGTCATAGCTGCACCCCATCATGCCACCACGCCCCGACCCCTCAATGCAAGTCTATGGGAGGGGGCGTGACAGCTGTCACGCCCCCTCCCATAGACTTGCATTGAGGGGGCGGAGTGTGACATCATGAGGGGACAGGGCTATGATGTCACAAGCTCCCTGCTCCTTTGTTCCAAACGCTGGAGCAGCACAGTACCCCTTTAAGAAACTCTTCTTACGGAAAGAGGCTTTTTGGTTTCACAGGTTGGGCACTTTGGAACCTCGCAACTTAAACCGCGACTATAAGATCACCCAGTTGCTATAGGTTAGTACATTTTCAGCTATATTTGTATACTTATGGTTTTCTCCTTTCCTTTTAGAGAACTACTTAAGAAGGATTTAACAGAATTGAGCACTGACCGTCATATGTAGGAGATCCTGCCACGTATATTAGGTTTGTTTACATTTGTTCTTTGCCTTTTTGTTTGGTAAAGGTTGTTGGGATACTTGTAATTGCTCTAATTATCTTTAAGGCATAAATACTGTGTCTGCACTAGCTTGTACTATGCAGTTGAAAAAGGTTACCAAGCCGGAACGCGTGCTGCGTGCGTTTGTTGCATGAGATAATGCTTGAATAAAAAGAAAAGATTTGCATATTGTTAAACAGCAAGCTGTGCCTGGTGTTTTTTCTTTGGATGCATATTATAGTAGTTTTATTCTTGTATATAGGAGCAGTATTATAGTGGTTTTATTCTTGTACATAGGAGCAGTATTATAGTAATTATATTCTTGTACATAGGGAGCAGTATTATAGTAGTTATATTATTGTATATAGGAGCAGTATTATAGTAGTTATATTCTTGTATATAGGAGCAGTATTATAGTAGTTATATTATTGTATATAGGAGCAGTATTATAGTAGTTATATTCTTGTATATAGGAGCAGTATTATAGTAGTTATATTCTTGTATATAGGGGCAGTATTATAGTAGTTATATTCTTGTATATAGGGGCAGTATTATAGTAGTTATATTATTGTATATAGGAGCAGTATTATAGTAGTTATATTCTTGTATATAGGAGCAGTATTATAGTAGTTATATTCTTATCCATAGGGAGCAGTATTATAGTAGTTATATTCTTGTACATAGGGAGCAGTATTATAGTTGTTATATTCTTGTTTATAGGGAGCAGTATTATAGTTGTTATATTCTTGTATATAGGAGGCAGTATTATAGCAGTTATATTCTTGTACATAGGAGCAGTATTATAGTAGTTATATTATTGTATATAGGAGCAGTATTATAGTAGTTATATTCTTGTATATAGGGGCAGTATTATAGTAGTTATATTCTTGTATATAGGAGCAGTATTATAGTAGTTATATTCTTGTATATAGGAGCAGTATTATAGTAGTTATATTATTGTATATAGGAGCAGTATTATAGTAGTTATATTCTTGTATATAGGGGCAGTATTATAGTAGTTATATTCTTGTATATAGGAGGCAGTATTACAGTAGTTATATTCTTGTATATAGGAGCAGTATTATAGTAGTTATATTCTTGTATATAGGAGCAGTATTATAGTAGTTATATTCTTGTATATAGGAGCAGTATTATAGTAGTTATATCTTTGTACATAGGAGCAGTATTATAGTAGTTATATTCTTGTATATAGGAGCAGTATTATAGTAGTTATATTCTTGTATATAGGAACAGTATTAAAGTAGTTATATTCTTGTACATAGAGGGCAGTATTATAGTAGTTATATTCTTGTACATAGAGGGCAGTATTATAGTAATTCTTTTTTGTACATCGGGATATTCTGTATTATAGAAGTCTATAGGTATAGAATGGTTTTATAGAAGAGTTGAGGAAATAACGGGTGCATTATCACCCTATTAGAAACCATTATCACCCTATTATGTGCACATAACATATATCCTATGACACAATTTAAACTGCTGTAATATTTTGACACAAGCCTCTTCTTCGAGACAGAATAAGCTGCTGTAATTCTGTAAGACGTGAGTGATATTTGGTGACATGTTGTGATCCAGAATACCATTTAGTGACATTGAATTAACCTTTTTAAGGCATAATCGGATTTGGCGACCTAGACGTTATAGAGTGTTGTACACATTTCGTCACGTTGATATGCCATTTATACATATGCTGTGTCTAGGCCATTGTTTCTCAACCAAGGCACCTCCAGCTGTTGTAAAACTACAACTCCCAGCATGCCTAGACACCTGCATGCAAGATTTCCTACATTTTTCATTATTTTCATTATTTTAGCTATTTCCTCGGGGAAGCGCTTCTGACAGTTTTCATTTTCCTTCCTACAATCCTTCTTAGGGATCTTTTTCCTCCGCTTAGTTCTACATAAATGTAAGAATCCTCTGACGATAGCGCAGGTTTATAAATACGGTGCCCACGTTCATTGGTTTCAGGCAGAAGCCAGATATAGGCGAGCGGTGGAGTCATGTGGCTCCGCTGCGATCTGTGCATTCGGCTGTGCTCTATATATACATGGCTATATACATGGATATATCACCCAGAGCTCATCCTTAGGACAGCTGTATACAGATGAGTAATCTGACAAAGAGCCCTATAATCATTGTGCTCAGCTCTGTCATTATCATATATATATATATATATATATATATATATATATATATATCAACATATGCGTGTATTTCTGTATGTCTGTATGTTCCAGCAAATCTGTGTGTATGTATGTATTTTCTAGCAACTCCAAATGACTGTAGATATTTCGAGGACATTTGGTACACATGTTACTTATATTTCAGAGTTAAATAAACCCTAAACCCCCCCCCCCCCATTTGTGAGGGTGGGGTTTTACTCTGAAGTCTCATGCAAGTCTATGGGACTTCTGGTACATCCTCTGATCGGGTAACTCTCGGGCTGCAGTGATTGCCTGGGACTTTTAACCATCCTGCCGAATGTCCAGCAGACAAGTACAGAGAATAGTAGGTGCAGAAGATGGGATATGAGGACGGGATAGGAGGACGGGAGATTAGGTCAGGATATGAGGATGGGATATGAGGCGGGGAAACGAGGAGATCGGCATATGAGGAAAGAATATGAGTATGAGTATGGGATGAGTATGGGATATGAAGAGGGGATGTGAGGTCGGGATATGAGTAGGGGATGTGAGGTCAGGATATAAGGAGGGGATGTGAGGATGGGACATAAGGTTGGGATATGAGGTGGGGATATAAGGTTGCCATTACCCCCCACCTTCCGCGATTTCCAGAGTGGGGCCCTGGCTCTATAGATGGAAGATGCTCTGTTCACTTCTATGGGAGCACCGAAGATTCCTAAGTATAGTACTCGGGCAGGTGCTCTTAAAGAAATAAAGGCTGGGGCCCCATTCTGGAGATCTCAGTGGTCGGACCCCCCCCGCGACCAGACACATATCCTCTAACCTGTGGATAGGGAATAAGTTATTTTTCACATGAGTAATCCTCTTAACCACTTCATTGCAGCTTCAGTAAAGATGTGCCACGCTTACTTTTCCATAAATTCCCTGAACGGAGAAGACACCGAGGAGGCAGGTAAGGTCCCTCCCGGTATCCTGTAAGCACTAACCCGGCTATTCAGTCGGGCTGTTCGGGATCGCCGCATTGAAATCGCGGCGGTCCCGAACAGCCCGACTGAACAGCCGGGTTAGTGTCACTTTCCCTTCAGACGCGGCGGTCAGCTTTGATCGCCGTGTCTGAAGGGTTAATACAGGACATCACCGCGATCGGTGATGTTCTCTATTAGCCGCGTGTCCCGGCCGTTGATGGCCGCAGGGACCGCCGCGATAGGGGTGTATTCGCCGTATAAGACGCACCAACTTTTTCCCCCCCGTTTTGGGGAAGAAAAAGTGCGTCTTATACAGCGAAAAATACGGTAATTAAAAATAGAGCTGGGGCCTGTAAGATAATAGAAAAAAGCCATACTCACCTAGCCTCGGTGCCCTGCTGGCTCTGTCACCTTCCTGCTTCTGAGACGAGCACTACTAGCAGGAACTGCGTATGAACCAATCAATAACCACAGTGGTTCCCCTCTCAGCCTGTGATTGGGATTAGGGGACCAGTAGTAAATTGGGGCGAGGTAACTATTTTTTTTTTACTATTTTTTTACAGGCCCCAGCATCATATCAATTTTTATACAAGTGCCGGAACACCCCTTTAAGGTGCCCATACACCTTCAACAGCTGTCAGACAAAAGCTTGTTCAGTCAACAGTTACTCCTACCCCCATACACATGTATGCTTGGTTCAGCTGAGCATGTATGTTTCTTTTAATGGGAAAAGGGCTGTAGGCTGCTGCCAGACACCTCTGATGGCAAAAGACCTGGTGTTAAAAAACCAACATGCCCAATACTTCTCTTTCCAATATCATATGTCAGCGGAGTTATACTCGTTACCTGGCAGGCTCAGCTTTTCCGTACGGAGTACTGGCCTTTAGTAGCCAATTATGCACCTGCAGTATATAGACATAGACTGGAGGTGACGCTGCAACCTTCAGACAAATTTAACCACTTGTTATCTTGTCCAGTATAGAGACAGTAGGCAAGAACATGGCAATCTTTGCATAGACTTTGCACCTATTTCTATTACAGTCAATACAGCAAGAGACAAAATTCATCATATTTCTCCCATTTAAACCTTTTAGTTGCGGCTTTAGTACTTTACTACCAAGATACATAAAACTGGAGACAGATGGCATATGGTATAATACTAATCTATTTTAGATCAGCGAACATCTAATCCCTGCTAATTTAAAGATTGAAGGGTAATACACGTTATGTAAAACCTAAAAAAGACACCAAAATATTGCTAGGATATGCCATCATTTTGTGACCATGGGGGTCCAACCTTGGAGAGCCCCCACTGACCCTAAGAATGAAGGGGCCACAACACTATTTTAGCGCTGCCTCCCTTTTACAGTTTTTCTTTCTCTCTATAGAATGGTGCCATGGCCATCCACTAGTTCAGACCCCCACAGATCAGAAACGGAAGGCATAAATACTCCCCTTTTTAAAGGGCAGGTTCACTATAAAGATATTTGTTCATAAACAGATAATAAAAGTAAAAATAAACATATTTGTGGTATACTTTCATACGTTTTTTGTGCCGTGCATGACCTAGAGATAGAAATTCAGGAGAGAGGGTTGAAAAGTCAAAGTGAGTTGCAGCACAGTAGTTTCACTATGTAGTCTGACTCCACCCCCTAACTGCCTGGTAGAAGCTTTGGGGGGCGGAGCTGACTACATAGCCAGACTACTGTGCCAAAAAAACTATTTTGTTTATTTTCTTACGTCAACCCTTTCTTCTAGTCAAACAAAGCTCACCATCTAATGCAAATATGACAAATGTGTTTTTCTTAGGTTTAGAAATTTTTTTTTTTAAACATTTTTGAAGAAAAGTTACCCTTTAAAGGGGTACTCTGGTGGGAAACTATTTTTTTTACTGGCATCGCAAAGTTAAACAGATTTGTAAATTACTTATATATAAAAATCTTAATCCTTCCAGTACTTCTCAGATTCTGTATGATCCACATGAAGTTCTTTTCTTTTTAAATTTATTTTCTGTCTGACCACAGTGCTCTCTGCTGACACTTCTGTCCATGTCAGGAACTATCCAGAGCAGGAGAGGTTTGCTATGGGGATTTGCTCCTGATCTGGACAGTTCCTGACATGGACAGAGGTGTCAGCAGAGAGCACTGTGGTCAGACTGGAAAGAACTACACAACTTCCTCTGTAGCATGCAGCAGCTGATAAGTACTGGAAGGAATAAGATTTTTAAATAGAATTTACAAATCTGTATAATTTTGTGGCACCAGTTGATTTAAAAAAAATATATATTAATTTTTTTCCCATCAGAGTACCCTTTTAATCCATCCTTCCTACAGCTTGCTCACACAAACATCAACCAACCTATGGATGGCCATAAAATAAAGACTGCCTAATATATGAATGACAGCACAGAAAAAGGAGAGGATTAACACCTTACTTGCTGGTCTGCTTTTATATACAGTAAATACCCATCAAAAAATGCAAGGATAGGAGTTTAACCTGAAAATTAGGGGTTATCAATATATAAACCAGTGTTTGCCAACCAGTGAGTCTTCAGCTGTTGCAAAACTGCAACTCCCAGTATGCCCGGACAGCCTTTGGCTGTCTAGGCATGCTGGGAGTTGTAGTTTTGAAACCGCTGAAGGCACTCAGGTTGGGAAACACTGGTATAGACCTAGATGTGCATACCACAGCCTATACTACTTTTCTTCTATCCATTTTAGAACTGATTTCGGAAGGTGGACAGTCAAGATGTCAGACTAGATATTCAAGTCTAATATACCTTGAGAGTGTGTTTAAAAATAAATAAACAATATATATATATGTGCGTGTGTATAAACACTGGTAGCCTACGACATACACAGGAGGAGTGATCTGACTGCCTCAGTGAATCACCCTGGAGAACTCACCAGGTTTAAGTGCTTTGACCTTCTCACCCTAGCACGCACCGCAATGCTAAGCCGGCAAAATAAGTAAGTCATTGAAACGTGTCTATATAACTATATATAACCAAGCCAAAGTCAACCGCAAAAGTCAATTAAACTCAAGTGCCATACGTACTAGGAGAAAACACTGTGTACACGCCAGAGCTCTCGATATTTCCCTAGGACCATCTTGTATCTTCTTCTATCTTTGGGCTTCACATATAAGCATTTGAAAAAGTAAAACACACCAGCCTAGAGCAGAAAAGACATCCTTACATAGAATAAGTATGGAGGACACCCTATTGTTAGTAGAGTTCTTATCTGGCTTTGTTTGTACTTGTATGGATGACCTCCTGCAGACGAGAAGAGCGGCAGGACCTTGCTCTTCTGAGTAAGACTGGCTTATGAAATGGGACCAGTAATGGTGTGTTTCGGATAAAATGAAAAGAAAAGTAAATGGTATTTGGTTTTATTACAATATTTCCACCCAGAAAAGGAGTCAAACCAGTAATTTAATTTGCCAATTTTCTTTAGACCAATAGTTGTATGGTTACTGACCCATATCTTACCAACCTCCATTGTCACCCACCATGTTAATGGGGTTTGTTGGGAGACCTTGGACCTTGGTATTAGAGATGAGCGAACTTACAGTAAATTCGATTCATCACGAACTTCTCGGCTCGGCAGTTGATGTCTTTTCCTGCATAAATTAGTTCAGCTTTCAGGTGCTCCCGTGGGCTGGAAAAGGTGGATACAGTCCTAGGAGACTCTTTCCTAGGACTGTACCCACCTTTTCCAGCCCACCGGAGCACCAGAAAGCTGAACTAATTTATGCAGGAAAAATCAGCAACCGCCGAGCTGACAAGTTCGTGACTAATCAAATTTACTGTAAGTTCGCTCATCTCTACTTGGTATGTTTGTATCAGGCATCTGATCCAAATGTGAGAAGATACAGTATAATGGTGCCATAGAACCCTATTAGAATTATACAGTCTATATAAGTTTATGTATGCATCTTACATATGACCCAAATGTGAGGACATACAGTATAATGGACTGTAGAGTTTCCTTAGGGGTCTGGAAACATAGTTACATAGTTCATAAGGTTGAAAAAAGACCAGAGTCCATCGAGTTCAACCTATATCCCTAATGAGTCCCTACTGAGTTAATCCAGAGGAAGGAAAAAAGACGCTCATACTAGAGGTGGCACCACGTATGTATAATTAAAGGGGTACTCCACTGGCCAGCGTTCGGAAGTAAATGTTTTGAATGCTGTTTTTACGCTGCTGGGGTCGGTCTTGCCCCTCCTGACATCACGGCCATGCCCCCTCAATGCAAGTCTATGGGAGAGGGTGTGATGGCCATCCCATAGTCTTGCATTGAGGGGGTGTGGTCGTGATGTCATGAGGGGCAAGGCCATCCCCGGCAGCGTGAAAAAAAAGCATTCAAAACATTTACTTCCGAACGCTGGCCAGTGGAGTACCCCTTTAAGTTTTAGACATGGACCAAATGTGAGGACATACAGTACAATGGACTGTAGAGTTTCCATAGGGTTCTGTGGCACCATATTTATGTGTTAGATGTGGACCAAATTTGAGGACAACCTTGTGTATGATGGTCTCATAGAAGGTCTCATAGAAGTCTATGGGAACAGGTTTTAATGTAGTGAGCTAAAATTTTGTATTCCTTGACCACGTATCGTTACAAAAAGAGTAGCTGATGAAACTTCTCTAGGCATCTCCATAGATAGTCCTACTAAATGAAGGACAAGGTCATATTTCTCTCAGAGTGTTATTTATTGTGTATGTATTATGCATCATTATTATTTATTAATGTGTTCATGACCTGTGACCGTACTATGCCAAAACAGAAGACATCTCCAAGGACATCTCTCGTAAAAATGCAAGACCTGCATGTGTAAGCGGAGCCCAGAGCAAAATTCCACAAAAGGTGACCCTCTAAAATGCTTCTAGAACCAAAAAACAAAGAGGCTGCATATAAACCATGTCATATATGGAGCCTACATAAAAGAACCTGTACGACAGTATGCAGTAGCTCATCTCTGTAGGATTGTTCTATGTATTTCTTCAACTAGGCTCTTTGACCATCATTATAGTCACCGTTCACAATGTTTATTAAGTGTCAGTTCATAATTTGGGATGAAGAGGTGACGGAGCTCTAAGATGTGGAACGCGGAGGTGATTTGTACCAGAAATGAGAATTGACGCAGCATGTTTGTTTCCTGATGGCGGCAAGTAAGATGTAAAAGTATTTTGGACAGCGAAGTGAACTTATTCAGCCTTGTCACAGCACAGTGATTTGCAGAGCAGGCGGAACTGACAGCGTGACGCCTGTCATACTCTCTCCATCTGTCACCAGTAAGTAACCCTGCTGATGCTTGAAATCCCAAGGCAGGAAGGCGAAGAGGGAAACACAAGATGTGAAGTTCAAGGACGAGTGAAGGAGACCAAACGCACGTTTTGAACTCTGTACTGAAAGGGTCAGATGTATATCACACATAAGTGGCACCAGTCACCGGAAAGGAAATGGCTGCCCTAGTCTCGGAGGACCTCTTAGGATTTTTTGTTATACTAACTTTGTCCCTTGGTTTCTATAAGGTCAGTGTATCATTGCTTATGTAACCCATTCGGGAGAACGCCCTTTTCTGTCCCTTGTAAAGCCTAAATACTTTTACAAAAGCCATAACTTTTTGATTTTTCCATGAATGGAGCTTTACGGAGCTTGTTTTTTGCAGGATAATTAGTATTTTTTGTTCATGCCAGTATTTTGGATAAATATTATATAAAAAACAACAACCTGTATTTAAAATGAAGAAAAAAATTATATTTTCTAGTACCATCATTCACAGCACGATAAAAATCACATGATAACTTTTTAGGTAGGTTGTTACAATTATGGAAATTTATATATCCTTTTCCTATAAACGCACACAGACCACATGGCAACTCATCAGCTCCTCAATATTGTGTATGGAGCAACAGAGGCAGCTACCTCCTTCTGTCTAACCACATACTGTAGGTACCTTGGTTAGAATAAACTGCTCAGGCATTGTAGGGGTCCCAGGAGTTGGACCTCCTCCGATGATGGTATATCCTACTGCAGTGTTTCCCAACCAGTGTGTCCAGCTGTTGCAAAACTACAACTCCCAACACCCAACAGATCCGGACAACCAAAGGCAACGCTGGAGAACATACCCTAAATATTTTCAGCTCTAATTACTGTTCATGCAATTTTTGTTATATTCACCTTTTCAAGATTCTGTGGCAGCAATTCATCTACAGTCTAATATAATTTAACCCGGTACTGTGTCCAGGTAGTGGGTGGTAGTGTGCTTCTACTGTTTTCCTCTCACCAGCTTCAGTTTTAGCTCAGTGATGACAATGAAAGGTGTTGTGACCTAAAACATGCTCTCTGCAACTATTTTGTTAAGAAGAAAAGAAAGAAGTCTTTGGGGATTCGGGACATTTCCTAGACCCCTAAGACCCTGTCATTTTGTCCAAAAGCAGTGACAAGGAGTAGGGTGGAAGGTGGTAACACCGGGGATGGAGAGCACACTTGTGAGACAGATGAAGCACGTCAAACATGTCAACCTCCTGCTGGATTTTGGTCCGCAGGTATTACGGAGACAGAAAGAGATAGCTATCCTGTAACTTCTCCATATGTTTACTGAAGCGCGCACAATTATTAATTATTATACCTAATGATGTATAATTAGACATTCAGTGTAGAGAACATGCATGCATGAAACAAGGATGGAATCCAAGTTTACACATAGTGGCAATGGGGCACCACACTATATATATATATGCCACAAAACAGTGTCAACAATGGATAAAAATATGGTTTCAGCCCATCTTAAAATTCTTGACCATAAAATATGGTACTCTATATCTTACATGTACAGACTCTGGATGGTTATCTTGACTTTCTGAAGTCTCCACCAGCGTGGTGGACTTTCAGAAGGTATCACAGAACAGACTGAGCGGTGGTTATATGATTGGGGTCTTGTCGGTGTATGTCTCTTTGTATTAATATCAGGAAGATAACATGGGAAGTATATCCTGATGGTACAGGGGATACATTTCTGAGTGGCTTGTACTTTTTAAAGACCAAAAAGAGCCAAAATGGTCATACTTCAAGTTAAGAATTGGCATTGTAATGTATGTGCACCTCATCTAATTTTTCTTATACTGTAGGGATGGACCAATAATTCAGAAATGGTTAAGGAACCAGCAGCTCTGGGTTCACTCAGGCCTGGCATCTCATGACCACATAGTCCACCCCCCACCTGATGAAATAAGTATTCCACATAAGGTGAATTCTTTATACCTGTATATTGACGTAAATAACTCAATTGCATCCCGGAGACTTATCAGTCCGCTTTGCTCTATCGTAGCCATATATTTTGTGCAGTAGAGCATAAGCTTTGCAGAACAATCTTACCTTCCTCCAATATTTTTTACCCTTCACCTGTCCCGCTCCCTGAGGCACTGGTGTGTAATACAGAGTAGGTGGTTTAAGATTCCTTCCCTGCGTACATTTCTTATTTTTCATTATTGGACCTGGTTACCTCAGTGCACCAAGGCAGGCGTTGTGATTATTTTTATCTCAGATTGGCAGAGCATTGGAGGGTAAGCTCTGCAGCTCAATCATGACAAGGTTTATTAAGCTCCACAACCCCATCATTATACGTCTAGCCGTTCAGCGCATTGAAGTGCAAGCTCTACTGCACAGGATTACTGTATCCTCTCCCCATGCTCTGCCTTGTGTTGTAAAGTGTTGCTTATTTAAGAATACAAAAAAAGATTTTCTTCTCTCTTAAACATTAAGGGATTTGTTCGACACGAAAGAGAGAGAGCGAGAGAGAGAGAAAGAATGAAAGAACTAAAAGAAATGGAGCACCGGAGATTATAAATGGAGAAAATGTTGATGGCAAAGAGCAGTGGAAATGATAACTACCTGAGGCAGATACAAAACCGGGCTAGTAGATGGAGAAAATGAGGAACGAGAGTAAGGAAAGGAATAATGGGATAAGGGAGAGGAAGACGGAGCAGATTTATAAAGGGGGTGGGGTGAAGGAGAGCTGAAAAGAGTGGGAAGCAGCAGGGCGCGCTTATCATAGGAGCAGGAGGGAGAGATATCCCGGATGGCTGAGATACCCAGCTGAGGGGCTGAGTCACCACGATTAATTTTAGAATCATCAAGTAGAAAAACATGCATTCCTCTTGTGTCCCATCTATACATCTGCGTATAGGCAAATGTACCTCACAGTCTTCTCTGTAAATCCCATTAGGCGTCAGATTTTTAAAAAATATTTAGCAAATTTACTCTTACCCTGAAAGACGTTGCATAGCACTCAACGTAATCAGCAGCACTGCACATGGATTATAGTCACTGATAACAGTCCCTCGCAATATTCATTTCCCTGTATTCACTTCCGATTACTTGTATAGCGCCAATGAACTCAACAGAAATGGTCATCACTCCTATCGGTTCTTGTGCTTTTCACAAGCGAATCTCATCATCTCACATAGCAGAGAAAGAAATAATGAGAAAGAAATAAGCTGCGACAGACACTTCTGGTAGCACTTTATCTCACTTGTGAACAAAGATTCGGACATGTTGACATTCAGCATGCCCAATCTTTATTTCCCCAACTTTTGTTAGTCCTATAACGCCATATATAAATGGGTGCATTATTATTAACTTCTTTTCCTTAGGCAAACCGGACCAAAAAAGAGATTTAGCTGACTCAAGTCAACATTTGTAAATAGTCTTTTAGATGAATGCAGCACATCACAAAATAAACGTGTAAGAAACATGTTGAGAAACTACGCAAACTGACTGCCAAATATATGAGAAGAATCAAATGTGAACCTACCTGGACCCCATTATCCTCCAGTGCTATTATATTCCAGAACTGCAACCTCCCTGGGGTGGTCAGATGTATAAAGTGCTCAGAGACATGGCTGAGGTATGGAAAGCTGAAACCTAACCATCAATGAATAAGACACAAGTTTAAAGGCCCTGAATTACTAAGAGTATTGTGTAGTTTTCTTTGTGAGTTTTAATTCCCTACAATTTTTCCCCCACAGTATTTACTAAGGTTTCCCTACATTTTGCTTTTTTTTACACCTGCTCTGATCTGTCAGGTTTTCCTCAGCTCAAATCCACCACATTTTCTGTGGAAACCTTAGTAAATATGTTGGGTTTTTGTGAAAATGTCAGGGACACACCCCTTTTCCCATGTAACCACGCCCACTTTTCCCTGCGACCATGCTCCTTTTTAGTTTTTTCTTAATAAAATGGAGTTAGTCAGGTTTTTGTAAATTCTGCCACAAATTCTGGCCCAGACAGAATTTCTGACGCAATGCACCAGAATCTGGCGCACAACCCAACAAGACATGTCAGATTTACAATAGTAAATCAGGGCCCAAGACTGGGCCAAGTTGATGGTCCAGATGGATGGGCATGTGGTTGTATCAGTAATGGGCACAGAGCTTTACTTGACTTGCGATTCTGGTATGGGCTAGTATTATCAAAGATGAGCTAGTTGGACCTATTTAGGTGGAAGATGGACTCAAAATAAACTCCAGTCAGTTTTAAAAGGGTATTCCAGGATAATTTTTTATTTGACTATGCTACAGGGGCTGTAAAGTTAGTGTAGTTCATAATTTAGTGTCTGTACCTGTGTGTGACGATTTTCTCACAATTCTTATGTGATTTACACCCCAATATTTATTTTTATCAGCATACAAATGACTGCTGTCTCAGACTTTTCCCAGGTTGCAACGCGGCCGAGACCTGACTCACTAGTCAGCTGACGACAGGGAGCCTATCTGCTTCAATGGGTGGAGCGATCGCTTGGGGGGAGAGAGATCAATCTGCAACTAATGCAACAGCTGTAGGCACCCTGATTGAAAACCACAGGTCTTTTGAATGGATACAGCTCATTTATGTTTCAATGGGTGGGGTGGCTGATGTGTGGGAGGGAGGAAAATGGAATTATGGGATTTGTAGTAAAAAAAAAAAAAAAAGTCAAACAAAAAATACCAGTTCACAAAAAGCTAGCCACAGTATTATGGTAATCTCACAACATAGCCATTTAGCCCCAAGACAAGCGCAGATCCTTCCTAAGCATGTCCATTACTGTCTGCCAGGTTCATACTAAAATCTCCTTATGGTGGATAACGCCTTTAAGAAGACACTTTGTTCAAGCAGTGGTACAGGGAAAAGTCTGAATCTTGCAAGAAGACGATGACTTTTGTGCGTGACAATGCTCCATCACATGCATTGTCACTGCATAGCTAGCCAGTAAAGGCCTTAAAGATAAAAATATATTAATATGGCCGCCTTCCTTACCTGACCTAATCCCTTTTGAGAACTTGTGGGCCCTTCTTAATCGGGAGATTTATGGCGAAGGAAAACAAATATCTCTTTGAACTGAATATGACTAGAATAGAAGGGCAGCTATATTGGTCACTGATTTATTTTTACTTTTTGAATGTTACAAACATTAATTTGTGAATTGTGGGTTGTTTGTGTATTTCCCTTCATCATATGGGAAAAAAACGAGTGAGTTTATTGTATGAAAATAAACACGTGAGGTTGAGAACTTTTCCTTTTTCATTTAGTTAGATAATATTTCTGTACACTAATAGTTGCCCAATAATTGTGCACAATATTAATATTTCCCATTCACACTACGGATTTTCTGTGTGGAATTTCACTTGGAATATAAAGTGCAGCAGCCTCCAATTGTTCTCATATGGATTCTGCTGCACCATTCACACTATGGAATTATCGCAACATTCTGCCAAGGAAATTTCAGACCCCAACCCCAGAGAACATGTTCATTCTTTCGTCGGAATCCACTCTGGAATGCATTGCCGTTGTCCGCTCCAGACGGAAATATTACTGGGTGAATGAGGCCTATAAAAGCCAAAACCTCACTTTTATTTTCTTAAAGGGGTACTCTCTGTGCTTAGACATCTCATCCCCTATCCACAGGGCCGACGGCGTGTGACGTCACGCCTCCGCCCCCGTTTGACGTCACGCTCCGCCCCTCAATGCAAGCCACAGGCTTGCATTGAGGGGCGGAGCGTGACGTCAAACGGGGGCGGAGGCTTGACGTCACACGCCGTCGGCCATGTGGTCGCCGGTAATCAGATCCGGAGCGAACACGCTCCGGGGACTGATTATAAACGGGGTGCCGCGTGCAAGATTACGGGGGTACCCAGCGGCGGGACTCCCGCGATCAGGCATCTTATCCCCTATCCTGCAGAGTACTCGGAGTACCCCTTTAAAGAAGGTGTCCAGTGGTAATAAACTTATTTACTATTGGGAACCCTGGAGATCTCCCGTATGGGGCCACGGTTCGGCCCTGACTCAGCGCCAGTATTTGACATTTTGCGCACAGCATGTTAGCTGATCCCAACTCGCCCCCTCCACTCATCGCTATCGGAGAGGCGGAGACACAGCGTTTGCGTGCCTTCGCCTCTCCCATAGAGATGAATGGAGGGGGCATGTTTTGACCAGCTGACGTGCTGGGTACGAAACATCAAATACAGGAGCTGAGTCAGGGCCGAACCGTGGCTCCATACGGGAGATCGCGGGGGGTCCCAGCAGTCAAACCCCCAGTGATCAGACACTTATCCCCTATCCTGCAGATAGGGGATGCATTTATTACCATTGGACATCTTTAAATACTAAGGTTTATTAACATTTTGCCTAATAATTGTGCACACAGCGTATATGCAGGTACAGTAGAGAGCAGCATTGTTATGGCTCTGTACAAAATGAATCAGTAATATAGAATTGTGCATCAGTCCTTATATTATGGCTAATATTACTACTAATAGACTCGTATAAAGAGGTTCTGTACACAAGCATCTATTCTATGACATGGAAAAAAAATTCTATAAATATAGACAAAGCCATTTTTAAATCCCCTTTAACTCCTTCATCCCCTGCAGGCAAAACGTTCCATCATCAATCTTCATCTAACTTATCTCTCTGACAATACCAATGAAGGTCAATGGAAGGTCACACAGGAAGATGCCCCTGAGCCTCCTTATCTAAATGAAGACAGAATGAGCATCCCCCACACACAGCGCCATTTAAGCCAGAGACTTATACGTCTGCCGCTGTGTTAATTATTTGTAAAAATCGGATTTCTCCGATCAGCACTCAGGATTCTACATCAATCCTCTAGTGGTTATTTTTCACAATGTTGGAGAAAAAAAGTTATTAAAATCTAAAGATTTTCCTTTGTTATGGGAGGGGGAGCAATAATCTGCTACAAGAAAGAAGAAAAGAAGAAAGAAGAAAAAAAAAAGGATAGAAATAACAGTACAGTGATCCCTCAACTTACAGTGGCCTCAACATACAATAGTTTCAACATACAATGGTCTTTTCTGGACCATTGTAACTTGAAACCAGACTCAACACACAATGCTACGGACAGTCCAGCTCTGTGATACCTGTCACAACTGGAGGAACTGACCAATCAGAATGGGCATTTTACTGGTAAATCACCTGTATTACTGAAGTGCATGCACTGACTGGTGTCTGGTAGTGCCCCCTACAGTACAGGGAGGAACTACAAGTTCTGTACTACTCCTTACCTGTGCCATGGTTAGTTGCTCCTTTGGACACCAAGTAAGGGCGGCTCCATTTGGGACACTGTGTGTACTGTACAGGACCCTGAAGAAGCTCCTGTCCTCTACATAAACCATTGTTTCCCAACCAGGGTGCCTCCAGTTGTTGCAAAATTACAACTCCCAGCATGCCCGGACAGCCAACGGCTGTCCGGGCATGCTGGGAGTTGTAGTTTTGCAATAGCTGGAGGCACCCTGGTTGGGAAACACTGACATAGACCGTGATTTACAGCAGCTCTTTCTTACTTTTCTATGTAAGGATTTGCTTTATCTCTATTAGTTATCTACTTATTTTTCTTTAATCCTTACTTTTTCCTTTTTTTTCGGATGACATTTTGGGGTTTCAGAACCAATTACCAGGTTTCCATAGAGTTATGGTTATCAACATGCAATGGTTTCAACATACAATGGTCTTTTCTGGACCATTGTAACTTGAAACCAGACTCAACACACAATGCTACGGACAGTCCAGCTCTGTGATACCTGTCACAACTGGAGGAACTGACCAATCAGAATGGGCATTTTACTGGTAAATCACCTGTATTACTGAAGTGCATGCACTGACTGGTGTCTGGTAGTGCCCCCTACAGTACAGGGAGGAACTACAAGTTCTGTACTACTTCTTACCTGTGTCAGGGTTAGTTGCTCCTTTGGACATCAAGTAAGGGCGGCTCCATTTGGGACACTGTGTGTACTGTATAGGACCCTGAAGAAGCTCCTGTCCTCTACATAAACCATTTTTTCCCAACCAGGGTGCCTCCAGTTGTTGCAAAACTACAACTCCCAGCATGCCCGGACAGCCAACGGCTGTCCGGGCATGCTGGGAGTTGTAGTTTTGCAATAGCTGGAGGCACCCTGGTTGGGAGACACTGACATAGACAGTGATTTACAGCAGCTCTTTCTTACTTTTCTATGTAAGGATTTGCTTTATCTCTATTCGTTATCTACTTATTTTTCTTTAATCCTCACTTTTTCCTTTTTTTTCGGATGACATTTTGGGGTTTCAGAACCAATAACCAGGTTTCCATAGAGTTATGGTTATCAACATCTAATGGTTTCAACATACAATGGTCGTCCTGGA
The DNA here is from genome assembly GCF_029499605.1 of Hyla sarda. Taxonomy (NCBI): domain Eukaryota; kingdom Metazoa; phylum Chordata; class Amphibia; order Anura; family Hylidae; genus Hyla; species Hyla sarda. Next base: position 37,386,035 of record NC_079192.1, read on the forward strand.
ACCAATTAATATTGTAACTTGAGGGACCACCGTATAATCTTAGGCCATTTTGCCGACCAAAAGCCTAAAGGACAGAATGGGTTGAAGGCGAGAAAGAGGAGACGATACATGACATGCGGTATGTGAGCTTGGCATGGATGGAGATAGGTTTCCAGGGACATGGCTGCATGATATGCTCAGTCTATGCAAATTCAAGAAGAGATTATTCTAAATAGACACCTTGGACTATACGAGTATGCTGTTCTATGCTGCACTCTTTGAGGGCTTTGTTATGAAAGGCAAGAACACCCTATAAAAAAAAATCTTCCGGATTAGAAAGACCCGGTGGGCCAATCAAAGCGTTTGCTGCGCGAAAGGGCACCGTTGCCCGTGAATACATCCTCGCACCTTTATCTGTTTGTTTCTCTCTGTTTGAATAAAGATTATTTGTACACCGATGGTGAGTGCCCTGCATTTCTTTCTGATACGTGTAAGATTACTATATCACCATAACAAGCGCAGTGAACGCCACATGGTAGGTGAGCTGTCGGGTTCATTAGTGCAACAAATCCTAGGGGCGTTGCAAATCACTAGCAGTGCCGAGTTCATTCTTGGACGTATGTGTGAATTTAAGCCCTACAAAAAAAAGACTATTGGACCAGGGTGTAACTTAGTTACATAGTTAGTATGGTTGAAAAAAGACATACGTCCATCAAGTCCAACCAGGGAATTGAAGTGAAGGGTGTAAGGGGATAAGGGGAAGGGATGTAGTATTATAATTCTGCATAAGGATTAATGTTATTTTGTTCCAGGAATGTATCTAACCCTGTTTTAAAGCTGTTAATTGTTCCTGCTGTGACCAGTTCCTGAGGTAGACCGTTCCATAAATTCACAGTCCTTACGGTAAAGAAGGCGTGTCGCCCCTTTAGACTAAACCTTTTCTTCTCCAGACGGAGGGAGTGCCCCCTCGTCCTTTGGGGGGGGTTTAACCTGGAACAGTTTTTCTCCATATTTTTTGTATGGGCCATTTATATACTTATATACGTTTATCATATCCCCCCTTAAACGTCTCTTCTCAAGACTAAACAATTGTAACTCCTTTAATCCCTCCTCATAGCTAAGATGTTAACTTAACAAAAAAAAAAAATCTTCTGTTCAAATGAAATCTGAAGACATTAGTCCAGTGGTCTCCAAACTGTGGTAATGTTGACCAATTGACCATTGACTCATCATCCATTTTTTTCAAAATATTTGTAATCTGTATACACGTGAAATATTTACAGACCTGGGCAGACAATACAGCCATGGTGGGGCCTTTACAGAGAGGGAACCCTCTGTCCAAGGGTCCAATTGCATCTGTATAATCTGCCATTTGAATGATCTGCTTTGGCTATAGATAAGGGCAGACATTTATCAAACCCTGTCCAGAGGAAAAGTGGCTCAGTTGCCCATAGCAACCAATCAGCTCGCTTCTTTCATTTTTAACAAGGCAAAATGAAAGAAGCGATCTGATTGGTTGCTATGGGCAACTTTTCCTTTGCACAGTTTTTGATAGATCTCCCCCAATGTGTCTTTTACAGATATTTTACAGATATTTGATGATAGTCGATTTCACCGTTGGCCAACTTCCATGTTCTTGGGTGTACTGGCTTTAGGCCAATCTTCAATAAGTGATTAGTGTCTTTGACAATTGCTTTACGATCTGAAGAATTTTTTTTTAGTGCAGCACCTTGGTACAATAGTATTTTTGTAGAGTGTTCTTCTACTGGTCTTTCATGTAAAAAGTCATGAAAAGTGCTTCATAGAACAGTATATTAGACCGTATGGTCCTGGGTGACTGTAAAAAGCAACCCAGCTATGGTTGGCCCAATCCCCTTTGCTACTCAGTATGAAATAAAACCTGTGTAGGATGGGACTTCTTTAAAAGAACTGTGTTCCTTCGGTTTGAGGCTTATTGCATTGCTGGTGTGTCAAGAACCTGTTGAGTCAAACTTTTGGAAAGCCCGCTCAACTCCAGTTTTCAAACAAGGGGCTGGGGAGCTATCTAAAGCCTCAGAAAGGGGTATGGCATGGCAAACAAACACTATATCCTTCTGTTTTTGGGAGCGAAACCTTACTATGGTCCCCCCCTCTCTTCCATGTACAACATTGCTGATAGTCTAATGTCAATGGATAAAATTAAACCGATGTTTTGCAGACATCTGTCAACACATCTGGCTTCTTATCCTCAGCCTAGGCCGTCGATTCCCACCGGAGACAGGTCATGTATGGCCAGACAAATACATCTGAACATCCTGATGGAATCATTTGTAGGATATGGTAACCTGTCTGGTCAGGTACAGCAGCCGGGCGCTGGTTGTATAATGCAGAAGCTGTTCATACAAGAAGTAGCACGGCACTGCGCTTGTGGAGGAAACTAACGTGTTGGATGTGCGTCGGTGTAGCTAGGTGCTGCTGGTGGGGCTCTGACACAATAAGATTTTCATATGGTATTCAAAGAGAAGAAAAGAAATCGGCGACTCACCGTCTCAGCTGGTATATTCTTCTTTATTGAAGCATACTCACGTTACAATATAACAGAGGGAGAGGGTAGTGGGGAGATAGTGATGTGCGACCGAGCCCCTGTTTCGCACACTAAGTGTGCTTCCTCCGGCCATTATGGCCGGAGGAAGCACACTTAGTGTGCGAAACAGGAGCTCGGTCGCACATCACTATCCCCCCCCACACTACCCTCTCCCTCTGTTATATTGTAACGTGAGTATGCTTCAATAAAGAAGAACATACCAGCTGAGACGGTGAGTCGCCGATTTCTTTTCTTCTCTTTGAATACCATAATGTAGAAGCTGCCGCACAGTTTTATCACAAATCGTTCTACAGATCAGGGTTAAAACAGGGTTAGATACATTCCTGGAACAAAATAAGATTAATGCTTATGCAGAATTATAAAACTACATCCCTTCCCCTTATCCCCTTACACCCTTCCCTTCAATTCCCTGGTTGGACTTGATGGACGTATGTCTTTTTTCAACCATACTAACTATGTAAGATCAGTATAGACAGCCCTAATAGTGGACATTATCTGCACAGAGGACACGGTTTTGTGGTTTTACACACTAATAGTAATATGACCTTTGCATCAAACAGAACTGTGTTCCCTGACATGATGAATAGTAATAGACTCCGAACATGACTATATGGCACTATTGGCTGCATTATCGTTGTAAGACCTCCAACCTCTGTGCTATGGGCCCTATTCATCAAAATGTAATAATTTATCTACGGAAATTCTTAATCCTATACAGACAATGTGGCTCCTCGTCTCACATAGACATCACCCCCCCATTGTTAACATGTAGAGCTGCAGTGTAACAGATGTATTCAGAGATGTGGGCGCTCTGTTTTAGTAGGTGTCTGCCAGGCCAAAGGCTAACCAATCCTCTCGTGACCTTTTTTTTGAGGGCTTCTAACTCTAGGACTCATTTGACATGATCGCTTACACATGGTACATTTACCGACTCCTCAAGCCTTTTCTCTCTATCACAGTCCATGATGTGTGGTGGCTGAATAGGTCCGGTATCAGAGCAGGTCTTACTGTCACTTAGCTGCTTGCTGCGCCCATACAGCCTCCTGGTACTCCAATATACCTGCTGCTTTAGGATATAGGTTGTTGTGTGGCGGTACAATCACCTCTGTTAGTTTATTCCTGTCTGGGAACAGAGTCAGCTGTTACTCAGGTCAGCCTTTGGCTGTCAGGGCATGCTGGGAGTTGAAGATTTGCAACAGCTGGAGGCACCTCGGTTGGCAAACACTGTCATAGACAGAACAAATATAGGCATAGATACACCTATGGGTACATGACCCCCTTATCAGTGCCGAGCAGCCCAAACTCCTATTCTACTCCGGGCACCTCGTGTGAGCGGAGCCTTCTATCTACATTATTCACTCAGGCCAGGTTACAACATGAATTTCTTTTTTTTACGCCGTTTAAGTATATTATTGCTATGTCGATACATGGCGGACGCGGTGCAGACTATGAATGACTGGTATAATGTCTGCGCAGTATATTGAATACAAACAGTTGTATATTATAGGAGTGCGGGGGCAGAGACCTGGGACATGATCAGAAAGCGAATATTCCTCGTGCTACGAGATAAGTGATGAGGTGTCTCCTGGCTGAGCAATAGTGAGAATACTAAGCAGGATGTGGGAGATCTGTGTACACAGCCAGCAATGCAAAGTAGGGTTATCCCTCACAGCCGCTCAATAACACACCACGAGCCTGTGAATAATCCCTGAGAATACAACAGCACACAAAAACATACACTTCACATCAATCCAAAATGCATGCGAACAAAACCATATGCTGTCTATCAAATTCTACAAAGCTTTCCATGTATAAAAATAAAATAAAAAATAAAAGAACATGGCACAAAAAACACACAGGGCGCAGGTCAGGTGAACATACCGACCCCTCTGCCACTGCAGAAGCGTGCCGCCGTTAGCTTCACTACAGGACTACTAACTGCTACCGCCAACCTAGAGGGTCAAGTCCTGTGAATGACCCAGGTTGGAGTGGAGTCCTATAGCTATGGTCTATTTGGCGCACAATTCTTGTTGGCATACTGTTCCAGTTGGTGATTTGATATATTGGAACTTTTATACATATTTTCTTACCCCAAAATATCTTTCTCACTTTTGACACTCCCCTGATGACGTCACGATAGAAACGTGTTGGGAGAATGTGTAAGGAATATTTAAAAACTTGGGGATCTGTGATATGCATACATAACATAGTGCACTCCAGATGGTTTATTGATACTGCATTTTAGCAGCTTTATGAGGTTTACTTTATATGTATAGTCACGTCAGCACTACATAGACACAAATAAACCCTTTTTGACTTTTAGAGTAACAATAAAAGTTATATTTTAGACACCTTCTTTACACTGGTTGGGGCTGCTGGTGTAACCAGATACCCTTCAATAAACCGTATATTATGCTATTATTATTATTATTAGTTACAGGTATATGACACAAAGGCTCAAATTTGGACTTGGGCTATGTTCAAACAAGATTTTGGTCAGTATTTTTAACCAAAACCAGGAGAGAAAAAATTTTTGTTGGAAAGAGTTACACCTTTTTCTGTGTTGATTCCTAAATACTGAGCAAAATATTGTTTTGTGTGTGTACATTGTCATACTGTTTTATTGATCTAGGACAAGGGTACTCAGCTTGTTTTAGTAAAGGAACTTAGTCAGACCTCAGATGAGACCCCTTAAATAATTCAGACCCCAGACCAAACCCCTAAAATGAATTAAGACCCCTGATCCCTGAACACATTCAGACCCCAGACCAAACCCCTAAAATGAATTAAGACCCCTGATCCCTGATCACATTCAGACCCCAGACCAAACCCCTAAAATGAATTAAAGGAGATATCCAGTGCTGAAAAACTAATCCCCTATCCTAAGGATAGGGGATAAGTTTCAGATCGCGGGGGGTCCGACCGCTGGGGCCCCCCCGCGATCTCCTGTACGGGGCCCCGGGAGCGGGAAGGGGGCGTGTTGACCACCGCACGAAGCACCCTGGACTAATAGCTATTAACACTTCCAAAACAAAAGTAAAAGTTTCCCGGCAGCTCAGTCGGGCTGATCGGGACTATCGCGATAAAATCACGATGTCCCGATCAGCTAGGGCGCGAGCAGAGGTCCCCTCACCTGTCTCAATCGTGTCCGATCGGCGTTTGATTGCTCCAAGCCCGAGCTACAGGCTTGAGCAATCGAGCCCCTAGAACGCTAATCCATGCAAAGCTATGGCTTTGTAGGGATCAGTGTAAAAGTTCAGTGAGTACAGTGTTATAGTCCCCTATGGGAGCCATAACACTGCAAAAAAAAAGTGAAAAAAAAGTTAATAAACGTCATTTAACCCCTTCCCTAATAAAAGTTTGAATCACCCCCCTTTTACCATAAACAAAAGGTGTAAATAAAAATAAACATATGTGGTATCACCACATGCGTAAATGTCCGAACTATAAAAATATATTGTTAAATAAACCGCATGGTCAATGGCGTACACGCAAAAAAATTCCAAAGTCCAAAATAGAGTATTTTTGGTCACTTTTTATATCATAAAAACCATGAATAAAGTGATCAAAAAGTCCAATCAATGCAAAAATGGTACTGATAAAATACGGCGCAAAAAAAAAAAAAGTCCTCATACTGGCCTGTAGGTGGGAAAATTATAAAGTTATAGGGGTCAGAAGATGACAATTTTAAACGTATGGACCTACAGAATAAAGATAAGGCGTCATTTTTACCGAAAAATGCACTGCGTAGAAACGGAAGCCCCCAAAAGTCAAACTTTTTTCTTCAATTTTATCGCACAATGAATTTTTTTTCCGTTTCGCCATAGATTTTTTGGTAAAATAACTAATGTCACTGCAAAGTAGAATTGATGGCACAAAAAATAAGCCATCATATGGAATTTTATGTGCAAAATTGAAAGCGTTATGATTTAAAGAAGGTGATGAGGAAAAAATGAAAATGCAAAAACGGAAAAATGCTGAGTCCTTAAGGGGTTAAGACCCCTGATCCCTGAACACCCCAGATCATACCCCTAAAATAATTCAGACTTCAGACTGAACCCTTATTTAATTTTAGGGGTTCTGTCTGCTGCCTGAATTACGGTAATGTTAAAGAGGTACTCCGGTGGCAAACTTTTTTTTTTTTTAATCAACTGGTGCCAGAAAGTTAAACAGATTTGTAAATTACTTATATTAAAAAAATCTTTACCCTTCCAGTACCTTTAAGCAGCTGTATGCTACAGAGGAAATTCTTTTATTTTTCAATTTATTTTTTGTCCACAGTGCTCTCTGCTGACACCTCTGTCTGTGTCAGGAACTGTCCAGAGGTTTGCTATGGGGATTTTCTCCATCTCTGGACAGTTCCTGATACGGCATCAGGTGTCAGCAGAGAGCACTGTGGACAACACAAAAAAGAAATTCAAAAATAAAAGATTTGCCTCTGTAGCATACAGCTGCTAAAAGGTACTGGAAGGGTAAAGATTTTTTTTAATAGAAGTCATTTACAAATCTGTTTAACTTTCTGGCACCAGTTGATTTTAATTATCTGATCTGATGTCGAAATAAGTTTAGCGATCTACCGTCTTGATTAATTTTAGGTGGTTTGTCCTCAAATAATTCAGACACTAGACCAGGCATAGGCAACCTTCGGCACTGCAGATGTTTTGGACGACATCGCCCATGATGCTTTGGCTGCATTTTGGCAGAAAGAGCATCATGGGAAAAGGTAGTCCAAAACATCTGCAGTGCCAAAGGTTGGCTATGCCTGCACTATACCAAAAACCCTTAATATTAACTCAGACTTTAGATCTTATCCCTAAAATAATTCAGGCCCCCAGACCAATATTAATATTAAATTGGCAGATCGAAACCCTAAAATGTATTAAGACCAAAAATCACCAGACCAAACTCTTAGTATTAAAGAGAAAATCTGGTGAAAATTTACTTCTTCACCATCTGCAGGATAGGGGTTAATTATCTGATCATGAGGAAGTGCAGTACCCCAGAACATACCCCTAAAATTAATCAGAAACCGACCCCTGTATACTTAACATATGGGTTCTCTACACTTCCGTGCCCTGCATATATCAAGTACGTCTATGATGGCAGGGCTGGGGGGTCTAGACAGCTTACAACCCCAGTACAGATTTAGACTAAACTAATCTAGGGCACCTTTTGCAGCCAAGACCTTTTGGGAGTTGAAGTTGTGCAACATCTGAAGTCTACAGGTTGGATACTTCTTACTGAAGTTGAATTTATCTAACATCTTTTAGGCATTAAAGGGGTTATCCCAGAAAAAAAAACTTTTTTTTATATATCAACTGGCTCCAGAAAGTTAAACAGATTTGTACATTTCTTCTATTAAAAAATCTTAATCCTTTCAGTACTTATGAGCTGCTGAAGTTGAGTTGTTCTTTTCTGTCTAAGTGCTCTCTGATGACACCTGTCTCGGGAAACGCCCAGTTTAGAAGCAAATCCCCATAGCAAACCTCTTCTACTCTGTGCAGTTCCCGAGACAAGCAGAGATGTCAGCAGAGAGCACTGTTGCCAGAAAGAAAACAACAACTCAACTTCAGCAGCTGATAATTATTGAAAGGATTAAGATATTTTTTTTAATAGAAGTAATTTACAAATCTGTTTAACTTTCTGGAGCCAGTTGATATTAAAAAAAAAAGTTTTTTCCTGGAATACCCCTTTAATAACATACTGATTAAATATGCCATGATCATCTGATTGGTGGTGGTCTGACTGGTACTACATCAATAAAGGAGATGAGGCTTTCGCTGGAAACAGCACCACTTCTGAACTAGCACTGTGTGGGTATAGCAACTTGCAATTACTTTACCAAGCATTGCAACTCTTTTGCTATCAACATTGGTAGAGATGGAAGTGGAGAAACCCCTATGATCAGATATCGATTCCCTGATGGCTGATTCGGGGGGGGGGGGGGGGGTTTCACTGCTCCAGGAGGGGTGGACAGTTCATATTTACATATCTCTCAACAATGAGGCTGCAGATCCATCCACAGATATCTATGTTCATCCATAGAGCCTTATGGAGGACGTATATACCAAAAATATTGTCCTACCACTAGAGATGAGCGAACTTACAGTACATTCGATTCGTCACGAACTTCTCGGCTCGGCAGTTGATGACTTATCCTGCATAAATTAGTTCAGGTTTCAGGTGCTCCCGTGGGCTGGAAAAGGTGGATACAGTCCTAGGAGACTCTTTCCTAGGACTGTACCCACCTTTTCCAGCCCACCGGAGCACCTGAAGGCTGAACTAATTTATGCAGGAAAAGCATCAACTGCCGAGCCGAGAAGTTTTTGACGAATCGAATTTACTGTAAGTTCGCTCATCTCTACCTACCTCGTCTTCCCCGCCTCGATGTAGTCTTCAAAATTAAAAAGAATCACCATAAGAGTCATGTTTAGATACCATTCTATGGGAGCTGAGAAGCTTTATCTCCTCACTTTGGGTTATGGTCTGGATCTATATAGAAACAAGCGGTCATGTCTTCCAGATGCAGCAAAATCCATTAAAGTATTCCACTGGAAAACATTTTTTTTTTTTTTTTATCAACTGGTGCCAGAAAGTCAAACAGATTTGTAAATGACTTCTATTCAATAATATTAATCCTTCTAGTACTTATCAGCTGCTGTTATGATCCACAGGAAGTTCTTTTCTTTTTGTCTGACCACAGTGCTCTCTGCTGACACCTCTGTCCATTTTAGGAACTATCCAGAGCAGGAGAAAATCCCCATGGAAAACCTATCCTGCTCTGGACAGTTCCTAAAATGGACAGAGGTGTCAGCAGAGAGCACTGTGCTCAGACAGAAATTAAATTCAAAAAGAACTTCATGTGGATCAAACAGCAGCTGAAAAGTACTGGAAGGATTAAGATTTTTTTTCATAGAAGTAATTTACAAATCTGTTTAACTTTCTGGCACCAGTTGAGTACCCCTTTAATTTAGAGGTCAGCCAAGTAATAAGAGAATTGGGTAATAACTAAATAGTCATTATCACACTTCTCAACATGACTGGAATGGAGATATATTTAGGATTCGTGCCAGTCATGACCAAGCTTATCTATGAAAAATTAAACAAGGACATGGTTGGCTTGATGTGGATATGTAGATTAAAGAGGTAGATACTGTAATGCTGCTCTCGGAGGAAAATCTATAGGATGACACAGAAAAGATATATGTAGTATTATAGTGTAGATGCAGCAACCAGAGATAATGGAATATATGTCTTACAAATATGGGAATAGGATATGTGATGTAATAGACGGGAAAAAGGCCTGGAGAGGAAGAGCCAAATAACGATAACAGAAGATAGACTGCCCCACCAATAGTGCATGAAATTCATATTACAATAGGGTCAAGGTTAAACGTCTTGTACTACCCATAGTTATTCAATAATTGTCATCCCAAAATTAAGATGGATGATACCCATATTATCATGATTAATGTTCATGCTTTTTTTCTGCCTCTGGAACAGCATGAATCCCTCATACCGTGATTCTGTTACGTCAATCTGGTCCATATTTCCATCATTCATCTATATCCTTAAAGGGGTACTCTGCTGCTCAGTGTTTGGAACAAACGGTTTCAAACGCTGGAGCCGGCATCGGGAGCTCGTGAAGTCATTGCTCCGCCCCCCTCATGACATCACGCCCCGCCCTCTCAATGCAAGTCTATGGGAGGGGGCGTGACAGCGTCACGCCCCCTCCCATAGACTTGCATTGAGGGGGGCGGGCGTGACATCATGAGGGGCCGGGACTATGACATCACGAGCTCCCGTCGCCAGCGTTCGGAACAGTTTGTTCCAAATGCTGAGCAGTGGAGTACCCCTTTAATATACTGCAGAGAAAAAAATTGTGTAACAAAAAAAGAGAGACTCCAGCTCACCATGGGTGCCCTTGGGTCAAGGAGATACATCTGCAGGGAGCACGAGAGCGGAAAGCCGAGCCATATCCTCGGTGAACCAGCTGATCCAAGTAGGAGAAATGGGGAAGAGGGAACTCCAGCTCCACAATGGATAAAATTTAACCTTTAATGGTACATGTAAAAAATCCAAAAATGAACAAAAAAAGACAAACAGTGCTCTGGTGAGTTAAAACCCACGTCTACCGACGAGTTTCAGACCGCTAACAGTCCTTAATCATGGTGCTACATCCTAACCGGACAACTGCCTTATATATACTAGATAGTATATCAAAGTCACATGACAGATTACGTCACAATCTGAACCACACCTGTTGCATGTTGTGGTTCAGATTGTGACGTAATCTGTCATGTGACTTTGATATACTATCTAGTATATATAAGGCAGTTGTCCGGTTAGGATGTAGCACCATGATTAAGGACTGTTAGCGGTCCGAAACGCGTCGGTGGACGTGGGTTTTAACTCACCAGAGCACTGTTTGTCTTTTTTGTTCATTTTTTGATTTTTTACATGTACCATTAAAGGTTAAATTTTATCCGTTGTGGAGCTGGAGTTCCCTCTTCCCCATTTCTCCTACTTGGATCACCTTTAATATACTCTAGGACTAAGATTTCGTGACTGAGCTGCCATTGGAGGACACTCCGCTCATTGTCATGTTTTGTTGAACCACCTTGAGAAGATTTGTGCTTTGTCACATGGCGTATCATCTATCTTGAAGTCATGAAATGATGTGTAGGCTGAAGCCATAAAGGGGATCCACAGGGTCAGCAACTGGTACATGTACTGATAATTATTACGTTTTGAGGGGCCTATTGCATTTTCCACACCACTGTAAACTACCTGACACAAGTCAAGATACAACCATAAATTTGTGTAGTTCTGACCCACAATTTTTATCCTCAAAAACTGCATGGTGAAGCACACAACGAGACTGTTCAGCCCAGGCAACATTTTTCTAGTCTTTAAAGGGGTACTCCGCTGCTCAGCGTTTTGGAACAAACTGTTCCGAACGCTGGAGCCAGTGCCAAGAGTTTGTGATGTCACGGCCCGCGCCTCAATGCAAGTCTATGGGAGGGGGCGTGGCAGCCGTCACGCCCCCTCCCATAGACTTGCATTGAGGGGGCAAAGCGTTCGAAACAGTTTGTTTCAAACGCTGAGCAGCGGAGTACCCCTTTAACTTTTCAGTATTGGTGAAGCCATCACCCTGTAGGCTCGTATGGCAAATGTTCGAAAAGAACAAGCATGGTACTGTGTGATGGAAACTCATTTTCCTTAGGGGTTTGTTCACACATGCAAAAAACACATTGACACCACACAGTTTTACCTAAACAAAATATCTTTGATTTTAATAGTGTAAAAAATGTTCAAAAAAGTAGTAACATGTCGGTAGAGGGAGGAGAATGTCTGTGAAATGATCGGTGCCTATACCCTGGATGGGCAAACAGCCTAAGGTCAATCGAAAATCCACTACAGAGATAAAAAAAGAAGTAATGTTTACAATATTCAATATATATCTAAAAAAAAAAAACACTTAAATATATACAATAAGTAAACTTTGTTAAATATAGGTCACAAAAAGTAATATGCATTCATTGTACAGGTTGTTACAGTTGCGGTAATACCAAATATACTTATCACTATGAGGCATAAAAATAATAATAAAAGAAAAAGTAATGCTAAATGCGAATGTTTACTGATATATATGTTTTCAAAACATGGCACATCCATAAAGTACAAAAAAAAAACCCTAGTTATGACTGCCGGAAGGCAAAGAGGAAAACTAAAACAAACTGTCCATTCTCACGGGGGTAAACAAGACATTTTGTCCACAGAATTGGCCTCATTGGATGTTTTTGTGCTTTGTACACAACTTTGAACTTGGCCAGCAATAGAAAGGTCTTCCTTACAATGGGGCCTTTTAGAAATATCCACAAGATTTAACTCATTGGGTTCCGGCACAAGATTGGCCATTTGGATCCACAGGTGGACAGATATATGCGGCTACGCTGTACACATATAGCCACCAACCACGCACCCAGTCCCACATCAGTTAGCTGTCCGCTCTCCGTTTCCAAGACGCACGCCGTGATCTTCCCTTCCCTGCCCCAAAGATTTGAATTGCATCCAAAGTACACTACAATTTAGCTTGTCAGGTTTAAGTGCTATTCATCCCTCGAGTGTTTTTAGCAAGGCCGGTGAAAATGAGATCTATTACCAAGTGACAACAGCGAAAGGAGGGGACGCAGCTCATATTTCTCCAACATCGTGATGGGAAATCCACATTGTTTTCCAGATTAACAAGCACGTCGTGCTGCACAAATGCTCTGGCCTGGTCTTTCAAAGAGTTCTGTGTTAAGAAAAGCATCACAAGCCTCTGTAGAGAGACCCTAAATGCCCTCACATATTCATAACTGTCCTATTACAATGAATATAGATACATACCTATAGAGTGATCATATTGGACTGTAAAGCAGGGCAGGGCTAGCAATAGTCAGCGTCAGGAGCCAGCAAGACCTCTTTAGCAGTCAGTCTGATCCTTTCGGGAGCCAAGTGATAGACAGCAAAAGATAGAAACAAAGACTGATGGCAGGAGAAGACCACATGATCCATCTAGTTTGCCCTGATATTATTTCTTTATTATTTCTTATTATATCTTAGGATAGATATATATGTGTTTATCCCAGTCATGTTTTAACATTTTAATATTGAGGATTTAGCAACATCTGCTGAACATTTGCTCCAAGCGTCTACTACTCTTTCAGTAAAATAGTAACAGAAGATCAAAAATGGAATAAAAATGTCTTAGAAAGTCCTCTTACAGGGATATTATTCTGTCAGGGATTGTTGTATAATGTATATCCCTTGTTTATTGCTGATAATAAAAACTCTTTAATAAAAAATTTTAGATAAACAAAAAATTCTCTTGCATTATAAAATAGGTGCAAATCATTTATAAGGAGAGAATCGAAATAGCTAAAACGCAAAACTATAAATAATGCAGTTTTTTTTTACATGATATTTAGTGACTTGACCACTGGGCCATTGTTTTTCTTGCACCTTAGAAGTCACAAGCTCTTCTATAAGTTCTTTATGTGGAACTGTATCAGAGGCTTTTCTGAAGTCCAGAAAAATGTAATGAATGAAATTAGTGTTACATGATCTGCTCTCAGTTGGGCCATGCTGGTTGGGTCCATCATGTTGTTGGTTTTCAGGTGAATAGATGCAAATTTCTTGGAACACTGGCTATCTGGGTTCTAGAAACTGTCCAGCCCTGACTTAAGGAGTAATTCAGAACACCCCAACATGGGCCATATTGCATTTTAGTTTATGTCGTTGAAATGAAAGGTATATTAGGTATCAGAAATGCAAATCTGCCCCTGCAAAGGACCTAATAGAGGGGCTTACATAGGGGGCTGTCAGATCTTGAGACATGTCTGTTTTAGTAAACGCATTGTTGTTTCGTTCTTCTGTTCTTCCTGGAAATGAACAAATTAAACAATGCAGAGTGTCAGACTAGGTATGGCCCCACCTCTTTGGTAAGGATAATGCTAATGCCCAGCTGTTTATTTATTCAAACAAACCTTTTCAAGAGGATTAAAAGGAGGGTCAGCACAGTACATAATTCTAAGAACAGGTGCTCCAGAATTAATAATTCAAGTGTAAAACAATTCTAACTAAAGCAAACAGGTCAGGAGTGGTGTTTGGCCCTCTAACGTAGGACTAGACACTCTTCCCTATCATGTCTTCTCATCATGGGTACTACAAGGTAAGCAATTCAAAGGTGTAGGGTGTCAAACTGGCTTGAAGGTCATGCCAAGATAGCCAGCCATCTTGTCCATAAGGCAACCAGGGTAGAAGGGTGTGAACCAGCACCAAAATGTCCCTTATATGGACTTTTCTCCATCCTTTCTATGCACTACTCATTGTATTACTGGGAAAATTCATCTTTGTCTGGTTAAAACTTACCCTAAAATTAAATCTGCTCTGAGGCTGAGGTGTAAAAGGATAAAGGCGCTGTGACTGCCCTCTGTGTTCTTCCCCTCCAGACTCTTCTTAAGCCTCAGCCACGGAGTCGTCACTATGAACCTTCGAGCTGTCACCGCGTTGTGTAATAAATGACACTGTCTGCAGGGATCGGCTCCCTGTCATTCTTTACAAAAGCAATCACAGAGCAAAGTGTTGACAGTAACACCTCTGCTGTTCGGCACCAATTTACCGAGATTCAAGCAGAATTGGAGCAGGGCTCGAGAAAGACATAAATTGTTAGTTTAACTAATCTGCCCCCCCCCCCCCAAAAAAAAAAAAACTCGAGACTGTCCCAATATCTGAGTAAGAGGAGGAGATCAGATATCTGAGAAAGAAAACCTGAATTACCTCTCAAATCCCGCTGATCTCCACTTTCTGGTCTCATCTGAACACACAGGAGATGCCTACTAGGCCAATCACTGGCCACAGCAGTGACCTTCCTCAACTAGTGATTATCTGAGATGGAAACCGATGAAGATCAGTGACGGTGAATGTCAGAGGTGGGGGGTCAATGAGTATTGGTCTTTTTTCAAGCCAGTCTGCCCCTTTTTATGGGGAAACAAACGCGTCTCCTGCTGCAAAACCTCTAAGTTATGCTTACCTAGTCTGCCTGTATGGCTAATACTGCCCCAAGTACATAAGTATGTAGCTCACGGCTGGGTATCGGTGGTTGCAAGTGGACAATTTTGAGCAAGCTTTTGTTGCGTGTGAGGAAAAAGCAAAAATTTATAAAGGGAACCTGTCAGTTGTTTTCTACTACCCAAACCATAAGAAGAATTCCATTATTTGTCATATTATAAGTTCGGACATAGTCCCCTTAGTGATTGTATGGGGCTAGCATTAATGTCCTGCGTATGGCTAATATCAGAGGTTTTTCTAGTCAACACCATCTGTCCAAAGAACAATCTTCAAGAAACTTTGTTGGTTGTCCTTTGGACAGATGAGACAAAACTAGATCTTTTCAGCAAGTCACATCAGATCTATGTTCACAGACACAAAACTGAAGCCTTCATAGAAAATAACCTACTGTGAATCATGGAGGAGGCTTGGTTATATTTTGGGGCTGCTTTTCTGCATCTGGCAAAGGGTGTCTTGAATCACTACAGGGACGCGGGTATGTAGGGGCAGTCCCTGTGGCTGCTCTCTGCCCCACCAGACCTGAATGATGCATCTGTGTATAGGGAGAAATAATGAAACCGATCAAGGAGCTATCCCTTCTCTGCCCCGTTCCAATAGTACAGTAAAGTTTGTAATGGGGAGAACCATAAAAAAAACATAGGTGATGCTAGATCCCTTGGTAGCAAAGAATTCCACGTATTTATGGAATAAAAGAAGAAAAAGAGGGCAGCCACTCACCAGTATTCTTCTGAAGACTTTATTTTGAAAAAAGGTGCAAAAATTCCACTTCACACAAGCCTCCTTCACACCAAAGGCTGAAACACTCAGTGCGCTCTTTGATGCAGACAGTCTGCTTAGAAGAGAGCACTGCGCTGAGTATAGAGAGGGACATGTCACTCAGATCTGGCGGGGTGAAGAGCAGCCGCTAAGGACCGCCCCAATGACTAGTTACTCGGGTCTTGGTGGCTGTTTTATACTATGATTTCTGTAAAATGCTTCAGCGTTTAAGATTAAATCATAGTTTTCCGGGAACCCGCTCCCTGCACCTGTTTCATGCTGCTCGTGGTTTGGGCAGATGACAGGTTCCCTTTAATCTCCTATAAACAATGATCTGATACCCAGTGGATAAATGAAGCAATCCTTTGTGGCAGCAAGTGCAACTGCAGTGTCCTATTGTGTCAACAGCAAATCAGCAAGATTTGCTTAGCCAGAGTTTTGAGTGTATAATTGTGCTTAATGACAATTGAAGGCTGATTGAAATGGTCTATTGACAATACAAATATTAAGAGTCAATGGAGCAAGCAGCTGAACGGGCTGCCTGGCAACCTAAGTAGATTTAGAGCGACACGTGCTGTGATGACTGGGAAGGGAGCGGATAATAAGTGGTGCGTAAAGCCCTTTAACAACAGCCTAAATTTCATCAGGGCCAACGTAAGTACTATGATATAATTTTTCTGCATTCGGAAAGTTGCAACGAAACAAAAAAAATGTGTACTGATCTAATGTTGTAGGACAACAAAGACCGGAAAATACTTGGCCAACAGAGGCCATTGGCTTCCGTTAAGGAGGACCTTACCCATTACTATTACACTTTGTTCTATACACTAGGGGGGACATGTATCATTATTTGTGTATGGTAGAAGCAGTTTACCCATTTTCCCGAATTCTAAATTATGCGCAGAAGCGCTAAATTTATCAATCAAGCGCAATGAGCTTCATAAATTGCGGGTAAATATAGTAATCTCCTCAATCCACTCTTTGGAAAATAGAATCAATGATTTAGAGCATCTTGCTACGTTAAGTCCAAGATGGCTTATATTTGCGCAAAAAAAAACAGCTCTTGTGGCAAAATTTTTGGTGTAAAAAAAAAAAGGACGCAGTTAATAAATCCATGTGTACTATAGATGTCGCTCCAAGGTACCCTGATTCGGCCACATCTGGAGGACATGCTCTACCAAAACGTGCGCAAAAAAAGGGCTTGCGCAAAATTTTGCGCAAAAAATACACACAAAACAGGGGTAAAATCTTTGATACATGTCCCCCTAGGTCTCCAAATTGTGGACCTCTAGCTGTTGCAAAACTGCAGTTTTGTAACATCTGGAGATCCACTGTTCTATAAGAATCCTGGTGAAGACCATCCACAATGGAATCTATGTGATGGCCGTAGGTGGGACCAGGTCAACAGAAGAAAGCAGACCCTGTTTTCTAATCCCGGACAACATCACCATAACTTCATCTCATTCATTCAATGTTCTCCCCAACAGACATCACACCACTTCGTCCCCATTGATGTGGTCAAAAGCACATGTCAAGACCATATTCGATGTGGCTGCCTACAGGTGACACAACACTGTCCTTATAAAACCTATACACCACACAGTAATACACAAACTAGAACTAGGTAATATTACAACCAAACACCAATTCCATTCCTTACATCTAAATAATTGCTTCGTAGGGAAAATATGAGTCATAAACCTGACGATAATAATTCATGTCATTTCCAATTTTGTTTAGGGTGAAAAAAAAATTCTGTGTCCTCTATGGAGCCTCAAGGTCATCTGGCTGTTCTCCTTGTCGCGATGGCCCTGTCAATCTGCAATTTACCAACAAGTACCCTTCTAGTCCTTCTGTCTCCTTGAGATGACCCCATGCAGTCCTTGCCATGAACTGCTCATTACTGGTCCTATATTAACACCAATTTTCTGCGAGGCTCTATGGGAGTAAAGCATGTAATCCTGTAATTACTACCTACCAGAAGATTTGTTTAACCACTCTCCAATAATTCACTGAAAACTAACTCCTTCACTGCTGGAAAGGAGCAGAACATTTTTTTCCTCTCTTTTTCAATGACATATGAGAACAGTATTGTGCGTGGAATAAAAATGTCTTAGAAGTCCTTACGAGGTTGCGATGTTATTCTGTCAGGTATTGTTGTATAAGGTATACAAGTTGTTTATTGGGAATAATGAAAACTGTTAAAAATGATCGAATAAAAAATCCTCTTACATCATAAAATAGGAGCAAATCGTTAATAAGAAGAGACAATTGAAATGGATAACATGCAAAACTACAAATACTGCAGATATTTTTTTACATGATAAATGAGTGACTTGACCACTAGGTCACTGTTTTCCTTACACCTTAGAAGTCAACACACACACGTGTATAGCAAAACAAGGTCAGACTAGTGTTTCAACCTGAAAGATCGACCTTACGCCAAAGTTGCATAGGAACAGCCTAGACTGAGACTATTGAACTCTATGGTCTTCAATTTTAATACAATATGAGAAATCATGGTCTATGAGAATTATAGGAATTTGTTGCAAAACAAGGTGAACAACTGAAGGAAGCATTGAATTAGTGTTCCTCAGGCCCAAAAGAGAAAATTATTCCATCTATATAGAACCCCTGTGGCACGCATTGGAGGCAGGAAGCTGAGCTCCCCTGTCTCATCAATATTTACTCCCCAGCCAGCCCTCTTCCGTGACCTGAGCCTGGGCCAGGGAGTGAGAAGCTGTCCGAAGCAGGAGAGGTTTGCTATGGGGATTTGCTCCTGCTCTGGGCAGTTCCTGATATGGACAGAGGTGTCAGCAGAGAGCACTGTGGTCAGACAGAAAAGAAATCAAAAAAATAGAAGAACTTCCTGTGGAGCATACAGCAGCTGATAAGTACTGGAAGGATTAAGATTTTTAAATAGAAGTAATTTACAAATCTGTTTAACTTTTAAAACAAATGTTTAAAACATTTTTTTTTCCACCAGTGTACCCCTTTAACATATGGAATGGAACACATCACATAGGAAGAACATAGGAACCACAAGTTAGAGTAAGGGATGGAAGATCGAAGAGGAAATATAACTTACTAGTTGATGACATCATCAGAGTGCAGTGTCATTGGTGAGTAATACAACTATGCTAGTGCATGGGGTGATCCTTCAAGGACAGTTCTATAAGAAGAACTAAAACAATAAAAGTGTTTGCCGTCCTATATTAGTTTCCTGTTTGGCTCATTTGGTCCATCTCCAACAAGTAAGGCACTGCGTAAAAATGTAAACACCAATTTTCCGAGAAATTGCGGCCACATTTCCACTGATTGCAACCACATTTTCCGGGATAATTGACATGTATTTTAAAATATGTGCTGAATTTTACACTGTGTAAATCCAGCCTAATTAGAAAAACATGGCTGCTTTCTTCCAGAAGCAGCGCCACTCCAGTCCACTGGTTGTGTCTAGTATTGTAGCTCAGCTCTTTTGACATGAATGGGGCTGAAAAGCATAACTACGCACTACTTGTGGGGAAGTGTGGCGCTATTATGGAAGAATGCAGACCTCTTTTTCTAATCCCGTACAGCACAATTACGAACTCTTCTTTCGCCTCCATCCTTGCCTCTGACTGCACCTGATAACTGAAAGCCACAGTAATTGGTAATTACCATCTGTGTCCCCATTACCTAGATAAACCAATTTCAACAATGAATTTTCCAGGAATTAGCCTTTATCCAAAATATATAATTATATCAAATTTATAAACTAAAAAACTGAAGCTTTCTATTTCAGCTCCTCTTGAAGAACCATGTTAGTCCTTATCCTCTTTCCGCGACATCCTCATACCTGACATCCTCATGCCCAAGTTACTGTGTTCGGGAGATCATGCATTAATGGCTTCTTTGTTCTGCATTTAAAGTCTATATTTTTTCTCCTAGCATAGCAAGAGTTTTCTATTCATGTGCCTCAACCATGCATAAAAACTTAAGCTGGCGTAAAAATGTGTCCGTTATCACTTTAGTTTCCACCAGCGGCACTTGTAAATGTGCCAAAACCGCCTCCTGCTATCTTAAGGGGCGTAAGGATAAAGAGGGGGGAAAAAAGCACAATACACAATAAAAAGCAGCCCTCATGATGACTTGTGTCAGTGAGAGCCACGAGCTGACAATAAATAAAAGCCCAGCTGTGTACGAGCAGCACGCTTATCAAGCACAGCGCTGTCTACATCCAAACCCCAATCTGCCTGATGGTGTCAGGAAAATTTATTAACTATTACAGGCACAAACCCTTAACAAAAAAGGCATCCGAAAGTAAGATGGCAACAGGATGTCCTGCCGCTAGGACCCTGGAAACTAGCTGTAATTTTGTAAGCAAATACACCATAAAGTGTTCATTTCCACTAAAGCACCCCCAGAGGGGAACTGGAGTATTACACAATTTCCAAAACAGTTGTGAAATAATAGGCCACTTGTGAAATGTATGGAGATAACAGGGCCTCACAGTCAGGGGCATAGCTATAGAGGTCACCCCATAGCACGGGGTCTGCTGACCTGCAGCACCCTTGCACTTTCCTCAACACCCCCTCCCCCCAGCGCTAGCTTCAACGCACCCCCGCTAGCACTAGCCTCAATGCACCCCCCCTAGCGCTAGCTTTAACGCCCCCCCCCCCCCCCCAGCGGTAGCCCGATCCATAAGCTCCATAACACGACCATCCCGACCGACCCCCCAGCGCCCTCGAGCGCACTCTGGCATGCACACAGGCTCCTAATGCCTGCAGCAATGGCCACGCTGCGGCGCTGTGCTCCCTAGCTGTGAGCGCAGCGTTGCCTCCGCCGGGACCCAGACACCAGCAGTCCTCGGTGCTGATGTTAATGGCAGCCCCAAGTGAAGAGGCGGTGGAGCATTTGGGGTCAGGGGGTGTTGTTAGGTGGGATATGAGATTATGGGTTCTGAGAAGGAGGGGGGGATATGGAGTCTGGAGGAGCAGGTTGTGATATGAGATTTGGTGTGTGTGTGTGTGTGTGTGTAAGCTAGAAGAATGTATGTATGATGTGTGGATATGTATTATGCGGAGAGATCTGGAGGCGGCGGGTGTATGTAACATTTGTGTTTATGTATGATGTATGTGTATGTATGATGTGTGTGTATGCATGTGCTGGGGGGGGGTGCGGAGGTGGCGTGTGTATGAATTATGTGTGTATGATGTATGAATGATGTGTTTGTATGAATGATAGATGTGTGTAAGCAAGATGTATGTATGATGTGTGGAGATGTGTGTAAGCTAGAAGTATGTATGGGAGGGTACAGCGTATAGCATGGTTATTTTTGAGGGTTTATATTCAAGACCAAAGTGTGTGGCAGTATTATATTCAGGGGCACAGTGTGTGGCAGGATTATATTCAGGGGGAACAGTAGTTGGCAGTAATATATTCAGGGGGTACAGTGGGTGGCAGTATTATATGCAGAAGGTACAGTGGATGGTAGTTTTATATTCAGGGGGTACAGTGGGTGGCAGTATTATATTCAAGGGGTACAGTGGATGGTAGTTTTATATTCAGGGGATACAGTGGGTGGCAGTATTATATTCAGGGGGTACAGTATTTAGCAGAATAATAATGATTATTGTCTTCATACAGAGGATGTGGATCTACTGACAAAGTGAGGAACCAATGATGTCCGGGCATCAGACTCTGCAGAGAAGATAGAGCTGGAAGAAGTCCTGACATCTGGACCAGATGGAGAAGAAAAAGAAAAGACAACAGAGAAGACATCATTCAGGTCACTGATATCATTGTGTTTTCTCCTAACTGTCCTATCATAGCTGGAGTCACTTGTATGTTTCACAGTGATGATGGGTGATGTTGTACCCTAATCTGTGGCTCTCCAGCTGTTGCAAAACTACAACTTCCATCATGCCTAAGGCTCACCAGACATGATGGGAGTCATAGCTTTACAACAGCTGATTGTTGATTGGGTGATTGGTGGGGGTCCCAGCAGTTAAACCCCCACCAGAAAAATGGGCTGCTTATTCTTCAATGTCTGTTTTGTCTGTCTGGCCCTTCCTGTTAGTCACTTATATCGTTGTGTATTCCCCGGACTGTGTCCCATTAGTGCTGTGTTCACTGATATCTTTGTGCGACCAGGATTGGGGAAGCAGGTCGTCAGGGAGTAGGGGGGCCCAGGACAATTTTGTTTCTAGCTATGCCCATGCTCACAGAATATGCTGGTCACCCTTATGTACTGCTGGTTGGTCCCTGAAAGTAAATGTAATCTGTGAGTAAACCCTCCACGAAGTGTTTAATCACAGGATGTCCTGCTTTTAGGACCCTGACAACTAGCTGTAATATGTGAGCAAACCCACTATGAAGTGTTCAATTCCCCTAAGCAGGGAAGGCTCCACCTATAGGCAAAATAGACAGCAGCCTAGAGTGCCCTCTTGATGGGGGTGCCGTTCTGCCCGCCTAACAGGCTACCTGTGTAATGCATGGACATCCCAGGTCCTTACAGAGGATACCCTGATCATAGATGTCCTGCTAGAAGGACCCTAACAACTAACTGTCATATGTGAGCAAATCCTCCATGAAGTGTTCAATTCTGCTGCAGCACTCCCAAAGGGGAACTGGAGAATTACAGCGTAATATATAGATTCTGTGTAATATATGGATGTGCCAGGTCTTCCACAGTACGAGGTACTCTTTGTAACTCCTCTCTGCACTGGTCAACTGGTTAATTAATAACACACCTAAGTGAAGGTATTTGGAAATGGGTTTTCTAAACAAGGTTCATCTTAAATGAGATCTCAACCAATTTTGGTAGAAAATTTCAAATCAAAAAAATCCGGCTCTGTAAATGCAGTCTACAAAGTTTTTTTTCTTATGGTCCTGGAAGTCCAGCTGATGATTCTTTGTAGAAGCAAGACACTTATTGACACTGGCTAGCTAGACACAAAAATATCAGGTATTATGGATTTCATGTACCTGATCCTTTTGTTTTTGGGGACATAAGCTGTCAACAGAGAAGTCTGGCAGCAGCTTTCTGACTCCCTTGCTCAGAATACATGCACATTAAAGGGTACTCCGTTGGAAAACAATTTTTTCATATAAACTGGCTCTAGAAAGTTAAACAGATTTCTAAATGACTTCTATTTAAAAACATCTAAACTCTTCCAGTACTTATCAGCTGCTGTAAGTTGAGTTGTTATTTTCTGTCTGACCACAAGTGCTCTCTGCTGACACCTCTGTCCATGTCAGGAACTGTCCAGAGTAGGAGCAAATCCCTATAGCAAACCTCTCCTGCTCCAAACTGTTCCTGACATGGACAGAGGTGTCAGCAGAGAGCACTGTGGTCAGGCAGAAAGTAACTCAATTTCCAGTGGAGCATACAGCAGCTGATAAGTACTGGAATGGTTAATATTTTTTAAAAGAAGTCATTTACAAATCGGAGAACCCTATTCCTGTTTTCTTTTTACGGTGAAATGGGAGGAGGTGTTAAAGGCCAGTTTATACCACCTAGCCCATTATCTGGTGGAGTAGACCATGTGGCATAGTTTAAAAAAAATGTCTGGCTTTAGTCTATAGGTATTCACCAAAACAGTGGAGCCCAACAATCGAGACCCATTTATCATAATGCATATGTGATGTCCCAGTACGGTATATAGTCCCGTACAGTACTTAGGCCCTGTCAGGTTGAGTGTCCTAGGGGCTCTCCTGCAGTGTCTCCCCCATAGTGTTATATGTATTATATATGAGGACCTTTGAGTTTGTCACATGATAATGTGGTCACATGTTCAATTCACATGTTTGTTACCCAGAGAGCACCAACTAACCAGGTGACCTGCAGCTTGACCTATGGGCTCCATGCTCAGTCCCCCGTTATAAGAGGGGGAAGTACTACAATCTCTCTCTTATAATTCATTCTCTGCTGAAGTCAAGTTCAGACCAGATGTCTCAGAGCCAGTGTCCAGCACATCTGGAGGCCTCAAGCCTAAATGTGTGGCTGTCCCTCAGTGTGGCTGTCCTAAAGTCTGTCAAAGAAACTGCAAGTCCCAGCAAGCTGCGAGGGCTCGTGTTACTGATTACGGTATCTCTCTGGGATCCTGGCCTAACCATCTGTTTACCTCAGTAAAGCTACCATTAACCGTGACCTGGCCTTGGACTCTTATTTTGCCCTGCCTAACTAGGACTAGCGGTGCTACCATTCGGGTGGTTCTCGGGAAAACCATACCCTGGCGTCACGAACATTTAGGGGTTAATACCATCTGCCCCTGGGCTATAACATCCGCCCCATACACCTCACCTTCACACCTTCGATAAGGTGCCCGGTATGATTGGAAACAGGGCATGGTCTAAAATGCCAAGCAATGCACTAAAATATTGCTCCAAAACTGCAGCACGTTACCTTTGCCTAAAGTACGCCAAATAACAGATGGTGTACACTAATACTCGACGGAGCAAGATACTCTTCAGATTTGAAGTCTGTCCATCTAAGTTTGTACTGTCTAAGACAGTGTTTCTCAACCAGGGTGCCTCCAGCTGTTGCAAAACTACAACTCCCAGCATGCCCGGACAGCCAAAGGCTGTCCGGGCATGCTGGGAGTTGTAGTTTTGCAACAGCTGGAGGCACCCTGGTTGGGAAACACTGGTTTAAGAATTTGAAAGTTTTAGTATATCCCACTAATTTCTTGCTAACTACCCTGTCTTTGCCCCCTACTAGGACCAGTCAGTCCCACAGACCCAGTCAAATGGGCAGAGCCTAGTGGTTGACCAAGGAATGGACCTTCTGCACTATTTCTGCTTCTTCTCTGGACTAACACATACATGTTGGTTTCGTTGCCTGCCTACGGCGTCCATACACAAGGGCATATCCTACCTAAATGTTTCTAAGGAATAGATCTAATAGATAACTATGTATCCAGGCTCTGAATTCTTTTGTGAATTTTGTCCTTATCACCATGGCCATCGGGTGTAGTAGCGCGGAACACAATCAGGTACAGAGATAAATAACACTGACATTTCTGCTAATAGGTAAAGGGATAAAGAAATCGCTTCTTTGAAGATAAGGCTTATTTAAAAGTCTTGTGAAAGACTCTCATAACTCAAGCCGGACAGATGGCGACAATGTTACATGTAGCAAGTACAACGCTGCAGGCCTCGGAATTCCAGTCACTTCCAAAGTCCATTTCAATCATACATTAAAGGGTCACTCTCATTAAACCAAATTTTTTGCTACTGCACTCCTTAGGGTAAATGAAAAATATTTCTAATATACTTTGTTTAAAAAAATTTTAGTTTTCTATGTTTTATTTGTGCTTAAAAAAGCTCAAGAGCACATTTTCCCCCCAACTCATACACAGACTTAGGACCAAAGTCCGAACACAGGAAGTGCCGCCTGGAGTGCTGAGGGGGGGTCCAACCAACAGCATATGGCAGTTATGTGTGAGAGGAGCTATGATTGGATGAGGCTGGACACCCCCCCCCCCCTCAGCACTCCAGGCGGCACTTCCTGTGTTTGGACTTTGGTCCAAAGTCTGTGTATGAGTTGGGGGAAAATGTGCTCTTGAGCTTTTTTAAGCACAAATAAAACATAGAAAACTTCATTTTTTTTAAACAAAGTATATTAGAAATATTTTTCATTTACCATAAGGAGTGCAATAGCAAAAATTAGTTTTAAAGAGAGTGACCCTTTAAAAAACTAAAAAATATTTCTGAAAAAATACAGTGGTCCCTCAACATACGATGGTAATTCGTTCCAAACGACCCATCGTTTGTCGAATCCATCGTATGTTGAGGGATCCGTGCAATGTAAAGTATAGGAAGCTGTACTTACCTGTCCCCGCCGCTCCGGACCAGGTCCTTACCGCTCCCGCTGCTGTTCCAGGGGCTCCCGATGCTGTCCCGCTGCTCCGGTGTCTTCTTCGCGATCCTCCGGCTTTTTCCGCATCTTCTGCAGGGTCCGGGCCTCGCTTTCTGGTGACGTTATTACGCTGCTGCGCCAGCGCTGCGTGCGTAGTGACGTAATAACGACGCCGGAAAGCAAGGCCCGGACCCTGGAGAAGATGTGCAAGACACCGGAGGATCGCGAAGTGGACCCGGAGCAGCGGGAATAGGTAATTGAACCTGCTGGGGCACATTACACTGCTATCCGACAGCAGCTTAAGCATTTTGCGCTGTCGGAGAGCAGTTAATGCGATGGCCCCGACATATAAAAGCATCGTATGTCGATGCTGACATCGACATGCGATGGCCTCTGAGAGGCCATCGTATGTCGATTTTATCATATGTCGGGGCAATCGTAGGTCGGGGGGTTATTGTATATTGCATTATATTTCATGTTCAATTTGGCTCAAGACGGAACAAGATGGCTCATTTATATAAATAAATTTAAAAAAAAGGGCCCCCAGTGATCCGCTGATCATTGTTGATCCAGTTTCTGAAACCACAGGAGATATCATCGGGCACAAGTATCATCATTAGGGATGTCCCGATAACGGTATCAGTTTCGGTACTGGACATTTGCACGAGTACTTGTACGTGTACAAATTTCCCCGATACTTTATCCGATATCTACTGGCGTGAACCCTGCAGCACGTGTCAGAGCCGGGACCCGTGGCCAATGCCAAACATTACTGCATTAACCCTTTAGACGCCGCGATCAAAAGTAATCGTGGCATCTAAAAGTTCTAACATACTGTAACTGCCGGATAGCCCAGGGATGCTGATCGGGATCACTGCAGTGAAATTGCGGTGTCCCGATCAGCTGAGAGGACGGTCCTTACAATGCTCCGTGCCCTCCGACCGTCTCTCCTATACTGCAGCCAGCCATGGCAGGCAGTAGTAGTCAAGGAGCGCCGATAATGATCAATGCTATGCTATGGCATAGCATTGATCAGTGTATGCAATCAAAAGATTGCATGCAATAGTTTGTGTTTTTTTTGCGAATATCGGCACTCCGCAATTTTGCGAATATTTAGAATACCGCAAATTATATTCGTTATGACGAATATTAGTTTTTTTTGCTTTAGTTTTTTCTCTTTTTCACAATACATAAATAAAAAGTGATCAACCCTCCCTGCTTCCAGTTTGTCGTCCGAAGAAGGCGAATATGTAAATGAAAATTTTATGCAAAAAAATATGCGAATATCGGCACTTCCAGAGGACACTGATCCCTCCCTTCTTTAAGCTTGTGGGCCAATGAGAAGCATACAAATACAGTTGTCAGAGGTTAGCAACATCCCTAGCAACCAATAGAAAAGTAGTTAGTTGAAAGATATAAATTGCACATGTTGCTAATTTTTTTAAGAATTTTGCATGGAAAAAAAAACTGAACGAATATGCAAAAATCGCTAATATAGGACGAATATTAGTCCAAATATTCGCAATATAATTCGAATATGGCCTATGCCACTCATCACTAGTAATAGTACTCTATGGGGACTAAAAAAAAGTGTGAAAACAATAGCTCTCATTTACTAAGAGTGTTGTGTAGGTTTCTTTGTGGGTTTTAATTCCCTACAATTTTTTTTCCACAGTATTTACTAAGGTTTCCCTACATTTTCCACTTTCCCTACACTTTGCTTTTTTTTTTACACATTCTCTAATCTGTCTGGTTTTCCTCAGCTCAAATTCACCACATTTTATGTGGAAACCTTAGTAAATATGTTGGGTTTTTGTAAATATGTCGGAACACGCCCCTTTTCAGAGACCGCGCCACCTTTTCCCAGCAGCCACGCCCCTTTTTCGGGTTTCCTCAGCAAAATGGAGAGTTAGTCGGGTTTTTTTTTTATTCTGGCACAAATTCTGGTGCAGACAGAATTTATGGCGCAATGCGACAGAATCTGGCGCACAACCCGACAAAACATGTCGGGTTTGCAATAGTAAATGAGGGCCAATGAGTTAAAAAAAAAATAAATAAATAATGTCAATTAACCCCTTCCCTAATAAACGTTTGAATCACCCCCTCCTTTTAAAAAAAAAGTGTAAATAAAATAATTATAAAAAAGCTGTTCCTCTAATAAAAAGTAAAACACCCTCCTTTTCCCATTTAAAAGAAAAAAAGAAGTCACATGACATTGAAAACAAGTATCGGGACATCCCTAATCATTATTACCCCTACAGCACAATTTTTATTCCCGCAAAGCTGCATCCATGCATTTCATTACTGCCACTTAGTCATGGAATTACCAGTCTGACCAACAGAAAATCACAGTGCTTACTGTGTCAGAGGAAGTGGTCAGTCTTAGGTCAGCTGACTTCCTGAGAAGTACAGGATGACATCATCACCTATCAGATCGCACCTAGCAGCTCACAGATCCCCCCCTAGCTCTACATATATACTGCTGCTTTCCCTACAGAATTGGGATATATAGTTGTTTTTATCTTTTTTATGTAATTTTTCCAAAATCGCTGAAAAATTTCCCAATTTTACAGCAATTGCACAAATCACAATGAATATGCAAAATTATTAAAGCAATTCTGAAAAATCACAGCATAAACATCGTGGAAACACAGTAAAAAAAAAAGTTTACTATAATAATGTGTCCCAATAAAACAGTTATATTTGTTATATATTTTTTTCTTTTTCTTTTGGCTACCAAACAAAAATGTACCTCAACCAATAAGTCAGAATAAACCCTTACCGTGAGCCATATCAATGTATAAGAACATGGCAACTATTCACATAAATAGCTAAACATGTAATGTATTGATGGTCTGGAAGCACCAGACCAAAAAACCTTCTCTGACACCCATATACCCAATAGGGTGTATATGTGCTTTAAAGAGGTACTCCACTGCCCCAGGGTCCAAAACTTTTTGTTCCGAATGCTGAGTGCGGGCTATGGGGGTTGTGACATCACGGCCACACCCCCACTAGTGACGCCATGCCACATCCCCTCAATGCAAGTCTATGGGAGGGGGCGTGGCAGCCGCCACGCCCCCTCCCATAGACTTGCATTGAGGGGGCGTGGCGTGACGTCACTAGGCGGCATGTGCATGATGTCACGACCCCCATAGCCCGACAGACAGCCCCTTTAAAGGGGTAGTCCAGCGGTGAAAAACGTATCCCCTATCCTAAGGATAGGGGATAAGTTTGAGATCGCGGGGGGTCCGACCGCTGGGGCCCCCTGCGATCTCTCTGTAGGGGGCCCCGGCTCTCCACCCAGATAACGGGTGTCGACCCCCGCACGAAGCGGCGGCCGACACGCCCCCTCAATACATCTCAATGGCAGAGCCGGAGATTGCCGAAGGCAGCGCTTCGGCTCTGCCATAGAGTTGTATTGAGGGGGCGTGTCGGCCGCCGCTTCGTGCGGAGGTCGACGCGCCCCCTTCCCGCGGGCTGTCGGGGCCCCGTACAGGAGATCGCAGGGGGCCCCAGCGGTCGGACCCCCCCGCGATCTGCAACTTATCCCCTATCCTTAGGATAGGGGATAAGTTGTTCACCACTGAGTCACCACTGGACTACTCCTTTAAAGACTTGTGGCTATCCCCCCAAACATTTCGGTTCTCCCTTACATAGCTTAGGGAGCCCCGATCACACACCTTTCTACAGTTTCTTGATACACCCTTTCATTCCCGAGGTATGATGGTTTATATTTTGTCTGACAATTCAGGGAAATAGGAGTGCCTATCAGGTGATGGGCGGAATTATACAATCAGGAGGTGTAAATGTTTTAGACTAAGGGGCGTGTATGTTTAATACACACCCCTGATTGTCACGCCCATCTGGCTGATTCCATGAATTGCCAGACAAGCTATAAACTCACCGGAGGAGAAGGACGTATCAAGAAATTGTAAAAAGGTGTGTGATAAGGACACCCTAAGCTAATAAGTGATCGAGTAATCTCATTTTGGGGGAGTTGGTCAAAGGTCCTCTTTAACAGTAGGGGAAATTTTTAGGACATCCCGACTCTTCATGATGATATATAAACAAAACATTGCATTGCTTCTCTGCACATATATTCTCCTCTTGTAATGTAAGTGGACATCAGTGTAATGCCTAATTTCCCCTGTTGGTGGTGCTGTAGGGAACACAAACAATTACTGCCAGGTTTCCATACAGAATATAGCTGATCACTGGGGGTACCAGCAGGAGGACACTTTGTGATACATTTTTTTGTCATGGGACCTCACAAGTCAAAAGTGGAGTACAGTGACCCCCCGACCTACGATGGCCCCGACATACGATCATTTCAACATACGATGGCCTCTCAGAGTCCATCGCATGTTGAAGGCAGCATCAACATACGATTCTTTTGTATGTCGGGGCCATCGCATAAACGGCTATCCGGCAGCGCAGACTGCTTTAGCTGCCACCGGATATCCGTTTACGGTGCCCCGTGTGGTCCGCTGACGATCACCTACCTGTCCTTGGGGCTCCGGCGCATCCTCTTCGGGATTCCCTGCATAGGC
The DNA here is from genome assembly GCF_029499605.1 of Hyla sarda. Taxonomy (NCBI): domain Eukaryota; kingdom Metazoa; phylum Chordata; class Amphibia; order Anura; family Hylidae; genus Hyla; species Hyla sarda. The sequence continues at coordinate 37,416,366 of NC_079192.1, forward strand.
GGCGCTCTCCATCGTCGTCATCACGTCGATACGCACGCCGTTCCGTCATCCAATAGGAGCGGCGTGTGTAGCGACGTGATGGCGGCAACGGAGAGCGAGGATGCCGGGGAAGCAGAGGCCTTTCTGGAGCGGCGGGGACACCACGGGGACTTGGCAACAGCGATGGAAGGCGACATCCAGGGAAGCGGTGACTGTCCGGAGCGTCGGGGACACGAGAGTACAACTTCCTCTACCAGTGGTCTTCAACCTGCGGACCTCCAGATGTTGCAAAACTACAACTCCCAGCATGCCCGGACAGCCGTTGGCTGTCCGGGCATGCTGGGTGTTGTAGTTTTGCAACATCTGGAGGTCCTCAGGTTGTAGACCACTGTCCTATACTTTACCATTGCACCGATCCCTCAACATACGATGGTCCATTTGGAACGGATTACCATCGTATGTTGAGGGGCCACTGTATCCCTTTAAAACATTATTGTCATTTGAAAAACTTTTGGCATGTCGTCCAGACATGTCAAAAGTTTAGATCGCACCAGGTCACAGTCCTGAGACCCACTGCGATTGAAAATGATAAGGTGCGTCGGTAAGGTGCTTCTGAGTGGATAGCCAGCCGGGGAGTAAAGAGCACTGCTGCGCACTTCATTGACGAGCCCGAGCTTTGGTGTAATCTGAACTTTTGACATGATTTTTCTATATTGGAACCTAGAGAACCCTACGGAGTTCTACAGAAGCAGCAGCTCTCGGTTCACCTCAGTTATATACAGACGGTAAACGTACTATCTCTATCCCCGAGCTGTCCCTATATTCAGAGGAAACTCTCAAGGGTTCCCACTCCTCCTTCCTGTCTGTCTGTCCCTCATCCCCTCAGTTTGGAATATTCGACGCAAGCCTCCTCACCGTTTTTTTCCTCTGTCTATGACAGATGTTGCCAATTTGTGCTTCTCCTGAACAAGCCCCAGACGGCAGAAATCTCTGGCGTACAGTGACTGAGCGGAGCTACGCTGCGCCAGTCTAGACCAATTTCCAATTCACTTACAGGGGCCCTCACAGCAGATTCCGATGATAATAACATGCAGACAAATTGGCCATTATTATATCCAAGGAAGGCAGTTTTATTATAGAAAGAAAATTGAAGGGGAATTTATCATTTCCACCACATACAAACCGTACGTGCCAGCAATGTATTAACGTAGGAGAGAAGGGAGGGGGATGCAACCAGGGGCACTTTTTCTACCAGCAAACAGAGGACGAGAGCTTGAAAATGCTATCAAATTTATCATTTCAGCTTGTACGGCAGACACAAGGCCTATACCATAGTGAAGAATTACTAGCAAGTGTCCCCTGTCCCCTTCATAAAATCTGAGCGAAGGCTTGTTGTTCAGTAAAGGGATAAAGAGTGTTTTGAGGTTCCAGTAAAAAGCTATTTTAGACAAACGTATTTGAACACCAATGTCACATACACATTTTCCAACATCGCCAAAATCAGAACATTCAAGCCCCATCCCAGAAACCCACAAACTGAACCTTTTTTGCAGTCCATTTACATGGCTGTCCCACTAAAATTGGGATTCGAGATGAGTGAAGTTACAGTGATTTGATTCGTCACGAACCTGGTGGCTCGGCGGTTGACGACTTTATCCTGCATAAATGAGTTCAGCATTCAGGTGCTCCGGTGGGCTGGAAAAGGTGGATACAGTCCTAGGAGAGAGTCTCCAGCCCACCGGAGCACCTGAAAGCTGAACTCATTTATGCAGGATAAAGTCAGCAATTGCCGAGCCGCCAGGTTCGCGACGAATCGAATCACTGTAACTTCACTCATCTCTAACTGAGATGGTTGGCGAGTATACACAATGGCCCTCATTTACTTAGAAAATCGGGTTATTAGTCTATGTTGCTTTCTTACCCGACTGCTTTTTTCCCCTGGTATTTATTATTATGTCGCATCCCGTTTGTCGCACGAGGGTTTAGTTGGTTTTGGTTTCCAACTCCTCTGAGCTGTCCACAACAATCCACAACAATTCAACAAATTCGGGTTGGAAACCTTTATAAATACGTGGGAAAGCTCAGAAATGTCGGGTTACGCCCCTTTTTCGGGTTTGGGAGAATCCACATCGGGTCAGTCGGGAAAAAATGTTGCATCGTGTCGCAGACTGGCGCACGATGTCTGCGACATGTCGCAGACAAAAATGCGCCAAAAAAAACGACAAAAGAGGTCGGGTTTAGAATAGTAAATGAGGGCCAATGTGATGACATTTATGAATATTGGTTCTTCTAAATGTAATTTTTTCCACCCATTATGCCTCTAGATGGTCTACAGATTCCATATTCTCTATAGAAACGTTCTGCCCAGGATCTCCCACTGCAGAATATTATGCTTTATACAGGGAATGGGAAATGACGACATCTCTGGTAAAACATATCAAGAGAAGTTGTATGTCAATCTGGTGAAAAATGTCACGAGGTTGTATGCTCCTGTGCTCACACTGGGGAGGGTACATGGATTCAGATAAAAAGGAGATGAGGGAAGCCGAGCTGTATATTCCAGTCAAGCCCAAGGTCTGGAACTGGGTTTCTAAAGTGATGTCGGTAAAGATACAAATTCCAGTCGTTAGCATTTATTCCCTATTCACTTATTCCTTCCTCCCGCGATCTCGAGAGCAGGGTTCCCAGTCTCCTATTGCAGTGTTTCTCAAGTCCCCCCGACAGGTCATGTTTTCAGGATTTTCTTAATATTATGGTCAGTAAATCAGGCATCACCACAGTAATATCACCTGTGAAAAGACTAAGGAAATCCTGTAAACATGACCTGTTGGGGGGACTTGAGAAACACTGTCCTATTGGAACGAAGCGGTGGTTGCACCTGCACACTGCTCCATTTATTTATCCCTTTGGTTAAGGGATAAATGTTAATGGCTGGAATACCCATTTAAAGGGGTACTCCGCTGCTCAGCGTTTGGAACAAACTGTTCCGAACGCTGGAGCCGACGGCAGGAGCTCATGATGTCAGAGCCCCGCCCCCTCAATGCAAGTCTATGGGAGGGGGCGTGACTGACGTCACGCCCCCTCCCATAGACTTGCATTGAGGGGGCGGGTGTGACATCCTGAGGGGGCGGGGTTATGACGTCACAAGCTCCCAGCACTGGCTCCAGTGTTGGGAACAGTTTGTTCCAAACGCTGAGCAGCGGAGTACCCCTTTAAGGCCATTTTTCCTATCAGGCTGAATTTCTGCTTTCGTGATATGGCAGCAAGTCCAGCCTGATGGCAGATCTAATGACTCAAATTGAAAGAGTAATAGTTCCCTACAATGCTTTCATTTGGATCATTAGAACTCCGGGGGGGGGGGGGGGGGAAACCTTTATGTGGAAACCTTAGTAAATATGTTGGGTTTTTGTGAAAATGTCAGGAACACGCCCCTTTTCAGAGATCACGCCCCCTTTCCCCAGCGGCCACGCCCCTTTTTCGGGTTTTCTTAGCAAAATGGAGAGTTAGTTGGGGTTTCTTCAATTCTGGCGCAAATTCTGGCGCAGACAGAATTTGTGGCGCAGATTCTGGCGCAATAGTAAATGAGGGCCATTATCAGTAACAGGGACATTCACTATGATGGAATGTCTAATATTGTCACGCAAAGCAACCCAGTGAGAATCTTGTCTGCAAGTTCTTTGAATCTGCGACAGAGAACAGTTTTGTCATTGAGGGGCTAACAGCACCAATTATTGGAAAATAAATAAAAACTCACAGAAAGGTCAAGGTCAGCAGCACCCAGCACAAAAAGGATTAAATCATAGTTATTGTGGTCTAGCAGTAAAAGTCAGGTATGGATTTGTGCTGAGTGTCAGATCATTGGATACGATGTACACAGCATGAAACTGAAGTCTTGTGGTGTGTGGCCCAGCCTAATAGTGCTCCATATGTACCAAATCGAGAGCGGAAAGGGTTAAGCTGATCAAGCGTCTGCTGTTCAAGCTAGGGTAGAGATTGCAGTATGTATAAACCTTACCATGACACCTGTAATGCCCGTAACAGCAGCAAAAGAGACAGAAGTTGTTCCTAACAGACCCAACTTGGACTCTCAGTTATTCCTGGAGAAAACATGGAGGTCACCAAGCAGTCAAAACCTGCGAAGGAGAAGTCTAGTCCCAGCATACTGCAGCCAGGAGCAAGGAGACCTTTAAAGGGGTATTCCAGAATTTGTTTTTTTTTTATTTTACTATGCTACAGGGGCTGTAAAGTTAGTGCAGTTCATAATATAGTGTCTGTACCTGTGTGTGATGGTTTTCTCACAATTCTTCTGTGATTTTCACTCCAATATTTATTTTTAACAGCATAAAAAATGACTGTTGTCTCAGATTTTTCCCAGGTTGCAATGCGGCCGAGACCTGACTCACTAGTCAGCTGATGACAGGGAGCCTATCTGCTTCAATGGGTGGAGCGATCGCTTGGTGGGAGAGAGATCAATCTGCAACTAATGCAACAGCTGTAGGCACCCTGATTGAAAACCACAGGTCTTTTGAATGGATGCAGCTCATTTATGTTTCAATGGGTGGGGTGGCTGATGTGTGGGAGGGAGGAAAATGGAATTGTGGGATTTGTAGTCAAAAAAAGAAAAATCAAACAGGAAATACCAGTTCGCAAAAAGCTAGCCACAGTGTTATGGTAATCTCACAACATAGCCATTTAGCCCCAAGACAAGCGCAGATCCTTCCTAAGCATGTCCATTACTGTCTGCCAGGTACGTACTAAAATCACCTTATGGTGGACAACCCCTTTAATTCCATGCACAGGGGAGACCACAAAGACAATTTTTTTTTAATGTTACAAGGCCGGCCCTTCCCACAACACAAAAAGTGGAATTCCATACAAGTCAAGTACACCAGCCCAGAGCATAATGTTCCTACAAGGCGGTTCATCTGAGATCCATAACCTAACTCATGTGTGTGCCAACCACCATGACCGAAGACATCAGTGTTCTGGGAAAGTCATAATCCTACAAGACAGTGAAATATGAAAATATCTAGCTGTCCATGACTGGAAACAATGCTTCTCCAGTCTGATGTGGTAGCGTTAGCAGAATAAAACTGGCCATACATGGGATGCAGATGTTAGTCTAACCTTCATTTTGCTGATAACAATTTCACCCAGTCACTACATATACATGAATGCTGGGTCACATGTGCATCAATTTTTGTATGAAGACAGGAGGGAAAGCTACTCTAATTCTTCTCCCCCGACACCCACCCCACCAGGAATTAGCCGTCGGGAGACCCCAATAATGTAAGATATGCAGCTAATATTCCCAAAAACAAAAGTAAGAGTACTGTACAGAACTAAAGGGGGTGAGAGGGGGCTGGATGATGTCGAAGGCCGCAGTGGTCTTCAACCTGCGGACCTCCAGAGGTTTCAAAACTACAACTCCCAGCAAGCCCGGACAGCCGATGGCTGCCCGGGCTTGCTGGGAGTTGTAGTTTTGAAACCTCTGGAGGTCCGCAGGTTGAAGACCACTGAGGGCGGATGATGACAAGGGGATGATGAAGGGGGGGTGTGGGATGATGAAAAGGGGATGATGAAGGGGGGTGGGGATGATGACAAGGGGATGATGAAGGGGGGGTGTGGGATGATGACAAGGGGATAATGAAGGGGGGGTGTGGGATGATGACAAGGGGATGATGAAGGGGGGTGGGGATGATGACAAGGGGATGATGAAGGGGGGGTGTGGGATGATGACAAGGGGGTGATGAAGGGGGTGGGGATGATGACAAGGGGATGATGAAGGGGGGGTGTGGGATGATGACAGGTGATGATGAGGGTCTGGATGATGACAGGGTGATGATGATGAGGATGTTAATGACGGGGGTCTGGATGATGACAGGGGGGGGATGATGTATTTCCCACCCTAGGCTTATACTCGAGTCAATAACTTTTTTTTTTTTTTTTTTTTTTTTTTTTTTTTTTTTTTTTTTTCCTGGGATTTTGGGGTGAAATTAGGGGCCTCGGCTTATACTCGGGTCGGCTTATACTCGAGTATATACGGTAGGTGAAAATGAATTTTGCCAACAAAATGTGCCAAAGGTAAGGTTTCCAACAGTTACAAGACCATGAAGTCCATAGTCCCCTCCCATTCCTTCTACTTAGTATCTGGGGGAGCATAAGTTTTTACCCTAAACAACATAATAGTGCATTAGTTGTGGGGAAAGAAACATATGACACATGCTGAATGCATGGAGAGTTGGGTCAAGTATAAGACACTTGCAATTGCCTTGTGTCTTGTTACCTGTGCTCAGAATATGGACATACAGGTATTGTACTTTCTGTGAATGCCCAGCTATAGGGCATAACAAAAGCAGCGTATAATCATTTGATGGAAGTGCCATGGTTTAGCTCCTCTGGGTGATACAGTAGATGACTATAGCTCTGTAAAACAAGATACAACTTAAAGAGTACCTGTCATGATGGACTGGGTGCAGCAGGTTTAAAGGGGTACTCCGCTGCTGTCACAGGGGCTCATGACGTCCCTGTCACGCCTCTCGTGACATCATGTCACGCCCCCTCAATGCAAGTCTATAGGAGGGGGCGTGGCAGCCACCACGTCCCCTTCCATAGACTTGCATTGAGGGGGTTGTGTCGTGACAGTGACTTCCGCTGCCCACTCCAAGGGTTCTAAACGAATGTTGGGTACTGCACAGAGATCGCGGGGGTCCCGCTGCTGGGACCCCCGCGATCTCTGTGCAGTACCAGACATTCATTTAGAATGCTTGGAGTGGGCAGCGGGGGTTGTGAAGTCACTGTCACGACCCCCTCAATGCAAGTCTATGGGAGGGGACATGGCGGCTTACATCTTTTCCCCTATCCTTTGGAGTACCCCTTTAAACTTTCAGGGCAATCTTATAGCCCAAGACCTGGGTTGAGACTGCCACATTCAGGAGATGAATGATACTTCCGGAAATACATCTTCCGATAGCGGCAGTCTTGGCACAAGTCTCTGGCTACAAGTTGGCCCAAAATGTTTAAACAGATCCTGCGGCCAGATTTTCATGACTGGTAATCTTAATAAATAAGTGACCATCCACCATCAAATGCGCAGCATATACCACCTATCAGTATTGAGACATCTAATGAGACATCTGGAGTAGCTCGAGAGACCTCTTATGAATATCAAGCCTTTAGTACCACCATAGAAACCATGGAGTCTCTGGATAAGGGGGGATTCCAAGTTGTAAAAATATTATGTTATTCGTATAGGAGTCTCATAAACGTCTGCTGTGGAGATATCTCCAGGAACCTATAATGTCCTAGGAGAAGAGAATGATGACGCGTGCGACCCAAACATCAAACAGCATGCTGAGGAAGACAGCTCTGAGGAATGAGGGTGTATGATGGAGATAAAAAGGGAACTGAAGAGATATGCATGTGTTATCTATTCTATAGTGATACAGATGCAGTAAATGTTGCAGTATCTTGTAATACCTTTTTTATTGGACTAACAGCATTTTGTAGAGACAAGCTTTCGGGATTCCTCCCTTTATCAAGTCCAAAGCAAATCACTGCATCACTGGACTAATACGGCTACTCAAATTTACTATAGTGATACAAGAATTTTTGTTTTATGTCATTTTCTGCTAAATATGTAAATGTGTCTGTTAATATGGTGTCCTTGGCTTTTAAATAAAAGAATGACAATCCTTAGACAACCTTAGTATCAATTAATTTTAGCTCCATCATTATGGATTTAAAGGGGTACTCTGCCCCTAGGCATCTTATCCCCTATCCAAAGTATAGGAGATAAGATGTCTGATCACAGGGTCCCGGGTGCAGCACTGGAGGCTTGTGACGTCTCGGCCACGCCCCGCTCGTGATGTCACGGCCACGCCCCCTCAATACAAGTCTATGGGAGGGGGCATGACGGACGGGGTGTGACGTCACAAGTGGGGCGTAGCCGCGACGTCATGAGCCTCTGCCCCGTGTCACCAGTCATCTGGCACAGAGCGAAGTTTGCTCCATGCACCGGATGTCTGGGGTGCCGCAGCTGAGATCGTGGGGGGCATTGTACCCATTTAAAGCAGTCTCTGGACTTTAATATCAACTGAAAACTCATCAACATCTGGACTCTATGGTGTTCTTATGTAAAGTTACATCATCACGGGGGTTAGGTCAATGTTTGGTTTAATAAAACAGCAAAAAGTGCAGGCCACCTGAAAGAAAGGGCCTACAAAAAAAAATAGGGGGACCAGATGGTAAAAGAAAATGTATTAACTGTAGACACCATTAAAAAGGTCACTTGCCCCTGAAAGTGTTCTTGCATAAATAAAGTCTTAAAGAAATCCCCCTATGACACAGTGTACTTTATCTTCTGTGTTTTCAGTGGAAATGTCACTGGTAATTCACAGGCATGACAACATGAACAAAAGAGGTTAAGCTGTAGAGTGGCACTTCACAGAGAAACAAAAGACTCAATATAAAGTCAAGATAAGAATAAAGCAACATTATTTGACCATGACAACGCACCTTGTGCAACTGTCAGACAATTCTATAGGAACCTTGCCCAGAAAAAGAACTAATCCAAACATGAAGGTGGAGGACCAGCCAAGAACCTCAGACCGGTCCATGTTGGCAGGCAGATCAAGATGCAATACTGTACATTTGGCCAATATGTTCCTGATTTCTCAGATAAACATGAACCTACTAGGCAGCGTCCACCACATGTGAATTCGAGCTTGTAAGCAGACAATGCCCACAGGGCATAAAGCCTCAAATAGCTAAAAACTGGGACACACATGGGCCATAAGCTTAAGTACCACAGTATCTGTAAAACTACATAACCGGAGCAAATATCCAAAACTGAGTCATAACTTCTGCCGAGGAACCTGCATGATTCATTAATTTGGAAACAAACAATTTAGAAAACTGTGATAAACTGTGGGTGGATGAATATCGAGACATATTCTAAGGCCATATTCACACGGCGGGGAATTGCCACAGGCAAATGAGCTGTGCATGTGATTTATTTATTTTTTTTAGAAAAAAATGAAAGAAATACATAGCTGAAATACGGGTGTCTGCCATGGGAAGGGCAGAGCATCCACGTGTGGATTGGCACCACTATAAGTCAGTTGAGCTAACCCATAGCTTTTCCATGCAGCAAATTCTGTTGACCAAGTGCTCATGAACGGCATCCCGCCTCCTCCCTCGGACCAATCGCTGTCAGTCGGCAGCCGCAACTCCGTCCCCCCATCAGTCGTCGGCCACAACTCCCTACTCCCTCATCCGAAACTCCCTAATCCAAAATGCCGCCATCCCTCAGATGATTCTCCCTCAGATGCAACTTCTTGCCACATAACAGAACCGACGCTGCACAGCATGTATAGCAGAGTCAAAACTGTGAAACTTGTACGTGTACTACAGACACTACATGTACAGCAGAACCTGTATAGTAGAGAGCTGACACTGACTCTGCTCCGCTACACGGCAGGAAGGTTTGACAGAGGGATGACAGAGTTTTGTATGAGAGTTTTGGATGAGGGAGGAGGGAGTTGTGGCTGACGCCTGACGGAGACTGGTCCGAGGGAGGAGGCGGGATGCTGTTTTGCCTGATGTGGGATGGAGTTACGGCTGACAATGTCCTAAAATGGACGCCGTACTCGTGCAGCAGACAGATGGCTCTACCAATCCCAATGTGAATGAATCTAAATGGGGAGAGATGGGAGTTTATATTCCCATTTTAGGCATGCTAAAATTCAACATGTCCAACCAATCTTTCCCCCAAGATCTACCGTCAGCGGAGATTTGGGAAGAGACCACATTAGATGGTTGTCTGATCCTGAAGAAATCTGCTGGATTGGATGACTTTAATCTAATCTATAGGACAAGCTTCAGAGCAAGGCTGGACAAATTATTCTTACAAGGGGTACGCCACCGCTCAGCGTTTGGAACAAACTGCTCTGATCGCTGGAGACGGCAGCTCGTGATGTCATAACCTCTCCCCCTCATGCCGTCACGCCTCGCCCCCACGATGAAAGTCTATGGGAGGGGGAGTGACAGCCGTCACGCCCCCCCCCCCTCCCATAGACTTGCATCGAGGGGGCGGGGTGTGAAGTCACGAGGGGGCTGGGCTATGACGTCACAAGCTCCCACCGCCGGCTCCAGCGTTCAGAACAGTTTGTTCCAAACGCTGAGCAGCGGAGTACCCCCTTTAGAGCATAGAAATATCTACAGAAATTGGGACCCATCAATAGATTTAGACATTTTAGCTACTTGGCTTCAGAAATGTATTTGCCTCTGAATTGTTCTTCTTACGTAAGAAAGTTTTGTAGGATATGTACAGAAAAAACATCACTCTTATTTTTATTGAGTACAACATAGGAGAAAAGTGTTCGATTGTTTTGACCTCCACCGAAAAAAATAACAGGTGTGCCATGAACATGGGGGTCCAAAGGAGGAGATTAGATGGAGTTGCTTTTGGGCATGAGCGATGCCTATCTTACAGAAATTACAATACTCTGCTTTTTTCTTAGCTCCCTTAGACTGTGAATGGAATGGCAACATGCAAACTCAACCCTATTGCTTCATCCAAAGTCTTACTTTCTATGCAGTATGGAGGAATGGGAGACACGGGATCAGTATTTTCACGCTAAGCAGGGGGCCCCCAAAGATCACACATTTATCTTCTACCATGTAGATACTGTAGATGACAAATGATTCAAGGAAAGTGTCTTTGTGGGGTTGCCCAACAAAGCTAACACTTTCTTATATCGAAGCAGGCACGATGATCAGTGATCAGCAAAAGCCTATCTTCAGGAAGCCCCCATAACAGTAGAAACTTTAGGCAACCATACATTTTCCCTGCAGGGTACTGCAGTATATTAATAATATTACATGTTAATACATGGGCAGGTGGATTCTGCATGAACTCTCTGCTCTAGCCTATAAAAGGTGGTCCTGAGGATTAGTCACTCCACCATTCAGCTCCGTCAAGGGGAGCTCCATTCACTAAGTCTGTTAAAAGTATGACACTTAAAGGGGTATTCCAGGAAAAAACTTTTTTTTTTTTTTTTTTTTTTTTATATCAACTGGCTCCAGAAAGTTAAACAGATTTGTAAACTACTTCTATTAAAAAATCTTAATCCTTTCAATAATTATCAGCTGCTGAAGTTGAGTTGTTTTTTTCTGTCTGGCAACAGTGCCCCCTGCTGACATCTCTGCTTGTCTCGGGAACTGCACAGAGTAGAAGAGGTTTGCTATGGGGATTTGCTTCTAAACTTGGTGTTTCCCGAGACAGGTGTCATCAGAGAGAACTTAGACAGAAAAGAACAACTCAACTTCAAAAGCTCATAATAAAATAATAGAATAATTTTTGAATAGAAGTGATTTACAAATCTGTTTAACTTTCTGGAGCCGGTTGATCTATAAAAAAAAAAGTTTTTTCCCGGATAACCCCTTTAAAGGGGTACTCCACTGCTCAGCGTTTGGAACAAACTGTTCCTAACGCTGGCAGCGTGAGCTAATGATGTCATCACCCCGCCTCCTCATGACATCATGCCACACCCCCTTAATGCAAGTCTATGGGAGGGGGCATGACAGCCATCACGCCCCCTCCCATAGACTTAGAGTGAGGGGGCGGGGCGCGACATCATGAGGGGGCTGGCTATGAAGTCACAAGCTGCTGGCTCCAGCGTTCGGAACAATTTGTTCCAAACGCTGAGCAGTGGAGTACCCCTTTAAGTGGAAAAAAAACAATACTGCAAGCCCATTTTTTCCTCCGCTCAACCAGACACCAGTCGGAAAACCAGATAGACCCCATTAATGTCAAAACTATCCATCAGAACTGTAGGTGTCCATTGTGCAAAGAACCCATTCAGCTCTGTTTGGGGTACTAAATGGACCCTGTGACCAAACTGGACGCAAAGCTTGTGTACACAATACATCTTTATTATGGATTATTAGTTACAGGGGTGAGAAAGTGAATTGCAAAGTATACTAGGTCGCAGAACTGTTTATTATAGGAGAAGGAGCTTTATTTACGTGAATCTAGGAAATACCTTTAAAGGGGTACTCCGCTGGCACAGCGTTCGTAAAGTTTTGTTCCAATCAATGGGTGCGGTGGCAAGATGTCGTGACGTCATGGCCCGGCCCCTTGTGATGTCACGCCACGCCCCCTCACTGCAAGTCTATGGGAGGGGGCGTGGTGTCCGCCACGCCCCCTCCCATAGACTTGCATTGAGGGGGCGTGGCGTGACGGCATGACCCCTTGCCCACCGCACCCAGCGTTCTAAACCAACACCGGGTGCTGCACAGAGATCGCGGGGGTTCCCAGCTGCGGGATCCCCGCGATCAGACATCTTATCCACTATCCTTTGGATAGGGGATCAGATGTCGAGGGGCGGAGTACCCCTTTAAGCGGGCAAAATGGTAGCTACCAGGGCACATCCAGTTCACCCACCCACGTATTAATAGAAATGTACATACAGCGAGAGACATCTTCCTACTCACCTGTAGTTAAAAAAAGGGGCGAATGAAGACGCCACGCGAACCTGCAATCCATGTAATTAGATGTATTAAAAATGATAAAGAACCGAGCATTAAAATGCAAATAGAGACATTAAGAGGTAGGTGTTTGCCAATGTCACATCATTCACAGACGACTCGGCTCTATGTAAACGCGTTTAATATTCTGCAAGGGTTGCCCCTTTTACAGACCCGTAACTGTGTCTGGAATATGATATTAGTGTCTTTTATTCATCTGGAAAGATTTACAAACTCCTCCAAAAACAAAAAACATTTAACCTGTTCATGCCTGGGGGAAAAAAGACTTCCTGAACTGTGGAAGGAATATGCAATGCCGGCACCGAAATGCGTTAACCAAGATGTAATCAGTAATTTTATATTCTGAGCTGAACACCGTGTGCGGAATAATCCCTATGATTCTGTAATAAACCATAATAATCAGGAACACAAGATATGTCAATGTCATTGTTCCTGGGACACTCGGCATCTTTATACAGAGCGGGGGATTATTATCAGTGTATGTAGGAATATATATATATATATATATATGTATATACATACAGTCATGGCCGTAAATGTTGGCACCCCTGAAATGTTTCTAGAAAATGAAGTATTTCTCACAGAAAAGGATTTCAGTAACACATGTTTTGCTATACACATGTTTATTCCCTTTGTGTGTATTGGAACTAAACCAAAAAAAGGAGGAAAAAAAGCAAATTGGACATAATGTCCCCAAACTACAAAAATGGGCTGGACAAAATTATTGGCACCCTTTCAAAATTGTGGAAAAATAAGATTGTTTCCCGCATGTGATGCTCCTTTAAACTCACCCGGGGCAAGCAACCGATGTGGGCAATATACAAATCACACCTGAAAGCAGATAAAAAGGAGAGAAGTTCACTTAGTCTTTGCATTGTGTGTGCCACACTAAGCATGGACAACAGAAACAGAAGAAGAGGACAGTCTAAAGGAATTGAGAACGAAAATTGTGGGAAAATATCAACAATCCTAAGGCTGCAAGTCCATCTCCAGAGATCTAGATTTGCCTTTGTCCACAATGCGCAACATTATCAAGAAGTTTGTAACCCATGGCACTGTAGCTACTCTCCCTGGGCGTGGACAGAAGAGAAAAATTGATGAAAGGTGTCAACGTAGGATAGTCCAGATGGTGGATAAGCAGCCCCAAACAAGTTCCAGTGTCAGCGCAAACTATCGACATTTAAATTAGATGCAACGCTATGGCAGGAGACCCAGGAGGTCCCCACTGCTGACACAGACATTAAAAAGCAAGACTACATTTTGCCAAAATGAACTTGAGTAAGCCAAAATCCTTCTAGGAAAACATCTTGTGGACAGATGAGACCAAGATAGAGCTTTTTGGTAAAGCAAATCATTCTACTGTTTACCGAAAATGGAATGAGGCCTATAATGAAAAGAACACAGTACCTACAGTGAAATATGGTGGAGGTTCAATTATGTTTTGGGGTTGTTTTGCTGCCTCTGGCACTGGGTGCCTTGAATGTGTACAAGGCATCATGAAATCTGAGGATTACCAATGGATTTTGGGTCACACTGTACAGCCCAGTGTCAGAAAGCTGGGTTCGTGTCCAAGATCTTGGGTCTTCCAGTAGGACAATGACCCCAAACATACGTCATAAAGCACCCAGAAATGGATGGCAACAAAGCGCTGGAGAGTTCTGAAGTGGCAGCAATGAGTCCAGATCTAAATCCCATTGAACACCTGTGGGGAGATCTTAAAATCGCTGTTGGGAAAAGGCGCCTTCCAAAAAGAGAGACCTGGAGCAGTTTGCAAAGGAAGAGTCGTCCAACATTCCGGCTGAGAGGTGTAAGAAGCTTATTAATGGTTATAGAAAGTGACTGATTTCAGTTATTTTTTTCAAAGGGTGTGCAACTAAATATTAAGTTAAAGGTGCCAATAATTTTGTCCAGCCCATTTTTGGAGTTTGGTGACATTATGTCCAATTTGCTTTTTTCCCTCCCTTTTTTGGTTTAGTTCCAATACACACAAAGGGAATAAACATGTGTTACTGCAATCCTTTTCTGTGAGAAATACTACATTTTCTTTCTTGAAAAATTTCAGGGGTGCCAACATTTACGGCCATGACTGTATATATAATAGTGTAGAGCACATAAGATGTACAGGTGAAGACAGACCTATAGACCTCACAATACACAAGACTGATGGAGAATGGCGGAGACGTTTTTTGTATTGATTCAGTCAGAGCCGCAGGAGATTCCCTTACTCCGTCATAATTTGGCACAGTCATCCATGATCACATCAGTGCGCAGAAGACTGGGTTATCGTATTAGATCATAAAAATATTAACCCTCTGACAACCAGAAAAGATCTAATTGCCCATGTCATATGCAAGACCACAGGGGTGTAACTGGAAGTTCTTGGGTCCCGAAAGAAAAATCGCCCAACTTCTGCGGGGGCCTTTGCGACTGCTACCACTGCACACTCCCCAGCAATATCACGTGTTTAGTGCTTCCTGGGCAACACGCCTGCTATTCAATGTACACCGGCATGAACACCATACGCCAGCATTCATTCACCAATCAATCATGTATATTCATTAACTCTGATTAGCTGACAATGTGCACCCACTGCAATTCCCAGTACATTATTGCTGTCAGCAAGATACGTGTGCTCGAAAGGAGCATGTAGGAGACTCGTTCATGGTAGAAGTGCCGATAAGCTTTGCCTTTCGAGAGCAGTTTTGCAAGCAATTCTACGCATGAGTGGGAAAAGGCAACACTCATTGATCAACATCGATCTGGTCTAAAATTCAATCACCTTTTACCAGTATCTTTGTAGAAGCTTTTAAGCCATTAGCAAGACCCATTTTATGCTATGCAACTATTAGGCTCAGATCTTAAAAGGGGTACTCCGCTGCCACAGCGTTCAGAATGTTTTGTTTTGAACACTGGGTGCAGCGGCAAGAGGTTGTGATGTCATGGCCAGGCCCCTTGTGATGTCACACCATGCCCCCTCAATGCAAGTCTATGGGAGGGGGCGTGGCGTCCGCCACGCCCCCTCCCATAGACTTGCTTTGAGGGGGCATGGTGTGATGTCACGAGGGGCGTGGCCGTGACGTCATGACCCCTTGCCCACCGCACCCAGCTTTCTAAACGAACACCGGGTGCAGCACAGAGATCTTGGGCATCCCCATGTTGTTCCACTGTTGATAGGTAGAAACAATTTTAAGACCACCCTTGTCCATCATGTCCTCACTTTATAGATAGATGCACGACTACTGGTCGTAATGGGATGGAATGTACTATGTTCATTCTGCCCAAAAGTATCAAGGATACACAAAGACCCCCTGATGATTAACCCTTGCTAGATTGTTGCCTGAAAAAAAAGTGGATGAATAATATTTATAAGGGTGTTTAAAAAATTGTCTCAATAACTCATCAAAACTTATGACTGGTCATAAACCAACATCCCTCTTAACACATCCAGTGTCCATTCCCTCAGTTAACCCGAGATTAATAATTATTTACTATCCCGTATAACAGGTGATAAGGATCTGATTGGTTGGGGTTCTACCAATGGGACCTCCACCAATCTTCTGAGTGGAGTGTTGGTCGAGCATGCATGCTGTTGCTCTGCTCACTTGCTATGGGACTGCTGAAGATAGATAAACACAGTGCTTGGCTATCTTTGGCAGTACCATAGTGAATATAGTGCTTGGCTATCTTTGGCAGTACCATAGTGAATATAGTGCTTGGCTACCTTTGGCAGTACCATAGTGAATATAGTGCTTGGCTATCTTTGGCAGTACCATAGTGAACATAGAGCTTGGCTATCTTTGGTAGTACCATAGTGAATATAGTGCTTGGCTATCTTTGGCAGTACCATAGTGAATATAGTGCTTGGCTATCTTTGGCAGAACCATAGTGAATATAGTGCTTGGCTATCTTTGGTAGTACCATAGTGAATATAGTGCTTGGCTATCGTTGGCAGTACCATAGTGAATATAGTGCTTGGCTGTCTTTGGCAGTACCATTGTGAATATAGTGCTTGGCTATCTTTGGCAGTACCATAGTGAATATAGTGCTTGGCTAGGTTTGGCAGTACCATAGTGAATATAGTGCTTGGCTACCTTTGGCAGTACCATAGTGAATATACTGCTTGGCTATCTTTGGCAGTACCATAGTGAATATAGATCTTGGCTATCTTTGGCAGTACTATAGTGAATATAGTGCTTGGCTATCTTCGGCAGTACCATAGTGAATATAGTGCTTGGCTATCTTCGGCAGTACCATAGTGAATATAGTGCTTGGCTATCGTTGGCAGTACCATAGTGAATATAGTGCTTGGCTATCTTTGGCAGTACCATAGTGAATATAGTGCTTGGCTATCTTTGGCAGTACCATAGTGAATATAGTGCTTGGCTATCTTTGGCAGTACCATAGTGAATATAGTGATTGGCTATCTTTGGCAGTACCATAGTGAATATAGTGATTGGCTATCGTTGGCAGTAGCATAGTGAATATAGTGCTTGGCTATCTTTGGCAGTACCATAATGAATATAGTGCTTGACTATCTTTGGCAGAACCATAGTGAATATAGTGCTTGGCTATCTTTGGCAGTACCATAGTGAATATAGTGCTTGGCTATCTTTGGCAGTACCATAGTGAATATAGTGCTTGGCTATCTTCGGCAGTACCATAGTGAATATAGTGCTTGGCTATCGTTGGCAATAGCATAGTGAATATAGTGCTTGGCTATCATTGGCAGTACCATAGTGAATATAGTGCTTGGCTATCGTTGGCAGTACCATAGTGAATATAGTGCTTAGCTATCTTTGGCAGTACCATAGTGAATATAGTGCTTGACTATCTTTGGCAGAACCATAGTGAATATAGTGCTTGGCTATATTTGGCAGTACCATAGTGAATATAGTGCTTGACTATCTTTGGTAGTACAATAGTGAATATAGTGCTTGGCTATATTTGGCAGTACCATAGTGAATATAGTGCTTGGCTATCTTTTGCAGTACCATAGTGAATATAGTGCTTGGCTATCTTTTGCAGTACCAAACATCAGTGTGGACCTAGCTATAAGTGACTTCATTTTTTTGCTCTGAATGGACCCTGAATGGGTTGGAGCACAATTGACACCACCTAGTCCTGAGAGATCCCATTGACTTGAATAGGGTCAATCGGATTTCCGTATTTTACAGGAGTTGAACGAAGAAAAAGAGAAAACAGGACAACAGATCCATTTACCAAAGCAAAATGTTACATGACAAAAAAAAGTGAAAGTATGGTGAAAGAGTACCCTAAACCAGCTAGTCCTCACCAATGTTCACAGCAGGGTAGATTCACATCTGTACAACGCACATCTGTTTCTAGTATATCACAAATGGATGTGCAAAAGCAAGACCAATTTGGCTTAATGTTGCAATTTTTTTTGTTGTATGCAGAGATTTTTGGATCAAAGGGGTCACCTTATTGAAATCCAACAAGTCCATTAAAGGGGTACTCCAGTGGAAAACTTTTTTTTCTTCAATTGTCTGTTTTATCCCACAGCAACCAATCACAGCTCAGCTTTCATATCTTAAGGAGCTCTTGTAAAGTGAAAGTTGAGCTGTGATTGGTTGCTGTGGGAAAACCCAGACAATTAGGGTTTCAGGCAGATTGATAAATATGGGCCTAGATCTATCTCCAGACCCTATTATGTGTATGGGGCAAGTCTGTAAACATGCTCTGTGACCTTTACAGAGGTCAATTTACATCTACTGATGTCACCTTCTGTAGAGATCATTTTCCAGCAGTCTCCCTCTTATCACAATGGACAGAACAGGTAGACTCAGCTTAGTTTTCGGCCTAGTGATCAGGATTGCAAGATTTTAGGATGGTTTTGTAATATAGATCAGTGGTTTCCAACCAACGTGCCTCCAGCTGTTGCAAAACTATAACTCCCAGTATGCCTGGACAGCCTTTGGCTTTTCCCATTGACATCAATTGGGATTTAAAGGGGTACTCCAGTGGAAACCTTTTTAAATTTTTATTTTCTAAATCAACTGGTGCCAGAAAGTTAAACAGATTTGTAAAATACTTCTATATAAAAATCTTAATCCTTCCAATACTTATTAGCTGCTGAATACTGCAGAGGAAATTATTTTCTTTTTGGAACACAGAGCTCTCTGCTGACATCTCTGTCCATTTTAAGAACTGTCCAGAGTAGGAGAAAATCCCCATAGAAAACATATGCTGCTGTGGACAGTTCCTAAAATGGACAGAGGTGTCAGCAGAGAGCACTGTGCTCGTGATGTCAGCAGAGAGCACTGTGTTCCAAAAAGAAAATAATTTCCTCTGTAGTATTCAGAAGCTAATAAGTACTGGAAGGATTAAGATTTCTTAATAGAAGTAATTTACAAATCTGTTTAACTTTCTGGCATCAGTTAATTTAAAAAATAAAAATTTAAAAAGGTTTCCACTGGAGTACCCCTTTAAATCCCAATTGATGTCCAGGCATGCTGGGATTTGTAGTTTTGCAACAACTGGAGGCACGTTGGTTGGAAACCACTGATCTATATTAGAAAACAATCCTAAAATCTTGCAATCGTTCTGACCACTAGGCCGAAAACTAAGCTGAGACTACATGTTCTGTAATAATAGAGTATGTAGAATGATTTTCCAGACCTACAAGGGGTCAAATCATCTCCCGTTCTCCCAAATCATCTTTGCATACTACCTGTTCTGTCCATTGTGATAAGAGGGAGACTGCTGGAAAATGATCTCTACAGAAGGTGACATCAGTAGATGTAAATTGACCTCTGTAAAGGTCACAGAGCATGTTTACAGACTTGCCCCATACGCAAAATAGGGTCTGGAGATAGATATAGGCCCATATTTATCAATCTGCCTGAAACCCTAATTGTCTGGGTTTTCCCACAGCAACCAATCACAGCTCAACTTTACAAGAGCTCGTTAAGATATGAAAGCTGAGCTGTGATTGGTTGCTGTGGGATAAACCAGACAATGAGGGTTTCAGGCCGATTGATAAACCAGGGCCATTGTGTCTATGTCTGTGGGATTTGCTACAAAGCATACCACTACATGCTGTAAAACAGCCCAGGCAATAATAATATACAATATATTAAATAAATAAATACTACAATCAGAACATAGAAACAAATTAGAAAAAAAGAACATTTCAGTATCTGATTTTAATCAGTTAAAAAATAAAAATAAATTATATATATTAATAATAATAATAATAATAAATAAATAAATATATATATATATATATATATATATATATATATATATATATATATATATGGGCAATACGGCCGAAACAAAAATTTCCTTACAAATAAAAAATTTAAGGGGTACTGTGCTGCTCAGTGTTTGGAACAAACTGTTCCGAATGCTGAAGCCCCCGCTGGGAGCTTGTGATGTCATGGCCCCGCCCCTCATGACGTCACGCCCCCTCAATGCAAGTCTATGGGAGGGGGCGTGACATATGTCACGCCCCCTCCCATAGACTTGCATTGAGGGGGAGTGACGTCACGAGTGGGGCGGAGCCGTGACGTCACAAGCTCCAGCGTTCGGAACAGTTTGTTCCAAACGCTAATCAGCGGAGTGCCCCTTTAAGATATTCATCCTGTTACTGTTTAGGAACAAAAAAAAGAAGACAGACAATCCTGACCGTAGAAGAGATTACGTATATGAATGGCAACGCTAAGCCAAATAGAACTAGTAACCAAAAACAGATCCACCACTCCCTCTCTGTTTTTCACAAAACTTGGCTGGAAAAATGCTGTTTAAAGTCATTGTGACCCCATTGATGGCGCTTCCCATTTTCCTCTAAATGGAGTATGAGGAAGCCAAGCAAATGCTAACAAAAAGTGAGACTGGAAGAAGAACAATTCCACCCTAATAGGAAACGAATTCTGACTGTTCTGCACTATAATGGGCATCAATGACTGGAGACTAAGTGCCAGGAAAAAACATTCTGGGGCACCAGAGCAGTTGTCGCTCTCTTTCCACCACACAATATTTTCCACCAAACATTGTAACCTTTGGCTGACCTCCATGTGTGATCACATAGTAATGCTCTTTTGTCAGATATTTCCTTTTTATGTGTTTTTAGGCACCAAAGATACAACCATACAGCCCTCTAAGAATGTTGAACTATTTGTGAAGTTCCACAACGTTCTCTATGTCTACGTTTAACCCGTGTTAAAAGGGGTACTCCCCTGGAAAACATTTGTTTTTAAATCAACTGGTGCCAGAAAAATAAACAGATTTGTAAATTACTTCTATTAAAAAATCTTAATCCTTCCAGTACTTATTAGCTACTGAGTACTACAGAGGAAATTATTTTCTTTTTGGAACACAGAGCTCTCTGCTGACATCATGACCACAGTGCTCTCTGCTGACATCTCTGTCCATTTTAGGAACTGTCCAGAGCAGCATATGTTTTATATGGGGATTTTCTCCTACTCTGTACAGTTCTTAAAATGGACAGAAATGTCAGCAGAGAGCT
Source organism: Hyla sarda (assembly GCF_029499605.1). NCBI lineage: Eukaryota > Metazoa > Chordata > Amphibia > Anura > Hylidae > Hyla > Hyla sarda. Next base: position 37,437,388 of record NC_079192.1, read on the forward strand.
CTGTGTTCCAAAAAGAAAATAATTTCCTCTGTAGTATTCTGTAAGGATTAAGATTTTTTAAGTAGAAGTAATTTACAAATCTGTTTAACTTTCTGGAACAAGTTGATAAAAAAAAAAAAAGTTTTCCTCTGGAGTACCCCTTTAATTTCCTTTCAGTCTGACCACAGTGCTCTCTGCTGACACCTCTGTTCATTTTAGGAACTGTCCAGAGCAGGATAGGTTTGCTATGGGGATTTTCTCCTACTCTGGACAGTTGCTAAAACGGACAGAGGTGTCAGCAGAGAGCACTGTGGTCAGACTGGTCAGACAGAAAGGAAATTCAAAAAGAAAAGAATTTCATGTGGAACATACAGCAGCTGATAAGTACTGGAAGGATTAAGATTTTTAAATAGAAGTAATTTACAAATCTGTTTAACTTTCCGGCACCAGTTGATATATAAAAATTTTTTTTTCCAGTGGAGTACCCCTTTACTTTTTCCATGTACTTTGATATATTTTATATACTTCCATATGGTGTTTATACAGGTACTATATGACTTCCAATGTATTTCTTAGTTCAATACAAGTCCTCCTTGGTTGTGGTTGAGAAATCCACATTCATCTGGATATAAATAAAAGAATTCAAAGAAATGTCACCAGTGGGTGATGAAACCCTCCTTGGTAAAAACGGAAGTTGATACCAGATCCCCTAAATGTATTAAAGGGGTACTCCACTGGCCAGCGTTCGAAAGTAAATGTTCCTAACGCTGTTTTCGCGCTGTGGGGGCCGGCCATGCCCATTGTGACATCATGGCCACGCTTCCTCAATGAGCGGGCATGACCATGACATCACAAGAGCGTGGCCGACCCCTGCAGCGCGAAAACAGAGTTCGGAACATTTACTTTCGAACGCTGGCCAGTGGAGTACCCCTTTAAGACCCAAACTAGACTCTTTCAATATATATGTAGACACCAGATCAGACTCGAAAATTAAACAGGCAGAAAACACTACGGTCCTCCAAAAAATTTGGCAAAGGTCAAGCCCATAACATAGATAAGGTGCCGCCAATAGGACCAGGCAGGGTCAACACCCATACAGTCAGAGATGGGTGCAGCACGTGCAATCAGAAAGGGAAGGTGTATCTATGTATACAAAGTGGAGGGATGGAAAACCCACACACCATCACAGGGAACGAAGGAAAGTGCCCAGTGTCAGAAATTGGGTGCAAAGTTCAGCTACATACACTGGAAGTGGGGTGCAGTGACGAAAGAGGGGTACATGAGCTAGTAACATACATGGGTGGAGGGCAGCAAACATACAAAGGGTGCGCAGCATCCAGCTACGTACAAAAAAAGTGGAATGCTGCAATAGCACATCTACATACCTTTCCTTGGTGCTCTGTCACAGCTCACTATCCCTGGGGCACATCTGCTGTTCTGTCCTGTAGTCCCTGCACTGAATTGGCGCACACTAAAGTTCCTTAAAAGGGGTACTTCGTTGCCACAACGTTCGGAATGTTTTGCCCTGAACGCTGGGTGCAGCGGCAAGAGGTCGTGACATCATGGCCAGGCCCCTTTTGATGTCACACCATGCCCCCTCAATGCAAGTCCATGGGAGGGGGCGTGGCAGATGGCACGCCCCCTCCCATAGACTTGTATTGAGGGGGTGTGATGTGACGTCATGAGGGGCATGGCTGTGACATCACAACCCCTTACCCACCACACCCAGCGTTCTAAACAAACGCCGGGTGCTGCACAGAGATCGCGGGGGTCCCCAGCTGCAGGATCCCCGAGATCTTTTGAAAAGGGGGATCAGATGTCTAGGGGCGGAGTACCGCTTTTATGTAATTGTCAACAAATGTGCACTCACTACTATAATGGAGATTTCCACCTGATTCACCCCCCTGAAGATCCTGTGCATCGGTAAAACTATATAGCATTGGGTGACCGGGTAAGGAAAGATAAAAATTGGGTGTTTGCCGGTACAACTAAGTGAGTTGACTTGTTTTTATACACGAATACAGTTTGTGAGTTTTCACTGCAAGATTTTCACCCTTATATGGCATTCTACGGATCATGGATAACGCATTCCGGGGCAGCCACCCCCTTCCTCAGAGATTGATCTGAGGAAGATCCTCCAGAGAATGATCTGAGGAAGGGGGTGGCTCCCCCGAAACGCGTCATTTCTGTACTTTTATTGTTTTATTCTCCTAATAAACCACTCCAGTGTTTCGAAAATACCTCTGGCTTGGAACTTGCTTTTCATCATACCAGCAGCGCCACTTCAAGGGTCATTTTTCTTCTCCGCATAATTTCTGTCGGGATTGGTTCACTCCTTTTCCTTGGACCCGGGCTTAGCAGCTGGCTCCTCACATCCTGGCAACCCACATGTTGGTTCTACATGCGAATTTACCTTTCGCTCATGGTAAGCGGCCATTACCTAAGGGCGATTGCAGCCTAAGGACGGTGCATGTCACTTATATATCCATCTATTGTTTGAGGTAACACACAAGGTGCCCCCCTTTGGTCTCCTTTTTCTTTTATCTCCAGGTATAATGGAAAAGATGGAAGGCTGGAAAAGTGATCACCCAATGCCTGATCGGGCATGCAGAGCGGATGGAGCACTAGCCGAGTGGGAAAAGTCACCCAGGATCATTGTAGACATGAAATGACAACAGGAAAAATTGCTCCTTGATGTTTCCAGCCACAACACAACCTTAGAGATTCAAAAACACCACGAACTGCCGTAGCCGTAAATCATCATTTGTAGGACACTTTGCTACCCATCGCGCAAAATATAGTCTAGGAGAACATACATAGAACTACATATCCTATCGGGCTATGAATTCTTTAACAGCTGTCATTAATCCCAAGAAGCAGGAAATACGAAGCGTATGGGGAAGACTAAATGAGCCACACGCAGGTCAATCATTATGATCCAGGGATCACAACATCAGATGTCAAAGTAATATTTTCAGAAACACTTGACCTTATAATGTAGAAGGTGCTCCAGGCAGATCTCAGCCTCTTCAACCCAAGGAGACACTTAACAGAGCTGAGAAAAAGCTATATCCAGAGGGAAAGTTGTCATTTTAAAGAGCAACTTCAGTCTCAACGGATATCAATGGTGCGATAAACATTCCTTAAATATATCAAAGGTCAATTCAAAGACCTGTGACTTGCATTGCTGTCTATGAGACGGCGCATTTCTGTGTGGTCCTAGCGCCGGCATGTTCTGCCGATATTCTGCCGTCTGTGGAAAAAGCCGCACGGAAAAGCTATGTTCGCACGGGAGAGTTCGCACAGGCAATTCCCATGACCGTGTTCACCGCCAAAACATGTCGGAGCTAGGATCGCTTGTAAATGAGCCATGTCATAGACGGGAATGCATTTCCAAGTGGATTCCGCAGAATGAAACAACATGTCTGTTCTTTCTGCGGACACCGAAATTTGAATTTCCGTGCCAGATGTTTCAGGCGTGGAAATTCTGCTATGTGAACAGAGCTGCAGAATTCCATTGAAATCAATGGGACTCTGCTGCTGTATCTCCGCATTGTAATTCCACACCAAAATTCTGCCGTGTGAACACAGCCTTCGAGTTCAAAATGGATCCCGATTATTTTCCTGAGTAATCTCTGGTGCGCCCCGCCCCCTCCCATAGACTTGCATTGAGGGAGCGGAGTTGTGACATCACGATACTCCGGCCCCGTGGTCGTCACACTCGGAGCCTCCAGCGCTGTGGAGAGCTCACAAAAGTGGGTGCAGAATGACAGATTGTGGGGGTCCCCTATCCTTTGTGAGCTTTGTGACCAAGGACGTGTATACATGTCCTTGGTCGTTAACCAGTTAAAAATCAGACAATGGCCCTTATTTACTAAGAATGTTGTGTAGGTTTCTTTGTGGGTTTTAATTCCCTACAATTTATTTTCCACGGTATTTACTAAGGTTTCCCTACATTTTGCTTTTTTTTTTGCTCTGATCTGTCGGGTTTTCCTCAGCTTAAATCCACCACATTTTACGTGGAAACCTAAATATGTTGGGTTTTTGCGAAAATGTCTGGAACACGCCCCTTTTCGTAGACCACGCCCCCTTTTCCTGGCGGCCACACTCCTTTTTCGGGTTTTCTTAGCAAAATGGAGAGTTAGTTGGGGTTTTTTCAATTGTGACGCAAATTCTGGCGCAAAATCTGGCACAGACAGAATTTCTGGCGCAATGTGACAGAATCTGGTGCACAACCCGAGAAAACATGTCGAGTTTGCAATAGTAAATGAGGGCCATTGTGATTTTATGGATTTTTTTTTCTCATTCTGTCTCTCATAGTTGAGGTATACCTATAATGAAAAATACAGGCCTCTCATCTTTTTAAAGGGGTTGTGCGCTGCCCTGCCTTTCGGTGCTCCGCTCGCAGCGTCCGGAAGTTAATTACTCCGAACGCTGTGTGCGGGCTTCCGTGTTCGCGGCCGCCCCCTCGTGACGTCACGTCCGCCCCCTCAACGAAAGTCTATGGGAAGGGGGCGCGACGTCACGAGGGGGCGAACACGGAAGCCCGCACACAGCGTTCGGAGTAATAAACTTCCGGACGCTGCGAGCGGAGCTCCGAAAGGCAGGGCAGCGCACAACCCCTTTAAGTGGGAGAACTTGCACAATTGGTGGCTGACTAAATACTTGTTTGCCCCACTGTATGTCTTAGAGTAGCTCTCCTTACCTGACATAGACTTAGACATGGACTCCAGACTCCTTGAGATTTGTTTCTAACAGTAAATAAAAGTAACATGTTACCTGCAGCCCAGGTTTCTGTGCTTTGCACAAACCACAGCGAGGAGAACTTAGCTGACATGCAGAACACCCCGGGCTGTTTAATGTGTTGGCAATCAAGATTTGACCTTAAATATAAAGCTGGCGAAGGCTCTGACACCTCTTTATGTGACTGATTTATCCCTTAGATCAGCGCGCTCCCTCGCTGTGATGTACGGAGGCATTTCTAGATAAAATAAGAGGGGGAATTACCACCAGCACAATGTGATGAGGGGATGTGAAGAGACACGAGGACACAAAGAACACAGGGACGGGTAGGGAGAGGATATTTACAGGAATGGAGAGACTGGGAATTCAAGAGAGGACAACTATGAAGACTTTAGGGGTAATTCACTTTTATGACACACATTTCAAGATGTGCACACAGTATATTATTACCTTTACCATGGGAAACAGTCCTTTGGACAGGTAACAGTCCGATGGACATAAGGTGACAATCCTACTGGGCACCATTTTGTAGCATTTGCCAGATGCTTGCATTTCCCATTATAGAAATTGGGAAAATCTGACTACTCTTAAAGGAGTACTCCACTGGGATTTTTTTTTTTTTTTTTATCAACTGGTGCCAGATACAGAACTGGTGCCAGTTTACAGATTTGTAAATTACTTCTATTTTAAAATCTTAATCCTTCCAGTACTTGTCAGCTGCTGTATGATCCACAGGAAGTTCTTTTCTTGTTGAATTTCCTTTCTGCCTGACAGTGCTCTCTGCTGACACCTCTGGACAGTACTTAAAATGGACAGAGGTGCCAGCAGAGAGCACTGTGGTCAGACAGAAAGGAAATTCAAAAAGAAAAGAACTTCCTGTAGTGCTGGGTGGTATACCAGTTCATATCAGATACCGAAATTTTTGTCCTGCACGATATGAATTTTTCCCCATAGCGCAATACCAGTTGGGCCCCTCCCACTCGGGAGTGAATGATCAACCCAGCGCTGCGCTGTCCGACATTCAGGAACTAATCATATGTGACCCGCGAGCGCTGTTCTGCTTCAACCCCCCTCCAATTATCAGCGCTTCGCTGTCCCCATTGGGGAACTAATCACATGTCACCCGCAAGTGCTGCCCTCCTCGTCCTCCTGTTTGTTGCGGCCGCCGGTGCTGGAACTCTGTACTGTACGTTGTATCCCTATGCCCGGGCTGCAAAAGATGAACAAAATAAACTTTAACTCACTTTCCCCCGAGCCATCAGCCTATCACCGGCCGCAGCGATGTTCCACCTCGGCCGTTGATAGGTTGAGCGCACTGTCATGTAAGAAGCCGGCTTTTTATATGACAGTGCGCTCAAGCTATCACCGGCCGAGGCGGAACATCGCTGCGGCCGGTGATAGGCTGATGGCTCTCCAACATTCCCGTCCCCAGGACGCAGGTGAGGCCGGTACCTGACCAACGGGGAAGGTGAGTTAAAGTTTTTTTTGTTTATCTTTTGCAGCCCGGGCATAGGGATACAGCGTACAGTACAGATTTCCAGTGCCGGCCGCCCGCAACAACAGGAAGACGAGGAGGGCAGCGCTTGCGGGTAACATATGATCAGTTCCCCGATGGGGACAGCGCAGCGCTGTGCTGATAATTCATTGGGGGGGGGGGGGGTTGGAGAAGCAGAACAGCGCTTGCGGGTCACATGATTTGGGGGGGGGGGAGAAGTACAGTTATATACCGTGGAACCGCCATAAAATTACAAAAATACTGTGATACACATTTTTGGTCATACCGCCCAGCTCTAACTTCCTGTGGAGCATACAGCAACTGTTAAGTACTGGAAGGATTCAGATTTTTCATAGAAGTAAATTTCAAATATGTTTAACTTTCTGGTACCAGTTGATATAAAACACATTTTTTTTCCAGTGGAGTACCCCTTTAAATCAGAAGATTCATCCTTCTACTAGAAAACTGGACAACCCTTTCCAGTTTATGGATCTTCTAGCAATGAACAGATCACAAATGATACCAATGGGATGAAGCCCCTCAGTAATAAAGTTTGATCACTAAGGGAAGAAAGAAAGAAATTAAGCATTATAAGGGATTCGCATTTTACACGCTATCCTCAATGGTAAAGAGTGGAGTCTTGGGCAGGAAAACAGTACTTGGGGTAAGTGGTTGTCTAAGGCAAGCAACCCATTCATTTAAAGATTAGGGTATGGTTTGTGGTATTGGGCTATAGATCAGCCCCTAATGTATGGCTTGAGGTGTTGAGCTTCAGACCATTGTTATGAACATTTAGCATGTTCTCTTGGGCTATAGGCTACCAATGTGCAAATATAATTTGTGCTCCTAGGCTATAGACTACCACTGGATGGCTCCTAGTCCTGGGCTAAAAGTCACCATTCAATTTGTATATCCTTTGGTCTTGCTCTTTAAACCATCATTTTAAATGTATGGCTTGTAGTCCTATGCTTTAGATCACTATTGTAAATATCTGGCTTTGAATCCTCAGTAGAGATGAGCGAACTTACAGTAAATTCGATTCGTCACGAACTTCTTGGCTTGGCAGTTGATGACTTTTCCTGCATAAATTAGTTCAGCTTTCAGGTGCTACGGTGGGCTGGAAAAGGTGGATACATTCCCAGGAAAGAGTCTCCTAGGACTGTATCCACCTTTTCCAGCCCATCGGAGCACCGGAAAGCTGAACTCATTTATGCAGGAAAAGTCATCAACTGCCGAGCGGAGAAGTTCGTGACGAATCGAATTTACTGTAAGTTCGCTCATCTCTAATCCTCAGCTAAAGACCACCAATATATATGTAGGGCAGCGTTTCCCAACCAGGGTGCCTCCAGCTGTTGCAAAACTACAACTCCCAGCATGCCCGGACAGCCGTTGGCTGTCCGGGCATGTTGGGAATTGTAGTTTTGCAACAGCTGGAGGCGCTCTGGTTGGGAAACACTTATGTGCCATTATGAATGTAGGTGTGGTGCGCCAATGGGGGGTGAAAATGAGGTGTATGGGGCAGATGTTGAAGCCCAGGGGCAGATGGTGCTAACCCCTAAATGTTTGTGACGCCAGGGCGTGGTATTACCAAGAACCACCCGAACGGTAGCACCGCTAGTCCTAGTTAGGCAGGGCAAATAAGAGTCCGAGGCCAGGTCAGAGTTAACGGTAGCTTTACTGAGGTAGACAGATGGTACAGTCTTTACAGCTCGGCCAGGATTCTAGACAAGTGATCAGTAACACGAGACCTCGCAGCTTGCTGGGACTTGCAGTGACTTTGACAGGCTTTAGCGCAGCCACACTGACTATAATAGACTTGACTGAAGATAGTGACAGCAGACAGAGATGACTTACTGACTTGTGGCTGTAATTTAGGCTTGAGGCCTTCAGATGTGCTGGACACTGGCTCTGAGACGTCTGGACTGGACTTGACCTCAGCAGAAAGTGAGAGCAAAAGAGAGATTGTAGTACCTCCCCCTCTTATAAAGGGGGGCTGAGAAAGGAGCCCATAGGCTAGCTGCAGGTCATCTGGTCACCTGGTGCTCTCTGGGTAACCAAATATGTGACAACCATTATCATGTGACTAATAACCATGTGACCATAACAAAGGTCCTTTACATATAATATACAATTATACAGATTATAGGGGTACAGTGCAGGTGAGCCCTGGGGACGTGCAGGGACTCAAGCTGATAGGACTGTTAGATGCATATCCCGTACTGGGACATCACATAGGGCTTTAGGTCCTAGATTAAAAACAATCACTAAATGGATGGCTTGGGTTAAAAGTATGTAACCCATATGTACTTAAAGGTTCATTTGTTATTAAATATGGAAGACAACGGTCATTGTACAAAGAATAACCAACATGAAACCTGGTGAGATGTAGAGCTTTACTGGTCATAGGAAGCAGTCGATGCATACCCATTCTGCGTAGCTTTGTTCTTGCATAATTCTAAGAGTTGTCTAAAATTTGGGACCATGTGTGACCAACCTACCAATGGAGCAAGGTTTTGTGAGGAGGCTCATAGGATTCTTGTATAAAATAACAATAAGGCTACAAACGAAAATGTGTTCACAAAATAGAATTTAAGACGAGACGCATACAATTGAGGTTAGTGAATGTTTATAGGGTAGCTCCCACCATCCGTTTTTTTTTCTGTCCCTGCCTATTGCCCATCTATCCCTAACCCCCTCCTTGCCTTTACATTTTTTTTTTACTATATTAAAATGGCTTTTTGTCTGCCTGGTAGTGTGCTCACTACCAGGCAGACTTCCCTAGCAGGCACAGGCACAACGTCACTGATGCCTGCTGGGGCCGACACTTCCGCCCTTAGTTTACCATACAGGGTGCCTCCAGCTGTTTCACCACTACAACTCCCAGCTTGCCCTGACATCTATTGGCTGTCAGGGCATGCTGGGAGTTGTAGTGGTGAAACAGCTGGAGGCACCCTGTGGTGAAAACAATAACTTTGTTAGCGCAGCGGTGCTACCCCGAACCCCGCTCCCCCCCCCCAATTCCTCTAGTGCAGAGCAGCGGCGGTGCTCCCCCCGACCCCCCCCCCCCCCATACCTCTAGTGCAGAGCGGCATGTAGATACTGGGAGGTGGGACCGGCGTGTCAAGCCAGGGAGCCAATGCGCTCTCAGCGCTCGCTCCCCCCTGTCTGATTGACAGGCAGGGAGAAAACGCACGCTGAATGAATTAGGACCAATGCCAGGTCTGCATCAGCCTGCAGCCGGCCACTAGGAGGGAGATCCCTAGTGGCCGGTTTTCAACATTAAAATAAACTATTTTAATGAAAAAAAAAATGTATAGGTTTATATTAGAGATATGTTGTAGTACATAAGTACTACAACATGTAAAAAGAAAAGCTTGGTGACGGTGCCCATTAAAAGGGGTATCCCAGGAAAGTTAAACAGATTTGTAAATTACTTGTATTAAAAAATCTTAATCCTTCCAATAATTATCAACTGCTGAAGTTGAGTTGTTGTTTTCTGTCTGGCAACAGTGCTCTCTGCTGACATCTCTGCTTGTCTCGGGAACTGCACAGAGTAGAAGAGGTTTGCTATGGGGATTTGCTTCTAGTCTGGACAGTTCCCGAGACAGGTGTCATCAGAGAGCACTTAGACAGAAAAGAACAACTCAACCTCAGCAGCTCATAAGTACTGAAAGGATTAAGATTTTTTAATAGAAGTCCTTTACAAATCTGTTTAACTTTCTGAGCCAGTCGATATATAAAAAAAAAAAAGTTTTTTTCCTGGATAACTCCTTTAAGAGGGCATTGTCCCAGACAATCCTCCAGATAGAAGGATCTTCTTACAGATGCGGAGCATGAAATCCTATTATTCCACACATAAAAAGGCTGATGTGCACAGAAAATCATCTCTTCCCTGTATATCTACAGCTCAGTGACCCACTTTTAGGCATAGCGGTGCCTGGATGAGTCATAGATGACATCGGTGACCCTATCTATTATAGCTATTGTCTCGTGTGCGATCTCTGACCAGCTAACCTGTCGTTTCACAATGAAGCCGTGTTATCTCCAGGATAATGTACATTTTCTGAGCTTTGTCTCAGTGTTATATTTATACAGACATGGACATAGAGGACCGCGTTTAAGAACTTATTTTTTTCCAGTTAGTCACACAGCCCCAACATATTCTGCACAGCGGTATAAATTGATCCACATCCTTAGCGGGGTTTTCCATTTACACACAGATACATGTCGATAGACTCTTTTAAGAAGGTTAATTTTTAATTTTTTTATTTTTGTGTAATTCCACCAGATAAAATTGTGGTATACTCTATCGTATGGCACATGGACTTCGTATGGGTCCATAATACTGATTCCCAAAGCAGAGGTGGGAAACGATTTCTTGGTGCCCAAGGCTTCCAATATCTCCTCTTAATTTTAGAATGAAATTGGGAAACCATGAGCCGCCATTCAACTAGAACATGCTGTCTTTGCATTAAAGGGGTACTCCGGTGGAAAACATTTTTTTTTTTTTTTTTTTTATCAACTGGTGCCAGAAAAAAAACAGATTTGTAAATTACTTCTATTAAAACATTTTTACCCTTCCAGTACTTTTTAGCAGCTGTATGCTACAGAGGAAATTATTTTCTTTTTGAATTTCTTTTTTGTCTTGTCCACAGTGCTCTCTACTGACAAATGATGCCCATATCAGGAACTGTCCAGAGCAGGAGAAAATCCCCATAGCAAACCTATGCTACTCTGGACAGTTCCTGACACAGACAGAGGTGTCAGCAGAGAGCACTGTGGACAAGACAAAAAAGAAATTCAAAAAGAACAGAATTTCCTCTGTAGCATACAGCAGCTGATAAGTACTGGAAGGAACAAGATTTTTTACAGAAGTAATTTACAAGTCTGTTTAACCCCTTAAGGACTCAGCCCATTTTGGCCTTAAGGACTCAGACAATTTAATTTTTACATTTTCATTTTTTCCTCCTCGCCTTCTAAAAATCATAACTCTTTTATATTTTCATCCACAGACTAGTATGAGGGCTTGTTTTTTGCGCGACCAGTTGTCCTTTGTAATGACATCACTCATTATATCATAAAATGTATGGCGCAACCAAAAAACACTTTTTGTGGGGAAATTAAAACGAAAAACGCAATTTTGCTAATTTTGGAAGGTTTTGTTTTCACGCCGTACAATTTCTGGTAAAAATGACATGTGTTCTTTATTCTGAGGGTCAATACGATTAAAATGATACCCATTATTATATACTTTTATATTATTGTTGCGCTTAAAAAAAATCACAAACTTTTTAACCAAATTAGTACGTTTATAATCCCTTTATTTTGATGACCTATAACTTTTTTATTTTTCCGTATAAGCGGCGGTATGGGGGCTCATTTTTTGCGCCATGATCTGTACTTTTTTTTGATACCACATTTGCATATAAAAAACTTTTAATACATTTTTTATAATTTTTTTTTAAATAAAATGTATTAAAAAAGTAGGAATTTTGGACTTTTTAAATTTTTTTTCGTTCACGCCGTTCACCGTACGGGATCATTAACATTTTATTTTAATAGTTCGGACATTTACGCACGCGGCGATACCAAATATGTCTATAAAAAATGTTTTTTACGCTTTTTGGGGGTAAAATAGGAAAAAACGGACGTTTTACTTTTTTATTGGGGGAGGGGATTTTTCACTTTTTTTTTACTTTTACTTTTACATTTTTTTACATTTTTTTTTACACTTGAATAGTCCCCATAGGGGACTATTCATAGCAATACCATGATTGCTAATACTGATCTGTTCTATGTATAGGACATAGAACAGATCAGTATTATCGGTCATCTCCTGCTCTGGTCTGCTCGATCACAGACCAGAGCAGGAGACGCCGGGAGCCGCACGGAGGAAGGTGAGGGGACCTCCGTGCGGCGTTATGAATGATCGGATCCCCGCAGCAGCGCTGCGGGCGATCCGATCGTTCATTTAAATGGCGAACTGCCGCAGATGCCGGGATCTGTATTGATCCCGGCACCTGAGGGGTTAATGGCGGACGCCCGCGAGATCGCGGGCGTCGGCCATTGCCGGCGGGTCCCTGGCTGCGATCAGCAGCCGGGATCAGCCGCGCATGACACGGGCATCGCTCCGGTTATGCTCAGGACGTAAATGTACGTCCTGGTGCATTAAGTACCACCTCACCAGGACGTACATTTACGTCCTGCGTCCTTAAGGGGTTAACTTTCTGGCTCCAGTTGATAAAAAAAAAGTGTCTTCCACCAGAGTACCCCTTTAAATGTTTGTGCCCCCCCCATTCCAAAGGCTCCTTATGCTGCTGCCTACCTTGCCTAGTTGTAGCCCTAGTACAGTATACTGAAGAAGAGCAACAATATGTTGAGTTGAGAGGTTGTTTCATAGCTGGATTTCCCTTCTCCTGGACAAGATCTAATGGCGTCACTCGTGAAACAGAAGAAGGATCGGTGGTCCAAATTTATCTGCACAAACCATCATCATTTCATAAAAATTATACGAAGTAATGCCATGTGTTACGAAATATCATCAATGTCTTATAAGGTCATAGGGTTCCAAACAAAAATGTTGGCAAATAGTTAGGGCAAACAAGTAATGTCCTGTATCCTGGCATATAATTTAGAACTCTCTTATAAAACGTGGCCCGGGCATGACCAGGGTGAACTAGTCTGCTCAGGTCAGAGCTCTGCACTCAAGTGCATCTGTGTTATTTACTCCAAACTCAATTTCGACTTAAAATCTGATTAAAAGTACTAAAGGAAAAAGCAAAATATGGGTGTACAGTGTACTGTCAAACCACTGCTGGTCATACTGCCAAGCCTTGTGTCTGAAAACTAGGTTATTAAAGAAGTTCTACATGACAAACCCACCAAAAAGAGCTGTAGCTTCTAAAGAGTTGGCACACTCTCCATAATAATAATCATTTTATTTATACAGCGCCTACAGATTCCGCAGTGCTTGTTAAAAGCTGGGCCACAAGCTGACAAGACCATCCTAAGAACAGCACTCTCATGGACTGCTATATCATCATGCTGTAAGAACTTCATCTTTTGTTTTCTGAACTTGTCTTGCTAAACTATATAGTCAGCACTGTGATACCTTTTATCAGATTAAATGTTTAATTAATCAGCTCTGGTCTTTGATCTCTAACTATATGAGCTCACCTTTCTGAAGAAGGCTCTGGTGAAACACGTTTATCTAAGGGTTAATTTGGTGACTTGCTGGGACTTGTAGTGGATACCCAGAGGTCTGGCGGCTTTAACCCTTGCACCATAACACTCTCTCTAATGTCTTGGCTGGACCAATAGGGTGTGATTGTGACAACTGAATTTCAATAACCGCTTGGCCCCACTGGAACAATCTGTTCTGAACGCTGTAGCCGGAGGCTCGTGACGTCATAGCCACCCCCTCAATGCAAGTCTATGGGAGGGGGCTTGACTGCTGTCACGGCCCCTCCCATAGACTTGCATTGAGGGGGCGGGGCTATGATGTCACGAGCTCCCGACACTGGCTCCAGCATTCAAAACAGTTTGTTCTAAACGCTGAGCAGCGGAGTACCCCTTTAAGGGTGCATTCACACCATATTTTTGCAATACAGTTCCCGTATACGTTTTCTATGGGAAAACCGTATGGAACCGTATTGAATTGACTGTATGCATTGACTCTCCATAGAAAACCGTATGCCAAAAGATGCATCAGGTTGTGTCCGTTTTGCATCCTGTACGGTTTTGTCAGTTTTTTCCCTGTACCCAAAACCGTAGTCTACCACGGTTTTTTGTCCGGGTGAAAAACTGTATTAAACCGTATACGTTTTTTTTTTTTTTTACATGGGAATCAATGGGAACCGTACAGAACTGTATGTGCGTACGGTTCCATCCGGTTTTCACGATACGGTTTTTGACTTTGCAGAGTTTTTTTTTCTTAGAATTTCAATCAAACAAGTGAAACTTTATTCAAAATGGAGTGAAAAGTTAAAAACGTATACGTTTTTTTCTTAAAAAAACGGATGCAACCGGACATAATTTTTCAAACCATATACGGTTTTTAACTGTATACGGATTGAAATTTGTACACACGTTTTGATACAGTTTAGTCCGGTTTTGAGGAATCCTTTTTTCCATTAAAAACCTGATACGGGAACTGTATTGCAAAAACGTGGTGTGAATGCAGTAGTATTCAGAATTTGTCCTCATGATCAGTCGATCACCATGGGTCCTGCTTCTATAACCCACGGAGATCAGCTGTTATTACCTGGAGTAGTCGTGGGTCAGGAAAATGTAGTATTACTTTCCAGTCAAGCAAATTAAAGGCCATCCGTGTAGTACATCGTCAATAGGCCAGCTCCACTAGAAGGGAGACTTTTTTTTCCCTTTCTCCTTTGCTAAATCCAACATGGCCAATCCCTCTCTCCCCCAACACGGCACTGGGGGAGACTAGGAAGGTCCCCATACACATTAGATGAATGGCCATCTTAAAGGGATAGCCTGGCAAAAAAAAAAAAGTAAAATCTGGTCAGGGAGGGGGTTAGTATAAATCAAAAGAAAAACAAACAAACAGTCTCTTACCTTCCTTGGTCCCACGCCGTTGCTCGCTGTTCAGCGCTACCGGGTTTGAGGATATTCTGCCTCAACCCCTGATTGGTTGAGGAGGCATGTGACAAAATGTCCTTAAACTAAAGAGAGTCTGACAGCGGGGAGCGGGGCTCCATTATACCGAGGAAGGGAAGACAGCTTTTTTTTTTCCCTGACCAGTTTTTTGCTTGCCAACCCATTCAATGGTGCGAACTTTATTAATTACAGGTGGATTGGTTGCTAATAAGGTGCTGACTGACAGCACCATAAAAAATGCTTTGTTAGACAGTGTAACCCTAGCAACCAGTCTGTCTCATATCATTCCCATGCTAAACTGATAGGGTGCCAATAGCAGAGAAAAGAAAAAGCAGCTTGCATCATCCATCTCAGTCTGCATTATTAATCATATTTTAAAAATCTATTTGGGCGGGGCGAGGGGGGGGGGGGGTTGATTCCTTAAATTATTGGCAATTATTAATTTAAACTAATTTGTGTAAATAACGGATCACATCATGTCCAGGCCTATAACGGATGCTAATGATGAATATATGAATTTCCCAAATGTTACAAACTTAGATTAATAAAAAAAAAAAAAAAGAAAAGACATCACGCACCTGTTCGTTCAACCAGATTTACCATGCAAATTCTCCTAAATGTATTCATGAAAACGCTGCCTTAAAGATGAAAGAGAGAAAGCCGATAAAAGCGAAAATGAGAATGCAGAAGAGATTGGGACATGGAGGGCTATAGTAAAAGGTGCGGAGGGAAAACGACTGTACGGCGGAAGAAATATAGGGTTCTACATGGGATAAAAGGTTAAAAACGGGGAAAGCAGAGAAGAGGTAGGAAGGATAAGGGAGCCGGTGACCAGATGACCCGCAGTTGGCCTATGGGCTCCTTGCTCAGCCCCCTTTATAAGGAAGGGAGGAGCTGCAATCTGCCTCTTTGCTCTTTTACCACACTTTCTGCTGAGGTCAAGTCCAGTCCAGACGTCTCGGAACCAGTGTCCAGCACATCTGGAGGCCTCAAGCCTAACCAGCAGCCACATGTCAGTAAGTCAAGTCATCTCTGTCTGCTGTCACTATCTTCAGTCAAGTCTATTACAATCAGCGTGGCTGTACTAAAGTCTGTCAAAGTCACTGCAAGTCCCAGCAAGCTGCGAGATCCCCTGTGTTACTGATCATCTCTCTGGGATCCTGGCCGAGCTGTAAAGACTATTTCCATCTGTCTACCTCAGTAAAGCTACCGTTAACCCTAACCTGGCCATGGACTATTATTTGCTCTGCTTAAACTAGGACTAGCAGTGCTACCGTTCGGGTGGTTCTCTGTTAAAACCACGCCCTGGCGTCACGAACACGACGGGGTTAACAACACCTGCCCCTGGGCTTCTCTAAAGCATAGCCATTAGATCCAACAAAATTTTTTTTTTTTAAATATATCACTCAGTACCTAATCCTGACCATGTACATCTAATTTGTATTTGTCTAGCACCTTTATTTTTATTTTTTTAACTTAGCTCACTAGTCTGAATTCCTCTCAAAGGGAGGGGGCGTGGCCTCACTGTGCAGGTCTCCGCCCCCTCCCTCAGTATGCTGTCTGCTCACATCTCCCCTAGCATTAGCAAAACTACAACTCCCAGCTTGTCCTCACTGACAGTAGCGGGACACAAGGTGACAGTGGGAGGATTTTTCCTCCAGCTGTAATCCCTGCTCTCACAGCTGTCAATCAAGGAAGTGTGTCCATGACATAGGTGATGACGCATGGACACAGCAGGACTAGTATGTGTCCAAGCAAGCGGGGGGGGGAAATTTTCTAATGAAAGGAATTGCAAAACCTATTGGTTATACATGCTTTACAACATATGAAAAGTTTTTGTATCTGAATGTGCCCATTTAAGAAAAAAAGCATTGAGTACTGAGAAGATATTCTGACGTATGTTACGGCTCTGCTATTATACACGGCAGACAACTGTGTATAGGACATTGAATCGCAACAATATAGAAATGATAGCATCCAGGAGCATTACAGAAACAGTAGGGGCAGAGTCATATTTAGGCGTTCTTCTCTCAAGTCAACCATTCACTTTGCTGCCATAGTCGTGCATATAAATAACGCGGCTACATTAAAGCAGCTTGTCGGGCCCGTCTGGCTCCTACATGTGTGTCATTACACAATGATGTGACTAGAATTTATCATAGTCTGTATTTTTCCATATGTTACAGTGATATTGCTATAATATATGAAGCTAGGTTCACACCACGTTTTGCTACATTTGATATACACCTTTAATAACCTACAGCAGTGGTCTCCAAACTGTGGCCCTCCAGATGTTGCCAAACTACAACTCCCAGCATGCCCGGACAGCCAACGGCTGTCCGGGCATGCTGGGAGTTGTAGTTTTGCAACAGTTTGGGGACCACTGTGTACAAAAACCTATCCACTGATTTCTATTGACTAATGTATGCATAGTGCATACATTTGCCTACTTTTTACACACGACTGCGTTCACACGGCCGTCTAGACCCGTCCCGTTCTTCTCCCGTCAAAAATAAAAATTGACTTAAAAAAAAAAAATGGACGGACGTTATCCGTTTTCATCCGTTATTGTTCAGTTAATTAACCAAAAAAAAATTTTTTTTTGTTCTGAGCATGCTCAGAAGTAAAAACAGATCAAAACGGGTAGAAAAAAAACGGATGACATTAAAAGGATCATCCATTTTCCATAGACTTCAATGTTAAATTTACCGTATCCGTTTCTTCGTTTTGTTTTGTTTATGACGAAAGAAAAATGACTGCATGTGCCATTTTTTCTGCCGTCAAAAAACGGAAATGAGCAAGCGCAGACTGGTACATACGGATGTAAACGGATTGTAAAAAAAATCCCATTGACATGAATGGGATTTTTTTAAAACCATTTTTAATCCGTTTACAGCCTGCAAGAACGGAACCGAAACGGGGTAAAAAAAAAAAAACGGGGACAGGAGGCCGTGTGAACGCACCCTAATAAGGAAAAAGAGAGGGTGGGTGGCTACACACTAAAATGATAGGTGTCCAAACTGTGCCCAGGTACTGAGTTGCACTGTACCGCTAGTGTCAAATAACAGTATACGAAATAAAAAAGGGGTATTCAGACCTCAAGGAACAGTTGGTAGAATAAAGGTACTAAAATTTAAAATATGGCTAGAGATGTGGCTGGTTTTATAATACGTCTTTTATTAATAGATCAATACAGTGTGGGTCTGAGCAGGGCAGCACATGTATATATTTATAAAACTCAATGGCCCTCATTTACTATTGCGCCAGAAATTGTGTCTGCGCCAGATTGTGCGTCAGAATTTGCACCAGAATTGAAAATACCCAACTAACTCTCCATTTTGCCAAGTAAACCCAAAAAAGGGGCGTGGTTGCCAGGAAAAGGGGCATGGTCTCTGAAAAGGGGCGTGTTTCCAACATTTTCACAAAAACCCAACATATTTACTAAGGTTTCCACATAAAATGTGGTGGATTTGAGCCGAGGAAAACCCGACAGATCAGAGCATGTGTAAAAAAAAGCAAAATGTAGGGAAAGTGGAAAATGTAGGGAAACCTTAGTAAATACTGTGGGGAAAAAACTGTAGGGAATTAAAACCCACAAAGAAACATACACAACACTCTTAGTAAATAAGGGCCAATGTGTGTGTGTGTGCATATGTATGTACGTATGTGTGTATGTATGTGTGTATGTGTATGTGTGTATGTATGTGTGTATGTATGTGTGTATGTATGTGTATGTATGTGTATATATGTGTATGTATGTGTGTATGTATGTGTGTGTATGTATGTGTGTATGTGTATGTATGTGTGTGTATGTATGTATGTATGTATGTATGTATGTATGTGTGTATGTATGTATGTATGTGTGTATGTATGTATGTTCCAGAATCATGTCTAAACGGCTAAAGATAACATGAAACTTGGCCACATGTTACTTATATGTCAACAACAAACATAGGATAGGTGATTTAACCCTTACTCACCCCCATGTGCCAGGGGCAGGGTTTTTGTTTAAAGTCCCATACAAGTCTATTGGAAATATATGTTACTGCATAACTTCCAAACGGCTGGAGATATTTCCATAATACTTGGTCAAATGTTACCGATATGTCCACTTAAAATATAGGATAGTTAATTTAACCCTTAACTTACCCCCATTTGCGAGGGTCGGGGTTTTGTTTAAAGTCCCATGCAAATCAATGGGAAATGTATGTTCCCGCATAACTTCCGTACGGCTGGAGATATTTCAATAATACCTGATACACATATTACTTATATGTCAAATAAAAATATATAATAGTTAAATTGACCCTTACCTACACCCTTATACAAAAGATGGGTTTTTATTTCAAGTCCCATGCGAGTTTATGGGACTTCCAGTACCTTACTCCACAAGCTCCGCTCTGCATCTCCTGGTGAATGTGTCAGTCCGGCTTGCAAGCCACACTCCATCTCACAAAGACATGCCCACATTTAAGCCCCACCCCTTTTATTATCTACCCTTTTTGTGCATCGGTCTGGCTTGCAAATCACGCCCAGTCCCACAAAGCCACGTCCCCTTCTATTTTCAGCTTACAATATCATCATCACAAATCAGTCCCACCTGTGGACAGGTTATGAAGAAGGGAAATAAGGACGGGATATGAGATTGAGATATGAGGTCGGGATATGAGGATGGGATATAAGGACGGTATATGAGGTCGGGATATGAAGACAGAATAGGAGGATGGGATATGAGGTCAAAATAGGAGGACGGGAAATGAGGTCGAGATAGGAGGTCGGGATATGAGGATGGGATATGAGGTTGAGATAGAAGGATGGGATATGAGGTTGGGATATGAGGACGAGATAGGAGGACGAGATAGGAGGACGAGATAGGAGGACGAGATAGGAGGACGGATAGGAGGTCGGGATATGAGGTTGGGATAGGAGGACGGGATATGAGGTTGAGATATGAGGACGGGATAGGTCGAGATATGAGGACGGGATATGGGGTTGGGATATGACAACAATATATGAGGATGGGATATGAAGTCAAAAGCTTCCTCCTTTCTTGATTTTGCTCCCCAACAAGGATTAGGAAGGAAAAACCGGGCAATGCTGGGTACTCAGCTAGTATCATATAAAATATAAAAAAGTTAACTTGCACTAACTATTCTACTATGAATGGATGAGAATTTTGCCACCTGTGATAATATATAAGAATGTCCTTTATAGCAATGTTCAGAGCGCTGGTAACGGTAGTACAAGGTTATTATTATGGCATTAATATGTCTGAAGGTACATTCACACATACAGGATCCTGCGCAGATTTGATGCGCAGGATTTGTAACTGCAGATTAGAAGCTGTGCTTAGTCATTTAGTTTACATTGAAATCTGCAGCAGAAAATCCTGTGCATCAAATCTGCGTACTTGTGAACATATCCTGAAGGTGTCAGTTCACAGTGAGAATCCATATACGCAATAGAAGTGCAGGAGAAGGAGAAAGTACAGTCTATTTGGGTATGCACCCCGCATGCTGTTCTGATAGTACCTGCGGCCCTGGAATGGTGCGCAAATATACAGTTGCAGGAGGAGGCGGTGAGACTTGCCTGTCTGCCGGGTGATATTGTTGAAGAATGATCAAACTTCTGGATGGCACGGAGCGGCGTCCGGCTCAATGGAGATAGGTCCAGGCAGTACATATGCTTCTTTCTCCTGGTATCAAACTTTTCTCTTCCTCCTCCTCCTGCTGCTCACATCATCTCTGAAAATCAGCTCAGCTTTGTACCATGTCTGCTAGACAAGCAATACAAGTCTATGGAGTAGAGAGGTGGGAGCTTTGCCCACCTGCTCTGGGAGAACTGCAAATTAAAGATGATGCTTGCAGAGCAGAAGTCTGCTGAAAAATACCAAATACAAGTTATATAAATAATAGTACTTCTTCTCATGTACTGGCACAGAGCAGCATATCCTGAAAAGTCACCTGAAATAACAGGGACTCTTTAAAAATTAATTTTCCTATACCTGTACATAGTACACTGCTCAAAATATAAAGGGAAGACTAAGATAACACATCCTAGATCTGAATGAACTAAATCATCTGAAATACTTTCGTCTTTACATGTGCCGACAACAAAATCACAAAAAAATTATCAATGGAAATCAAATTTATCAACCCATGGAGGTCTGGATATGGAGTCACACTCAAAATCAAAGTGGAAAACCACACTACAGGCTGATCCAACTTTGATGTAATGTCCTTAAAACAAATCAAAATGGGGCTCAGTAGTCTGTGTGGCCTCCATGTGTCCCTATGTTCTCCCTACAACGCCTGGGCATGCTCCTGATGAGGTGGCGGATGGTCTCCTGAGGGATGCCCTCCCAGACCTGGACTAAAATGTCCCCTGACTCCTGGACAGTCTGTGGGACAACGTAGCGTTGGTGGATGGAGCGAGACATGATGTCCCAGATGTGATCAATCGGATTCAGGTCTGGGGAACAGGCGTGTCAGTCCATAGCATCAATGCCTTCCTCTTGCAGGAACTGCTGACACACTCCAGCAACATGAGGTCTAGCATTGTCTTGCATTAGGAGGAACCCAGGGCCAACCGCACCAGCATATGGTCTCACAAGGGGTCTGAGGATCTCATCTTGGTATCTAATGGTAGTCAAGCTACCTCTCACAAGCACATGGAGGGCTGTGCGGCCCCCAAACCGTTACTGACCCACCATCAAACTGGTCATACTGGAGGATGTTACAGGCAGCAGAAATTTCTCCACGGCGTCTCCAGACTCTGTCACGTCTGTCACATGTGCTCAGTGTGAACCTGCTTTCCTCTGTGAAGAGCACAGGGCATCAGCGGTGAATTTGGTATTCTCTGGAAAATGCCACAGATCCTGCACTGTGTTGGGCTGTAAGCACAACCCCCATCTGTGGACGACAGGCCCTCATACCACCCTCATGGAGTCTGTTTCTGAGTGTTTGAGTGGACACATGCACATTTGTGGCCTGGTGGAGGTCATTTTGCAGGGCTCTGGCAGTGCTCCTCCTTGCACAAAGGCGGAGGTAGCGGTCCTGCTACTGGGCTGTTGCCCTCCTAAAGCCTCCTCCACGTCTCCTGATGTACTGGCCTGTCTCCTGGTAGCGCCTCCATGCTCTGGACACTACGCTGACAGACACAGCAAACCTTCTTGCCACAGCTCACATTGATGTGCCATCCTGGATGAGCTGCACGACCTGAGCCACGTGTGGGTTGTAGACTCGGTCTCATGCTACCACTAGAGTGAAAGCACCGCCAGCATTCAAAAGTGACCAAAACATCAGCCAGGAAGCAGAGGAACTGAGAAGAGGTCTGTGGTCACCACCTTGCCTATAATTTCCACCTGTTGCCTGTCCCATTTGCACAACAGCATGTGAAATTGATTGTCAATCAGTGTTGCTTCCCTAGTGGACAGTGTGATTTCACAGAAGTGTGATTGACTTGGAGTTACATTGTGTTGTTTAAGTGTTCCCTTTATTTTTTTGAGCAGTGTATAAAAACATGCACATTAACCCAAACCATAACATGTAGTGAGAACCTCGCCTTACTTTAAAGAATATCTATCAGGGAGAAAGGGGAGGGGGATTAGTGTTTCTAATGAAAAAGTACCAGTTAATTTGATAATTTTTCCCATGGAGCATTGCTTTGAAATAAGTCTCCATGAACCAACTTTAACAGTCCTCATCTTCAATCTGTCTCAAAGGCATCTCACTAACCAACCAGTACCCTGCTCTATTCTGACAAGATCCCTGAAGCTATAGTATGAGATAGTTTTCTTCCTTCTGGAGAGGGAAGGGAGGATTTACATATTTCACAGATTATCAAAATCATATTCTCACAATTTACCGACCCCCAACCCAACCTCCCTCCCCCAAAAAAAACCCTCTTCTTGGATTTTTACCAGTTGCAAAAACTTTATCATTCTATTAAATTTCAATAACTTGCCAGACCGTGCAAACATTTCAGGAATTAAATATATAGTTGTATACTATAAAAATGTATTTGCTTACACAGTGCAGCACAGGCTTGAATTACTAGAAAAACAAAAAAGTAGCAAAATTGTTATCTAGGATTTAATAGGAATACATTTCCTATAATAAACTATCCCAGGCTATAAATGAGCCTAAAGAAAAGTTTACGATTTGACCTTTAGGCTTTCAGACTTTGCTTCAGCCACCAGGGCAATCCCCTGCTACTACATTATTTTAGCAGATTTAATGTGAATAACTGGACCTATTTCAGGGTGATCCAAACTTATTAAGTGAAACCAAACCAGACTTCCAACGTATTCACACTACAAATGGTGTCCTACTTCAAGGAACAGTGAAGCAAAAATACATTAAAGGCTTAAAGGGGTATTCCAGCTTTATACAGCTTAACCCCTATCAAAAGGATAGGGGATTAGATGTATGATCACAGGGGGGGCCCGCTGGGGAACCCCCTAGATATAGGTGCAGCCCCCCGCATTCTGTGCCAGGTGCTGCCTCCGAGACGGGGACGTGACGTCATGGCCATGCCCCCTAGTGACATCACACCAGGCCCCCTTCATTCATGTATATTGGAGGGGGCATGGTGTGACGTCACTTGGGGGGTGGCTGTGATGTCCCCATCTCGGAGGCAGCACCCGGCACAGAATGGCATGATCATACATCTCATGTATAAGGCTGGAATACCCCTTTAAAACATGGCTGTATTATGGCTTCATGCAAGTACAGGACAGAACGTTGAAGTACAAAGATTTATTCAGACTGCCGTATTTTGAGTTGGGAAGGAATTTTTACCTCTAGTATGAGGCTTTTTTGCCTTCCTCTGGATGAAACTCAGTAGGGACACATTAGGGATATAGGTTGAACTTGATGGATTCTGGTCTTTTTTCAGCCTTATAAATGTTACTAAGTTAAAGTTTGTAAAGAGAAATACACTAAATGTCCACTTTATTAAAAAGCCCAGTCTAGTAGCATGTTGGACCTCTTGGCCTTCAGAGCCAAAACAGTTCTTCATGTCATAGATCCCAGGAGTGATGCAGGAATATTGGCCTATGAGGGCAGGATCGCTTCTTGCAGTTGCTGCCCATTGAATGAAGGTCCTGACATGCTCTGAACAGCCCATCCTACCTCATCCTAGAGATGTCTATAGGATTAAGATCTGGTGACTGAAGAAAAACTTGCTATTATGTTGGAACAAATCTATTACGATACAACCATACAACCATTGGGGCATGGTCCTGTTGGCAGACTTCTCCTGCTGTAGGGAAAGCCGGTGCCATGATGGGATAAACTTTGTAAGCCACAATGCTAAAATAAGGACTGTCTTACCCAACCCTCCCATCAGCATAGTGAAACAGGTTGTCTACTATTATCACCCATCAATGCTAACGTAAGGTGAGTTGTGGGTTTGGACATGATGAACACAAGCATATTTTTTTGCTGCAGTTTACTGACTGTGCTTATCGTGGTCATCAGAAAAATTCCCACCACAGGATCCCCTCCCGTTGGATGTTTTTCCTTGGTCACACCATTCTCCGTATACTTTCAACTCCATTGACTGAGAAAACTCCACAAAGTTGGCAATTTATGAAATACTGACCCTCGGTTAGTTTAGCAACAACCACAGCCCAGTCCTTCAGCTTACTCACTTTTACCAATCTTATGTGAAATCACACAAACTGATACGCAGAAAACTTGGTTACTTGATTCTATGCTCTGATACAGGGGAGCTCCAACGGTGAAAGGGCGGGTGGGTGAAATAATAAAGTGGCTATTTGGTGTTACATGGCCCTCATAAAAGGTCCATGGCATCATAGTATGGAGCATATCTCTACATGCCTAGAAGGAATGTTGACATTTTTTCACTTGCACGTTCCATCTGATGGATGGCTAAAATATATGTTCTGCTGATGGATCCAACATATCTTTAGACTCTATAGTGACTTAGCATAGCATTACAGGAACCTTCAAGAGTTTAGATCAGTAGTCTCTAACCTCTTGCTTTCCCACTGTTGTAAAACTAAAGCCCCAGGCATATTAAGAGTTGTCGTTTCATAACGGTGGGCGGTTCATACGTCAGAGGCCACTAATTTTAATGACACGTGCCAGAGGTTAGAGAAGATGAGCTGAGCTGGTGGGTTAATGCAGGTTCATGTTTCACATTTGGTGGTTGCTCGTAACATTTATCGCGGAGCCAGTGGTTAATTAATTCTCCTCATTATGACTTTACGTTTCTGGTAATTAAATTCTCAGTTTCCAGGACTTCATTTTTTCCCAGGGAAAACACAGGACAGATATGATATTATAAGTCTTTTTCTGGAGCGGCAACGGAATGAATATTTAATATATTGCTTTCTCCGTAATGAGAAAAACTGAAATATTTCCCACGCTGAGCTTCATAAGCAAAAGGTACAATTCTAATAGAACTTTCAGAAATGAACGGCGAATACAGAGCAGGAGATATTCGCCGCTGAACTAATTTCCTGCTCTCGCCAATATTCCAGAGGAAAACTCATCCAGTGTGTAATGTAAAGTGTGCGGTGATGGAGAGAAGAGTGTGAATATCTTCCAGGCCGGAACAGAAACTTATCATGCAGAGATAAGACTAAGCGGAAAGTGCAGGTGCTGGCCACAAGATCTTACTGGAGCAAAGACTATAATGGTCTTTAAAAGGTCAACAAGCTTTTCATATATGGCAGGACAGAACCTAAAAGTCAAAAATTTGGGGTACAGGGCAAGATGGAAGCTTGTCCAACTCCTTTCTCAAAAATAGTACATGTCCAGTGTACTCAAAAATGACACAATGCAGTTAAAAAAAGGCAACCTAAGATGGACTCTACCAAGACCCTCCAAACCTACTTGCTCAAGTGATTTGAGAAGGTTTCTGACCAACAAGCCAAGTAGTGGTATTCTATATTATATCTTATATGAAACACTTTGGAAGAAGACGGGGTATAGGAGACACACGGTTACAGAGAACTATAACTAATAACGTTCACCATTTTAATTTTGACTAAGAATATTTCTCTGGTCTAAGTAGTAATGTTCAGCCTCTAGGACACATTTGGTGTTCCCTGTTCTTTTCTATATCTGGGAAAATAGGACACAATATAAAATAGGGAATGAAATGTTGAGGTCTTCATAACAGGCTTAGAGGGGTTAGCCAGGAAAAAACTTTTTTTATATATATATATATCAACTGGCTCCAGAAAGTTAAACAGATTTGTAAATTACTTCTTTAAAAAAAATCTTAATCCTTTCAGTACATATGAGCTGCTGAAGTTGAGTTGTTGTTTTATGTTTGTTTAAGTGCTCTCTAATGACACCTGTCTCTGGAACTGTCCAGAGTAGAAGAAAATCCCCATAAAAAACCTCTTCTACTCTGTGCAGTTCCTGAGACAAGCAGAGATGTCAGCAGAGAGCACTGTTGCCAGACAGAAGAGAACAACTCCACGTCAGCAGCTGATAATTATTGGAAGGATTAAGATGTTTTAATAGAAGTAATTTACAAATCTGTTTAACTTTCTGGAGCCAGCTGATATATAACAAAAAGTTTTTTTCTGGAATACCAATTAAATACATTCTTAGAACAAAGCAACATTAATGTGTACATAGAAATATGGAATCACACCCCCTTCCCTTCATCCACCCATACCAATGCCCTTCATCCCCCTGTACCCCTTCCGTTCATCCATGGTTGAACTTGATGTGTCTTTTTTAATCAAACTAACTATATAAATACTATACGATGCAACTGTATGACAATTTTTTCTATTTCCTTTCACATTTGGATCCTTATTTTTAAAATATACATAGTTGCATATATTAAAAAAGGCAGGAAAGTACAGGTATCATCAGCAACTTGATCATCTAATGGAATCTAAAGTGGTCTACAAACTTAGGGTATCAAAAGTGGCTCAACCTACTGAGGTCTCTCACAAGCTTCAAATTGCAGCTCTGCTAGTTCTGATTAGCTACTATGCTTTAGCACAAGCCCTCCATAAGGAAAGCATAGCACAGAGAATGAAATTCCAATACAATAAAGACTGAATATTTATAAACTATAAGAAAATAAACTACCAGAGAAAAGATTATTATTAAAGGGGTATCACAGGATTTTATTTTTTTTTTTTTTTGTATTTGACTATGCTACAGGGGCTGTAAAAGTAAGTGTAGTTCATAATATAGTTTCTGTTAGGTGGCGTTTCCCGCAATTCTTATGTGATCTTTGCCCTAGTTGCTCATTTTTAGCAGCATACAATATGAGTGTTGTCTCCGGTATTTCCCAGGTTGTAGTGTGGCCCGAGACAACAACAGTAGTAAGGTGTTGAGAGGGAGCGTGTCTGTGCTTCAATGGGTGGAGCGACCGCTGGATGAGAGGGAGATCATTCTCCCAGGGCTGCAGGAAATTGTAGTTTCAAACACAGCATGCATGAAAGGGATCCTAGGTGTGCTGCAATGGGTCGGGTGGCTGATGTGCGGGAGGGAGATAAGTCACCTCCCACCTAATAACAAGGGATCCTGGGAATTATAGTTGGAAGGAGGGCACATGAACAGGAAATTGCCAGTTCACACAAAGAAGCCAAAAGCATGATGGGGACACAGGACATTATCATTTACAACCAACACAATCACGGCTCCTTGGTAAGCATGCCTATCACTGGCTGACAGGTGATTTGTAAAGACATTTTATGTTGGATAACCTCTTTAAGGGATTAAGCATAAATACAAACAAGCCTCAGTTAGGAGAAGTCTAGTAATTGTAACATTATTACAGTCACAGATTACTTGCATACTAAAGGTTGCAGCTATTCACAGATCAATAGATTTATAAATTCTATATACAGTCATGGCTGTTAATGTTGGCACCCCTGAAATTTTTCAAGAAAATGAAGAATTTCTCCCAGAAAAGGATTGCAGATGTTTTATACACATGATACACATGTTTTGCTATACACATGTTTATTCCCTTTGTGTGTATTGGAACTAAACCAAAAAATGGAGGAAAAAAAGCTAATTGGACATAATGTCACCAAACTACAAAAATGGGCTGTACAAAATGATTGGCACACTTTAAAAATTGTGGAAAAATAAGAATGTTTCAAGCATGTGATGCTCCTTTAACCTGTTGGGGACGAAGGGCGTATGCGCGCCGGGCGGGGACCGGACCGGGGTGACTGCTGATATCAATCAGCAGGCACCCCGTGAAAATGGCCAGGGGGGTCATTAGACCCCCCCCCCCCCCCATGTCGGCGATTGGCGCAAATCGCAAGTGAATTCACACTTGCGATTTGTGCCGATTCCGGGTCATACGGGTCTATGGTGACCCGGAATATAAGGGGGATCGCGGTTGTCTAAGACACCTAAGATCCCCCTGAAGGGATAGGAGTGAGGTGGCAGGGGTGCCACCCCTCCTATCCCTGCTATTGATCGCCAGAAGCGACGACCAATAGCAGATCGGGGGCGGGGGGGTTAACTTTTGTTTTCCCCGTCCTGCCCACCCACAATAGGCGGGGCAGAACGGGGAACCGAAGGGGATCGAACGCCGAAGGTCCACTTACCCCTCTGGAGGCTGCGGGCGACGGTGATCGGCAGACGGCGATGTCGTGCGGAAGAAGAGGACGGCTCCCTGAATCCAAGAAAGCTAGTAAGTTGCCTAGTAACATCTGGAGGGCTACAGTCTGAGACCATTATACAGTAGTCTCTAACCTGTAGCCCTCCAGATGTTGCAAAAGTACAACTCCCAGAGTGCCCAGACAGCAAAAAGCTGTCTCGGCATGCTGGGAGTTGTAGTTGCGTACCTCCAGCTATTGCATAACTACATCTCCCAGCATGCCCTTCGGAGATCAGTACATGCTGGGAGTTGTAGTTTTGCAACAGCTAAAGGCACACTGGTTGGAAAATACTGAGTTAGGTAACAGACCCTAACTGAAGGTTTTCCAACCAGTGTGCCTCCAGCTGTTGCAAAAGTACAACTCCCAGCATGCCCAGTCTGTCAGTACATGCTGGGAGTTGTAGTTTTGAAACAGCTGGAGGTTTGCCCCCCCCCCCCCCCCATGTGAACATACAGGGTACATTCACACGGGCAGGTTTACAGTAAGTTTCCTGCTTCAAGTTTCTGCTGGGGCAAATTTTTCGCCGCAGCGCAAACTCCTAGCGGGAAATTCACCGTCACGCACTAGTGCGAATGTACCCTAAAAACACTACACTACACTAACACATAATAAAGGGTAAAACACTACATATACACCCCCTTACACTGTCTCCCCCCCCCCCCCCCCCCCCCCCCAATAAAAATGAAAAACGTATTGTACGGCAGTGTTTCCAAAACGGAGCCTCCAACTGTTGCAAAACAACAACTCCCAGCATTTCTGGACAGCCACTGACTGTCCAGGCATGCTGGGAGTTTAGCAACAGCTGGAGGCACCCTGTTTGGGAATCACTGGCATTGAATACCCCTATGTCCACCCAATTTAGTCCTCAAATGCGCATGGCACTCTCTCATTTTGGAGCCCTGTCGTATTTCAAGGAAACAGTTTAGGGCCACATATGGGGTATTTCCGTACTCGGGAGAAATTTCACTACAAATTTTGGGGGGCTTTTGCTCCTTTTACCCCTTATGAAAAGGAAAAGTTGGGGGGTTACACCAGCCTGTTAGTGTAAAAAAAAATTTTTTTTTTTACACTAACATGCTGGTGTTGCCCCATACTTTTTATTTTCACAAGCAGTAAAAGGAAAAAAAGACCCCCAAAATTTGTAACGCAATTTCTTATGAGTACGGAAATACCCCATATGTGGGCGTAAAATGATCTGCGGGAGCACAACAAGGCTCAGGAGTGAGAGCGCACTATGTACATTTGAGGCCTAAATTGGTGATTTGCACAGGGGTGGCTGATTTTACAGAGGTTCTGCCATAAACGAAAAAAAAAAAATACCCACATGTGACCCCATTTTGGAAACTACACCCCTCACGGAATAGTGAGCCTTAACACCCCACAGGTGTTTGACGAATATTCATAAAAATTGGATGGGAAAATGAAAAAAAAAATTTCACTAAAATGCTGATGTTACCCTAAACTTTTCATGTTCACAAGGGAAAATAGGAAAAAAAAGCCCCCCAAAATTTGTAACCCAATTTCTTCTGAGTAAGAAAATACCCCATATGTGGATGTAAAGGGCTCTGCGGGCAAACTACAATGCTCAGAGGAGAAGGAGCGCCATTGGGATTTTGAAGAGAAAATTTGTCCGGAATTGAAGGCCACGTGTGTTTACAAAGCCCCCATAGTGCCAGAACAATGGACCCCCCCCCACATGTGACCCCATTTTGGAAACTACACCCCTCCCGTAATGTATTAATGGGTGCAGTGAGCATTTACGCCCCACAGGTGTCTGACAGATTTTTGGAACAGTGGTCCGTGAAAATGAAAAATTAAATTTTTCATTTGCACAGCCCACTGTTCCAAAGATCTGTCAAACACCAATGGGGTGTAAATACTCACTGCTCCCCTTATTAAATTCTGTGAGGGGTGTAGTTTCCAAAATGGGGTCACATGTTGGGGGTCCACTGTTATGGCACCACGGGGGGCTTTTTAAACGCACATGGCCCCTGACTACCATTCCAAACAAATTCTCTTTCCAAAAGCTCAGTGGCGCTCCTTCTCTTCTGAGCATTGTAGTTCACCCGCAGAGCATTTTACATCCTAACATGGGGTATTTCCATACTCAGAAGAGATGGGGTTACAAATTTTGGGGGGCATTTTCTCCCATTACCCTTTGTAAAAATGGTAAATTTGGGGGAAAAAACTGCCCTTTATTGAATTTTTTTTTTTCTCATTTACACATCCTATTTAAACGAAAAGTCGTCAAACACCTGTGGGGTGTTAAGGCTAACTGGACCCCTTGTTACGTGCCTTGAGGGGTGTAGTTTCCAAAATGGTATGCCATGTGGTGTTTTCTGCTGTTCTGGCACCATAGGGGCTTCCTAAATGTGACATGCCCCCCAAAAACCATTTCAGCAAAATTCACTTTACAAAATCCCATTGTCGCTCCTTCCCTTCTGAGCCCTCTACTGCGCCCGAACACTTGACATACACATATGAGGTATTTCCTTACTCGAGAGAAATTGGGTTACAAATTTTGGGGAGCTTTTTCTCCTATTACCACTTGTAAAAATTCAAAAACTGAGTCTACAAGAACATGCGAGTGCAAAAAAAATGAAGATTTTGAATTTTCTCCTTCACTTTGCTGCTATTCCTGTGAAACACCTAAAGGGTTAACACACTTACTGAATGCCATTTTGGATACTTTGAGGGGTGCAGTTTTTATAATTGGGTCATTTATGGGGTATTTCTAATATGAAGGCCCTTCAAATCCACTTCAAAACTGAACTGGTCCCTGTAAAATTCCGATTTTGAAAATTTTGTGAAAAATTGGAAAATTGCTGCTGAACTTTGAAGCCCTCTGATGTTTTCCAAAAGTAAAAACATGTCAACTTTATGATGCAAATATAAAGTAGACATATTGTATATGCGAATCAATATATAATTTATTTGGAATTTCTATTTTCCTTACAAGCAGAGCTCTTCAAATTTTTGAATTTTTCACCAAGAAATTATGCAATTATCAACGAAAATTTACCACTACCATAAAGTAGAATATGTCACGAAAAAACAATCTTGGAATCAAATTTATAAGTAAAAGCATCCCAGAGTTATTAATGCTTAAAGTGACAGTGGTCAGATTTGCAAAAAATGCTCCCGTCCTTAGGGTCATAATGGGCTCCGTCCAGAAGGGGTTAAACTCACCTGGGGCAAGTAACAGGTGTGGGCAATATTAAAATCACACCTTAAAGCAGATAAAAAGGAGAGAAGTTCACTTAGTCTTTGCATTGTGTGTCTGTGTGTGCCACACTAAGCATGGACAACAGAAAAAGGAGAAGAGAACTGTCTGAGGACTTGAGAACCAAAATTGTGAAAAAATATCAACACTCAAGGTTACAAGTCCATCTCCAGAGATCTAGATTTGCCTTTGTCCACAGTGCGCAACATTATCAAGAAGTTTGTAACCCATGGCACTGTTGGTAATCTCCCTGGGCATGGACGGAAGAGAAAAATTGATGAAAGGTGTCAACGCAGAATAGTCTGGATGGTGGATGAGCAGCCCCAAACAAGTTCCATAGATATTCAAGCTGTCCTGCAGGCTCAGGGAGCATCAGTGTCAGCGCGAACTATCCGTCGACATTTAAATGGAATGAAAAGCTATGGCAGGAGACCCAGGAGGACCCCACTGCTGACACACAGACTTAAAAAAGCAAGACTACATTTTGCCAAAATGAACTAGAGTAAGCCAAAATCCTTCTGGGAAAATGCCTTGTGGACAGATGAGACCAATATAGAGATTTTTGGTAAAGCACATCATTCTACTGTTTAACAAAAATGGAATGAGACCTACAAAGAAAAGAACACAGTACCTACAGTGAAATATGGTGGAGGTTCAATGATGTTTTGGGGTAGTTTTGCTGCCTCTTGCACTGGGTGCCTTGAATGTGTACAAGGCATCATAAAATCTGAGGATTACCAACAAATTTTGGGTCTCACTGTACAGCGAGTGTCAGAAAGCTGGATTTGCGCTCGAGATCTTGGGTCTTCCAGCAGGACAATGACCCCAAACATATGTCAAAAAGTGCCCAGAAATGGATGACAACAAAGCGCTGGAGAGTTCTGAAGTGGCAGCAATGAGTCCAGATCTAAATCCAATTCAACACCTGTGGGGAGATCTTAAAATTGCTGTTGGGAAAAGGCGCCTTCCAATAAGAGAGACCTGGAGCAATTTGCAAAGGAAGAGTGGTCCAACATTCCGGCTGAGAGGTGTAAGAAGCTTATTGATGGTTATAGGAAGCTACTGATTTCAGTTATTTTTTCCAAAGGGTGTGCATCCAAATATTAAGTTAAGGATGCCAGTAATTTTGTCCAGCCCATTTTTGGAGTTTGGTGTGAAATTATGTCAAATTTGCTTTTTTTCCTCCCTTTTTTGGTTTAGTTCCAATAAACACACACAAAGGGAATAAACCTGTGTGTGTTTAACATGTTACTGCAATAATTTTCTGTGAGAAATACTTCATTTTCTTGAAAAATGTCAGGGGTGCCAACATTTACGGCCATGACTGTAATTGTAAAGTAAGTTAATAGTTTAAGAACAAAACAAAACAAAAACATTTCATGGGGAAGGGAACCTGGGCTTCCCCTAATGGTGCTTTTCCAGCATGGTGTCTAATTGCAATGGATTCTTCATATTCTCATTGTTCCAGCACACAGACAGGATCTTCAAAAGTCTCAACTCTTTCATCATCTCATATCAAAGCAGAATTGAGCTGAGAAATTACACAATGTTTTCAAAAGACAGAGTGCTTCACATAATTGCATTGACTCTTGTGCAGATATGGCCCAGTTCCACTGCCCTACATAGAACATTTGGCAAATACTATGGAATCACCACAATGAAATTAATTATTCACCCAAATAGTAAATACACATATAAGGCTCCTTTCACACTGCCGTTTGTGCCCGGCAGTGTGATGGCTGTTACAAGATAGCAGGAGATAAATTTGTGCTTGCAACGTCTTTTTCTCCCGCTACCTTCCGGCGGAATAACGGGAGTCATAACGGATGTTAGAGGAATCCCATTCAAGTGGACAGGATGCTCTGTGGTCATTAGGACTACTATTAGGCTTCGTTACAATAACGGACATATATGGCAGTCAAAGTTGGAAAAAAAAAAGCCCTTAATGTCCGTTTGTAACAGAGCCTCTTCACTAGTGTGAAAGTAGCCTAAGGCTGGGTTCACACTTGTGTTGGAGGCTCTGTTGTTGGCTTCATTATGGATTCAGTCCAATATACGAGACAAAATAGTGCAACATGCTTCACTATAGTAGAAACCTGAAATATCCCATTAAAGTCAAAGGGGCCAGTGCTGTCCTTTTCATGGTTATGCTCTAAAGATGGGAAAGAACAATGCAAAAGACAGTGCCGGTATGAACCAAGTCTAAAACAAATCTCAGCCCAACTCTAAATATACAAACTAATCTGCAGGTGAAAGGAAGAGAGATCACCGATCTAAGGCTACTTGACACAAACAAATGGCTCCAACCAAAGAACTATCAATCAAACGATGGTGATTGTTCTCAGTCACCTACCTGTGTGTAAAGTACGGTTCAAGTATAATAAAAAATTGGAAAGGTTATGAAAAGAAAAACATACATGGACACCAAGGAAGAAAACTAAAAAAAAATAAAAAATAAATAAAAATATGCTAAACAAAACAAGTGAAAAACTTGACAGTGTTTGATATAACTGTAATGCTGACCATACCATTAAGAAAGCCCTCAGTGAAATGCTATGCTATACATGCATGCGTTTTAAATGGAGAGAGGGGATGATGATGATGGCTTACTTTTCAGATAAAAAAAAAGAAATGTTTAGGCAGGTGAAACCTAACTGCCCAATCTTTATTTTACCTAACATCTGCCATCAGGAGAGAATCAGAAGGCCACCATACTCTTTAGATGGTTGTCACATATCACCAACAAACCAAAACAAAGGATAGGGGATAAGATGTATGATCGCAGGGGTCCCCCTGCTGGGGAACCCGCGATCTTGGTGCAGTCCCCGGAATTCTGTGCCAGGCACTGCCTCCGAGATAGATACGTGACTTCACGGCCACGCCCCCTGGTGACGTCCCTCTATTCATGTCTATGGAAGGGGGCGTGGCCGTGACGTCACATCCCCATCTCAGAGGCAGTGCCCGGCACACAATGCCGGGGGCTGCACTGAAATCGTGGGGGGCCCCAGCGGCAGGACCCCTGCGATCATACATCTTATCCCCTATCCTTTGAATAAGGGATAAGATGTATAAAGCCAGCATAACCCTTTAAGAAGTAGAAAGCAATGTTACAGTGACTACAAAATTGTGTAGGGTGCAGGACTGAATGAAAGTGATACTTATTGATGAACCACCAATGTGCATTGGCCAAGGAGATGATGCTGGATGTCTTGTGTAGTGTCATTCTAATAAAACATATACTGACGAGGTTTGAATAAAAAAAAAGCACATTTTCCCATCATTTAGGATACAGGGCTGCATTTCAGTTAAAGTACTAGAGGAAATGGCAATTTGTAAACCATTTTAGACTAGCAAAAATGTAACCTCCAACCCCTAGGCATTGCAATACATTTTATTGGTGCCTTGCAAGTTGTACCGTTCACTAAAATGATCATTTAAAGGGCTTAAATGGCCACTGTCATTACGGAAAACTCTTAGCATTTCCTAATGATATATTTAAGAGTATTGATGGTAGCAGGTCTGAGTGTTCAGGCCTCCTCCGATCAGGAGAACGAGCCGGAAGAAGTTCGCGATCAGTGCATCTTCTCCTGGCTTTGTGTCACGTGACTGAGACAAACTTGCCATGTAAGTATATGAGCATGTCTCAATCACGTGACACAGGCGTCGGAGAGGAAGGGAGAGGCGCTCGTTCTCCTGATCGGCAGTGGTCTGAACACTCAGACCCCCGCTAGGACATGTCAAAAGTTTTTTGTAACCACAGTTACTCTTTAAAAATAAACCTTTCATTCTATAACAAAGAGTTCTTTTGGCTCCAATGCCTGCCGAAAAGTTGGGTTACCACTACCAAGAAGGATAAACTGAGATGCTGCATCCTGATGCTGTCAACTGAGCTTTTTTATTTGGTGTAATGTAGATAAAAAATAGCGTCTGGCCTCCAAGAGTAACAGCAAGTCCCTAGACCCTTATGATGACTGTAGAGAGATTTGCAGTACCCAGGGAATGTCACTGCTCACAGACACAATACAGTGTACGTGCAGCATCAGTGCTCCAAAGGGAAACCTGTCAAAGTCACAGCACTGAGATCTACGGTGTACAGGAGCTTATGTCACTGATAGCAGGTCACTCTGCCCCGTAGTAAGATACACTGTCATATATATTACATCTGAAGCTGTCAGAAGGTGCCCACAATCTTACACAATACCATATGTGCATAACAAGCCATAACTAACAAGCTAATGAATCTTCATCTACGAGGCATGTTTCCTAACCTCTACCCCCCCAGACTAATTATTTCCTCTTGCCCATAATGAATAGCCTGGTCATCGCGATCATGACATTCATAGTATCTGGGCCAAGGTGGCCTACAAAACCCACATAGATAAGTGTAAATATAGAAGTTCTTGCCTCATGATGGTGCCCAGCCTGCAACCAAAGGTGCATGTTTCCTAAAGGAATTAGCCTGGTTTCGGTAACATTTAACACACTGACTAATGTGGAAAATTGTTACAAAAAAACAAATACGTAAACCAATCCTAGTAAATATGACAAAACAAGTGCACAGACATAAAATGATTGCTATGAAAAGGGTGAATCAACCTGCTATTGGTAAAACCACGGACGGGCACTTACTGCCGCTACCATCTGTCCCTTGTTACGCCTGCTACCGGCAGTGTGCTCGCCAGAACTCTTTGCCTCAACTCCTGTATACAACTCAGACGTCTGACTAGGCCTACCTGCTTGAACTACTGGTGCCTTCCACCAGTAGCATCCATTCCACTAGGCAAGCTGCTACCAATTCCAGGACTACAGTTATGGAGAGACCTGGTACCCTCTAACAGCAGAAGTCCAGCTAAATAAAGGATGAAGATCTAGAAGGTACTTAGACTCCTCTCCTGGGTGTTGTCCACAGCCAAAATGGTTCTGTAGGACAGCAGGTCCACACCTGTAACTGTCTTACAACTGATCTATTACTTTGGTCTGCTAATCATGACTGTTTTTCTCTTGGCTCATTTAGAGGTGGAGTTCCTCATTGGTCAGCCTCCCTTTAAAGGTGTACACCGCTGATCAGCGTTTGGAACAAACTGTTCCGAACGTTGGAGCCAGCGCCGGGAGCTCGTGACATCATAGCCCTGCGCCCCTCATGACGTCACGCCCGCCCCCTCAATGCAAGTCTATGGGAGGGGGCGTGACAGCTACCACGCCCCCTCCCATAGACTTGCATTGAGGGGGCGGGGTGTGACATCATGAGGCGGAGGGGCTATGACGTCATGAGCTCCTGGCATCGGCTCCAGCGTTCGGAACAGTTTGTTACAAACGCTGAGCAGCGGAGTACCCCTTTAAAGATATATGGCTTTTGCAGTATGATGCGGATTATACTGTATGCTCTTTTTATTAATTTCCAGTGTTTTTTCTTTTGTTTTCCAGTTTTGTTTTTGTACCTATAGTTAGTTCTCCCTTGCAAATTCCTTGCATCTGGATTTCAACATGGCTGCTGTGAAACTCAGTTTACCTTACTGTTTGCATGCTTGTTATTCTGCTAAGGAAAGCTTGTAGACAGGGATAACATAGGGATATCTACAGGGACAGTGAAACCTGCGTTACTACTGAGGAAAGAGGTAGCATCCCGACAAACAGGTCCTGCATTATACCCATAGCAATGGTTTTGCATCACCATATGGTAAAAACAACCTGCTACCATATGGTAATAACATGTTTTTGAGCTTCTGTCTGGTCGAATGTCTTTGTACATCATATGAGTCACTATCACCCCAGATTTATCATGTAAATGGGGAACAATCAGAACATGTGA
The DNA here is from genome assembly GCF_029499605.1 of Hyla sarda. NCBI lineage: Eukaryota > Metazoa > Chordata > Amphibia > Anura > Hylidae > Hyla > Hyla sarda. Next base: position 37,474,877 of record NC_079192.1, read on the forward strand.
ACCTGTGTCATATATCCTGTGGAGGCTACGTTTCCATGTATTATCAGCAGAAAGATGTAAAATACTCCTCTGATCCTTCTTAAGATGTGGCTGTAACGTACATCAGAGCAATATCTGTGTGGGATCAAAAAGTGAACACGCTGAGAAGTGTATCTGAAGATCTTTATGTCCAATTTTATATCTTCAGTCACATCGTGATCTTTTCCATAAATAGCTAACCCCTCAGCAACAATACTGCCTTACATATTACTATGGAGAATCTGACAATGAACATAAAGAACCTGTATAATTCTACTGCACAGCATGATCATATCTATATACTGATAATAATCACACTGTATAATGATATCTATATATACTGATAATAATCACACTGTATAATATCTATATATACTGATAATAATCACACTGTATAATGATATCTATATATACACTGATAATAATCACACTGTATAATGATATCTATATATACTGATAATAATCACACTGTATAATGATATCTATATATACTGATAATAATCACACTGTATAATGATATCTATATATACTGATAATAATCACACTGTATAATGATATCTATATATACTGATAATAATCACACTGTATAATGATATCTATATATACTGATAATAATCACCCTGTATAATGATATCTATATATACTGATAATAATTACCCTGTATAATGATATCTATATACTGATAATAATCACACTGTATAATGATATCTATATATACTGATAATAATCACTGTATAATGATATCTATATATACTGATAATAATCACACTGTATAATGATATCTATATACTGATAATAATCACACTGTATAATGATATCTATATACTGGTAATAATCACACTGTATAATGATATCTATATACTGATAATAATCACACCGTATAATGATATCTATATATACTGATAATCACACCGTATAATGATATCTATATATACTGATAATAATCACACCGTATAATGATATCTATATATACTGATAATAATCACACTGTATAATGATATCTATATATACTGATAATAATCACACTGTATAATGATATCTATATATACTGATAATAATCACACTGTATAATGATATCTATATATACTGATAATAATCACACTGTATAATGATATCTATATACTGATAATAATCACACTGTATAATGATATCTATATATACTGATAATAATCACACTGTATAATATCTATATACTGATAATAATCACACTGTATAATGATATCTATATATACTGATAATAATCACACTGTATAATGATATCTATATATATACTGATAATAATCACACTGTATAATGATATCTATATATACTGATAATAATCACACTGTATAATGATATCTATATATACTGATAATAATCACACTGTATAATGATATCTATATATACTGATAATAATTACCCTGTATAATGATATCTATATACTGATAATAATCACACTGTATAATGATATCTATATATACTGATAATAATCACACTGTATAATGATATCTATATATACTGATAATAATCACACTGTATAATGATATCTATATATACTGATAATAATCACACTATATAATGATATCTATATACACTGATAATAATCACACTGTATAATATCTATATACTGATAATAATCACACTGTATAATGATATCTATATATACTGATAATAATCACACTGTATAATGATATCTATATATACTGATAATAATCACACTGTATAATGATATCTATATACACTGATAATAATCACACTGTATAATGATATCTATATACTGATAATAATCACACTGTATAATGATATCTATATATACTGATAATAATCACACTGTATAATGATATCTATATATACTGATAATAATCACACTGTATAATGATATCTATATATACTGATAATAATCACACTGTATAATGATATCTATATATACTGATAATAATCACACTGTATAATGATATCTATATATACTGATAATAATCACACTGTATAATGATATCTATATACTGATAATAATCACACTGTATAATGATATCTATATATACTGATAATAATCACACTGTATAATGATATCTATATACTGATAATAATCACACTGTATAATGATATCTATATACTGATAATAATCACACTGTATAATGATATCTATATACTGATAATAATCACACTGTATAATGATATCTATATATACTGATAATAATCACACTGTATAATGATATCTATATACTGATAATAATCACACTGTATAATGATATCTATACACTGATAATAATCACACAGTATAATATCTATATACTGATAATAATCACACTGTATAATGATATCTATATATACTGATAATAATCACACTGTATAATGATATCTATATATACTGATAATAATCACACTGTATAATGATATCTATATATACTGATAATAATCACACTGTATAATGATATCTATATATACTGATAATAATCACACTGTATAATGATATCTATATACTGATAATCACACTGTATAATGATATCTATATATACTGATAATAATCACACTGTATAATGATATCTATATATACTGATAATAATCACACTGTATAATGATATCTATATATACTGATAATAATCACACTGTATAATGATATCTATATATACTGATAATAATCACACTGTATAATGATATCTATATACTGATAATAATCACACTGTATAATGATATCTATATATACTGATAATAATCACACTGTATAATGATATCTATATATACTGATAATAATCACACTGTATAATGATATCTATATATACTGATAATAATCACACTGTATAATGATATCTATATATACTGATAATAATCACACTGTATAATGATATCTATATATACTGATAATAATCACACTGTATAATGATATCTATATATACTGATAATAATCACACTGTATAATGATATCTATATATACTGATAATAATCACACTGTATAATGATATCTATATACTGATAATAATCACACTGTATAATGATATCTATATATACTGATAATAATCACACTGTATAATGATATCTATATATACTGATAATAATCACACTGTATAATGATATCTATATATACTGATAATAATCACACTGTATAATGATATCTATATATACTGATAATAATCACACTGTATAATGATATCTATATATACTGATAATAATCACACTGTATAATGATATCTATATACTGATAATAATCACACTGTATAATGATATCTATATATACTGATAATAATCACACTGTATAATGATATCTATATATACTGATAATAATCACACTGTATAATGATATCTATATACTGATAATAATCACACTGTATAATGATATCTATATACTGATAATAATCACACTGTACTATATAATGCTATAACTATTATAAATACACTATGTCGTATTTACATAGGCACAGCCTTTTGGATAACTATACAGATGGTAAAAAATAATGGAGTGGAAACATAAATGTCCTCCGGCATGCAGCAAAGGCATTTCCCCGTTTCCGTCCCATCCCTTGTTGTTAATGTTAGAGCAGAACAAGGCATGAAGTGTCTGTAGTGATGTTAGTGTAATGAGGAAGAAGCCGGACCCACCAGATGTATAAACAGCAGTGATATTTACAGCCGGACACACGGACGCCTGTAAGAAATCTTGATTTTCAGCCACAGAACTCTGAAGAAAAAAAATACTAGAGGAAAACACTGGTCTTCAGAAAGGATCCATGATGATGTATTTAACTTTTCTAACATCAGGACCAGGTTGATGGGTCACATGGATGGTCTTTAGGTCTTTAGCATGCTGATCAATGATGTCCAACCTTGGCTCTGTAGCTGTAGTGTAACCACAACTCCTAGTATGAGATTAAAGATGACAGAGACGGCACTCACCAAAACGGTCTTCTTTATTCATAACTAGCTGAGTACCCGGCGTTGCTCGGTTCTTCCTTCCTAATCCTTGTTGGGGAGGAAAATCAACAAAGGAGGAAGCTTTTGACTTCAAATCCCATCCCCATATATTGTTGTCACATCCCAACCCCATATCCTGTCCTCATACCCTGACCTCCTATCCCGACCTCCTATCTCAACCTCCTATCTTGACCTCCTATCCCCTCCTCCTATCTTGACCTCCTATCCCATCCTCCTATCTCGACCTCCTATCCAGTCCTTCTATCCCGACTTCCTATCTCGACCCCCTATCCCGTCCTCCTATCTCCACCTCTTAGCCCGACCTTCTATCCCAACCTCCTATCTTGACCTCCTATCCCATCCTCCTATCCCGACCTCCTATCTCGACCTCCCATCCCGTCCTCATATCTCGACCTGTAATATGTGTACCAGATATTGAAATATCTCCAGCCGTGCAGAAGTTATGTGAGAACATATATTTCCCATTGATTTGCATGTGACTTTAAACAAAAACCCTGACCCTCACAAATGGGGGTAGTTAAGGGTTAAATTAACTATCCTATATTTTAAGTGGACATATAAGTAACATGTGACCAAGTATTATCGAAATATCTCCAGCCGTTTGGAAGATATGCAGTAACATATATTTTGCATAAACTTGTATAGGACTTTAAACATAAACCTCGCCCCTGGCAAATGGAGGTGAGTAAGGGTTAAATCACCTAACCTATGTTTGTTGTTGAGATATAAGTAACATGTGTGCCAAGTTTCATGTTAATATCTTTAGCCGTTTGGAAGTTTTTGTGGAACATACATACATACACACACACACACACACGCACGTTGAGTTTTATATATATAGATTTGGGGTGCATACAGACAAGGGCAGATAGAAGCGAGAGGGCACGAGCATTTAGATGCCCCTGCCCTCTCACTTTTACCGGCCCTTGTCTGTATGCACCCCAGAATTTGAATAAAGAAGAACTCTTTGGTGAGTGCCGTCTCTCATCTATTGTCTCATTGGATCGCATACCTACATCAAACTGAGCAACACTAGTGTTTGGGCTTCAGGTGCGGTTCAAGACAAAGCCGTCTACTTGTGCATGGTGTGAACAGTGCCTAGTCGTGCATGTGGTGGACATTACCTCTCTTATTCACACCACTTTTAGTATGTCCTAACAGCAGTAAGGTCACTATAGTTATATACATTAAATCTACTGGACATTTTTAGGATTTTTTAAAGTGTACCTGTCGTCAACAAAATCTTTTTATATAATGTTGATAATACCATTATATGTATATTTGTAATAAAAAATATTAATATTTTTGTCTCTGCCGCTATCCCCTGTGCTTCTCTATGAGGAGTCTGAATACAGGAAGTGAGGGTGGACAAGCAGAACTCTGTGCAGTGACCCTGTGTGACCTGCCCTCACTTCCTGTATTTGGACTCCTCGCAGAGACACACATGCAATAGCTGCAGAGACAGCATGTTTTCACCCCAAAAAATACATATTTTTTTAACCAATGTATATTACAAATATATATGTAATGGCATAATCTACATTATATAAAAAGTTTTTGTTGACGACAGGTACACTTTAAAGCTTCACATAAGTTTAGCAATCTGTCAGTTATCTTCTGGTATGGTTGTGCGCGATTAAAAATGTTTTTCGCATTTTTATTTTTTATTTTTTTTTTTTAATCTAGTGCATCCTCACCAGCCAACTACAAGTCCAGCGCAATGTTCCATTTCAACCAGTGGGGCACCAGATAGGATGCTGGGTGCAACCGTTTCAGCTTGATGCATCCGATGCTCCCATCCAGAATATTGAATAAATATAAACCTGGCCTTTTGTGACTGAGACCTCCGGCAGAGGTTTAAAGATTCCTACACGTCTTCAGTACCTTTGGGCTGAAGGTTTTTTCCGTCTAAAAGCTATGTCACCTGATCTGCCCATACACTTTTAAAAGGGTCAGGGAGATGAAGTCCAACATAATTTAACTTGATCCCTTTCTCCCTGGCATCATCTGTCAGGGGAGAGCCAGGAGGCCGCCATAGACATTAGATGGTTGACTGATTCTACTGAAAATGGTGGATTTGGCCAACCTTTTATAATGAGTATGGAGGCCTCTTTTGTGAGATCACAGTTGTACTTTGGCCAGAAATGGAGTTCAGAGTCATTAGGGTGGTAACACCAGTCCTGATATCTTTGAAAAGGGGTGTGTTCCCGACATTTTCACAAAAATCCAAAATATTTACTAAGGTTTCCACATAAAATGTGGTGGATTTGAGCTGAGGAAAACCCGACAGGTCAGAGCATGTGTAAAAAAAAAAAAAAAAAATGTAGGGAAAGTGGAAAATGTAGGGAAACTTTAGTTAACACTGTGGAAAAAAATTGTAGGGAATTAAAACCCACAAAGAAAACTACACAACACTCTTAATAAATGAGGGCCAATGTCTAAGAGCTGCATGAGGTTTACCGATGTTGTGACGACATCACGCAGCTATTGAACATAGAGTGTGGGCGTCATAATTCCCCGCACTCGATGATTGGGACAAGGAGCAGAAGTGGTGCCCCAGGTGCCGAACATGTAGGACTTTTTTTGCTCTCTTAGACAACCCCTTTAATAAAAACTATAGCATATATATGTATTTACACTTCTGTAAGTTTAGGCTCCAGCTCCATCAATTTAACTTTAGAGACTGAAAAAAGAAACTTACAAAGATGCATATATTACTTTCCTATCAACACGCGTTCTCACAGTACACACACGACATACTGTATTACTTTCCCGGAGATACAGATAAAATGACTAAAATTAGATTAAATAATATCGGAAAATAAGCTGAAACCATAAATTGTCTGATCTGTATTCACAGCTCGGCTGGAGGCAGCAGTTCCTCGTGTTGTTTCCTCGTAGCCCTCGGCTGACATATCAGCGTTCTTCATGCTGTGATAAGATTTCAGGAGGGCAATAAATGATTGTAAAGTGATGTGTGTGTAAATTCTGAGAAGAGTTTGCTGTTGTGTCTGGCTGGCAGTGCCGGCTGCGGCTTAACACTCATTATCACCTTTTGTACTTTTTTCCAGGTCTGGCACAAGCGGCATGTCTCTAGTTGTAAACATCATCTTTCCTGGTCCCTTCAATAGAGTCTTACTACTACTATATCTTTATATCTCTTTACATTACTAGAAAGGCTACATTCGACTATCGGCTGCCCAAACCCATACCAAACAATTGTTATCATTGTGGACTTCTGGACCCATTTGTTCCAGCTAGTCTTCACCTGGGCCAATCTCCTGGCACAGGAAGATAGCTACACTTGTGTGGCTGCTGATTGGCTGTTCTTGTATAACTTCCTGTAAGGGAAGTGTCACATGCTGTGGAAATGCTGCAGATTTCCTGTAGCATAAAATCCTCACCGGATAATTGCAAATTGAGGTGATTATTTGCAGCAAATTTTGGGACCAATATGCAAATAATAAAGTCAGTGGGGGAGATTTACTATCCACTGTGTTTTGGTGCAACATGGCAACATTTACTATTAGGGATACACCTTGCAATAAATTCCATCCAATTGTAAAAATGTCCCACTTTTACAACTGATGGAATTTATTGCAAGGGTATTCCTAATAGTAAATTCTAGGGAGCGGATATATTGTGCAGAAAACGTGCGCAATATATATAATTTTGTTGCACCAAAACACAGCGGATAGTAAATCTCCCCCACTGACTATTATTTGCATATCTTTGCCGTGCATGTGAGGACTTTCCAAGGGGAGAGCTTTGGGTGAATAACAAGCAAAATTGGGGAGATTATTTATTTGCCGATTTTATGGAAAAAGACTACCAGAAGGAGACATTGGAAACTGGAGATGGTGGTGAAGCCCCATGCTCAAGTTTGGAAACCACTACAGCATCAATGGCTCCAACCAGTGAGAGCATGTTATCACAGAATGAAGTTGCTGATGAATCCTCTTTTTAGGCTGTACTAATTAGCCAGAAAGTGTACCACTCATTCCCAAAATTGCTGTAAAAATTGCAAAATTTTTACCATGATTTTAGAAAATAGCGGTAAAATTGTGACGGTAATTACCGTGAACACGGGCTCAAAGGGGTTAACCAGTCTTAAACTATTCAATATATGGTTAAACTGTTTGCGCTATGTTTACAGGTTGCACGTGCTTAGTAAATGCCCCCCCCCCCCCCCCCCAACATGTTTCACATTTACAGCTGCTGATTTTGCTGATTTTTTTAAGACATTGACTTCTCTATTGTGCAAGTGAACTCAGAAGATCCAACACAAGATTTGGCCTGCCATGGATTTAGAATCCCCACAGATGGTCAAGGATAGCGACGTTTCTTCTGCAGCATGTGAATGAGATTTGGTTATTTTGATAAATCTCATTCACTATGCTGCCCCTGTATTTGCTGCAGATTTCTATAGACAGTACCTACTTGCTGTCTTGGTGGCACTACCATTTGGCCTACACTTCTCCAGGGACACAACAATAGAGAACAGCTGAAAGGCGGCATCAATGTGCGCCCAAAACATGCTCACGGTTTATAGGCAAAACTTGTGTCACTAATTCCGATCCATTAGACTAACAACATACGATGGTCTTGAGGTTATAACTAAGGTTTGTGTTGAATATGTGGCCAGAATACTAAGGGGAAAAGTCAGGCTATACTTTACATCTCAATCATTAGCTGTGATATGCGCTTCAGTCACCCGAATGACAGTATGCTATTATGGTGGCTAGCTTGGTTTCCTGGTCTTGCACTGATGTTGAGTTACATCTGGAATGCTTACCCCAAATTTCCATTAGACTAATACAACAAAATAGGAAACCTCCACGAATAGTAGGCAATTCTCCTACAAGGGGCCTACCCAGGTTATGCCTGCACCAAGGGCTCTTCTTTGCCAAGTCTCCAAGCGGAGCTGGTCCTGATAAGTATAGACAATAAGTGGCTGGGCTCTGAAGTCCACCGATGCATGACAAATGGGCAAATTTTAAAGGCGTAGAAAATGATGCCTGCAATTTTGGCATATTTGCATTGGTTACTATCCATGGTTCCTCTCAAAAGTAGCCAGATATGAAGTATATAATGTGTTACGTGAATTAGGGATGTACTGAAACTTCTGCTACTCACAATTACTCAACGCCATGCTGACACACATCTGAAAGCCTGGCTGATATCCTATAATGCAAGACACACTTACATTTCATCTTAAGCCATTTTTGTCCCAACATGTGGCTATGTAGAGTGCCTGATACCTCCTACAAAGCTAAACAGCAGAGTAATCTATATACAGGCACTACATCAGCAGGGAATACTTGGACATGCAAAGTTAGAGATATGAAAAATAAGCATAAAAGCAATTCTGGTTGATAATACAGTCCAAAATCAGTAAATTGCATACTATCTACAGAGTTACATTCTGTATTCACAGTCACCTGGAGATGTGAACCAGCCGGGTCACTAAAAGATATGGTTAAGGGCAAAACCACATAGTAAAGTCTAAAGGTGAGTATATATTTTATACTAAAGTTGGCTGAATGCACCACTTTTGGTGGCTTCAGCAGACTGTCTAATGCAGTGGTCCCCAACCCAGTCCTCAAGGCCCCCCAGTTTTATTTTTTTCAGTCACTCCATTGAAATAGAACAGGGAAAAATTCAAATCTTGGGTTGTTAGTGGGCCATGAAGTGGGTTGGGGACCTCTGGTCTAAGGTGTATTGCAGCCTTCGTCTCTTCACAGACACATGTTTGATTTCTTTCACCCAACCCTACTGTTCTAGGAGGAATAAGCTGATGCCAGAGCTTTCTGGCTGTGGTTTACCTCAGACAAAACATGCCTGATCGGCCGTGCCAATTATCATCCGAAAAATGTATGGCTTAAACATATTATGAACTCTACATACATAAATGGGGTACTCCGATGGAAATTATTATTATTTTTTAATCAACTGGTGCCAGAAAGTTAAACAGATTTGTAAATTATGCCTATTAAAAAATGTTTTCCCTACCAGTACTTTTTAGCAGCTGTATGCTACAGAGGAAATTCTTTTCTTTTTAAATGTTTTTTGTCTTGTCCGCAGTGCTCTCTGCTGACATCTGATGCCCATATCCGGAACTGTCCTGAGCAGGAGAATATCCACATAGCAAACCTATGCTACTCTGGACAGTTTCTGATATGGAAAGAGGTGTCAGCAGAGAGCACTGTGGTCAAGACCAAAAAGGAAATTCAAAAAGAGGAAAAGAAATTCCTTTGTAGCATACAGCTGCTAAAAAGTACTGGAAGGGTGAAGATTTTTTAATAGAAGTCATTTACAAATCGGTTTATCTTTCTGGCATCAGTTCATTGGGGGGGTTTGGATTTTTACAAATTGGTAGTTACCTCATCAGTCCGCAGTACTCGGCATCACAGTCCTCCACAGTACAAATAATCAAAAGATGCCGGCACTTGAATAAACAGAAGATCAGCAATGCAATACTCTGGTCTGGTCAGCTCCCAAAGGGCGTGGTGCACAATCCACCTCTAAGAACTAGATGTACATCACAAAGCCAGAACTCCTTAAGATCTTCAAGCTTTAATGCAGACAGGTTAAAAAAAAATCCATGATAGCCGGTAAGGACAGATGGTTTACACGTATCGTATCAGTTGATCCATTGACAAAACCTAAAACAGCAATAGTGAACTGGTATTTATGCTTCTAAGGGGGGGGGGGGGGGGTGTTTCCTTATTCCCCTTCCCCCTTTAGGAGCATAAATACCAGTTTGTGGCACTGCTGTTTTAGGTTTTGACTAAGGATGAGCTGATCCGAAACGCATAAACCATCTTTGTCTTTACCGGCTACCGTGATTTTTACATGGAATTTACAGTTTGTATTTTTACCTGTCAGCAATAAAGCTTAAAGATCCTATAGAGTGGCGGCTTTGAGATGTGCACGTAAACAGGAGATCAACATGTTTTCAGGTACACTAGCTCTTAATCATAAGATCATGACTAAGGGCTTGTGTAGCCGGAAACATGTTGATCTTTTTTTGCCAGTTCTTTTCCCTATCTTTAAAAAAGTATTTTACTTTTTCCCTCCATGTTGATTCAGCAAGCTCAGGGCCGTTCTCCCTGGGCAGGATACACAATCATCCTGTCAGCCTGGCTGTTTGTTAGATATGACATGTAATTGTTCTTGCCTTTGAAAGCTTTTATAAAAGGAGCGATTAAATTAAAGTCTACGGCTTTGTCTCTTTTTCTCCCAGGTTCAAGACGTGACCATTGACAAAATGCATTAAGGGATCTTGCCTGGAAATTGCATCTATTCACCCTTCAGATTAACAGTTGTTCTTCCCTCCGGTAAAATCTACATAGTTTTCCTCTTAGCGTTAATGTAAAGTGTTGATTAGCGGTTCCAGGCCGCGGGCATCACACAGCATAATGTCACCCACAAAACTGGGGAGGAATGAGTCGGCCCATGGAACAATCACTAAGAAGTAATAGGGGACTTTAAAGAAAGGACAGGATTGAGATTATGGAAACTCGCAGTGTTAACCATTCGGTCATGTAGAGGAGCTGATATTAAAATGCCAAATCAAAGTCTGTGCTCTTACACAGACATGAATGGTAAGAACAAATCTGACTTACATATGTGGACATGAGCAGATCACACACACATAAAAGGGGTTTTCCCATATACAACACATCCCGTACCTGCAGGATAGGTATTGAGTGTTTAAAGAATTGGGTCCGGTGCCCTTCTCCATTTGAATGGAGTAACAGTTGGCACCAGGCAGCAATTGTTCTTAAACAAATCAATAGGTTGTCCATATTACATACATATGTTTCGTCCTTTAGAGTGAGATGCTCCTTGTAGGCGTTCTGCACTTCGGCTAAAAGTTGAGGGTCATACATTTTTTTTTTTTGGGGGGGGGGGTCAAGGTTTTCAAGAATATTCCTTAAAGGCTTTGTTCTGGAGCACCGGACCACTTTTTACAGAACCCAGTGATGGGTATAATGGATCCATTTTGCAACAAGGTCTTACAGGTCCTAGGGAGTTACAAAGCATCCAGCAGGTTTTTAATTTTGTTTTTATTCTTTTACAGGAAGAATTTCCCTTTAGTCCAGAACAATGAAGCTTCTTTGGAAAAACAAAACATCCCTTAATGCACTTGATTGTGTGAAGACACCTTAGAAGAAGAGGAGTTTATTAGCTAAATAGGCCAATAGTTGCTAGTCCATCCTCCACCCCTGATATCAGTTCCATTGACGTGGACCACCTATTGGTATTAGTGGAAGTGAAATAATGACCATATTTTCCTGAAACATTTAATTCTTTGTTTTGAGGGAAATTACATTTTCAGTGTGTTTTGTACAAACACCACTAAATTCCCGACATCATTTTGTTTAATTTGCTCTGCATTGTACTGTAGAATTGCTTAAGTTTACTGCCTCTTATTGCACAGTACTTGGCAACTTGCTGTCATAATCGGCATTGGTAATTGTAATTCTTGTCACATGAATTGCGAATTACTATTGCATTTAAATTGGCACGGTCAGATACAAAAACTTTTTTATACGTTGTACAGCTTGGAAAAACATTAACCTTTCTAATTTACTTCATAAGAACATTTTATTTCCTTTTTATAGATATCATGGCTTATAAAATCATGGCTTTGTCCAAGCTGAAGCACAAGCATGGACAAAGTCTAGTAAGTGAGGGTGGACTAGCACTCCTCTGTGCTCTCTCCTGTCTGATAAGACAGGAGAGAGCACAGAGGAATGCTATCAGACAGGAGAGAGCACAGAGGAGTGTTATCAGACAGTACAGAGCACAGAGGAGTACTATCAGACAGTACAGAGCACAGAGGAGTGCTATCAGACAGGAGAGAGCACAGAGGAGTGCTATCAGACAGGAGAGAGCACAGAAGAGTGCTATCAGACAGGAGAGAGCACAGAGGAGTACTATCAGACAGGAGAGAGTACAGGGGAGCCCTATCAGACAGACAGGAGAGAGCACAGATGAGTACTATGAGAGAGTACAGAGCACAGAGGAGTGCTATCAGACAGGAGAGAGCATAGAGGAGTACTATCAGACTGTAGAGAACACAGAGGAGTAATATCAGACAGGAAAGAGCACAGAGGAGTGCTATCAGACAGGAGAGAGCACAGAGGACTACTATCAGACAGGAGAGAGCAGAGAGGACTGCTATCAGACAGGAGAGAGCACAGAGCACTGCTATCAGTCAGGAGAGAGCACAGAGGAGTGCTATCAGACAGGAGAGAGCACAGAGGACTGCTATCAGACAGGAGAGAGCACAGAGGACTGCTATCAGACAGGAGAGAGCACAGAGAACTGCTATCAGTCAGGAGAGAGCACAGAGGAGTGCTATCAGACAGGAGAGAGCACAGAGGAGTACTATCAAACAGTACAGAGCACAGAGGAGTGCTATCAGACAGGAGAGAGCACAGAGGAGTGCTATCAGACAGTACATAGCACAGAGGAGTACTATCAAACAGTACAGAGCACAGAGGAGTGCTATCAGACAGGAGAGAGCACAGAGGTGTGCTATCAGACAGGAGAGAGCACAGAGGAGCCATATCAGACATAAAAGAGCACAGAGGAGTGCTATCAGTCAGGAGAGAGCACAGAGGAGTGCTATCAGACAGGAGAGAGCACAGAGGAGTGCTATCAGTCAGGAGAGAGCACAGAGGAATGCTATCAGACAGGAGAGAGCACAGAGGAGTGCTATCAGGAAGTACAGAGCACAGAGGAGTGCTATCAGACAGGAGAGAGCACAGAGGAGTGCTATCAGGAAGTACAGAGCACAGAGGAGTGCTATCAGACAGGAGAGAGCACAGAGGAGTGCTATAAGACAGGAGAGAGCACATAGGACTGCTATCAGACAGGAGAGAACACAGAGGACTGCTATCAGACAGGAGAGAGCACAGAGGACTGCTATCAGACAGGAGAGAGCACAGAGGACTGCTATCAGACAGGAGAGAGCACAGAGGACTGCTATCAGACAGGAGAGAGCACAGAGGACTGCTATCAGACAGGAGAGAGCACAGAGGACTGCTATCAGACAGGAGAGAGCACAGAGGACTGCTATCAGCCAGGAGAGAGCACAGAGGACTGCTATCAGACAGGAGAGAGCACAGAGGAGTACTATCAGACAGGAAAGAGCACTGAGGAGTGCTATCAGACAGGAGAGAGCACAGCGGACTGCTATCAAACAGGAGAGAGCACAGAGCACTGCTATCAGTCAGGAGAGAGCACAGAGGAGCGCTAGTAGTCTAGTAAGTGAGGGTGGACTAGCACTCCTCTGTGCTCTCTCCTGTCTGATAAGACAGGAGAGAGCACAGAGGAATGCTATCAGACAGGAGAGAGCACAGAGGAGTGCTATCAGACAGTACATAGCACAGAGGAGTACTATCAAACAGTACAGAGCACAGAGGAGTGCTATCAGACAGGAGAGAGCACAGAGGTGTGCTATCAGACAGGAGAGAGCACAGAGGAGCCATATCAGACATAAAAGAGCACAGAGGAGTGCTATCAGTCAGGAGAGAGCACAGAGGAGTGCTATCAGACAGGAGAGAGCACAGAGGAGTGCTATCAGTCAGGAGAGAGCACAGAGGAATGCTATCAGACAGGAGAGAGCACAGAGGAGTGCTATCAGGAAGTACAGAGCACAGAGGAGTGCTATCAGACAGGAGAGAGCACAGAGGAGTGCTATCAGGAAGTACAGAGCACAGAGGAGTGCTATCAGACAGGAGAGAGCACAGAGGAGTGCTATCAGACAGTACATAGCACAGAGGAGTACTATCAAACAGTACAGAGCACAGAGGAGTGCTATCAGACAGGAGAGAGCACAGAGGTGTGCTATCAGACAGGAGAGAGCACAGAGGAGCCATATCAGACATAAAAGAGCACAGAGGAGTGCTATCAGTCAGGAGAGAGCACAGAGGAGTGCTATCAGACAGGAGAGAGCACAGAGGAGTGCTATCAGTCAGGAGAGAGCACAGAGGAATGCTATCAGACAGGAGAGAGCACAGAGGAGTGCTATCAGGAAGTACAGAGCACAGAGGAGTGCTATCAGACAGGAGAGAGCACAGAGGAGTGCTATCAGGAAGTACAGAGCACAGAGGAGTGCTATCAGACAGGAGAGAGCACAGAGGAGTGCTATCAGACAGTACATAGCACAGAGGAGTACTATCAAACAGTACAGAGCACAGAGGAGTGCTATCAGACAGGAGAGAGCACAGAGGTGTGCTATCAGACAGGAGAGAGCACAGAGGAGCCATATCAGACATAAAAGAGCACAGAGGAGTGCTATCAGTCAGGAGAGAGCACAGAGGAGTGCTATCAGACAGGAGAGAGCACAGAGGAGTGCTATCAGTCAGGAGAGAGCACAGAGGAATGCTATCAGACAGGAGAGAGCACAGAGGAGTGCTATCAGGAAGTACAGAGCACAGAGGAGTGCTATCAGACAGGAGAGAGCACAGAGGAGTGCTATCAGGAAGTACAGAGCACAGAGGAGTGCTATCAGACAGGAGAGAGCACAGAGGAGTGCTATCAGACAGGAGAGAGCACAGAGGAGTGCTATCAGACAGTAGAGAACACAGAGGAGTGCTATCAGACAGGAGAGAGCACATAGGACTGCTATCAGACAGGAGAGAACACAGAGGACTGCTATCAGACAGGAGAGAGCACAGAGGACTGCTATCAGACAGGAGAGAGCACAGAGGACTGCTATCAGACAGGAGAGAGCACAGAGGACTGCTATCAGACAGGAGAGAGCACAGAGGACTGCTATCAGACAGGAGAGAGCACAGATGAGCGCTATCAGACAGGAGAGAGCACAGATGAGCGCTATCAGACAGGAGAGAGCACAGAGGAGCGCTATCAGACAGGAGAGAGCACAGAGGAGCGCTATCAGACAGGAGAGAGCACAGAGGAGCGCTATCAGACAGGAGAGAGCACAGAGGAGCGCTATCAGACAGGAGAGAGCACAGAGGAGCGCTATCAGACAGGAGAGAGCACAGAGGAGCGCTATCAGACAGGAGAGAGCACAGAGGAGCGCTATCAGACAGGAGAGAGCACAGAGGAGCGCTATCAGACAGGAGAGAGCACAGAGGAGCGCTATCAGACAGGAGAGAGCACAGAGGAGCGCTATCAGACAGGAGAGAGCACAGAGGAGCGCTATCAGACAGGAGAGAGCACAGAGGAGCGCTATCAGACAGGAGAGAGCACAGAGGAGCGCTATCAGACAGGAGAGAGCACAGAGGAGCGCTATCAGACAGGAGAGAGCACAGAGGAGCGCTATCAGACAGGAGAGAGCACAGAGGAGCGCTATCAGACAGGAGAGAGCACAGAGGAGCGCTATCAGACAGGAGAGAGCACAGAGGAGCGCTATCAGACAGGAGAGAGCACAGAGGAGCGCTATCAGACAGGAGAGAGCACAGAGGAGCGCTATCAGACAGGAGAGAGCACAGAGGAGCGCTATCAGACAGGAGAGAGCACAGAGGAGCGCTATCAGACAGGAGAGAGCACAGAGGAGCGCTATCAGACAGGAGAGAGCACAGAGGAGCGCTATCAGACAGGAGAGAGCACAGAGGAGCGCTATCAGACAGGAGAGAGCACAGAGGAGCGCTATCAGACAGGAGAGAGCACAGAGGACTGCTATCAGACAGTAAAGAACACAGAGGACTGCTATCAGACAGGAGAGAGCATAGAGGAGTACTATCAGACAGTAGAGAACACAGAGGAGTACTATCAGACAGTAGAGAACACAGAGGAGTACTATGAGACAGGAGAGAGCACAGAGGACTGCTATCAGACAGGAGAGAGCACAGAGGACTGCTATCAGACAGGAGAGAGCACAGAGGGGTCCTATCAGACAGGAGAGAGCACAAAGGAGTGCTATCAGACAGGAGACAGCACATTGGAGCCCTATCAGACAGGAGAGAGCACAGAGGAGCTTCTTCCTAACAATTTTTTCCCACTTGACAATAAGCTGATCAAAGTACAGCCTGCCCCTAGGAACCTCAGTGATCAGCTCTTATCTGTAGAGAAACTTGGTATTAAGTGTTAATTTTTCCTACAGTGCCACCACAGGAGAAGTTAAGCATTACACAGCGCTTATTCACACATAGAAGTTGTCTGTGTAATGCGAAACAGAAAAGGTCTTCCAGAGCTAAAGACGCTCTTGTAACCAGTCTCCACTCTGGCCAAGAGACCACAATCCTTAACAGAGGATCCCCATCTATTAACTCAGAATGCACTAGTACAGTACAGAAAAATAATTTTATTAACTGGACAAACCCCTTAACATGTGGTTTGTACAGACGTAAAAGGTAGTCCAATTGGGTTTAAAATAGCTGGGGGGGGGGGGGGGGGGGGGGGATTGGCATGGATTCTGCCCGAGTGCACATTGGATACTGAGTTTCCTAATCCACATAGATAGACTAGTAAACAAAACTAGTGTGAAAAATAAGGGGAGTTTCCATGTTGCAGCTACCGCATGAGGACAAAGCCACATCCACACAGAGTGCCGGTGGGCACATGGTTTTGCCTTATGGTAGCAGTTTTACTGGCAAAATTGTGCACTCATTGGCTACCATACATGGGTTTTACAGTAGCTGCATGTATGATCTAACACAAAGTTTTCTGTCCTAAAAGGTTTGCCAGCTTCCAAACTAAAAAGAGACTTGGATATTTATGCTGCTTGAATAATCCCTATGCAGTGCCTCCAATACAATACAGTATAAGGAAGAATATTTCTGTAAAAGATCATCCAATAGGGGATGAAAAAAAAATTATTTGTCAGATTCCATATGGAATAACCTGAAAATACAAAAACACAAACCCAAGGTATTTAGAGGTAGGGAGGTCCAGCTACCATTTTTATTAATCACAAGTACTGGTACCAATACATTTATTCACGTATTCATCTATATCACTTACGAATACTTTTAAAATAACAATAAGAAAACAATAAATAACATATGTAAAGAGTACTATATATTTAGGGAACTGTGGCACTATTATATTTGGGGCACTGTGGGGCATAGTTATATATTGGAGACACCGTGTGGGAGTGCTATAATAGCAGTGTCACACAATGCCCCAATATATAAAAGTACCACAAAGTCTGCCCATTACATTATAGAGTAACGCAAATGAAAAACATCATGAACATACTTTGCCCCTCTGTTATGGGCCCGGTTCTTGTGACCCAAGCAGCGTAATGATGTCATCCACAAACCGTCTGCATTCTGGAAAAAGTGCGTGAACGGCGGCAAAAGCACAGCGGTAGTAATCTGTCCAACAGTCCAGGACCTCCTGGAAATCTGCCATACAGGCAGGACCCCCATCCGCAGTTATCGGATTAGCTATTGTGGACATTTCCATGAGTACAGGTATCCATACAAATGTCCAGTATCAGGACATCCCTGATAGGACACCTTAAATTCCTATGTTGCCATTTTACAGTTTTCTACATGTATTATGATGTCTCAGAAAAATAGGACCTGCCTTAGTGTATGCCATTGGCTGCATGAATAACTGGTGCATGCAAATGATTGGGTTAAGAAAAATGGCCCTTTACCAATTAAAGTTGACTTTTTACTATTGGGCAACTCAATTAGTTATACTGAGAACTAACGACCCTTCCATACCATAGACACCTATTTTCTTTATTTGGATGCTTAACATTTTCCACTGTACTAGTCAAAAAAAAACACAGAGCCTCTATGCCTAACATAAGGGAATACATAAAAAAATCATGAGCGTGATGACAAGACAGTGATGGGATTATAGTGAAGAGAACAAGACGGAATGTAGACAAATGAGAAAAGACCGGGGAAGAAACATGACAGATGACAAAGAGAGGTGCACAGAGAGTAACTCGAGATGGAAAGGAAAAAAAAAAAAAGAGGGAGTAATACAGGGAGGAAGCGTTAAGTGAGACAAGAGGAAAGGTGCTACAAAATAGTACATGCCTAAAGGGGGCACAAAGCAAATCCTTAGATCAGTACGAAACGTGTGGATGATGTTCACCAATCGCGAAACATGAGTGAATTCGCAGGTCAACACTAATACAGTGACCCCCCCGACCTACGATGGCCCAGACATACGATCATTTCAACATACGATGGCCTCTCAGAGGCAGCATCAACATACGATGCTTTTGTATGTCGGGGCCATCGCATAAACGGCTATCCGGCAGCGCAGACTGCTTCAGCTGCCACCGGATAGCCGTTTACGGTGCCCCGTGTGGTCCGCTGACGATCACTTACCAGTCCTCGGGGCTCCAGCGCATCCTCTTTGGGCTCTACTGCATTGTCGGCGCTCTCCATCGACGTCATCACGTCGCTGCGCACGCCGTCCCGTCATCCAATAAGAGCGGCGTGCGTAGCGACGTGATGGCGTCAACTGAGAGCGCGGATGCCGGGGAAGCAGAGGCTTTGCTGGAGCGGCTGGGACACCCCGAGGACGCCGTGACAGCAATGGAAGGTGACATCCAGGGCAGCGGCGACGGTCCAGAGCGGCAGGGACACATGAGTACAACCTCCAATACCAGTGGTCTTCAACCTGCGGACCTCCAGATGTTGCAAAACTACAACTCCCAGCAGGGTGTTGTAGTTTTGCAACATCTGGAGGTCCGCAGGTTGTAGACCACTGTCCTATACTTTACATTGCACGGATCCCTCAACATACGATGGTTTCAACAAACGATGGTCCATTTGGAACGGATTACCATCGTATGTTGAGGGACCACTGTATATACTTCTTATAGGGAAAGTAAGACAAAGTATATGTAATAATGGAGAGCGCTGCAGAGGAAGACAATAGAAGATGGCTTTGCTTTAAAGTAAATGGTGGAGCCACAATGTACACATACCGCGACCCACTATTCCTTCCATTCAGCTGATGTTATAATAAATTCAGGGCTAATCTACCAAGTGTTTCAATTAAACTCCTATGTATGAATACACATTATACATCTTGATTGCATATAATCTGCCCACATAAAACACGCCGCGGGGATGGATCTCAAGCAGCGAGGGAAACTGTAAACCTCACAGTACAGAGCTGCAGGGTTTAACTCCGACAAAACCCCTTTCCACCAGACACCGGCTGATTAAACGTCTTTCCTTGAGAGGCAGGAAATAAAAGGCAGCTAATACAGACAAATCCTGCCGAGCGCGCCAACTGATAATGTGTGTGTTGGCCGTGGGAGCAGAGTGATTGTATCATGCTAATATCATGGGAGCATGGCGTACATACCGATACAGCTGCCATCATGAGCGGTCACATGGGTCTGTGCAGTTCATGGCTGGAGGTGTGTATTCTACTGTATCCTAAGCACGTGAAGCATCACCCTGGGGAGCCTGTACGTATGTACAGTGTTTACAAATTGTTATAGGTATATTAGAGTAGTGCTGGGCGGTATACCGGTTCATACCGAATACAGAAACTTTTGTGCTGCACGATATGAATTTTAACCCATACCGCAATACCAGTTTGGCCCCTCCCCCTTGAGAATCAATTATCAGCCCAGCGCTGCGCTGTCCTCATCGGGGAACTATTTATATGTGACCCGCGAGCGCTGTTCTGCCCCCTCCCCAATTAATTATTAGACCAGCACTGCGCTGTCCTCATCGGGGAACTATTTATATGTGACCCGCGAGCGCTGTTCTGCCCCCTCCCCAATTAATTATTAGACCAGCACTGCGCTGTCCCCATCGGGGTACTACTCACTCGCAAGCGCTGCCCTCCTCGTCCTCCTGTTTGTTGCGGCCGCCGGTGCTGACATCAGTGGTCTTCAACCTCCAGATGTTGCAAAACTACAACTCCCAGCATGCCCGGACAGCCAACGCATACATCTGGAGGTCCGCAGGTTGAAGACCACTGCTCTATATTGTATCCCTATGCCCGGGCTGCACAAGGTAAACAAAAACTTTAACTCACCTTCTCCGTCGGTCCAGACGAGCTTCCCAGGGAATGGAACGTTAGACGGCCGACAGCCGGCTTCTTACATGACAGTGGGCTCAGCCCATCACCGGCCGAGGCGGAATATCGCTGCGGCTGGTGATAGGCTGGCGGCTGTCCGACGTTCACGTCCCCAGGAAGAGAGTAAGGCCAACACAGGAACATGCGTTAAAGTTTATTTTTGTTTACCTTTTGCAGCCCGGGCATAAGGATACCGCACAGTATAGTGTTTCCGTGCCGGCAGCCCGCAACAAACAGGAGGACCAGGAGGCAGCGCTTGTGGGTGACGTGAGTATTTACCCCAATGGGGACAGCGCTGGGCTAATAATTAATTTTGAGTGGGGGGGGGACATACCGTTTTATACCGTGGAACCACCATAAGTTACAAAAATACCGCAATACACATATTTGGCCATACCGCCCAGCCCTATATTAGAGCATTGTGTGCTGCTTGGAAAACTGGAACTAACCAGGGAAATGTTTACGCAGAAACCTCTCCTATTATAGCAGAGGCGCAACAGGTAACTATGGGGGCCTATAGAAAAACCCGGAATTGGGCCCCACTTTACAATGATTACCTTAAAAAGGGGTTGCCTACGCGAAAAACAAAAAAAGGACAATTTTACCTTACTTGCTCCCACATCCTCAGTTGTACAGTGATCCCTCAACTTACAATGTCCTCAACATACAATAGTTTCAACATACAATGGTCTTTTCAGGATCATTGTAACTTGAAACCAGACTCAACATACAATGCTACGGACAGTCCAGATCTGTGAATCATGTCAATGGCTGGAAGATCTGACCAATCAGAATGGAAATTTACACCTGTACTACTGAAGTACATGCACTGACTGGTGTCTGGTAGCGCCCCCTACAGTACAGGGAGGTATTACATGTTCTGTATTACTCTTTTCCTGTGCCAGGGTTATCTGTTCCTTTGGACACCAGGTAAGGGCGGCTACATTTTGCGTGTACTGTACAGGACCGTGAAGAAGCTCCTGTCCTCTATATAGACCGGTATTTCCCGACCAGCGTGCCGCCAGCTGTTGCAAAACTACAACTCCCAGCATGCCTGGACAGCCGAAGGCTGTCCAGGCATGCTGGGAGTTGTAGTTTTGCAACAGCTGGAGGCACCCTGGATGGGAAACACTGACAGTAATTTACAGCTTCCAGGATTTGCTTTATCTGTATTAGTTATCTATTTATTTCTATTTAATCCTCACCTTTTCCTATTTTTGGATGACATTTTGGGGCTTCAGAACCAATTACCAGGTTTCCATAGAGTTCTGGTCTCAACATACGATGGTTTCAACATACAATGGTCGTCCTGGAACCAATTAATATTGTAACTTGAGGGACTACTGTATAATGGAGCTCCGGTCCCTGCTGTCCGGCACTTAAGAGTTTGGAGATGTGACTTTACCTGCCCGCTCATCCAATCAGCGGCTGCAGTGGTGTCCTGCCTCAGTCACTGATTGGCTGAGAAAGTGTAAGACATCCCGTCCCCAAACCCGGAGGCGAAAGACAGGGAAAGAATCCTGCACTCTGGGGTATTTAAAAATGCAAAAACTTTATTTAGTTCTCCATAGTGATAAAAATATATACTTTCAGAAGGAATAAAAGTTAAAAATACTGACGCGTTTTGTCTATTTTTAGTCAAGGTTGGTGCTTTTAGCTTTTATTCCATCTGGATGTATTTATTTTTTTATCTCTAAGGAGAACTAAATAAAGTTTGCATTTTTACATACCCCGGAGTGCCGGATCCTTTCCCTGCAAGAACTACTTCCTACAGGCTTGGTTTCTAGTTTCCTGTCCACACTACGGCTCCACAAGATTGGGATGCGGTGAGCTGAATTATAGCTTTTCTTTTTTGGTTATGATAATTTTGGTTTAAAAAGGTCAGAATAATGGAATAAGGCACACAGTGATGTCACAATAATGGAATAATGCACACAGTGATGTTACGGCACAAGGTCAATGCACACAGATACATTACAACACAGGAAAATTACAAACAGTGATGTCATGGCACAGTAGAGGCATAATGTACACAAAGAAGATACAATGTAGGAATTTTACTAACAGTGATGTCACAGTACATGTATAATGTACATCGTTAGAATACGGGAATAACAGTATAAAAATAGTGGTGCCACAGTATAGACATAATCTACACACTGAAGATACAAGTTAGGACTACTAACAGTGGCATAACCGTACAGGGATACTGCCCACAGTTAGGTCATAAAAATGGGATAATGCACACAGTGATGTCACAGCACAGGGATAATGAACACCAAGAGATTTTGGTCATCATCTTGCACGAAGAAAGGCATAATGGTGTCATCATGCAGAAATAATAAACGCATGGTGTCACAGTACAGATGAAATGCAGGGATGGCACAGCACAGAAATAATAGAAAAAGTAACACTCTCTTCCATCATACATAGTCATCACTAACATCCTCTTATGTCTGCATAGAGATAGACCTCTTATTTGTCAGGCCCATAGAGGCTGCTATAGATGCAACCCTTACACCCATGCTACATACAGGGAGGGCCATTTATATGGATACACCTTAATAAAATGGGAATGGTAGGTGAGATTAACTTCCTGTTTGTGGCACATTAGTATATGTGAGGGGGGAAACTTTTCAAGATGGGTGGTGAGCATGGCGGCCATTTTGAAGTTGGCCATTTTGAATCCAACTTTTGTTTTTTTAATAGGAGGAGGGTCATGTGACACATCAAACTTATTGGGAATTCCACAAGAAACACAATGATGTGCTTGGTTTTAACGTAACTTTATTCTTTCATGAGTTATTTACAAGTTTCTGACCACTTATAAAATGTGTTCAATGTGCTGCCCATCATGTTGGATTGTCAATGCAACCCTCTTCTCCCACTCTTCACACACTGAATGATGAAGTTAACAAACAAAACCACCGCTATTGGTCTGACACTAACCCACATTGGATAGATCCCTCCAAGACTGTTGGAACACAAAAAATGGTGGTATATGGGGTACAAAGATAGTGGGGCCATTCTTCATCAATGGAAACCTCAAGACCACTGGATATGCGAAATTGCTACATGATGATGTGTTTCCCTCTTTATGCACTGAAGCTGGCACGTTCCCTGAGTTTTCCCAGCAAGATGGCGCACCACCACATTATGGGTGTCAGGGCCGAGCATTCCTAGATGAACAGTTTCCTGGAAAGTGGATTGGTCATCGTGGGCCAGTTGAATGGCCCCCAAGGTCTCACGATCTGACCCCCTTAGACTTTTATCTTTGGAGTCATCTGAAGGCAATTGTCTGCTGTGAAGATACCAGATGTGCAGCACCTGAAACTACGGATACTGGAAGCCTGTGCTAGCATTTCTCCTGCGGTGTATATAGTAGTATATAGCAATGTATACGGATACTGGAAGCCTGTGCTAACATTTCTCCTGTGGTGTTTCTATCAGTGTGTGAAGAGTGGGAGAAGAGGGTTGCATTGACAATCCAACACAATGGGCAGCACATTGAACACATTTTATAAGTGGTCAGAAATGTGTAAATAACTCATGAAAGAATAAAGTTACGTTAAAACCAAGCACATCATTGTTTTTCTTGTGAAATTCCCAATAAGTTTGATGTGTCAAATGACCCTCTACCTATTGAAAAAACAAAAGTTGGATTAAAAATGGCCGACTTCAAAATGGCCACCATGGTCACTACCCATCTTGAAAAGTCCCCCCCCCCCCCTCACATATACTAATGTGCCACAAACAGGAAGTTAATATCACCAACCATCCCCATTTTATTAAGGTGTATCCATATAAATGGCCCTCCCTGTAGAAGTCCAATCCTGTGCATTAAATGGGCACTGTCAGATCCAAAAACTTTTTATATATTGTCACTGATTAAAATTAAAGACCCTTTGTAATATGGTTGTTTAAAAAATTCTGAATATTAAATAAATAAAATCGCCCCTAAAAATCCAAGCACTAGGGGTCCCCCTACCTACTATAATACTAACCAGTCCTGCAGCATCCGCTTGTCCATGTGTCATGGATGAGAGATGACTCATGGACAAGGCTGCATGAGCAGACACACCAATCACCTCCCACCACCACACGAAGGGACACGCCCCCTCCCTCCACACACCAATCACCTCCCACCACCACAAGGAGGGACACGCCCCCTCCCTCCACACACCAATCACCTCCCACCACCACAAGGATGGACACGCCCCCTCCATCCACACACCAATCACCTTCCACCACCACAATGAGGGGGACAAGCCCCTCCTACCACACACCAATCACCTTCCACCACCACAAGGAGGGGGACACCCCCTTCCCCTGAGAGGATTTCTAAACATTAAAACATTGTGAGCTAATGAAAAGAGGTATTTCTAAAGTAAATATAGGTGATAAAGGCATACAAATTAGATGTACATGGTCAGGATGGGGTACTGAGTAACATATTCGTTTCTTTCTTTTGTAGGATTTGACAGGTACGCTTTAAGAAGAGGTGGCCATAAAGTTGTATCCATAAGAATACAGCCTAACAACTTAATAGGAAACCACTAATTCCTCAAGGTGACTATACAGTCAATCAAGGAAATTCAACTGAAGTGGAATGAATTGATTGTCACCATTGTAAAGAGTATATGTTCACATGACGTGGTAGTGTGCTGCAAGACCTAAAAAACTTGGAGAAACATGTTTGTTCCAAACGCTGAGCAGCGGAGTACCCCTTTAAAGCCTAAATATAAAAATACACAAAGGTTCTGATTCTGGTATATATATTGATTTCTTTATTTTCTTTCTTTCTCAATTTCTATCTAGTTTGTGAGAATATTTGGGGAGATTTATCAAAAGCTGTGCAGAGGAAGAGTGGTGCAGTTGCCCATGGCAACCAATCAGATTTCTTCTTTTATTTTTAAAGAGACCTGTGAAAAATGAAAGAAGCGATCTGATAGGTTGCCATGGGCAACTGCACCACTTTTCCTCTACACAGGTTTTGATAAATATCCCCTATTAAGAGTATGCTGTGGAGATATTTGCCCTGCAAAAAATTGAGGACTTATCTAAATGTGATTACATCTCTTATAGAAGGCCACATATGTTCGTCTGAACAGTGGACTACAAATGGTGAGTAACAAATGATCTATGTTTTTGGCATGGCTGAATATAGAGCACTATGTACATATTTTCTGTGTTATGTGATGCAAATAATCTGCATCTATGTTTTCTTTATATGTATACACTGCCTGAAATTATTTAGTCACTGTTTATTAGACTATTTTGTATCAGAATCACATCACACGTGAAAATGCAATGTCCCTGATTTACTAAGAGTGTTGTGTAGTTTTCTTTGTGGGTTTTAATTCCCTACAATTTTTTTCCTCTGTATTTTACTAAGGTTTCCCAACATTTTGCTTTTTTATTTTATTTTTTTACACATGTTCTGATCTGTCGGGTTTTCCTCAGCTCAAATCCACCACATTTTCTGTGGAAACCTTAGTAAATATGTTGGGTTTCTGTGAAAATGTCAGAGACATCCCCCCCCCCCCCCCCCTTTTCAGCGACCACGCCACTTATTCGGATTTTCTGAGTTTGTCGGGTTTTTTCAATTCTGGCGCAAATTCTGGCACACATTCTGGCGCAGACAGAATTTCTAGCGCACAACTTGACAAAACATGTTGGGGGAGATTTATCAAGAACTGTGGAGAGGAAAAGTTGACCAGTTGCCCATAGCAACCAATCAGATCGCTTCTTTCATTTTTAAAAAGGCCTCTGGAAAATGAAAGAAGCGATCTGATTGGTTGCTATGGGCAACTGGTCAACTTTACCTCTGGACAGGTTTTGATAAATCTCCCGCGTTGGGTTTGCAATAGTAAATTAGGGACAATGTGTTCTCAACATGCTCAAAAGAGATGTCTCATTGACTGTGAGATTAGGTGAGAAATGTCCTAATATGTGACCAGCTCTACAGTAAATGTATCACTTGTGAATTTAGTCGTATAAAAACCAATAAAATCCCATGAATGTGGTTGTATCACAGATCCATCATACAAATCTCAATTTCTATATATGGCACAAGGCTCCATATAAGTTAGTAGGGTCAAACATGACCTTCATATGGCCCCTATTTAATTCAGAAGTTTTACCTGTTGGGTTAATACAGATGCTTATACAATGAGGTATGCTACTCTATGAGCAATACTTCTATGTAAGAATATCTCCATCCGTACGAAGGTACCATAATGGCGACACATGTAGTGCCTACAGCTCCTTGTCTGAAAGTGCCGACAGCCAGCTGTCATACATGCTTCTACCTGAAACATATCAAGCTGTGCAACCACTGGTATCTGGTATCATCATGCAGCGCAAAGTAATGGTGCAGACATAACAGTATCACTAGAATATGTAGTATGACCCGTATTCAGGGAGGCTTTTCATTTGGGAGGCATGCAGGATCATTTAGGAATAACACGTCTGCAGGATGTGTCTGTATACAGGATAGAGCTGTGGTGTCTGGATGTGAGCGGGCTCCTTCTTCAACTATTAACCCTTTTAAGCTTTAGTTCCACTTAGTTCTAGTAAATCCAGGGTAAGATGTCTATCAAAAGGACAACAGAAGAGCTCAATCCCTTATAGGTGTGATTTCTCTGTAATCCAGTATCTATATTATCAGACAGCAGAAAACAGACACCGGCACATACGATTCATAGTCTCCCATAGACTTGCATTGAGGGGACGGGACGTGATGTCACACGGGGGTGGAGTCGTGACGTCACGGACTTCCGTTCCCATGGACGGGACCCAGACCCTCCAGCACTTCCGGTCAAGAAACAGGTGGGTGCCGCATGCTATATTGCGGGGGTCCCCAGTGGCGGAACCCCTGCGATCAGACATCTTATCCCCTATCCTTTGGATAGGAGATAAGATGTCTAGGGGTGGAGTACCCCTTTAAAAGCCGGGACGCCAGCATTACACGGTCATCGAATACAACATACAATGTGTGGACAAATGTATTGTGGCATCTACACATTACACCTACATCATCTCTTGGGACATTCCATTCTAAATCCAAATGCTGTCTTCAGCCATAACAGCTTCTACTCTTGGTATTGTGCTTGGTGATGTACGACTGGCATGCAGCTGCTCGGCAATAATCGTCTTAGCAGTAAGCTACCACGTTCTGTAGATTTATGTGGTCTGTCTTTATGTGATCTGTAACTTTTTGTGGCTCAGTTACTGTGGTTCATAAATGCTTCCTCTTTACAAAAATACAGTTCACAATTAAAGGGGTATTACAGTAATTTTTTTATTTGGCTATGCTACAGGGGCTGTAAAGTTAGTGTAGTTCATAATATAGTGTCTGTACCTGTGTGTGATGGTTTTCTCACAATTCTTCTGTGATTTTCACTCGAATATAACATTTTTACCAGCATACAAAATGACTGTTGTCTCAGATTTTTCCCAGCTTGCAATGCGGCCAAGACCTGACTCTGACGGAGCCTGTCTGCTTCAATGGGTGGAGCAATCGCTTGTGGGAGAGAGATCAATCTGCCACTAATGCAACAGCTGTAGGCACCCTGATTGAAAACCACAGGTCTTTTGAATGGATGCAGCTCATTTATGTTTCAACGGGTGGGGTGGCTGATGTGTAGGAGGGAGAAAAATGGAATTGTGGGATTTGTAGTAAAAAAAAAAAAAAAATGAAAAGTCAAACAGGAAATACCAGTTCACAAAAAGCTACCCACAGTATTATGGTAATCTCACAACATAGCCATTTAGCCCCAAGACAAGCGCAGATCCTTCCTAAGCATGTCCCTTACTGTCTGCCAGGTACGTACTAAAATCCCCTTATGGTGGATACCCCTTTAACCAAACCTGCCAATATTGGTATGACCGACTGGCTCACTCATGTGTAAGGTGTGTCAACTATATGACTGACTATAAGCAGCCATCCCACATATAGATGGATAGGGGAGAAACACATCTGCCAGCTGCTGGATAAATATAGTGCATGTATAAGAGCCATTTTCGACTCCACAGCTACTCTGAATTGCTGCCCGTGTAAATTTTTTATACATTTTCCTCATCACATACAGTCGCTCTTTACTTATGCTTTCACACAGGCGTACGTCTGCTATTGCTCAGGGATGAAAGTACATATTTTGCATGACTTATAGGTGAAACATTATGCAATTATTGTACATCTGAAAGAAGCAGCATGAACAGATTTTTGGTATGGACAGTTATTAAGACGGATGTGCTCAGAGAATTGCAAATTCATATAACGTTTGTGTAACTGAGGAGCAGGAACAGTTTGCCCAACTATAACAGATGATGTAAATAGAGAATGGGCACACATGTCAGTGTCGGCACAGAGAGAATACTGATGGGGTTCTAAAACTTTCTCTGAATATTACACAACACTGCACATTGTACCTACTAAGGAAACTACTGATGTGACATTGCAGGGGGTCATGTAAAAAGAGCTACCAAGATCACTCACATTTGTCATTATAACTTGAGATTCTCAGAACTCCCCCTTTCCCCGCCTAAAAATGTTTTCTTACAGAAGACAATATCTATCGACAGATGTCCTACTGCAAACACAACTACATTTTTGCTTTATTCGAGGCAAAAATACTCTCCCCACCAAAAAAAAAAAAAACTGGTGTGGCACCACATTTTCTAGGTGCTTTAGACACTTTCTGCAACTTGCTCAACAAAGGTCATGATTTGGCAAATGCCCCTGTGAGCCTCTGCCCTATGCTCAGCAATAAACAGATCTGATTTACAGCAGTAAGGGTGAGTGCCATCATTCACGGTGTACCCCCAATCTGTACTGTCTGAAGTCACTGCCTGTAGTTCATCCAGGAGGCTAAGGCTCGGAATTGCCTGCACCTGACTCTCATATTCACAAGATTTCGCAAAACTGACATTGTCTAGCTGCAATGGAGCACAGAATGTAATGTGACATCATATGGTAAAAAAACTTTAGCAAAATATTGGCAAAAGGTAAGCTAAATAATAGCTTATTATTACACCACTCCAGAACAGAAGAAAAGATGTGAATCGGCACTGTTATGTCGAACTATCCATGCTTATCGGATAGGGGCAGAACATAAGTAGTTCCTGTAATATTAAAACATAAAGATGAATAACTGAGCACTCACCCAGTCAGTCATCCCAGGGCTGGCAGACCGTCACCGGCGTGTAGTCATATCTTGGCGGGGAGGCGGTAGATGGTAAGGGGGGAGCTCAGACGCATGCCACGGACCGTATCACGCCACCTAGCGCTTTGTCAGGCCGCAGGTGACGGTCTGCCAGCCATGGGATGACTGACTGGTTTGAGTGCTCCATTATTCATCTTTATGTTTTGATATTACTAAATAAAAAGTTTGTCTAAAGTCACATTGGCCAAAATGGACTCCTTACCCCTGAAAAGCAGCTCTAAAGTCTTGGAAGATGTTCTCTGCAATATGCTCTCTATTGCCTCTTATGTAAATTCAGTCTCTTGTAAGAAGACAGATTACAGGAAGTGGAGATGGGGCTAAGCATATGCTATGTGCAGGAAAGGTGGAGAGCGAGCCTTGGCTGTGTAACTGCACGTATAAAGTGTCCAGAGGATCTGCACTGTCCATGCAAGGTAACTTATGGTTTCTCTCTCATCTCAGCTTTTTATTTCTGCTCATAGCACCTCACATCAGTAACCCCTTAACCCCCATATTACACATATACTAGTGTACTGCATAAATTATCCCCCAGCACAGTGTTGACCTGATCAGTGCTTAGGATAACCTTTTCCTTGTTGTCCAGCTGTCTGTTTCATGTCTTATCACACAGAACTTTTCAAAAACCAAGTGCATCAATAACGGATTCTCCCTCCACATGCCATCTATAGTAGTGTACTGTTCATGCAGCCGTTCACTACTGCCCATGTAAATGGTCCTATTGACAAGTGCCAATTGACTTCTGTATGTCTAGTGTCTAGTTTAAGTTTAAACTAAGTATTAGACAATTTTTGTAAATCTGATCCCAATTGCATTAAGCTGCACGGTAAAAGATAAGAGAATTTTTAAATCTAACATCCATCCAGATTATTAGTGCCAATCGACTGCATCAACCAAGCACTCATTCGTTGGCTGACTGCAAGAATTTCTACCCGCACAATCAGGAACAAACGTTCTTAGGAACATTTGCCCGGCAGATAAAAAAAGACATAAAGCTGGCTAAAGCAGACGTAGTTGAAAGCCTAAACCAAAAAATCGGATGAGAAGGCAGAAAACAAAAGCTTCCAATGGTCTGAAGTGATATGATAAGCATGTGAAAATCTCCTTTTGATAGCTTTATTTTTGTGTTGGTTTAAGAACATCCTAAAGAATACAATATACATTGGATATTCTGACAATCTAATGCCTACATTGCCACTAGGCCAACATCTAATGTCTCATGTTGGAAAGAAGACAGACTGGACATCCAGTGTCTCATGTTGGATAGAAGTTAGATTAGACACCTTGAATTATTTTTAAATTTCATTATTTTTGGCAAAAATGTTTTTCCACTTATAATTATGGAATGCCTATAGGCGACACTATGCAGTCTCTAACCATAACCGCCCTATATGCTTGGACTGCATTGTGACTCATATTTCATGTCACTCCATAGACGTTCTCTTGTTTTCTTTCATTTTGTCAATGTCTTGGGACAGTGGGGAGTCTCAATACAGGACGTCAACATGCGGAGACAGAAATGCATTGTCACCACACAGTACAGACGGCACCTCCTGCGCTCAGTCTTTGCTATCCTGCTGTAGTACATTAGAGAAATCCCCCTCGAATATCTCTGGCTACATATTCTCTCCAGAGAATGTGCTTTGCATTCGCTGTCTTCACAGATTGATGTAACCTCAAGCTCGTTTTCAAGGTTAAATATCCCAGATGCCCAAAGTGAAGTGGGTGAGAGACACAGAATCTGCGGCGCAGATTACAATTAACTCCCAATTCCGAGCGAACAGCATTCAATCCAATTTAGTGAGGAATTTGTCAATGAGAAGAGCGTAATTTGGCTACGATGAAAAGCTGCACGCAGGACACCCGGGGAACAAATAGATATTGATGGGTTAGTTACAGGAGGAGAATTTATTTTCAACGGGGACGTGGGAGGCAGTGTGGGGGGTGGGGTGTTGTACAGATAAAAGAGATCTGAAGTAACAAAGCTGGAATTTAAGAAATACTTGGACCAAGCTGACACAAAAGATGATCATAAACATAATAATCATTATGATTTTTCTGCTGAAAATTCATTGTGAATCCATAGCACTGGGATGCTGATCCATTTCAGATTGTACTGGTATACATGGACGACATAAAATCTGCAAGAGAAAGTGACATGCTGCAGATTTTAAATTCTGTACATCTGGATGAGATCTGTAAAATATCTTCAACAATTAGCAAATCTGTGGGGGGAATTTGTGAGAATTTACGTTATAGGGCGTGTGTATGTTTTTCCTGGTGAAATGTCACCAGACCCTCAGGACATGCCTCATTGGGAGTCACAGTACTGGAAACATCATCAATAACTAGACAAAAAGTGCCCAATAACTAGACCGAAGGTACTTTCGGGAGCTGTCCCCCTTTTTCGTGCACAATTCTGTCAAAAACCGAAGCAAAACGTCTCATATACTTTTTTTTTTTTTTTTTTTTTATGTCCAGTGCAGTTTGAGAGGGTGCGGCATGACACTGACAAAATAAATACAAAGAATATTTCAGATGGCCACACTTTATTTAAAGAAAAACGGTCAGCTTGTTCACCCCCATTAAACCCAATACACTGGGTTATAGTGTGGGTAAACAGGAGTCCAACGAGGGGTCACTTAGTTAAATATGTCCCCCAGAAGATCCTCTGCTGAATTCAGTCAATCATGCACAGAGGGCGGGGCTTCACTGGCTCAATTTAGATATCAATTGTCTGTGACTCCACTTCCCTAGGATGTGTAAACTGAGCCGGGGCAAAACCCTGCTAACAGAAAATACTCTGACCAAAGGATTCCTTCTTTAAAAGCCTACACTGCCTTGCATTATTACAACTATGGTTGTCTTGCACCCCTAATATAGACATAAAAACGCTAACAAAACATGGCCCTTGCTCCCTGTTGCTGGCCTCTGTGGTGAGGCTGGTGTGATGTGCCACAGAGATAAAAAAAAGAAAAAAAGAAAGCAGAGAAACCGCTTTAGACTTTTTCAGGCATTGGTTCCCACACTTCATTGGGGCTATGTTGACCCCTTCATGCTAGGATCTGAACCCCCTTCAGATATATTCCCTCTGATCCATGAATTGTAACATCATATGTGGTGGGGAAACCATTTTTGATCACTGAACATGCAAGAAAATTCATATGTCATGGTAAACAATAATTAACAATGGCTGGAATGACTTTCACATAACCCATTCCCATCAATGAGTTGTCCCAATGTTAAAAAAAAATTTTTTTTAAATGGCAGAAGCCAAAGTGCTGATGTTCCCACTAGTCTAAGCTTACATCCAAAGGGCAGCAAGTCACCAGCATTACCACAGAGGCCAGCAACAGACAGCAGTGGCCATGTTTTGTTTCTAAGATTTCTGATATTGTTTCTACTATTAAATAGGCATCGGCATATGTGTATAATTGTAATAAAAAAAAAAAATAAGGACTGGTTGGTAAAGTGTATGGTACCAGATGCCGTTCTTCCGTCCAGGATTCCCCTTCTACTTTCCTAGTCTTCAGACCATAGC
The DNA here is from genome assembly GCF_029499605.1 of Hyla sarda. NCBI lineage: Eukaryota > Metazoa > Chordata > Amphibia > Anura > Hylidae > Hyla > Hyla sarda. The sequence goes on from NC_079192.1 coordinate 37,508,564, forward strand.
CGCTGCTTTAACAAAAGCAGCATAGTAGCTCTTCCATTATACCCAAAATGGGGAGGCATACAGTTAAGGGACAAGATGACACCCATTATTGACTAACAGTAGGGAGTGTACATATGGCACAATGACATGCCTGCTGCTGCTCGGTTTGGGAGATATAATTTCTTAAAAGAAATATGATTTGGGGCTGGTGTGATGTGAGAAGACACACTACTCCAGAACACCCTGTGAAGTCCACATCTTTGTCCTATGTGCTATTACCTCTGTTAATAAGCCATGTCCTGGCCAACTAAACACCTATCACACCAGTGGCGGATCCAGAGTCTAGTCTCGGGAGGGCATTATAAGGCTATATTCACACGGGGGAATGTCAGCACCAAAAATCTCAGTGTGGCCATTCCCCTGACAGTGGTGCTACAACCGCTCAGAAATGCGCCATGTCATTTAAACATTTAAAATAGAATGTATGGAGTGGAGGATAACACATCTGTAGCCTGCTATACCCATAGATGAGGGGTCCCCAATATCCCTGCAGGGGTGTGTGCAGCAAGCTAGAGATGTGTGAGCCTACACTCCTTACATTCTATTTTAAATAGGGGGGGGGGGGTTTGCCCTGTTTACCGTAGACGGAACCCCCCCCCCCCCCACACACACACACACACGGATCCACCACTGCATCACAACGGTAATTGGATGTATACACACTGTCCTGTGACCCCAGGTGAGATATCCTGCTCTTATCCCATCTCCAACACAAGTCTGCATTTCCTGTATGATTGACAATGTTCCATTCATAAAAATATGTCTTTATGATTTTAATGTAGTATCCACAGCTGAGCAATGGCTATATCCATAAGGTTCATGTGACACCCCTTTCTATAGAGTACAGGGCCATTTGTGGGGGGGGGGGGGGGTCCATCACATGGTTCAAAGTGGAGAAGCAAGTGTGATGAATTTTAGTCACCTTTTGTAATCAGTTATTTCTGTATCTTTCACTGCGCAAGCGTCATCAGATATGTTCCAGATGTTAACTGCCCGTAAAGGACAAGTGATTCACAAAATGTCTCCATCCCTACAGATATTTGACAGGCAGCTTCTACTTTTGTCAATCAGAAATGGAGTTTTTCAGCCATGAAATGATGCAATGAGTGTTAATGCTCACTGAATTTGTGCACAGCAAACCTAAAAACAATCAACATTTACTAGGAATGGCACCGATTACATTGAAACTGCTACTATTTTATACGGTAGTGAATTCAGTGGGTTGCTGACACAAGCCTTTCCAATTAGGACCCAAATGCCCCAATAATGGTGAATGTGTGGGTGCAAGTGTGCCAACAAAGCATGTAAGTATATTAAAGTACACCTTGTATTATCTTTCCTGAAAGTGCTCACATACCTAAAGTGCCTATATGACATGCATCTGTAACCCTATCAAAAAGTGAACTAACACCATGTCACACTGGGTGTCACTGGGTTCATTAAAAAAAAGTACTTTAGTAAGGTCTCGTAGAGTAGCTTTGGGTGTCCCTATACCTTCCAGTGACAGGGAAGGAACAAAATAGCTCCTGGTCATTTTCTTAAAACAAAATATTTAAGAATGAGTCTGATAATTTAGTAGATAGATTTAATTATAATGTAATGTAATGGTGACTGTGTAGTAGGGGTGTGAATCGCCAAGAATTTGGCGATACGATTCGAATCGCGATACCAGTGTGGCGATTCGATATATCCCGATATATCGCCATACCGTCTAGGTGACGATACATCCAGATTCTGTCTAAAAACAATGTCTTTTACACTTTTATGAAAACTTTATTTTTTTATACACTTTATTAGACTTTTAGGAATCTTTAGATTCCTCAGACAGATGAATAGAGTTCTATTTAACTCCATTGTTCTGCGATCCATTGATAGAGCCTGGTCCAGCCAGGCTCTATCAATGACAGAGCCACGGAGAGCAGGGAAGCAGAGGTAAGCCCTCCGGCTACCTCCACAGTGGATCGCCCGCCCGCGATTGCGCTGCAGGCCCCCAGGCACCACTAGCCCACCAGGGAGCATTCACAGATCCCTTTAGACGCTGCTGTCAACTTTGACAGCGGTGATCTAAAGGGTTAATAGCCAGCCGCGGCAATCGCCGCATGCTGGCTATTAGCGGCGGCCCCCGGCTACTGAGAACAGCCGAGGGTTGCAGAATATGGAGCGGGCACGGGTCTGGAGCCCGCTCCATACACACTACAGAGCACCGCATGCTGGATATTAGCGGCAGTGATGCATCAGCGGTCCCCGGCTACTGAAATCAGCCGGGAGTTGCAGAGTACGGAGCGGGCACGAGTCAGAGCCCGCTCTGTACACCCAGAGCACCGCCGCGCGTCAGATCCGGCCTGCCCGGCTCCACAAATGTGGAACTTGCATCTCCTGATGCCCGGGACATGCTGTTCCCGGGGTCAGGAGATACAAATTCCACATCCCCAAAAGGATAGATTCAAAATATTTGAAAAATCGCGATAATCGTGCGATTCGATTTTTTCTTACATCCCTACTGTGTGGACCTTGTTGGAGAAAAATATTACTGGTGACCACCTTGTTATTTTTATTTCAGAAGGACATCAAAGGCAACCTTAAAAGGAGTACTCCGCTGCTGTGCAAGTTTCGGGACAATGTGAACCGGTCCTATGTGTTATCTGAACATCCTGGTGTTGCGGAGCTTAGCGCTAGCTGTTTGGAGCAAAACTTACCTTTAGTTCTGGCAGGATGTTATGTAGTTTTTCAGGTTCTTCTTTTCTGGCGACCACATTTCTTGCTCCTTTTGTGGCCATGTTGTGTTCGTGACTTGTGTGTGGGTGTGCAAGATGCTGTCCTTGCCTTTCCCCGTGCTCCGATTCTGGTCAAACCCTCCTCTTGAATATTCATTCTAGTTATTTAGCCACTCCTTTTAGGGGTGCAGCCCTCGCAGCGTCTCTGTGAGTATTGGCTGAAGCCTTACATGTTGAGTGATGCTTCCTTGCACTGCACGCAAAAGCGTAGGGATGAATGAGGAAAGTTCGGTTGCAGTGTAGCATCAGCTATTGGCCAGTGCAGGGTGGCATCAGACGTTAGCAAGTTTCACAGAAAAGGATCAAACACAATGATGCCGCCAGAAGGACAAACAAGGGGCGGAACAAAATTCTAAGCAGCACAAAAGGCAGAGACTAATGGTCTTACCCTCCCACGGATGACCAGGACCCCTCCAATATTGCAGGGTAAGGCAAACGTGCATGAAAGCCAGCAAAGGGAAAAAACCACATTACCAACGGAGTACCCTTTTAAGGATTATCCAAATGCCAGGACAACCTGTGGCATAAACCGAATGTAGATACTGTAAATGTCTTCAGTGAAATCTAAATTTTCATGTTTAAAGGTGGTGGATTTTAAAGAGTCAGGGGCATTGATAGGACAAATGTTTGCATATATGACACGGCACACAGAGTACCACAGTGCCCATTGATAAAAGATAAAACAGCCTCTGAGGGATTAGATACATGGAGAGTAGGTAGGGAGGAGAAGCTACAGAGAGCCACGAGCAGACAGACTGCAAGAAGACCTCAGGAGTTTACAATGAGTACCAAATCTTACCCTAGTACTGGTTTCACAGCTTACACTGCTTGGTACTGTTCTATATTGTCCTCCATGCTGCTGCTGCTTTTTTGGGTATGCTGTAGATATATAGGGGAGCAGGGTTCCCTCTTTGATGTATATGAGTAGTGCATGGGAGACAATACTAGTCTACACCCACTAGCTCAGAGACCACTGAAAAGAGACGGATCTTAGAGAGGAAAAAACTGGAGGAAAATGTCATATACACATATATGGGTTGGAAATAGTACACACAATTTATCTTGAAGTTTATCCTGAAAAGTTGCTGGAACTTACAGTTATGTTTACAAAGGGTTCAAACTAAAGTGAACCAATCCGAACAGAAGTGCAAAGTTCTAGCAACCCACTAGAGGGTTAATTTTATTCTAAGTGTACAAAGATAGAAATAACGAGAGGCCACTTTTTCCGTATATATGCTAATTAAGTGCTAACTGGCACAGGTGGTGTAACTGGCACTCTGATGTCAGCAGCCGCCGGCCGCAGCGCCGCCCAGCTCATCAATATTCCTCCCCTCCCTCCGCCTCTCCCTCTTCTCCCCGCTCTGTAATGAAGAGGGAGAATCGATGGGAGGGGAGGAATATTGATGAGCCGGGCAGATCAGGGCACAGTAGGCATCAAACTGATCAGCGTCCCCCGCACTACCAGCCAGTAGCGCTGGTTAGTGTGGGGGGGGGGAGGGAAAGCTGACAAATTTTCCTTTAACTATCCAACGCGCTTCTCGTTGCAGTAATAGCTTGCGTTTCTTAATGCCTTCAGCGGGGAACACCCTTTCAATTGCGAACATTTTTAAGCAAGTATGATCATTATCATGCACTTCTTGCAGATGAGAAATGAATCGGGGGGATCCTTTCCCTGTTTTTAGAGAGTATATGTGTTCCCTAAAACGGCATTGAGAGATCTGTAAAACTGTTAGCATGGGCAAACGATAGCATAGACTAATCCTTTTGTTTTAAAGCAAATGCAACCATTTACCTTAATCTGAAGGCCTCCTACAGAAATGTTTTTATCTGTGCACATAAATGTGCACCAAGCGCAGGAACCATACCTGTAGTTTCCTGCCAGGAGGCATTTTAATAACCAGTTGGTGTTATGATCTTTCTGGGAAAATTTGCTGCATACTACTGTACTTCCTATGCTTCGAGATTATTTGAAAGATATGACAGGTTTTTGACTGCTAATTTGCATTAAATCGGTATCATTTTGAATAATGTACCAATGTTTGTGAATTATGTTTTTTTTATTTTTTCTGTCATCGAACTAAATGTGAATGCAAAACGCTCAGTTTGAACATTGGTGTTGGGATGTACTTTCATGCGTCATTTCCAAAGCAATGAAAACCGACTCTGTGATTTAGCTTTTTCAAGGGCTGAATCCAAAATTTTGGAAGGGTAACCTTTTTCTGAGAATCTACTGTACAGATCTTCTGCTTGCTTTAAAAAGTTGTTAGGTTAATGGTTGCATTTTCTGTAAAACAAAAGGATTAGTCTACGCTATCGTTTGCCCATGCAAACGGTTTTACATTTGAAAGGGTGTTACCCACTGAAGGCTTTGAGAAACGCAAGCTATAACTGCAAGGAGAAGCGCGTTGGATAGTTAATATTCATGCTCTAGGAAATCTTGGTCTTAATGATCGGTCTGATTTAAGTATGTTTAACCATGAGGAGGTGTATGGTGCTTTGTTTTTAACGTTTTAGTCTATTCTTTTATATATATGTTCTGACACACCTGTGTCACATGGGAAAGAAGGTATATACCTCCCCCCACACAGGTGAAGGTATGCAGTCTCATGAAGCATGACTCCGTGTGAAACAGCCACTGTAATTGCACCACCATCCAGGCGTCTTGTCCTGACGGCATTTTTTAATGCAAAGAATAAAGTGAAGTTCATCGGAGCACAGAAGCGGTGAGTGGCCTCTCGTTATTTCTATCTTTGTACACTTTGGATGTATCTAAAATGTATTATTTATTCTACAGTTGTAGTGATCTACTGGAAAATAATATAGTGCAGTCTCCTGATTTGTGATGTCATCACTGTGAACACATGACATCACATACAGTGACATCTAGTGTAGATAGATTAGCCTTCTGGTCAGTTGATCATTTTGGAAATTGCAAACTAGAGCTGTGAAACCTGAACAACTTCCAGCATATCCAGAGAGCTGTAGTCCTGTTGGGAGTTGTCATTTCGCTTCTATAAAAGGTCATGCAGTATCTTTCTCTTTATTTCTGGACTCTGACCTTTTATGCACCTGTTATTGTCACTCATATTTCCTTTACGTCCCCTCCATCCAAGCGAGTACCGAATAGCTATTTAATTTCTTCGTTTTCTGTACTTTCGAAAAATTACATCGTTTGGATGATGACTAAGCCGCCAATGTTATTTATCTGCTGTAATCCAGTTGTCTCTCTTCATGCAAACACAGGAAATAACCTTATAGTCAAGTTTTCCTGTTATTTTTAACCGCTCATTAAAGTAACATCATCCATATGTGGTAGCAAAGTAGCAACATGTCCAAATTGGGGAATTCCTGGCCAGATTGCAGAAATTTGTGTAACACTTTAGGAGCACCAGTGACATCATCACTGACATTCCAGACTTTATCATGCAATGATGCGGTACCGCAAGTAAAACTCTATGATATGCCCAAAAGTCACAGAATTTGCAGAGAAATTACTTAAGTCTTGTGTAAATTGAGTGACTTTTCAGAATATATGCTGCTCATACCAGGGGAGGGTAGGAGTCTGGAAGGGAGCTCGGCCTTGCATGGATGCGGTGGTGCCAGGGTCCGTCCTCCTTACATACGACTTTTGTTCAGGCTTGGGAGACTAAAAGTTGCAGAAATGTACGCCAGCACATAGATGGCATAGATTTCTGTACTGGGCGCAAGGGCAGCCACGGACTTCCTGGATTTACTAAAAAGGCATGCACCACTTAGAAAATCCAGCAGACGAAAAATGGGGAGAGCTGCCAATAGTAAATGTCCACCATAGTCCCCAGTATACATCAGTGACATCCAATATCTCAGGCTATACATAGTTCCCAATACACATCAGCGACACCCGGACAGGGCTAGTGCAAGGACTTTTGCCACCCTAGGTGAAAGCTAATTTTGCCGCCCCCTTGACCCCGCCCATTGGCTCCACCCTTTGACATGCCCCACCTTACTACTGGGGTTGCACACTAAAAACCTCCTCCTCATGTAATCCCTTTACTACTGAGGTGACACACTGTGCAGTGGATCTCACAGCGCTCCACCGGCATGATGAGGGGATGGAGGGGTTTGGGGGTTCTTTATGTCTGTCAGAGGAGAGGATCGCTACCTGTCCTTCTCCTCCAGCATGATGAGGACAGGGGGTGATAGAAAAAGTAGCTGGTTGAGAGGCCGCTCTAGACGGCTGCCTATTTTGCCTATAGGCAGAGCCGTCCCTGCACCCCAAACCTTAGAATATACAGATGTAGCCCTGAATACACATCAATGATACCTAACCCTAAGAATATACAGATGTAGCCCCCAATACACATTAGTGACATTCCAGACCTTCGAATATACAAATATAGCTCCCACTACACATCAGTGATACCCCAGACCTTATAACACAGCAGAGATCCCTCTTAGTCACTTGGGTTGTACCCTGCTAGGGGTTGGAGACAAGTGTTGTAGACCATCTTTACATTCCAATCAGGGGTACAGGAACTTAAGACAGAACTTGACACAAAACAAAAAAGAATAAAACAACTCCAAAACTGTAGGGTACATATAGTACATATGGAATTGTATGGCTTAGATCAGCCTAATGCTGTAACGCAGAGGATGGTAATGACACAAATAGGGGGTGAGAATCAGTCTCCAGTCGATGTCACTCTAGAATTAATGGCATGAGCTATAAAGGGATAATATGCCCCAAGCCACTACTAGTTCCTAGTATAAAAGAAGACAATGGTAAAATGAGACCCATAGAAAAGAGATGCAACCAAACCTACTGTGGCTGATTAAACAAAAAATGATGAAGTTGTCATAAAAATGTGAGCAGTAAATGAATCTAATGACAAAGATAGAATATGCAGTGATATCACCGACTGCAGAATTCTGCTTCCCCCAACAACACGCTGCACAATGGGGCCTCGCCTCTGTGCTGGGGGATAACAATATCAGTGACCCCCATGGAGGAAATGGCGCTTCCTCTCGGATATTGACAGGGTAGAGGGTGAGGTAATACCAGAGTAAGACTAAGTCATATCTGGGAAAGACATATACAGAAACGGGAATATTTTACGGAAAATCTTAACAGTTTTGGACATTATTTTTACTATAGTTTTAGATCATTGTAGGCAGAATCTATACAGCTTGTGATGCCCACTTCAGGGCCTGGAGAGGTGAAGCATAACACAGGAAATCAAAGATCACCAAAGAGGGAATTCCTTGATATTTCTTTGATAAAGGATCGAAGAGGGCAAAGAATGAAAGGGAATCAGAAAATACCAAAATGGGAATTCTTTGTGTCACTCTCGAAATCTGGATATGTATTTCCAAAAGTCCCATGCAAGTCTATGGCACCTCTGGCAAATGCATCTCCAGCTCGCAATTGTCTCGGGGAAAGTCTTGGCTTAGAAGCTGCCTGGGATTTAAACAGATATCTTGCAGACTGACCACTGCTGGATGTATGCTTTACAGGAACAGTCTGGGAAGAACTTATACATGGTGTTATACATACTACCAGAACCTTTGGACTCCTGTCTTTAGTGTTTTTTTTATATTCCTGTGTCCTTCTCAGGCACTGTATTAGGCATAAAACTGTGTATATGTTCTTCCTGCAATGCGCCTTTAAAGGGGTACTCCGGTGAAAACCTTTTTTCTTTTAAATCAACTGGCTTCGGAAAGTTAAACAGATTTTTACATTACTTCTATTAAAAAATCTTAATCCTTCCTGTACTTATTTGCTGCTGAATACTACAGAGGAAATTCTTTTCTTTTTGGAATACTCTCTGATGACATCACAAGTACAGTGCTCTCTGCTGACGTTATTATAATTATAATAAGTCTTTATTTATTTATTGTTGTCCTTAGTGGGATTTGAACCTAAGGCTCCAGCGCTGCAAGGACGCAGTGCTAACCACTAAGCCACCATGCTGCCATTAGCATATGTCTGCTATGCACGGTTGCTAAAATGGACAGAGATGTCAGCAGAGAGCACTGTGCTTGTGATGTCATCAGTGTTCCAAAAAGAAAGGAATTTCCTCTGTAGCATTCAGCAGCTAATAAGTACTGGAAGGATTAAGATTTTTTAATAGACGTAATTTACAAATCTGTTTAACTTTCTGGCACCAGTTGATTTAAAAGAAAAAAAGGTTTTCACCAGAGTACCCCTTTAACACTCCATGAGCTTTGTTCTTTAAACTCTGGTAGGACCAAACTTAAATTGGACCACTGTATGGCAAATAGTTGGACCCTCTGCCTGACACCATAGTTTTGCAGTACCATCAAAGAAACAAAAGAGACTAAAAATGCTTGCCAACAAGATATGTAAATCATATTAACGGGAATGGGGGGTGGGTAGTTTCTGTTTCTGTGTGGTCGTCACGCTGCACACTTGGAGCCTCCAGTGCTGTAGAGAACGCGCAAAGGTGGGTGCTGAATGACAGATTGCGGGATCAGACATTTTATCCCCTATCCTTTGGATAAAGATGTTTAGGTCCGGAGTACCCCTTTAACAACAGCATCTAAAGAGGAGTGATTAAAAGACAGGACCTAAGATGTGGAACAGTGTGGGCAATCACTGTTCTATACAGGCACATGGAATCATATGCCAATCATGGACATTAGATGATGGGCATCAGATTATATCGATCTGCAAACAATCAGATGTCTATGGGATCAGTCTGACAAATCCTCTAGCATTAATGGAAAAAAATAGGATCAGATAAACTACATTTTCTTTAAAGTGGTTGTTAAATTAACCCCTGCTACCTATAGGTGGCACTAAAGAGACAGTTTTCTCCTTTCTGTCAGAGTGCTCATTTGAATATGTTGTCCCAGGGAGCATTGTAAGACTCCACACAACAGCTGGGTCACCACAAGGAAAACATGTAGGAGCATGACCCTGGGTAATCATGCCGGTAATTGCACTCTGAATGGGGGTGTTTCTGATAAGCCAAACCCCTTTAAAACTACACAACCTCACACTATGTGGGTAAAAAAGATATAAAGCAAAAGATCGATAACTAGTGGTCGGAATAATAACCAAATCATTTAAAACAATGAAAAGGGATTTTATCCAAGTCATTGCAACCCATCAATTGGAAAATGTCATCAGCAAAGGTTAAACATTTTCTAGAGAGAAAGTACCACTAGTTTCTACTATACGTACACTATTTCACTACTTATTTGTTTCCATGCCCAATTGCTTCAGACAGTCTGGTCTACTGGTTTGGGCTCAATACAAATAGGTAAAACAGAGAAATGTCTTTAGGGAATTGTGCCATCAGGGCCCACTAAGGAACAGTCTCTTCACTTGGCATATGAAATGGGATTGTCCTCAGGTACAACCAGGGCTCAAGTCCTGCAGGAACATGTGGGAACTGAGTTCCTGCACTTTTTCCACAGCGGGAACACCGTTCCCATTAGCAGAAGTCCTGCAGGACCAGCACTTCAGTAGAAATCTTGGGTGAGTTCCCTCACTTTTTTTTCTCAGTACTTTACCCCTGGGTACAACCCATTTTAAGTGTACTGAATTTTGTCAATCCAACCATGGGAAAATCAGACTGTTGTACAATATTTGTGCGTATCAGCCCCATAGCTCCCACCTTCCCCATTGCCACGCGTGTTTGAGGGATAGGTGGCTGCGGCATGGATTGGCCGGACATGTTATCTCTGTGAATGCCGGATTGGGAATTTGTTGCTAGCGACAGTTTGCCTTAAACTGGTGTACACATAAAATTGCGCTGTCTGTGTGACATTGAAAACCTTTTTGGGTCACCCAGTCTTGTGAATATTGGGAATTGAAGTCAGCCTATGTGGTCATAATCTATCCCAAGGCCCCCATGTGTGGCGATTCTGGTTGCACTTGGCATCCTTAAATATACAGAGGAATACGGCCTGTTTGATCTATAGGAAGGTGCTCATCAACAAGTGAAACACCTTTTGATATCGTATTTTTTGTATACTATTATATGGAGGACTGGCAACTTTAAGAAGATACTACAAGCAATTTGTCCAGCTATATTTCTCCTTCTATGTGAAGGCGTAATTAACTTTTTGTGCATATTTATGCTTTAACATCTGACTGTCACGTGCTTACAATAGGTTTATCATATTCTACAAATTATTTGTGCTATTTTGTAATATCATCCCCAATCTTTGTGCATATTTGTATATTTTTCACTTGTTTTTTGTAATCCCTTGATGAACCACTGTACATTACAGGATACACGGGGAAAACATGTTGGGATATGCAGGTGTTCATCATAGGAGAAGCTAATTAATTAATATTTTTTCAGCTTTTTTTGATAATTGGTCTTTTTGAATATTATGGGAGTTTTTAAGGATATGAATAAATGGATGTTTTAGCTCTAAGTGATTTTGGTTATTCAGGCTGCCACACAACCCCTGACACTGCCCTGCAAATCCAGGTCTCCTTTGACTTCCTACCAAGATCTAAAGCTATGTAAAGACATGAGGTTTTTGCAGGTACTGATATCTATATCGATATCTATATGGACCTACTGGATCATGCACCAATACTTGCCTTTAGAGGGAAAAAAAAAAAAAAAGGATCAGGGAAGTTGGTCACACACATTTTATATGCATTGGCCAAACATGGTGATTTCGGAGGGACCAGCAGACAATCTAATGTGTATGGTCCTCTCCTGACACCTCGATTGAAGATTTTGGGGAAGAGAAGGATCAGGAATATTGTATTGCAACCAAACGATCCTCAGGATGGAAGGTATTTGATCATGGATTTGGACGCCGATTAGCCCCACTTAGTGGAAACAATGTGTATCCTGGCTGCCTGGCACTGAATCTGCATTGAAAAGTGCTAAAATAAAATCTACGGAATGTGGATTTTACATGGATTTCGATGTCCATGAGACCTTACCCTAAGGGTCCTTGTTAATGGAGGAGTTAGACAACCCCCTTTCATACACAGTATTTAAAACATATAGAGAGATTCCCTTACTCTACACGCCTTTCTTAGCCAATTGGCCTTTTGGGTTGGTTAGGATTGTCCCACTGGCCTCCCATACAAGGCAACATGGTTAACCAAGTAGTAGGGAGTACAACTACAATTCCTGTTCCCACTTTACATAACATGATATTGAGTCGTGAACACATCAGATTACGTCATCTACAATTACTACAGAGTCAGACAAAGTACTATAGTCTACGAAAACTACTTAGACCGTTACAGTAGATAGCTTGAAATTTCTTGAAAATGAAGACACTTACCATTAATTTCTAGAATTGTTGACTACAAGAATTAAAGTAGAACTCTAAGTGAAGCGATTACATACCGGTGTTTATGGCTTGCATGGCTGTTGCTGGTGGTCCCGTGGAAAGATGACGGCCAGGACATTCTGGATTTTCTTAGGCCAGGACGGTCGCTCGTATCCATGGCATCGGCTCTCTCCATCTGCCGGTGAGGGTGGCGATCCGTGTCTGAGTAACCCCGATGTTTTATTCTGATGGGTGTCCGTGGTTGCCTCCATAGATGCTGTGGAGGTTTTAGGGTGGCTTGTCCCTCCCGCGGCACGGGAAGAGACAGCGAGAGACTTTTTTTCGTGCAGGATGGTACTTCCATCATTGTGCAAAGGAAGAAACAAAAATAAAGGAAATAGCAAAAAAAATAAAATATATCTGGAGAAGAAAAATAAAATCAGTAACAAATCATCTACCGATAATGTGCATTGATGAAAAAAAAATAAAGGGATCTGTCCGGCATGTGACACCTCTACTGATCCATCGATTGTATAAAAGAAAGGCAAATCAAGAGTTAAATTGGCTTCACTGCGTCCAAAACATACAAAACCTGATATAAAAATAAAGGAATCAAAGAAAACAATTCTAGGCCAAAAAAATTATAGAAAAATAAAGGCAGGTCGTGATTATTGAGACGAAAATATTAGCAATACGAAATCTGTCTAAAGGCGAGGGGGGGGGAGCAGCAAGAAACGCACAAGGCTTGTTCCTTACGGGATGGCTGTCTATTATTAGAAGAAGCTGAATTTTCTTAAAGCGAGAAGATAAAAAACGAAACGTCTAGTTATCCTTTACTGCAGCTTTCGTTCTCCCATCAGCTGTCAGCGTATAGCAGCTATACGTACGGATTTATAGCGACATCAACAGTATAGAAGCTTAGGAGTCGATAGCAAAGTCTCGTCTTCTCCGGAGATTATTGCTTATGTTATTGCCAAGGTAGAGATGGGATTTTATTGCACATAGGTTGCAGACAGGGTACAGGATGGCATCGGTATGATGGGCAGATTCTATGGGGAGGGGGGCTGCACACTGGCATTTAGGGCAAAGATCAGATGCATCTGCAGTGGGGTCCATGCACTGCTCCTCAGGGTGGTCACATCATGTCTTCTGGGCATTCATCCTGGCAATGCCAGCTTGTTGGCAGAATGAGAATCTCTTTAGACTGTGCATTTAGGGCTCCTCAGATGACAGGTTTCAGTGGAGAAGCAGCTGTCACTCACACCCCCTCCCCTGTCTGGAGACCCCTTTCCAGATTCTGGGGTGATTTCTATGGGTATGATTATTATGGGTGGCAGGGATCAGTATTTGTGCCGTCGTTCCTCCTCACATATGGTTGGCATTCTTAATTCTAAGCACAAGAGAAATCATTCTAAGGAAAACTCTCTGTCCCGGAGTATCAAGCAGTTACCGCCGCGTCTTCTGCACCTGTCTCGGGGTCTCCTTCATAAGTGCACGCGTGAATTGGGCTCCTGGAGGTCGGAGGCTGCAGGAAGTACTGAGGCGGCATCGTCCATCCTGCTCTCAGCCAATTCAGATAGCGCTGTGCGGGGAATCCCGTGACTGAAAAGCCGGAGCGGCGTTAACCCACCTCCTCTCTCTGCCCAGACTGCTGGGCGACTGGCAGAACTCAGGTGTCTCCCGCCTCCCCACAGCCGCTGCTGTGACGTCACTAGGGAGGCGGGCGCGCTGCGCTGGTACCTCCCCCATTCAGCGGAGACAGGAGAACACAACCAATAGGAGGGGAGGACTGTAGTCAGCCACTCCCGCTGGGAAGGCACGTGGGGTCCCTGATGACAGTTGGAGCAAATTTAGTTTAGAGGTTATTTTTCTTTATTTTTTTAAATATAAATTGATTTAAAATATTTTTTTTACTCTCCCTAATGATGGAGAAATGGGAATGATTTTGAATTCCAGCATGTCCCAGCATCTGATCAAAGTTATTCTTGACACCCGACAGCCTTAACCCCTTAAGGACCAAGCCCATTTTTCGATGGAATAGATATATATATATATATATATATATATATATATATATATATATATATATAGATATATATTTTTTTTTTTTTTTTTTATCAACTGGTGCCAGAAAGTTAACCAGACTTGTAAATTACCTTTATTAAAAAAAAATTCTTTACCCTTCCAGTACTTTTTAGCAGCTGTATGCTACAGAGGAAATTCTTTTCTTTTTGAATTTCTTTTTTGTCTTGTCCACAGTGCTCTCTGCTGACACCTGATGCCCGTGTCAGGGACTGTCCACAGCAGCACAGATTTGTAATAGGGATTTTCTCCTGCTCTGAACAGTTCCTTACACGGGCATCAGGTGTCAGCAGAGAGCACTGTGGACAACAAAAAAATGAAATTCATAAAGAAAAGTATTTCCTCTGTAGCATACAGCTGCTAAAAAGTAATGGAAGGGTAAAACAAATGTTTTCCACTGGAGTACCCCTTTAAGGATCAGAGCATTTTTTGCACATCTGACCACTGTCACTTTACGCATTAATAACTCTGGAATGCTTTTACTTTTGAATTTGATTCCGAGATTTTTTTTTCGTGACATATTCTACTATAACATAGTGGTAAATTTTCGTTGATACTTGCATCATTTCTTGGAGAAAAATTCCAAAATGTTATAAAAAATGTGAAAAGTTTGCATTTTTCTAACTTTGAAGCTCTCTGCTTATAAGAAAAATAGACAACCCAAATAAATTATATACTGATTCACATATACAATATGTCTACTTTATGTTTGCATCATAAAATTGACGAGTTTTTACTTTTGGAAGACATCAGAGGGCTTCAAAGTTCAGCAGCAATTTTTCACAAAATTTTCAAAATCTGAATTTTTCAGGGGCCAGTTCAGTTTTGAAGTGGATATGAGGGGTCTTCATTATTAGAATTACACCACAAATTACCCCATTATAAAAACTGCACCCCTCAAAGTATTCAATGACATTCCGAAAGTGTGTTAACCCTTTAGGTGCTTCACAGGAATAGCAGCAAAGTGAAGGAAAAAATTTTAAATCTTCATTTTTTACACTAACATTTTCTTGTAGACCCATTTCATTAAACTGCAGGTTTTTTCCCCAAATTTACTATTTTTACAACAGGTAATAGGAGAAAATTCCCCCCAAAAGTTGTAGCCCCATTTCTTCTGAGTATTGAAATACCCCATGTGTGGACATAAATTGCACTGCAGGTGCACTACAATGCTCAGAAGAGAAGTACCGTATATACTCGAGTATAAGCCGAGTTTTTCAGCACGATTTTTCGTGCTGAAAACACCCCCCTCGGCTTATACTCGAGTGAACTCCCCCACCCGCAGTGGTCTTCAACCTGCGGACTTCCAGAGGTTTCAAAACTACAACTCCCAGCAAGCCAGGGCAGCCATCGGCTGTCCGGGCTTGCTGGGAGTTGTAGTTTTGAAACCTCCGGAGGTCCGCAGGTTGAAGACCACTGCGGCCTTCAACATCATCCAGCCCCCTCTCACCCCCTTTAGTTCTGAGTACTCACCTCCGCTCGGCGCTGGTCCGGTCCTGCAGGGCTGTCCGGTAAGGAGGTGGTCCGGTGAGGAGGTGGTCCGGGCTGCTATCTTCACCGGGGAGGCCTCTTCTAAGCGCTTCGGGCCCGGCCTCAGAATAGTCACGTTGCCTTGACAACGACGTAGATGCGTCGTTGTCAAGGCAACGGCTCTATTCCGGGCCGGAAGCGCGGAGAAGAGGCGCCCCCGGTGAAGATAGCAGCCCGGACCACCTCCTCACCGGACCACCTCCTTACCGGACAGCCCTGCAGGACCGGACCAGCGCCGAGCGGAGGTGAGTACTCAGAACTAAAGGGGGTGAAAGGGGGCTGGATGATGTTGAAGGCCGCAGTGGTCTTCAACCTGCGGACCTCCGGAGGTTTCAAAACTACAACTCCCAGCAAGCCCGGACAGCCGATGGCTGCCCGGGCTTGCTGGGAGTTGTAGTTTTGAAACCTCTGGAGGTCCGCATGTTGAAGGCCGCAGTGGTCTTCAACCTGCGGACCTCCGGAGGTTTCAAAACTACAACTCCCAGCAAGCCCGGACAGCCGATGGCTGCCCGGGCTTGCTGGGAGTTGTAGTTTTGAAACCTCTGGAGGTCCGCATGTTGAAGGCCGCAGTGGTCTTCAACCTGCGGACCTCCGGAGGTTTCAAAACTACAACTCCCAGCAAGCCCGGACAGCCGATGGCTGCCCGGGCTTGCTGGGAGTTGTAGTTTTGAAACCTCTGGAGGTCCGCATGTTGAAGGCCGCAGTGGTCTTCAACCTGCGGACCTCCGGAGGTTTCAAAACTACAACTCCCAGCAAGCCCGGACAGCCGATGGCTGCCCGGGCTTGCTGGGAGTTGTAGTTTTGAAACCTCTGGAGGTCCGCAGGTTGAAGACCACTGAGGGCGAATGATGAGAAGAGGATGATGAAGGGGGGGGGGTGTGGGGATGATGAAGGGGGGTGGGGATGATGAAGGGGGGGGGGATGTGGGATGATTACAAGGGGATGATGAAGGGGGGATGTTTGGGATGATAAGGGGATGTGTGGGATGATGACAAGGGGATGATGAAGGGGGGATGTGTGGGATGATAAGGGGATGTGTGGGATGATGACAAGGGGATGATGAAGGGGGGATGTGTGGGATGATGACAAGGGGATGATGAAGGGGGGATGTGTGGGATAAGGGGATGTGTGGGATGATGACAAGGGGATGATGAAGGGGGGATGTGTGGGATAAGGGGATGTGTGGGATGATGACAAGGGGATGATGAAGGGGGGATGTGTGGGATGATGACAAGGGGATGATGAAGGGGGGATGTGTGGGATGATAAGGGGATGTGTGGGATGATGACAAGGGGATGATGAGGATGTTAATGACGGGTCTGGATGATGACAGGGGGGGATGAGGTATTTCCCACCCTAGGCTTATACTCGAGTCAATAACTTTTCCTGGGATTTTGGGTTGAAATTAGGGGTCTCGGCTTATACTCGGGTCGGCTTATACTCGAGTATATACGGTAGCCACATTTGGCTTTTTGAAAGCAAATTTAGCTGAAATTATATTGGGGGGGGGCATGTCACATTTAGGAAGCCCCTATGGTGCAAGAACAGCAAAAAAAAAAGCCCCACAAGGCATACTATTTGGGAAACAACACCCCTAAAGGCATGAAATAAGGCATACAGTGCGCCCAATGGCGCTCCTTCTCTTCTGAGCATTGTAGTTCGCCCGCAGAGCACTTTACATCCACATATGGGGTATTTCCATACTCAGAAGAAATAGGGTTAAAAAAAATTTGGAGGCTTTTTCTCCTATTATCCCTTGTGAAAATGAAAAATTTGGGTTAACACCAGCATTTTAGTGAAAAAAATCTAACTTTTCATTTTCATGTCCAACTTTAGCGGAAATTTGTCAAACACCTGTGGGGTGTTAAAGGACAACTGCAGCGCAATATACACTTATCCCCTATCTACAAGATAGGGGATAAGTGTTTGATCGCGGGAGGGTCCGACCGCTGGGACCCCCCGAGATCTCCCTAACGGGGCGCCGCCATAAGCGCTCATAGTGAGCACTAAGGGCGCGTAGCGTCGACCTAGAGGTCGACGGTGACGCCCCGTCTCCTCCTCGTCCCCATACAGTTCTATGGGGGAGCCGGGGAGGCACGAACGCTGCCTCCCCGCCTCTCCCATAGAGATGCATGGAGAAGGCATGCCGGCTGCAACGTCATGCAGCGGCAGGCACGCCCCCTGCACGGGACAGCCGCGGCTGCGTACAGGAGATCGTGGGGGGTCCCACCGGTCGAACCCCCCGCGATCAAACACTTATCCTCTATCTTGTAGATAGGGGATAAGTGTATATTGCACTGCAGTTGTCCTTTAACACCCCACAGGTGTTTGACAAATTTCCGCTAACGTTGGACATGAAAATGAAAAGTTAGATTTTTTTCACTAAAATGCTGGTGTTAACCCAAATTTTTCATTTTCACAAGTGATAATAGGAGAAAAAGCCTCCAAATTTTTTTAACCCTATTTCTTTTGAGTATGGAAATACCCCATATGTGGATGTAAAGTGCTCTGCGGGCGAACTACAATGCTCAGAAGAGAAGGAGCGCCATTGGGCTTTTGGAGAGAGAATTTGTTTGGAATAGAAGTCGGGGGCCATGTGCATTTACAAAGCCCCCGTGCTACCAGAACAATGGACCCCCCCCACATGTGACCCTATTTCGGTAACTACACCCCTCACGGAATGTAATAAGGGGTGCAGTGAGTATTTACAGCCCATTGTTGTTTAACAGATCTTTGGAACAGTGGGCTGTGCAAATGAAAAATTACATTTTCATAAGGGGTAAAAGGAGTGTGTGAGGGTATATGTATATGTAGTGTTTTACCCTTTATTTTGTGTAGTGTAGTGTAGTGTTTTTAGGGTACATTCACACGGGCAGGGATTCACAGCAGCGGAAAATTTGCTGCATCTCAAACTTGTAGTGAGAAACTCGCTGTAAACCCCTGCCCATGTGAATGCACCCTGTACATTCACATGGGGGGGGGGGGGGGGAGCAGCATTGCTGGACTTTGGCTGTCCGGCAATGCTGGGGTTTTTAGTTATGCAACAGCTGGAGGCACACTAGTAAATTTGCTACTTAACTCAGTGTTTCGCAACCAGTGTGCCTCCAGCTGTTGCAAAACTACAACTCCCAGCATGTACGGTCTGTCAGTGCATGCTGGGAGTTGTAGTTTGCAACAGCTAGAGGCACACTGGTTGCAAAACACTGAGTTAGGTAACAAACTCTCAGTGTTTCGCAACCAGTGTGCCTTCAGCTGTTGCAAAAACTACAACTCTCAGCATGCAGTAACAGCCAAAGGGAATGCTGGGACTTGTAGTTATGCAACAGCTGGAGGCACACTACTACAACTTCCAGCATGCCCTTTGGCTGTCCGTGCATGCTGGGGGTTGTAGTTATGCAGCATCTGGAGGCACACTGGTTGCAAAACACTGAGAGTTTGTTACTTAACGCAGTGTTTCCCAACCCGTGTGCCTCCAGCTGTTGCCGAACTACAACTCCCAGCATGCCCAGACAGCCGAAGGGCATGTTGGGAGTTGCAGTAATGCAACAACTGGAGGAGAACAGTTTGGAGACCACTGTGTAGTGGTGTCCAAACTGTAGCCCTCCAGATGTTGTAAAACTTCAACTCCAAGCATGCCCGGATTGCTAAGGCATGCTGGGAGTTGTAGTTCGGCAACATCGGACGAGCCAGATGTTGCAGAACTACAACTCCCAGCATGCCTGGACTGTCTGGTCATGTTGAGAGTTGTAGTTTTGCAACACCTGGAAGGGCAACGTTTGGGGACCACTGCACAGTGGCTGTCTGGGCACGCTGGGAGTTGTAGTTTTGAAACTCCTAGAAGCAGCAGTGAAGATCACTTTACAGCGATCTTCACTGCTGCCTCTGACACCACCGCCTCTGCCTCCACTTGCTTGCCGCCTCCTAACTGCTGCCCCCCATCAACGGCCTCTGCAGCCATCGCAGCTAACTTCCCCCGCTCTGCCCGGACTTTCAGGAGAGGGCAGAGCAGGGGATCTGAACTCTCCCCCCCCCCCCCCCGCCCCTGCCCTGCGATTGGCCAGTCAGTCCTGACCAGCCAATCGCAGGGGATAGGAGGAGGTGGCATCCCTGCCACCTCACTCCTATCCTTTAGAATGATCGCAGCTGTCTCTGACAGCTGCGATCATCCCAATTTTCGGGGCGATTGGGTAACCAGAGACCCATTCAGGACGGAAAAGCAGTGATTTGCAGGTCTGATTGCTAACAAGGGGGCCTCAGGACCCCTACAGGGGTATGCACGGGGTGCCTGCTGAATGATTTCAGCAGGCATCCCTGTCCGGTCCCGAACCCGGCGAGCAGTGGGGACCAGAATCCCCACGGGCGTACAGGTATGCCCTTGGTCCTTAAGTACCAGGACGTCAGGGCGTACCTGTACGCCCTATGTCCTTAAGGGGTTAAAGAGGAACTCTGATACATATGTTCTTATCCCCTATCCACAGGAATAGCAGATAAGTGTCTAATGACTGAGGGTCCAACTGCTGGGACCCCCGCAATCTCCTGTCCAGCATCCTGGCTCTCCTAATGCACAGAGCGACCTCTGTTCCGTGCATGGATTACTAAGTGCACGCTTAGCACTTTTTCTCTTGGCTCTGTGTTATGTGACCAGGATGGACACAATTTGTAAGTTTATGAGGCTGTCCTTTTCTCACAGACACAAAGATTTTTGACGTGTCCCTATGGCCCCCTTTTTTTTTAAAGATCACGACTGAGATGAACCCACCAGGTTTGCCAATTCTAGGCAACTTTGCCCCAAGTTAAGTATGTTTTTGTATTTTTTGAGAATCATTGTTCAGTTGGGTTCCAACAAGCTTTTGAGGAAGAGGTATCTGGCAGCAGCTTATTTGACCTTGTGAGAGCAAACACGTGCTTGGCCAAACTGAGAGTTCATGTGTATGGAGAGCAGTATTTATAGCTATCGGCTGAAGAAGCATATGGCTGACAGCTATCTTATCAGCCAAACCCGTCGAGTTCAGTGCCAATGGCTGACAGGGGGAAAAAGGATCAAGCATTTGAATTTTAATATGCCTGATCTTTTTGTTCTCAAGGGAGATAAGCCATTAACATGCATAAATCGGCCAAGCCCAGTGTGCATGATTGGGGGATTTGTCAGCCACAGGAACATTTAACCAACAAATGTCAAAAGTGTATAGCCAGCTTTAAGGTGCCCATACACCTTATAGTAAAGTCTACTGAATCTGGCAGGTTTGGCTAACTGTATAAGGGGTATGGTGGCCTTGGCTGGCCACGGCTTACCCACTCCCCATAGTCAAAATATGAATGTTCAGGCCATTCACATAAGATGGTCATCCAGTCCTGCCATGTTTGACCAACACATATTTAAAGAGTACCTGTCATGATCTTGTTAAATGTTATAATCCTCCCAGTTCACTGCCCCCATCATGATTAACCACCCCCTGCCTTTATTTTTATCATTTTTTAGTTTTCTATCTTGATATTGCTCTGTATTGGCAGATTCACAGACTGGGAGGGGGCGTTCTCCAGCAGGCGTGACACCTGAAGCCATACAGGGGAGAACTTCTTCCCTTACTTTGCTACACACAGCCCACAGCAGTTCAGTG
The DNA here is from genome assembly GCF_029499605.1 of Hyla sarda. Lineage (NCBI taxonomy): Eukaryota > Metazoa > Chordata > Amphibia > Anura > Hylidae > Hyla > Hyla sarda. Next base: position 37,529,862 of record NC_079192.1, read on the forward strand.
TGAGATAAGCTATGATTGGCTAAGACTGCACAAGTGGGTCCCACTATCAGCAACCAGGACCTGCAGATAATGCCGGACATCGCCGAGTGGGCTGATGTCCGACATTAACCCTTTAGATGCCGCAATGAAAGTTGACTGCGGCATCTAAAACGGTAAAAATTAATCCCGGCTGCTCAGGGGGCTGATTGGGACCACTGCAACGAAATCGTGGCATCCCGATCAGCTGAGAGGGCAGTGGTAGGTCCCACACCTTGCTCCCCGCCATCCGATCGGCACTCCAATGCTTCAGTTAGCCATGGCAGGCTGAAGCAATGGACTGCCGATAACACTGATCAATGCTTTGCAATGGCTTAGCATTGAACAGTGTATGCAATCCAATAATTGCATGTAATAGTCCCCTATGGGGACTATTTAACCACTTTCCTAATAAAAATTTGAATCACACACCTTTTCCTATTTTTAAATAAAATAAAGAAAAGAAAAATAAACATAACCACTTAACAGCATGTGGTGTTGCCGTGTGCGTAAATGTCTGATCTTTTAAAATATTTAATTTCAATTAAACTGTACAGTCAATGGCATTTTACACATAAAAAAACAATTACCAAAGTACAGAATTGCATATTTTTGGTTACTTCATATACCATAACATTTTTTATAAAAAGTGATCAAAAAGTCCCATCACAACAAAAATGGTACAGTTAAAACTACAGATCATGGCACAAAAAATGAGCCCTTGTACAGCCCCATATACAGAAGAAAAAAAGTTATAGGGGTTAAAAGAGCACAATTTTAAGCATACTAATTTTCGTACAAAAAAGTTATAATTTTTTTAAAGTAGTAAAATAAAACAAAAACCATATAAAAGTTGGGTGTCATTTTAATTGTATGGATCTACAAAATTAAAATAATGTGTAATTTAGATAATGTGCACTGTGTAGAAACAGAAGCCCCCAAGATTTACAAACTGTTTTTTTTTTTTTTTTTCAATTTTGGCCAGCAAATTTCTTTTTGTTTTACCGTAGATTTTGTGGTAAAATTTGTAATTTCATTACAAAGTACAATTGGTGTCGCAAAAAAAAAGCCCTCATATGGGTCTCTAGGTGGAAAATTGAAAGCGTTATGATTTTTAGAAGGGGAGGAGGAAAAAAAGTAGAGTGCAAAAACAAATAAACCTCTTGTCCTTGTCCGTTTTTATTTGACTATGCTACAGGGCCTGTAAAGTTAGTGTAGTAATATAGTGTCAGTACCTGTGTGTGATGGTGGTCTCGCAATTCTTATGTGATTTTTGCCGCAATATTTATTTTTAACAGTATACAAAATGATGGTCGTCTCAGTTTTTCCCAGGTTGAAGTGCAGCCCGAGACATTACATCACTAGTCAGGTGGTTAATGGCTGCTTGTCTGTTTCAATGGGTGGAGCGATCAATGGGTGGAGCGACCACTGGGTGGTTGGGTGGTGGTGGTGACGTGTGTGTGTGTGTGTGTGTGTGTGGGTGGGGGGGGGGGGGGTGGAGGGTAATCATTCTGCAATGAATTGTAGCTGGATGCACCCTGGTTAGAAAATACTGGTCTTTTGCATGAAAGGCAGCACAGGTTTGTTTCAGTGGGTGGGGTGGCTGATGTGTGGCCTCACACTTACAAACAAGGAATCATGGGGCTTGTAGTTAAAAAGGAAGGGAACTTCAACAGGAAATACCATTTCACCATTTAGCCACAATGTTATGGTAATCTCACAACATAGCCATTTACTACCAAGACAAACACAGATCCTTCCTAAGCATGTCCATTACTGTCTGGCAGGTAAGTACGAAAATCACCTTAAGAGGGGTATTCCAGAAAAAAACTTTTTTTTTTTTTATATCAACTGGCTCCAGAAAGTTAAACAGATTTGTAAATTACTTCTATTAAAACATCTTAATCCTTCCAATAATTATCAGCTGCTGAAGTTGAGTTGTTCTTTTCTGTCTGACAACAGTGCTCCCTGCTGAAATCTCTGCTTGTCTCGGGAACTGCACAGAGTAGAAGAGGTTGGCAATGGGGATTTGCTTCTACTCTTGACAGTTCCTTAGACAGGTGTCATTAGAGACCACTTAGACAGAAAAGAATAACTCAACTGAAAGGATTAAGATTGTTTAATAGAAGTAATTTGCAAATCTGTTTAACTTTTTGATATATACAGTTGAGATATATATATATATATATATATATATATATATATATGTATATATATATATATATATATATATATATATATATATATATATGTAAAAGTTTTTTCCTGGATAACCCCTTTAAGGTGGATAACCCCTTTAATGGCTGTGTGTTAAGTTATTATGAGGGGACACAACATTAAATACTGTTATACAGGCTGTGCACTCAGTACTTTACATTGCAGCAGAAGATCATTTCATCAGTGTTGTCATATGAAAAGATAGAATAAAATCACATTGCAAGTAACTCCAAATTTTACAGTCTAACAATTATGCTAATCAGTCGCAGTGAAATGATAGATGTTGACATGATGGAAAGTGACAAAGTACACATTGTCGCAGTTTATGATGCTACCAGCCGGGTTTACAATATGGAATTTCCAAGTGGAATTTAGTTTTGAAATTTCACTCGGAAATATCGGTGCAGCCCCATTGCTGTGGATAGGATTCCGTGGCACAGTGCACATGACAGAATTTCAGTGGTCGAATTTTCCGTGGGTGAAATTTTGCAGCAGAAAGAATGATCTTGATCATTCTTTCTGTGGAATCTGTGTGGGATACATTGCAGTCTATGGAGATAGCAATGTCAGTGTGGTCCTTGTGCCGAATATTTCCAGCCAGAGATTTGGTAGTCTGAACATTAGAGTACGTTTGTACTGAGAATTCCCACAAGGACAAATTCCAGACAGAGATTTTCAGTGCAGCGGGCACAAATTATGCAGTCAGCACAAAATTTCGCTGAAAGAATGAACATGTTCATTCTTCCGGGGGAAATTCAGCAGCCGAAATTAGTCAGCAGAAATTCTGTTGCGAAACTCCATTGACAGCAATGTGAGTGTTACGCCGAGCGCTCCGGGTCCCTGCTCCTACCCGGAGCGCTCACGGCGTCTCTCTCCCTGCAGCGCCCCGGTCGGTCCCGCTGACCGGGAGCGCTGCACTGACATGGCCGTCAGGGATGCGATTCGCACAGCGGAACGCACCCGCTCGCGAATCGCATCCCAAGTCACTTACCCGTCCCGGTCCCCTGCTGTCATGTGCTGGCGCGCGCGGCTCCGCTCTCTAGGGCGCGCGCGCGCCGGCTCTCTGAGACTTAAAGGGCCAGTGCACCAATGATTGGTGCCTGGCCCAGTTAGCTTAATTGGCTTCCACCTGCTCCCTGGCTATATCTGCTCACTGCCCCTGCACTCGCTTGCCGGATCTTGTTGCCTTGTGCCAGAGAAAGCGTTTAGTGTGTCCAAAGCCTGTGTTACCTGAACTTCTGCTATCCATCTTGACTACGAACCTTGCCGCCTGCCCCCGACCTTCTGCTACGTCTGACCTTGCCTCTGCCTAGTCCTTCTGTCCCACGCCTTCTCAGCAGTCAGCGAGGTTGAGCCGTTGCTAGTGGATACGACCTGGTTGCTACTGCCGCAGCAAGACCATCCCGCTTTGCGGCGGGCTCTGGTGAACACCAGTAGCCTCTTAGAACCGGTCCACCAGCACGGTCCACGCCAATCCCTCGCTGACACAGAGGATCCACTACCTGGAAGCCGAATCGTGACAGTGAGGCTGCTGCAAACCAGATTTAAAGGGGTACTCCGGCCCCAATACATCTTATCCCCTATCCAAAGGATAGGGGATAAGATGTCTGATAGCAGGGGTCCCGCCGTTGGGGACCCCCGCAATATAGCATGTAGCACCGCCCCTGTAAGCACTACAGGAAGCGCTGGAGGCTCTCAGTGTTATGCCTCCCGACCACGGGGACGGAGTATCGTCACGTCACGACTCCGCCCCGTGTGGCGTCACACCGCGCCCCCTGAATGCAAGTCTATGGGAGGGGCGTGACGCCCCCTACCATAGACTTGCATTGAGAGGGCTTGTTTGTAGATTTTGTCTGCAGCAGGTGCAGCCTAAGGGTATGTCCACACGGCAGAATTTCAGCGTGGAATTCCACATGAAAATTCTGCAGTAAATTACGCAGAAATGAATTGCCCATTGACTTCAATTGGATTCCGCTGTCCCATTCACACAGCAGAATTTCTGAAAATGCATAAAAAACACAGAATTCTGTAAAATGGATGCGGATACAGAATATACAGAATTTCGACAGAATTACAGAAAATCCGAAATGTAAACAGGCCATCAATGTATTGATCTCCATAGACAGGTCCTGAATCTTGAATTCCTCCTGCGGAATTTTCCAACGCAAAAATTCTACAGTGTGAATTGTGCAGCAGAATCCCATTAAAAACATTGATATTGCTGCAAACGGAATTGCAAAGTGGAAATTTAGCAGTGTGGATGGGCTCTTACCCTCATATATATTTTCCACTCTTCTCTGTAACCCCCAGGCAGCAGGTGAAAGGCTCCATGTAATTTGTAACCATGGAAACACAAAGGCTTGCATGGTAGCTGTGCACACAAAATAGTAGGAGATTTTTCATCAAGAATATTTGCAAAGTTGCTTAATTTTTTATGTGCTGGACATAGCTGCAAATACAGTGAAGGAGTTTAAAGGGGCACTCCGTTGAAAAACAAATGTTTTCAAATCAACTGGTGCCAGAAAGTTATGCAAACTTGAGAATTATTATTTAATCCTTCTAGTACTTATCAGCTGCTGTATGCTCCAGTGGAAGTTATGTCCTGACACCTCTGTCCATGTCAGGAATTGTCTAGAGTAGAAGCAAATCTCCATAGCAAATCTCTCCTGCTCTGAACAGTTCCTGGAACAGACAGAGGTGGCAGCAGAGAGCACTGTGGTCAGACTGGAAAGAACAACTCAACTTCCTGTGAAGCATACAGCAGCTGATAATTATTGGAAGGATTAAGATTTTTAAACAGAAGTAATTTAAAAATCTGTAAAACTTTGACATCAGTTGATTTGAAATTTTTTTTTCACTCCTTTAACTCCTTGGGGACGGAGGGTTTTTCTGTTTTTGCACTTTCGTTTTTTCCTCCTTACCTTTTAAAAATAATAACCCTTCAAATTTTGCACCTAAAATTCCATATGATGGCTTATTTTTTGTGCCACCGATTCTACTTTGTAATGACATCAGTCATTTTACCCAAAAATCTATGGCAAAATGGGGAAAAAAAATCATTGTGCGACAAAATTGAAGAAAAAATGCCATTTTGTAAATTTTGGGGGCTTCCGTTTCTATGCAGTACATTTTTCGGTAAAAATGACACCTTATCATTATTCTGTAGGTCCATATGATTAAAATGATTCCCTACTTATATAGGTTTGATTTTGTGGTACTTCTGGAACTACATGCAGGAAATACGTTTAGAATTGTCATCTTCTGACCCCTATAACTTTTAAATTTTTTCGCAAACAGGGCGGTATGAGGGCTCATTTTTTGCGCGGTGATCTTAAGTTTTTAGCAGTACAATTTTTGTATTGATCGGACTTTTTGATCGCTTTTTATTCATTTTTTTCAATGGTGCATACGCCATTGACCGTGCGGTTTAAGTAACCATATATTTTTATAATTCGGACATTTCCGCACGCGGCAATACCACATATGTTTATTTTTATTTACACTGTGTTTTTTTTTTATGGGAAAAGGAGGGTGATTCAAACTTTAATTAGGGAAGGGATTAAATGATCTTTGTTTACTTTTTTAAAACTTTTTGTTTACAGTGTTATAGCTCCCATAGGGAACTATAACACTGCACACACTGATCTTTTACATTGATCAATGGCTTCTCATAGGAAACCATTGATCAATGATTCTGCCGCTTGAATGCTCATGCCTGGATCTCAGGCACTGAGCAGTCATTCGACGATCGGACAGTGAGGATAAAGGTAGGGACCCTCCTGCTGTCCTACAGCTGTTCAGGATGCCGCGATTTCGACGCGGCGATCCCGAATAGCCCACTGAGCTAACCGGCATTAATTTACTTTCACTTTAGACTAAAGGGTTAGTCTAAAGGGTTAATAGCACGCGGCCCAACCCGCTGTTAGAGGCCGGGCCAGACCCGCCAGCGTGGCCCCGCGTTATAGAACGGGAGTGTGCGAAGGGCGTACAGGTACGCCGTCCGTCCCCAACAGGGTAAGCAAGCATGGGATAGGCATACGGCTATCCTTCATATAAGATAGGACCAGGGACTATTGATAGGATTCAGAACATTGGGCAGACCAGATGGGCCGAATGGTTCTTATTTGCCGACACATTTTATGTTTCTATGTCCTGTTGTCAGTCCGTATTATATAGAAGTTTGCTGGATAATAAATTTGCAGCACATTCTTGGAAGTTATGTCATGTAAGCAGCCATAGGAACAGCAAACATAGATATAATGGTAAAGCCACTTAATGTGTGACAATATGTAGGGTCAATACTCTGCATAGCTTTGCTTGTATAATGCTGCTAGGTAACCTATGTGTGTATAGTGTAGTAAAATACCACTTATTATGGACCACAACCATTTATCTCAGCCAAAGTATCTCAGCCATAGCCAGAACAATGACAGGGCTCATAATCAAACATGAGGAAATGCAGGCGGGCAGGGACGCCGCTTCTATGTGTGACATCCAAAGAGCTCCCTGCTAATGGAGTCCAGCCAAGTTTTTATTCAGTCAGTGGCGGCCACAGTCAGATTTCAGCCAGAATTTCCCACAGTGTATATTTTGTAAATTACAGTCCTGTAGTTTTCTCAGCTGTCGACAGGACACTGTTACACCTGCTGACAAGGACGTTATAAGGCCCAGAAGGTTCCCGCTGATATGTTGGGATTCCAGCAGTAGGACACTTTGTGATCAAGGGTCCCTTCTCATATGTACAAATTATCTCATGCAGAAAAACCATATGATAACCCCATAAGGCTATGTATATATATATATATATATATATATATATATATATATATATATATATATATATATGAATGGCTGCACTAAAAAGGTTGACTGGTTTAGATAACCCAATTTTAAAGAGCTTGTTCGGTTTTCTTCTAGGTTAGTGGAGGGGAGTCCCTTGTTCTGGATCCAGATCTATTGACACCTCTCCCCCACCTCTTTGGTAGGCAGATTTTCAGCCCCTCATTCATTATGCATATTGGCCGTTTTCTTTGAGTAGACCACTCCCAGAGAAGATCGCTTTTTAATGAAATTTTGAGTGGAAAGACTCAAAAAGTGTCTCCCCGTTTGGAGGACCAGTATTGCAGGAACAGTCGATTATAGTAATGGTCATCCTGTAATGCTTAATTTTCAAATGATCATTTTATAAACCTTCTTTACAAAAAGGAATTCTCCTTATATAGGGGTTTCCCATCTCATACAGTGATGGCATACTACTGATATACCGTATTTTTCGCCGTATAAGATGCACTTTTTCTTCCCCAAAACTGGGGGGAAAAAGTCGGTGCGTCTTATACGGCGAATACACCCCTATCGCGGCGGTCCCTGCGGCCATCAATGGCCGGGACCCGCGGCTAATCGATCGCAGTGATGCCCTTTATTAACCCTTCAGACGAGGCGATTAAAGCTGACCGCTGCGTCTGAAGGGAAAGTGACACTAACCCGGCTGTTCAGTCGGGCTGTTCGGGACTGCCGCGATTTCACCGCGGCGGTCCCGAACAGCCTGACTGAATAGCCGGGTTAGTGCTTACAGGACACCGGGAGGGACCTTACCTGCCTCCTCGGTGTCTTCTCCGTTCAGGGATCCCCTGTATGGCCGGCGCTCTTCTTCCTCGTCATCACGTCGTCGCGTACGTGCGTCGGCGTGCGTAACAACGTGATGGCGGCGACGGAGAGCGAGGATACCCGGCCGGCAGCAAAGATGTTCCGGAGCGACGGGGACACGTGAGTACTACCTCCTATGCAGTGGTTTTCAATCTGCGGACGTCCAGATGTTGCAAAACTACAACTCCCAGCATGCCCGGACAGCCAACGGCTGTCCGGGCATGCTGGGAGTTGTAGTTTTGCAACATCTGGCGGTCCGCAGGTTGAAGACCACTATTGGGTTCAAAATCTTTATTTTTTTAGATTTTGCACCTATAAATTGGGTGCGTCTTATACGCTGGTGCGTCCTATAGGGCGAAAAATACGGTATGTCAGTGGAAGTCTGACCTCTATTGCCCCTTAGCACTCTTTTCCTGGAGGCAGCTGCAGTTCCCTGTACAGTAAATGGTTCCAGATTTTTTAATAGAAGTGATTTACAAATCTGTTTAACTTTCTGGCACCAGTTGATTTAAAAAAAAAAAAAGTTTTTCACGGTAGTACCCCTTTAAAAGGAATGGGAAACATAAAATAAGGACTTACATTTCTCTACCTTGCTGGATCCACTTCTGACTGCAGTAGCAGTTTAAAAAAAAAAAAAAAAAAAGGCCAAAAGAGACTGTGGAAACCTAGGCGCACGCTACTCTCAGCTCATTGTCACGATCGGGCAGGCCCCAACCCATCAAAACTTTTGATATGTAATTGGAGTCCCTGCTGTTCAATCTAATAACTTCTGGATCACCGGAGTGCCGATTGCGCTCCCGTGGTCCTTTGAACATTTGAATTTGTTTTGTTTTTGTATTCATATGCTTGTTTTCTACCCTTATGCTATGCACTTTTGCACACTTGTGCCTGCTTGTTATTCCTAAAACCTTAAGAAAAGCTTTTTCTAAAAACTGACAACCAAAACTTTTGATATGTCTCTACGATGTATCAAAAATGTTTTGTTATGAAAGTTCCTTTTTAAGCTCTCGTATGCTGCCTATATTCTATAAAAAAATTTGTGGTGGACAACAGAGAAAAAAATCTGGTGATCACATCTGCATGACAACTATGCAATCTTCTGGGGCTTAACTGGTGTGGATTGGAACCGGTGCAACATGATTTTATATAAATGGAACGTATGTCTCCTCACGATGCCAGCCGATTCTTCTTCTTAGTGGCAGGAAATATAGTGACACCTGGTAACGGGATAATTAGAGGGATTTTTGCCAGCAGATATACAGCGTTGTAATGGGGAAAGCGGGTGGCAGGCGTCTCAGTGTTTATGTTTTCTTTGTAATATTTGTTTCCTTTTCAAACACTAACAGACGGGAACTTATAATAACTGAGCTAAAATAAGAATGCAAAACTCCGTAATTCTCATCAAAGCGGAAAGGTGCAGATATCTGCAGGTTAAGAAACAGCTCTCTCATGAAGACGCTGATCTGATTAATCTTTGGAGACTGGGCCTGTATTGGAAAATATCTGATTATTGTAATTCCAAGTAATTATCCCCGCCCCCAAGGAACACGATAAGATTCTTTAATGGATTTAATTACCTAAAATGTCTGTGAAGATCTGTAATAAAACAAGTGAACATATGCCAATTTTTCAGATTTCTCTCTCTAAAATCAAATAACTACTATAGACAACAGATTAAAGCTGCAATAGAGGATGTTGGTTTTCTCTTACACAGGTCAATGGAAAGAAATACCGTCACTTATTTTGATGATATATTTCTAGTACTGCAGCTCAGGTAAATGGTTGTGAGTTGTAATGCCAGAAACAGCCAAAGGAGGTGCTGTTTCTAAAAACTAATGTCTTAAACCCCTTCATATGTTAACTGGATCTGTTATATCTGTTAGGAATCACGGCAGGTGGACAGCAGGTGGTGGTTCCTCTGGGCCTGTGTGGAAGGAGACTTGAGCCATGCCAGGGAGCGGGGTCTAAGGTGCCACTGGTTTTCACCAGAGCCCGCCACAAAGCGGGATGGTCTTGCTGCAGCAGGTGGCACCCAGGTCGCTACCCCTGGCACGACTCGTCCACAAAGGTAGCTGGGGGGTGACATGGCAATGACAGCAACTGGCAGGACATGGCGGGATGGCAGAAGAACCGGGCTGAAACACAGGTACAGGAAAGGGCGGAACTAGAAACAGATACACAGACTCTGGGAAACAGGACTTCACTAAAGCTAACAAAAGCTAAACAAAAGATCCGGCACAGGGAACCAGGAGGAGCAGATACTTATGGACAAGGGACAGGTGCAGACACTTTAATTAATTGGTGCTGGCCCTTTAAGAAACAGAGCTCTGGCGCGAGCACACCCTAGGGGGGGAAGGCACGCAGGCCGGAGCTGTGGGGACACCAGGAAGCAGAGACACAAGAAGGTGAGTGACGGGCTGAGACTCGCCTGCGGGAGCGTCCTGCGATGCGAATCTCAGCCCCGCCGGCAGCGGTGACAGGGAGCGCTCACGGCCGGAAAGTCCGGCCGGAGCGCCACTGGAACAATATCCTTCAGGATTCCTGTTATAATGGAAAACCATGACGGAAGCCATGACAGTAGAACTATTGTAGAATGGATAGGTGTATGAATGGCCATGTGTGCGTGGATTTATGTTATCTATGTATAAACGACGAGTTATAAACTTATATTGCTCAAGTGCAACCTGATGCTCCTAGTCCCTAGTCCAATTGAGCATTTCCCATTGTCCATGCTCCTGTGCTTCTGGGCTAAAGCTCTGTTTCTGGTTGTCTGTGTTAGGTCCTCTCAGGCGCTGGCACTTCCTATCGATTTTAGGACTAGCCAGTCTATTTAAAGAGGTGTTTTGCTTCTGGACACTGCAGATGGTTGATATCTTTCCTTTCTGTAATCTGTTCTTTATACCATCTATCACCATTGTTGTTGCTGTTTACTACTGTATTTGATCTTCATTATAATCCTTGACTATTTCAGATTAAGTTCCTGTTTTGATTCTTGCACATGATGCTTGGCAGGTCTAATGCTACTTCTGTATATGGACATTTGGCTTTTCCTGAATGTGCACTTTCTTTATCCTTTGCCTGTTGTATTCTATCACCCTATTCTATCCAAACTTTGTCAGTGCCAAAGTCACCAATGTTGTCTTCATGTATGGGTAAAGAGAATCGCTTAAACTTTTGGCCTGCGTCAAACAATGAGGTTTAGAGGATCCACAATCTTGTATGTAACAATAGATCTACACAGCTTCTATTGAATTAAATAATAAATCTGTCCTCAATGAGACCCTTAGCTCCCCCTAGTGGTGTCTCTGAGAAGCTAAAACATGTTTTTTTTTTTCACTCTGGCTGTGTGGCTGCCCTTCTAATGGTAAGCCGCCAACTTTCTGTCTCTACTTACGAAAAACCAGACCTACACACACTTTTATGCTCTCCAAAGGAAACTGAAAAAGTACATATCACCAAATGAACTGTTCTCAACTACCTCAGGCTATGTTCCCTAACTACTCCTAACACCCCTCCTGCCCTTAAAAACAATTTCAGAGCTTTAAAAAGCTGTGTATCTTTACCTTTCTTCTTGCTCACATAGTGCAATATTCCAGCAGGAGAAAGTGCATGTTTCCCAGCAGGCATGACATCACTGAAGCTTGCTGGGGGCCACTCCCGCCCCCTCCCATTGTTGCAGCATTGTGATGAATAGAAGACCTCAGGCTCTGTGCATGTTTCAGTCTGTGCAGATTTCAGTGAGGCTCTCCTTTAGCTGTCAGTTTGTGTGGCTCTCAATGAGAATCTGTGGAGCTTTCACTTTCTGTGTAGCTGACAATCAAGCTCTGTGCAGAGAAACACTTCCTGAGTTCGGACTCCTGCCAGGCCGGGAGGAGACAGAACTCACTGTATTAATTGTGGCAGGGAACAGAATAAAGCCACCCAGTGGCCGTTTTGTATATTATATTTGAAACATGTTTATGTTGATAATTTTAAAAGCAAGTGAATGATACAGTGTCTGCTAATTACACAAGGAACACTATATTCAAAGTTTTATTTAGTGACAGGTACTCTTGAAGTATAAATCAAGCTCATAATTTATGCAGTTCTAAATATTGAACAGCAGAATTTCCAAACTCGGGAGTCAGCACAAGACTACCTTGTATGTTGTCCAAGTGTCTTGCCAGCTTACCAGGGCTGGAACAATGAATTCAATCCATGGAATATAGACACAGCACAAATAAAAAAACGCTAAAAATGTATGCACCAATAGACAAGAAATGCAACATTTCGGCATGAAAGCCTTTCTCAAGCATGAGCAGAAGTATAGAAAGAAAACATTCTTGAACATTAGTAATAACCAAAGAGCCACCATGCAAAAATTAACTACAAATAGTTAAATAGAGCAACAATGCACCTACTTTCTCAAGGGTACTTGGGACCCTGGTTCTTATTATCACAGGGTGTCCCAGCGGTCAGACCTCCACCAATCAGACATTCATTACCTATACTGTGGATAGGTGAGAACTTTTTTCCGTTTTTGCACTTTCATTTTTTCCTCCTTACCTTTTAAAAATCATAACCCTTTAAATTTTGCACCTAAAAATCCATATGATGGCTTATTTTTTGCGCCACCAATTCTACTTTGTAATGACATCAGTCATTTTACCCAAAAATCTACGGCGAAACAAAAACAAATTGTGTGACAAAATTGAAGAAAAACGCCCTTTTGTGACTTTTGGGGACTTTTGTTTCTACACAGTAAATTTTTTGGGTAAAAATGACTCCTTATCTTTATTCTGTAGGTCCATATGATTAAAATGATCACCTACTTATATAGGTTTGATTTTGTTGTACTTCTGGAAAAAAATCATAGCTACATGCACGAAAATGAATACGTTTAAAATTGCCATCTTCTGACCGCTATAACTTTTTTATTTTTCCATGTACAGGGAAGTATGGGGCTCATTTTTTGCGCCGTGATCTGAAGTTTTTAGCACTACCATTTTTGTATTGATCGGAATTTTTTATTGCTTTTTATTCATTTTTTCATGATACAAAAAGTGACCAAAAATACCCCATTTTGGACTTTGGAATTTTTTTACGCGTACGCCATTGACCGTACAGTTTAATTAATTATATATTTTTAAAGTTCGGACATTTCCACACATGGCGATACCACATATGTTTTTTTTATATCCTCCTCGGGTCCTGCAAGCTGTTTGGGACATCGCGATTTCACTGCGGCAGTCCCGAACAGCACCACCAAGCTAACCAGCAATGTTTACTTTTGTTTTAGATGCGGCGATCAAGTTTGATCGCCATGTCTAAAGGGTCAATGCCGGACATCCGCCCGATCGGCAATTTCCGGCATTAGCCATGGGTCCTGGTTGCTTATAGCAACCGGGACCCACCGGGTATGATGCTCGCTCACCCGCTGAGCGCGAGTCATACCTCGGGAGCCGCAAATGGACGTTAATGAATATCCATTTGCGGCAAGGGGTTAATTGTAGCTCCATAGAGATTGGTGTACAAATATATCTCCTCTACGTGTCATGATTAAACATCAACCCAAATATAATACATATAAATATACTTCTTCAAGTGATCATTTCTATTTACTGAATAGCAGGAGGGTCACTCTCTACATCTGTCCCTGCTACCCAGGGGCGGACTGAAAGAGAACCGCAGTGGCTGCCTGGGAGATGCGCTTTGAACTCCAGCGTGGCACTGCGTCGGAGCTCACTGTGCGCCCGCCGACCTGCTCACTCTCTCGTACAGGGCCCACTTGTCCTCAGGTACGGAACCCCACTTTTCCTCGGTGTACGGAACCCCCCGCTTGTCCTCAGTGTGCAGGGCCCCGCTTGTCCTCAGTGTGCAGGGTCCGCTTGTCCTCAGTGTACAGAGCCCTGCTTGTCCTCAGTGTGCAGGGCCCCACTTGTCCTCAGTGTGCAGGGCCCCGCTTGTCCTCAGTGTGCAGGGTCCGCTTGTCCTCAGTGTACAGAGCCCTGCTTGTCCTCAGTGTGCAGGGCCCCGCTTGTCCTCAGTGTGCAGGGTCCCACTTGTCCTCAGTGTGCAGGGTCCCGCTTGTCCTCAGTGTACAGAGCCCTGCTTCTCCTCAGTGTGCAGGGTCCTGCCTGTCCTCGGTGTACAGAGCCCCGCCTGTCCTCGGTGTACAGAGCCCCGCCTGTCCTCGGTGTACAGAGCCCCGCCTGTCCTCGGTGTACAGAGCCCCGCATGTCCTCTGCGTACAGAGCCCCGCTTGTACTCAGTGTACAGAGCCCCGCTTGTCCTCAGTGTATAGAGCCCTGCTTTTCCTCAGTGTACAGAGCCCCGCTTGTCCTCAGTGTACAGAGCCCGGGTTATCCTCAGTGTACAGAGCCCCATTTGTCCTCAGTGTACAGAACCCCGCTTGTCCTCGGTGTACAGAGCCCCGCCTGTCCTCGGTGTACAGATCCCCACCTGTCCTCGGTGTACAGAGCCTTGCTTGTCCTCAGTGTACAGATCCCTGCCTGTCCTCGGTGTACAGAGCCCCGCTTGTCCTCGGTGTACAGAGCCCTGCCGAAGAAGTGCCCTGATCTCTTCCAGCTTTCTCAGTCGGCATCTGCATGGACACATAAACAGCGTATCCTGGCCAGGTGGGTGGCTTATGAATTGTATAATTGTATGTATCTTCTACCTGTCTTTCACCGCTCCCTACATGATGGAACAGTCTGACTTAGTTATATGTGAAATATAACTTATATCTATGACTGTGCCATCATGTAGGGGGCGGTAAAAGGCAGGTAGAAGATGGAGTAGGCTTCCCAGCAGCACAGAGTATTTCAGACAGTCTGCCTCACTACAGTTCCCTCCAGAAATACTCTGTGCTGCTGTGCTATTTCTGTAATAAATCTAAGAGGCCTCACCCAAGCAGGAGGCAAAAAAGGTAAAGTGTGTGGCTTATGAATGGACGAGTTGCTATTTTCTACCTGCCTTTCACCGCTCACTATATGATGTCAGAGATGAGTTATATATCTGACTGTGCCATCATGTAGTGAGCCGTGGAAATGCAGGTACTCCTGTGAAAAACTTTTTTTTTTTTTTAATCAACTGGTACCAGAAAGTTAAACAGATATTTAAATTATTTCTATTAAAATGTTATAATCCTTTCAGTACTTATTAGCAGCTGCATACTACAGAACAATTTCTTTTCTATTTGGGATTTCTTTTCTGTAACGACCACAGTGACCACAGTGACCACACTTCTGTCCATTTTAGGAACTGTCCAGAGCAGAAGAAAATCCCCATAGCAAACATATGCTGCTCTGGACATTTCCCAAAATGGACAGAGGTGTCAGCAGAGAGCACTGTGGTCATGACAGAAAATAAATACCAAATAGAAGAGAATTTCCTCTGTAGTATACAGCAGCTAATAAGTACTGGAAGGATTAAGATTTTTAATAGAAGTAATTTACAAATCTGTTTAACTTTCAGGCACCAGTTGATTAACCCCTTAAGGACCCGGGCTTTTTCCATTTTTTCATTTTCAATTTTTCCTCCTTAACTTTAAAAAATCATAACTCTTTAAAATTTTCACCTAAAATTCTATATGATGGCTTATTTTTTGCGTCACTAATTCTACTTTGTAATGACATTAGTCATTTTACCCAAAAATCTACGGTGAAACGGGAAAAAATATCAATGTGCGACAAAATTGATGAAAAAACACTATTTTGGAAGTTTTGGGGGGCTTCCGTTTTTACGCAGTACATTTTTCGGCAAAAATGATACCATATCTTTATTCTGTAGGTCCATATGGTTAAAATGATACCCTACTTATATAGGTTTGATTTTGTATCACTTCAGAAAAAAATCATCAATACATGCAGGAAAATTTATAGGTTTAAAATGGTCATCTTCTGACCCCTATAACTTTTTAATTTTTCTGTGATCAGGGCGCTATGAGGGTTCATTTTTTGCGCCGTGATCTGAAGTTTTTAGCGGTACCATTTTTGTTCTGATCAGACTTTTTAATCACTTTTTATTCACTTTTTTGTGGTAAAAAAAATGCGCTATTTTGGACTTTGGAATTTTTATGCGCATACGCCATTGAACGTGCGGTTTAAAAAGTGATATATTTTTATAATTCGGACATTTCCGCACGTGGCGATACCACATATGTTTATTTTTATTTACAGTTTTTTTTATTCTTGGAAATGCCGGTTGATTCAAACTTTTATTAGGGGAAGGGATAATTGAAAGGGTTAATGATTTTTTTACACTCTTTTAATGCAATATTATAGCTCCTATAGGGGGCTATAACATTGCATTAACTGATCTTTAACACTGATTGATTCATCTCCATAGGAATGGATCAATCAGTGTTTTCGGCGATTGAATGCTCAAGCCTGGATCTCAGGCTTGAAGCATTCAATCGGCGATCGGACTGCAGGAAGGAAGGTAAGAGACCTTCCTCCTGTGCTACAGCTGTTCGGGATGCCGCGATTATACCGCGGCGATCCCGAACAGCTCCCTGAGCTAACCGGCACTTTTTACTTTCACTTTTAGCCGCGTGGCTCAGCTTTGAGCACGCGGCTAAAGGGTTAATAGCGCGCAGCACTGCGATCAGTGCCGTGCGCTATTAGAGGCGGGTCCCGGCTTCACTATGATGCGGGGTCACCGTGTGACCCCGCGTTATATCGCAGGACCGGGACCCAAGACGTCCTGAGTCCTTAAAGAAGTTTTCCACCGGAGTACCCCTTTAAAGGTGAGTGTAGGCTGGAGCCAAGTTGGACTGGGTATCACAGACAGAGATCCCAAGTTGGCACAAAAAGGAGGAGTTCAGTGTTTTAAGGCACTTGGGGGGAGATTCATCAAAACCTGTCCAGAAGAAAAGTTGCTGAGTTGTCCATAGCAACCAATCAGATAATTTCTTTAATTTTTGAAAAGGCCTCCGAAAAATTAGAGAAGCAATTTGACTGGTTGCTATGGGCAACTGGACAACTTTTCCTCTGCACAAGTTTTGATAAATCTCCCCCTCGGTGTAGTTAAAGGAGTAGTCCAGTGGTGATTCAGTGGTGAGCAACTTATCCCCTATCCTAAGGATAGGGGATAAGTTGCAGATCGCGGGGGGTCCGACCGCTGGGGCCCCCTGCGATCTCCTGTACGGAGCCCCGACAGCCCGCGGGAAGGGGGCGTGTCGACCTCCGCACGAGGCGGCGGCCGACACGCCCCCTCAATACAACTCTATGGCAGAGCCGAAGCGCTGCCTTCGGCAATCTCCGGCTCTGCCATAGAGATGTATTGAGGGGGCGTGTCGGCCGCCGCCTCGTGCGGGGGTCGACACCCGCTATCTGGCCGGAGAGCCTGGGCCCCGTACAGAGAGATCGCAGGGGGCCCCAGCGGTCGGACCCCCCGCGATCTCAAACTTATCCCCTATCCTTAGGATAGGGGATAAGTTTTTCACCACTGGACTACCCCTTTAAGGTGATTGGCATTGCCATCCCTCAAAGTACCCCATAGCCTCAAGCACGCTGCACCCCCTATTCCTTTCTATGGCAAATATTCATATGCATACTGGCCGGGAATAGGGGCGGGGTAGAGGTGGGGCCAGGGGTGGAGTCTTGCTGGGGGCTGGGGTGGAGTTTTGCTGCTACCAGAGGCCCATCTTTAGACAAACCCTTGTGAACTCCATTTAGTCCACTTTACTACAGGACTGAAGTTAACAGGCCACATTACAGGCCAGGTGGCAGCCAACCTCCTGCCATGCACTGGTCAAAAAGGCTTACAGGTGAAACTCGAAAAATTTTAATATCGTGCAAAGTTAATTTCTTTCAGTAATGTAACTTAAAAGGTGAAACCAATATATGAGAGAGACTCATTACATGCAAAGCAAGATAGTTCAAGCCGTGATTTGTCATAATTGTGATGATTATGGCTTACTGCTCATGAAAACCCAAAAGCTCCCCCAATTACTATGATTTGGAGAGCCATGTCATCTGCTGGTGTTCATTGAGTCCAGGGTCTACGCATCGGTCTACCAGGAGATTTTGGAGCACTTCATGCTTCACGTCTTCACCCTCAGCTGAACTCTCAGACCACTATAAGCAGCAAAAGTTTCCTCTGTCAGCTCATTGTCTGTTTCTCTCTGATGATCTCTGGACCTAACTAAGTAAAGCCACAGTAGTATTCTTATCGCTTCTCTGTCTTTTGGCTAAGATCAGGTGTAGTATCTGTTCTTATCAGTGGTCTAGTCTGAGCCACTGATGTAGGATGGGTGCTGCATGGAGGGGGCAGGTGTTCCGGGGCTGGTTCTGAGGAATCAGCTCGACGGCTGTCCCGATGTGACCTGTTTCCCTCTGGGTCTCGCCATGAGGCTGAGAGGGTCTAGAGCCGAGGTACTTTAGTTCCTCGGGGAGTGGTTACCCCGAGGTGCCGAAACGCACTGGAAGTATTGGCTCACTGAGTTGAAGCACTGGCACCATGATCTCTTCACCTTGCGGCACTCACCTCTTGATTCCCAGCCTTCTGAGAAATTTTTATAGAACCTGCTGGATGTCCGGGCAGTATATCTGCACACATTCACTTATTTATTTATGTTTGTTCACTGTGCCACTTTTTGCGTGTTGTGTGTCCACAGGATTTTTAGTATGCGGTAGCCCTTCTGGGTGTCCCTCCTAGCAGACTAGGAGAGGTGTGTGTGGCAATTAGGTTCCGCACCTCCCTGCAAACACCCCGGGTACTCATGGGCAGGGTACCAACCGTTATCGGCTCTGCGGGCAGATACCTTGGCTAACGCCAAGGGGGATGCCGGGAGCATTTATAGTCTCTTAGTAGCTTCGGCGAAAAGGGACATCGAACCTGGAACCTGGCAGGTACCTTTTGGTCCGGAGGCGAAGGGTAAGTTTAGTTGGGGGCCTCTCTCCTGTCGATAAAGGGCTTGCGATAGACCGCATCCTGTTTTTCTAGTATAACATTTGCACTTTTTCTTGCACTTTGGGTGATTCTAGAGCACGTTCCTCCCCTCTTAAAAAGAAAACAGTAGTATTCTTATGTATTATTTATTTAGGCAGCTTACTACTCTCTGTACAGCCACCAACCCACAAGACAAGCCCCACAAATGACAAACCATTGTGGTTTTGAGCCCATCAATTTCACATTTGAAAAGTCACTATGGACTCGATAGACAAGAGCCTCTGACCTTCAGCCCACCAATACTCTCATAATGGACATGCAATTCTGGCATGTAACTGTACTCTAGAAATAGACAAGCCCACAATTAACAATCTCATAAGCCAATTTAAAGGTTGTCCAGACAACATATGTGAACTAACCATTTCCTTGGCACCAAAGCCAAGACTCCCTGATATCTGCCACTACTATCAATATTTTGGCATAATGTCCCAGCATTACAGTGTGCACATTCACCTCAGTGCCAGGCTCTTCCTGTGTCTTGGGCTTCATACTCCACCAAGTTTAGTATCACAGCAGCATGGACCTTAAAGGGGTACGCTGCTGCCCCAGCGCTTGGAACATTTTGTTCCGAAAGCTTGGAGCAGGCGGTGGGGGTTGTGACTGTGATGTCCCGGTACAGGACTTGGTCCTGTCCCTTTGTCTGGAGACCCCTCAGCCAGAGTCCCTCCATGCTAATGGGCTCTCCTGAAGGGCTAACCCCTAGTCGCCTCTTAATATGGTAACATTTAATTTATATATTTAATCTAGGATACCTCTGTATAGGACCTTAAAGGTCACGTGCCTTTGATTTATGCTATGCTATTGTCACGATTCGGCTTACAGGTTGTGGATCCACTGTGTCAGCGAGGGATTGGCGTGGACCGTGCTGGTGGACCGGTTCTAAGAGGCCACTGGTGTTCACCAGAGCCCGCCGCAAAGCGGGATGGTCTTGCTGCGGCAGTAGCAACCAGCTCGTATCCACTAGCAACGGCTCAACCTCGCTGACTGCTGAGAAGGCGTGGGACAGAAGGACTAGGCAGAGGCAAGGTCAGACGTAGCAGAAGGTCGGGGCAGGCGGCAAGGTTCGTAGTCAAGGTGGATAGCAGGAGTTCAGGTAACACAGGCTTTGGACAACACTAAACGCTTTCACTGGCACAAGGCAACAAGATCCGGCAAGGGAGTGCAGGGGAAGTGATGTGATATAGCCAGGGAACAGGTGGAAGCTAATTAAGCTAATTGGGCCAGGCACCAATCATTGGTGCACTGGCCCTTTAAGTCTCAGAGAGCTGGCGCGCGCGCGCCCTAGAGAGCGGAGCCGCACGCGCCAGCAGATGACAGCCGGGGACCGGGACGAGTAAGTGACTTGGGATGCGATTCGCGAGCGGGCGCGTCCCGCTATGCGAATCGCATCCCCGCCGGCAAAGTCAGTGCAGCGCTCCAGGTCAGCGGGTCTGACCGGGGCGCTGCAGGGAGAGAGACGCCGTGAGCGCTCCGGGGAGGAGCAGGGACCCGGAGCGCTCGGCGTAACAGTACCCCCCCCCTTAGGTCTCCCCCTTTTTTTGTCCGACAACTGCTTTACCTGGGACGAGGACACCGGGAGTGAATGGAGGGTTTCCTCAAAGGCAGGCAGTACAGCAGGAGTGGTAATGGGGAGGGAGGGCAGAGGGTGAAGCTTGGCACGGGGCAGTGTGTCACCAGGACGGGGGCCATGAGGAGGCACTGAGGCTTGCCTGACGGGACTGGGAGGGGGGGAGAGGCATTTCTTATGGCAAGCAGAGTCCCAGTTCTTGATCTCCCCGGTGGTCCAGTCAAGGGTGGGAGAATGAAGCCGGAGCCATGGCAGACCGAGGAGGACCTCAGAGGTGCAGTTAGGAAGGACAAAAAATTCAATCAATTCGTGATGGGGTCCAATGCACATTAAGAGGGGTTTAGTGCGGTAACGCACGGTGCAATCCAATCTAACTCCGTTGACCGCGGAAATGTAGAGCGGCTTGACGAGACGGGTCACCGGGATGCAGAATTTATTCACCAAAGAATCCAAAATAAAATTCCCAGAGGCACCAGAGTCCAAGCAGGCCACGGCTGAGAGGGAGGAGTTGGGTGAAGGAGAAATCCGCACGGGCACCGTGAGACGTGGAGAAGCAGACTTAGAACCAAGAGACGCCACACCCACGTGAGCTGGGTGCGTGCGTGCGTTTCCTAGACGTGGAGGACGAATAGGGCAATCCACCAAGAAATGCTCGGTACTGGCACAGTACAGACAAAGATTCTCTTCCCTACGGCGATTCCTCTCTTCCTGGGTCAGGCGAGACCGATCCACTTGCATGGCCTCCTCGGCGGGAGGCCCAGGCGTAGATTGCAAAGGATACTGTGGGAGAGGTGCCCAGAGATCTAAGTCTTTTTCCTGGCGGAGCTCCTGATGTCTCTCAGAAAAACGCATGTCAATGCGGGTGGCCAAATGGATAAGTTCTTGCAGGTTGGCAGGAATCTCTCGTGCGGCCAGCACATCCTTGATGTTACTGGATAGGCCTTTTTTAAAGGTCGCGCAGACAGCCTCGTTATTCCAAGAAAATTCGGAAGCAAGAGTACGAAATTGGATGGCGTACTCGCCTACTGAAGAATTACCCTGGACCAGGTTCAGCAGGGCAGTCTCGGCAGAAGAAGCTCGGGCTGGTTCCTCGAAGACACTACGGACTTCAGCGAAGAAGGACTGGACTGTGGCTGTGGCAGGATCATTGCGGTCCCAGAGCGGTGTGGCCCAAGACAAGGCCTTTCCTGAAAGAAGGCTCACTACGAACGCCACCTTAGACCGTTCTGTAGGAAACAAGTCCGACAACATCTCCATATGCAGGGAACATTGAGACAAAAATCCACGGCAGAGTCTAGAGTCCCCATCAAATTTGTCCGGCAGGGACGAGCGGAGGCTAGGAGTGGCCACTCGCTGCGGAGGAGGTGCAGGAGCTGGCGGAGGAGATGGTTGCTGCTGTAGCAGAGGCAGAAGTTGCTGTAACATGGCGGTCAACTGCGACAGCTGCTGTCCTTGTTGGGCAATCTGCTGCGATTGCTGAGCGACCACCGTGGGAAGGTCAGCGAGACTTGGCAGCGGCACCTCAGTGGGATCCATGGCCGGATCTAGTGTCACGATTCGGCTTACAGGTTGTGGATCCACTGTGTCAGCGAGGGATTGGCGTGGACCGTGCTGGTGGACCGGTTCTAAGAGGCTACTGGTGTTCACCAGAGCCCGCCGCAAAGCGGGATGGTCTTGCTGCGGCAGTAGCAACCAGGTCGTATCCACTAGCAATGGCTCAACCTCGCTGACTGCTGAGAAGGCGTGGGACAGAAGGACTAGGCAGAGGCAAGGTCAGACGTAGCAGAAGGTCGGGGCAGGTGGCAAGGTTCGTAGTCAAGGTGGATAGCAGGAGTTCGGCGTAACAGCTATGGTTTAAGGACCTTTGGGTCATGTGATATACCCAGAGTTCCATGGGTCTGGACTGACAGGTTTGGCTATCCAATGAGCTTTGTTCCACCCCCTTAATATATAAGGGGCTGCAGCCACTAAATTCTCTCTCTTAGGCTCTTAGGCTCTTGGTTCCTGCACTTCAAAGCAAGCACATCAATCTATATCTCATCATCAATTCAAGCTAGGCCTGAAGCTTTATCTTCCGCAGCCAGTAAACCATGAGTTATCCAGCTCAAAACTACTAAAATCCTGTCTGACTACTGCAACTCAATTATCATAAATTCAGTAGCACAGTGGCTAGCAAATCAAAGCTCATTGCACTCAGAAGTCTCAGCAAACCTGTGAGGAACCTGAACTACGGTCCTCTACAAAGACTGTTTTGTTACCTGCAGTTGCATAAAATAAGCAGTAAAGTTTATTCCGGTTTTCATCAACATCTGCTGAGGACATTCCTTTATTTTCCCTACCGTTTATGGGACGGTTGGAGGTAGGACCATTACCCTAAGGAAACTCCACCCTGGCATCACGATAACAAAGGGTTAATACCAATACCCTACGCTACCACTCTGCAACACCCCATTCCATCCTTCCACCCCGGCACCACATGACGTCACTGCCACGCCCTAGTGACATCACATCACGCCCCCTCAATGCAAGTCTATGGGAGGGGGCGTGGCAGTGACGAGGGGCGTGACAGTGACTTCCCTGACTTCACGACCCCCGCTGCCCACTCCAAGCGTTCTCAATGAATGTCAGTTACTGCACAGAGATCGCGGGGGTCCCAGCGGCGGGACCCCCGCAATCAAACATCTTATCCCCTATACTTTGGAGGGGGGGGGGATAAGATGTATAGGGACCGAGGCACCTTCCTAATTGTCACAGTGGTGATACACGAAAGGGTTTATTGCTGTTATAAGTCTCTGTCTCCTGGTACATGAAGCTGAGTTTATACTCTGGTTTTATTGTTAACTATATACTGGACTAATAAGTATACACAGCTACATCCATTATAGCTCATGGTGAATGGAGAAGCAGGGAGTGAGTGGGACATGAGTGATGATGGAGTGTGTGGGATATTTCAGCAGAGTTACGTGGGTAAAGCGTTCATTGAGGAGATGCTGATTATAGCAGTTTTATTTTATTCTTCGTGGCTATTTATAACACTCATTTAAGGATTTTTTTCTTTTCAGCCGCAAACAGAATGTTGGAGCCAAGAGCTGAAAATTAATCTGCATTTCCACTCTACTCCTCCTCCCATATCTGATTCACCTGTCAGCCACATTTTATGACAAGCCAACGCATAAAATGACATTGAGTATGACTGCAACCATTTACAACAGAGGAAAGCTGAATATTATTATGCTGTAGTGAGAGATCCTATGCATTGTGTACTGCAGTCAACCGAGCGATTTATGCCATGTAACCACTCCCTCTATCAGAGTACCAGCAATATACAAGGTGTATGGAGAGAACATGGGAACTTTTCAAAAGACATTCCCAGAGGAAGAATGAATCAAAAGAAGATACAATAGATAATAATGGCTCCCTATATCTCCAACTATAAATCTATATAACCTCTAACCTATATTCCCAACTATAAACCTATGTAACCCCCCTACATCTCCCCCTATTACTCCATATAACCTTTTTTTATCTCCTTATATTACTCCATATAACCTCTCCTATATCTCCTCCTATTACTCCATATAACCTCCCTATATCTCCTCCTATTACTCCATATAACCTCCCTATATCTCCTCCTATTACTCCATATAACCTCTCTATATCTCCTACTATTACTCCATATAACCTCCCTATATCTCCTTCTATTACTCCATATAACCTCCCTATATCTCCTCCTATTACTCCATATAACCTCTCCTATATCTCTTCCTATTACTCCATATAACCTCCTCTATATCTCCTCCTATTACTCCATATAACCTCTCTATATCTCCTCCTATTACTCCATATAACCTCTCCTATATCTCCTCCTATTACTCCATATAACCTCCCTATATCTCGTCCTATTACTCCATATAACCTCTCCTATATCTCCTCCTATTACTCCTTATACCCTCTCCTATATCTCCTCCTATTACTCCATATAACCTCCCTATATCTCCTCCTATTACTCCATATAACCTCCTATATCTCCTTCTATTACTCCATATAACATCTCCTATATCTCCTCCTATTACTTTTTGGATACCGAACCTAGTGTAGAGGTTCCCAAAGTCAGAGTAACTACCCTCAGGTAGGGTCCCTCAGGTGGGACAGCCCCTAGTCGCCTCTCCTCTATTCTAATTCTCTAATGTCAATACATGTATATATTTAATAATAGTGTATATCTTATATAATGTATAGTACTTACCTTAGCGTCGCAGGACCTTCGGTCATGTGACCATGTTAATATCCTCTATGGTATGTTGGAGGACCTTTGGAGGACCTTTGGTCACGTGTTGCCCACAAGCCTTTGTAATGGTGATTGACACAAGTATGGACCAATTAGCACTAGTCCAGCCCCTGCCCATATAAGGGAGCTGTAGCCAATTATCGCTCTCTTGGGTTGCTGCTCTCGTGGATGCCGGACTAGCAGGACGGATCTGCGCAATTTGCAAAGACACGCTAGGCCTGAAAACCTACCGGCCTCAGCTGAACTAATGCCGTGAGTTCTAAACTACCCCCGTTAAAGCTAGCGTGACTACTGGACCGCAACTAAATCCCCCTAAATCCAGTGGAACAGTGCATAATACCTTAAAAGACTCTAAATTGCTAAAGTCCCAACCTTTGTCAATCTCCAAAGAAAGCAGTTGTATGCATAGAGACTGTTCCGTTTATGAAGCTTGCAGAAAATCTTTAGTAAAAGTTATACCTGTTTCAGAAAACTCTCCGGTTGTGGACATTCTATTATTATCTACCTCCCTATCGCTCTTGGGAAGGGTGGCAGTAGGACAAGCATTACTGAGGAGCCCCTTACCCTGGTGTCACGAATAGCAAGGGTTAACAAGCACCCTTTAATCACTGCACAGCTACACTCCCCATACCCTACACCCCCCAGGCTATCACAACTTTATATAACCTCTCCTATATCTCCTCCTATTAATCTAAGTCTTTGGAGCACAAAATGAGGACCAAAAGAGGCCCATATATGCTATGATTTATGCTATGGGGGCCAGGGAAGGCTTATCTACCATATGGAAGCAGAGTGTAAGGGTCAGAGGAAGCCCTAATTACTATATGGTAGCACAGAGGGGTCTGAACTATTACATGGGGGCACAGAGAGGGCATTATTACTGTGTGGGGATTATATACTGATTGTGCTGAAGCGAAGAACTAAAATAATTGTCAGATTCTGTGGAGATGCACTTTAGCCTGTAGAAGTCTTCAAGATGCCCCAAGCTGGGTGGAAAAGGAAAAGAAGAGTTATCAACTCCAAGACGTCACATGTGAGTCATTGGATGTACTGTAATCACTTATGCAGAATGCAGAGAGCTATCGTACAGTTGGTATCTACCTCTATACAGTCACTGTTTTGGCAAATATTGGTCTTTGTATTGTGAATTTTATTTAGCAGTAATGTAGTGGTAATTGTCGTTATGTGGTGGTAATTTGCAGTTGTGGTGCGGCAGTATTATTGTCCCTTTACTAGTATTATTGGTTAAATTAATTCTAGTATACAGCATTTGGCCTGTTACAATAAGATGACAATATGTATGGTGAATATATTGCTCCTTGTATACTAGTATTTGGTCAGTAACAGTATGAAAGTAATAAGTATGGTGATAATATTCCTCCTTGTATACAGGTGTTATTGGCAATATTGGTTTCAGTATACTAGACTTGGTCAGCACCAGTATGATGATAATATGTATAGTGATAATAAACTTTCTTGTATACTGGTGTTATCTGATAATATTGGTCTCAGTATACAGGATTTGGTCAGTTACAGCACGATGGTAATATGTATGATGATAATATTATTTCTTGTATACTGTTAATTGTATGATCTATTTAGAAGTTTACAGTATAATCATGGATTTTTTTTTTTTTTTAAAGGGAGGAGACATTTTTAAAGGGAAGGGGTTAATAAGATAACCACATCCACCTGGGGGTTGACAAAAGATAATCCTGCACCCAGGCGTCCATGACCCCTGGATCGGCCCTGAATACACTTTTTTTTTTTTAAATAAAATGACCTCTATCCCTGTACCATTCTTCTCACCCATGCATCTGATCACCCTGGCACAGAGCACACACTTTCCCACAATCCTCTTTGCTAGCATACACTATAATAAATGCTAATGAGCAATATTCAGATGAACTGAGCATTCTCGACTGTGGATTTTCTGAACACTTCAGCTGAATGTTTGTTCCAGGCATCCACTACTCTTGTAGGACACGCTGCCTGTCATTCTCTTCTCCATTGTATCACCTCTGCGGTCACAAGTGTAGGAGTAGCACTTTCCATCTCACGTGGATGCCAGGACATTTTGCGGTCCCATTAGAGTTATTGGTCATTTTCCTCGCCCACCGCAGAACAGTGTTAGGATATGGCTGTTGTACATTTCAAGTAGGTGACAGATAACTCAATTTTCTCCTGTCAAAGCCACAGTTTATTGCTGGAAATAATTCTACCTATTTTTTCTCTATAGGGAAGCTATATATAGTGCTATATTTAGATAGTAAATCATTTTTAACCGTCTTTTCCCAGGACAAAAATTGAATTTCCTTCATGATGAGGTGAAGGAGGCAGGAAAGAGGACGTTCAGGAGTTTAGAAATCATAATGTCCACATTAAGTTACTTCAATGATAAATATGGTCCTTTACTATTCACGTTGTAATGGATTTACTAGACAAATAATTATTTCCTATTTTTATATGACGCCTTTTAACTGCTTCCCCTGCTGAAGAGGGCGCAACAGAGATAGCCTTGCACCCAAGGCTTGGTAGTTGGGACTGTGAGAAAATTTATATTAAATATATAGTATTTTTAACATAGTGTTGTTTATCAATGTCATTGGCGATCTTACGCCTTTGCTTACTATAATAATTGTGCTCAAAATTATTCCTAGTGAAATTCTGCTTGCTGCAGTCTCCCATTCTTCTCAATAGGATTCTGCTGCTCTGTGCACACAGGATCACGGACTCCAAAAGAATTAACATGTTCATTCTTTCGAAGACATTCCACCTAGAAATGCATTGTAGCGCTAATTCTGTTGGTGCCTGTTGTACACCAAAGTTCTCTGGGTGGAAATTTTGCAGTGTGCATAGGCAAAGACTTCCCTATAAAAAAGTTTAGAGATGTGGGGTGAACTTCAGAGGCGATGGGAATTTCGGCGCTGACCAAGGAGAGGACAATACAGCCAGGTGTGTAGCGAACAGATTTAATCCAATGCTTCTATAAAAAAGTTTGTCATTGACAGTTATTAGATTTATTGTAGCTGTTGTCTTTGTAGTTATATTTTGAGCAATGTATAGCAGTTTTTTTTTATTATTTATGAAACTGCAATTAAGTAAATGAAGAATCTATTATTTTGCACTGTATAGTAGTCAAAACCCCATACAGGAACTCTATAGCACAGTTGTTTGGGCACCATACTCTATGGCATTTCGAAATGGGATTATTGGTAATTGTAACATCTGCGCTCCGGCCAGACACGCTGGCCGTGAGCACTCTCTAGTCATGTCCCCGCTACCGGCGGGGCTAGGATTCACATCGTGGAATGCGCCCGCATGTGAATCCCAGCCCGTCTTTCTGTTCCCGCAGACCGGCGCATGTGCCCCTGCCTCCTAGGGTGCGGGCGCCAGAGCTCTTACAGTTAAAGAGCCCAGTACTCATCTAATTAAGTGTATTCACCTGTGTTCTTGTTATAAGTACTTGCTTCTACCTTGTATCCCTGCCAAGTCTTTGTTACCTTTGTTCCCTAGAGAAAACATACTGTGTTTCTGTGTTCCTGATATCCGTGTTCCTGATCCTTGTTCCGTTACCTGACCCTGCACCTGTGCCACCTGCCCTGACCTTCTGCTACCTTGACCACATCTTGCCAGTTTCCTTTTGTGCCACGCCACATCCCAGCAACCTGTGTGGATGAGTCATGCCAGGGGTAGCGACCTGGGTGCCACCTGCCGCAGCAAGACCATCCCGCTTTGCGTTGGGCTCTGGTGAAAACCAGTGGCACCTTAGACTCCGCTCCCTGGCACGACTCACGTCATCATCCACACAGGCCCAGAGGATCCACCACCTGCCGTGACCCGTTACAGTAAGATCCGGCCATGGATCCCACTGGGGTACCTTTGCCAGATGTCTCCGATCTTTTCACTGTTGTGGCTCAACAGTCTTAGCAGTTAGCCCGTCAGGAGCAACAACTGAATCAACTCTCAGCCATGGTGCAACAGCTTCTTGCCGCTCAGCAGAAACAACAGCAACAGCAGCAGCCACCTGTTCCTGAGCCTCCTCCTGTGTCTGCAGCTTCTCCTGGGACCAAGCTTCATTTGTCCTTGCCTTCTAAGTATGATGGAGATCCCAAGCTGTATAGAGGCTTTGTGACACAGTGTTCTATCCATCTAGAACTTATGGAGGATCTGTTCCCGACAGAGCGTGCTAAAGTGGCGTTTGTGGTCAGCCTACTTTCTGGATAAGCTTTAGCCTGGGCTACTCCTCTCTGGGATCGTAGAGATCCGCTCTACTTGAACCTGTTGGTCTTCCTTGCAGAATTCCACAATGGATTTGAAGTAGGGATCGACCGATTATCGGTATGGCCGATATTATCGGCCGATAATCACGATTTTGGGCATTATCGGTATCGGCAATTATCTTTCCGATAAGCCGATAATGCCCCGCCAACCCGCACCGCCCCCACCGCACCGCGACCGCCACCCCCTCGACCCGCCGCACCGCACCCCCGACCCACTGCACCGCGTGGCACCCCCCACCGTGATGCTAGGCGGTATACCGGTATGGATTTTTCCCATTCCGCTATACCGGTCGGGCCCCTCCCCCACCCTCCGAGTCAATAAAAAAATTAAACTTACCCGTAATGGGGGTGGTCCAGGCCATCCTTCCTTCATGTAGTGTCCGGGGGCGTTCCGGGTGGAGGGTGGTCCGGTCCGGGCTGTCCTTCTTCTCCCACGGTCTTCTTCTCCACTCCAGGCAGGTTCCGGCCTAGTACGCTGCATAGATGCCGCTACGCCGTGACGTCAGGTGCGTCGCTGCGCACGGGCGTCACTGCACAGCGACGTCTATGCAGCGTTACTAGGCCGGAGCCTGCCCGGAGTGGAGAAGATGACCGCCGGAGAAGAAGGACAGCCCGGACCGAACCACCCTCCACCCGGAACGCCCCCGGACACTACATGAACGATGGATGGATGGCCCGGAGCACCCTGACAGGTAGGGGAGAGAAGCGGGTGGTGGCGGCGGCAGTCTATGGCCCCGCAAAAGCTACTGCAGATCATTGATTTAAAGTGTCCGCTTTAAATCAATGATCTGCAGCGGTGTCGCAGGGGGTTAAATAGCCGATAACTTATACCGGAATATCGGTATAAGTTATCGGCTATCGGCCCTAACCTGCACCGATTATCGGTATCGGCCCTAAAAAAACGATATCGGTCGATCCCTAATTTGAAGAACCCGTGCGAGCTTCCTCTGCTGAGACGGCTCTTCTGAACCTTTGCCAAGGGAACTCCTCCGTTGGCGACTACGCAGTTCAGTTCCGCCCACTTGCCTCTGAACTTGCTTGGAACTATGAGGCCTTGTGTGCTACCTTTAAAAAAGGACTTTCCACTAGAATCAAAGATGCTCTCGCTGCACAAGATTCTCCTATATTGTGCCAGTCTGGAGCACGTGCGCCGCGTCCGTTAAGTAGGAGTGGCATCCCTTTATGTGAATATTACCTCTATTTGCTTGACCACCCCGATTCAAGTGTTTACCTCTGCCAAGACTTCTTTCATTGCTTCTGCTTTTTTTCCGTTTTTTTTCCGCTGGCAAATTCATTGGTGCCTCCCAGCTTCATAAACACCGTCTTCCAGTGACACGTCGTGTCAAGCCCTTCTACATTTCTTCTGTTAATGGACAAAATCTGAACTGTAAGGTGCAATTCCGCACTGAACCCCTCATCATGCAAGTGGGTGATTTGCATAAGGAAAAAATTTATTTCTATGTGCTACCACATTGTACTTCAGAGCTTCTTCTTGGTCTTCCTTGGCTTCAATGTCATTCTCCACAACTTGACAGGAAATCTGGTGAAATCCTTTGTTAGGGACAATTTTGCCAAGATCACTGTCTCATGCCTCCTCTTAGGCCTGCTAATAAAAGCTTCAGAGCCAATGCTCTTTCCAGATCCTCAGGATTGGACTCCACGCCAAGGCATAATGTTCCTCATGTGTTATCTTGCCTGTTAAACTTAGACGTAAAGTCTTGAATCGGGGACTTTCTTCTTTGTCAGTTGGTCACCTTAGAAGACGGAAGAATCCACAACAGAAACCTGCAAGTCCCTTACAGCCTTTGCCAATTCCAGAAACCCCTTAATCTCATGTAGTGGGGAACTTTCTGAGCTCCAAATCAAGAGGGGGAGGCCAAAGGGGGGGGGGGGGGTACTGTAACATCTGCGCTCCGGCCAGATACGCTGGCCGTGAGCGCTCTCTTGTCATGTCCCCGCTGGCGGCGGGGCTGGGATTCGCATTGCGGGATGCGCCCGCACACGAATCCCAGCCAGTCACTCACCTCCCTGGTCTTTCTGTTCCCGCAGCCCAAGCGCATGTGCCCCTGCCTCCTAGGGCGTGCACCTACCGCAGCTCTTACATTTAAAGGGCCCAGTACTCATTTAATTAAGTGTATTCACCTGTGCACTTGTTATAAGTACTTGCTCCTCCCTTGTATCCCTGCCGGATATTTGTTGCCTTTGTGCCCTAGAGAAAGCATACTGTGTTTCTGTGTTCCTAATATCCGTGTTCCTGATCCTTGTTCGGTTACCCGACCCTGCACCTGTGCCGCCTGCCCTGACCTTCTGCTACCTTGACCACGTCTTGCCAGTTTCCTTTTGTGCCATGCCACATCCCAGCAACCTGTGTGGATGAGTCGTGCCAGGGGTAGCGACCTTGGTGCCGCCTTCCGCAGTAAGACCATCCCACTTTGTGGAGGGCTCTGGTGAAAACCAGCGTCACCTTAGACTCCACTCCCTGGCACAGCTCACGTCATCATCCACACAGGCCCAGAGGATCCACCACCTGCCGTGACCCATTACAGTAATTTTTAAACTATAAAACAGTAAACTATGTGAGGGAAGAGTGTCAACAAAAGATGCACGGGTCATCATAAGTCCAGTCCAGTACATGGTTAATCTATTTGTCCTATGCATAGGTGGTCTCTAGATTTATATCATCATGGGTGGGATTCTACATTTAAACAACAGGTTCTGACCTTGTTTGATGGTTGCCCACTATAGAGTGCACCATAGAAAATTATTTTTACTGTAGTAAATATACAATCATCTTGCAGGAAGCAATGAAGAACAGTGCAGGGAGCCAAGGGTCCACTTAAATTTAGCAGCTGCTGATTTTTTAGTTGTATATCCTTGGGATGTGGTTACAAGTGAATATAGCCGAACAGGATCGGGGACCCCACTCTCTTGTTCCTTGAATGGGCTGTTTAAAAATAAAAAAAAGCTGAATCAAGAAAGAGGCAATTGAATCCCACCCTTGCATAATATACTAGCCAAGAGACCCAATTTTGGAAGCACAGTCACACGAACTGGACCACAGCAGAGCTGGTCAAACTGTGTCTGCAAGTTCCTGGTTTGTGGGGTGGTCCCAATGGGCAGGTCTTATATTGCCAGATTTTTGCAAATTAAATACTGGCAAGAATGACAAATTCTTACCTATCTTAGGTAGTACAGTCTGGAATCTAAAGCTCTTTTCGAGATGCTTATCCTCTTTGTGGCTAGTCATATAAAATGCAAGAACTCTACAGGGGGTGATAATGAGCACGAGAAAAGCTCCTCCCAGGGTATAAACTGTATGCTGCATTCGGAAGCATGATGGGAGTGACAATTAGAATAAAAAACAATAGACATTTAGTGAAAACTTTTTTATGTATCTTTACTTCTATTTCTCCTTCTTGTTGTATAAGATTTTTTTTTATGTTAATTATGAATAGAAATACCTTGTGACCCAAAATTTGTCTAGTTTTCAATGTCCCCACATGTAGAGAAAGGGGACAATTTTAGGTTTTCTTGGAAATTACCTTTTTTTTCTGGGAAGACCAACTTTAGGCCACTTTTACACTGCTGTTGCTCCCCGTTAAAGCCATTAAAGTCTCTTTTTTTGTTAATTTAACCTCCGTTCTCGTGATGGGGAGCAACAGGCAACAGGTTCCGATGGCTCCAATCAACTATTATGGCATCTTTAGGCACCGTTGTTTATTTACAGGAATAGTGGGAGAAAAAGACAGCGCTTGCAGTCATTTTTCTCCCGCTATTCTCCCCGACTCCCCCGACGGCCGTCACACTGCCGTGTCATAATGGCAGTGTGAAAGAAGCCTTAGGGCTCCAATACTCATTTGGAATATAAGATTGTAATTTTCATTTTCTTCGCTTTTTATCTAAGCTCATCAAGTAAATAATTAATGAGGATAAATAATTAAAATCTAAAAAAAATTATTAGAATGGCAGTCTGAGAAAATGTCCTGGTTGGGTCTTTAGTTAACCAGTGTCAGAGCCATGTGTAATGTCAGCGCATGAACCTGCAAGGCTCCAGGAACTTGGTGCACTAATTTGGTTTGTATCAAGGGAGGGATACCAATTTGAGAATCAAGGGTTCCCAGGATGTGACATTAATGGCTGACCCTCACTGATCACCACCAAAAGGGTTGTGCTGGTGTAGGATTTAAGAGGTTATCAGTTCTTCTTATCTAGGTAGGAACATTAGGTGGAGTCCATGGGTCAAAGGAAGAGGTAAGGAACGACAAATTAGTACCTCCCAACATTTCAATTTCCATTGATGAGATATTTGTAAACCCATGTGACAATTACTTCTTTAAGAGATAACAAGGAGTCTTTTACCATCCACACTTTATCTGGGGATCTACTGAAGACCATCATTTGGTTGAAGTTTATGATAATAAATCCTGAAAGTAAAGTTGTGTACCAAATAAAGAATATTGTTTTACATTACAAAAAATGAAGTGATTTTTGGCTATTTTGTTATGTATGTTAAGAACACATCACTATTTGTCCGCGTATCTTGCATTCTTTTTTTTTACTGTAGGCAGCAAGGGAAAGGTTGCAAAGATAATTTTCCACAGAAGGATTGGTTTTACACCGGTAGTCACAACGCTATTGACACTTACAAATCTTAGGCAGAAATTACCCATTCGGTTATAGCTGTAGGAGAAAAAGTAGTCTTGTATGGATGTTATTGGCCTTATTTTCAGCATGACTGCGATGTGCTTGGTGTTAATGGCATATGTATATTTAGCAGCAGTCGGCACTTTGCCGCTAACTCTCCATCAAGAAGCCAGGTGCTTTTGAACACAGAGGTAAATTATATTTTTCTATATTACACCTGTCTGCAAACTAGGCAGCGTATGGAGGAGCATAAAGAATAGAGAGACTTTAAGATTTGACGACCGTGTGCATAGTTATGGAAAGTTTTATTTAAGGAAACCTCCACCAAACATTAACAAATCAGTGACATATACAGGGCTCTATTCAGCGGTAAGAAGGTTGTCTAGACCCATAGGTGCAATAAAATTTCTATATACAGTATATGATGGTCATTTGACAAAAAAAATTCCACTCCTTATAACCAGATAGAGATAATACATGGCACTCTATTTGAAAAACCTCCACAGCAATCCAGATGTCTAAAGAAGGTCCACAATTGGACTGAAAGGTCAGTTTAATATCTGTATGATTGTGTGACTGCGGAAATCATAACTAATCACCAGCAATTGACTGCAAAGTTTTCTTTCTACTCTTTATCTGGGGCATAATGGTAAAATTTTCTGTCTAGAAAAGATCAAGGTCAGGAGTCAAGACAAGTAACTTTTTTGGGCCAGTTCACTAGAATTTAGGTATATACTGACTAGAGATGAGCGAATCGAAGCTGACGAACCCAAATTCGTTACGAATTTCATGAAATATTCGATTTGCAACGATTGAGAATATCGCCGCGATTCGATTGCGCAAATCGCTTAATTAAACTTCATTTTACAGCGTTCCAGGCTATTGGAGACCTAAGATGGCGGATCCACATGTGAGTACATGGGGCAGGGGATTATGGGAGGGCGGGAAACAGCGGCGGAATGAAGGTAGGCGGGATGACCCTTAATCACATGTGAGATGCAGCCTATCAGTCTTCACTGACCCCTGTGATGTCACAGCCCCTATATAATCGGCGGCCATCTTGCCTCTCTTCATTTCATCTATGCACTCAGATGGAGAGGACGGGACTGTGTGTGTGTGAATAGCTCATACCACAGCGTTACACTGCAACTGCTAGTCACATCAGCATTAGGGAAAGGCAGGAGTGCAGAGTGCTGTGCTGTTACTCTGAGAAGGATCATTGATTGCTAAACCTCCTATTCACGTTATTGAGCATTGCAGCAGAGAGGGGCAGATAGCTGTCAGCTGCCTCATACAGATCTCCAAGCTGCCTGAACTTTATCAACCATCTTATCTCCTCATTTTTCAGCGCAATTCAGTATTTTTTTGCTCCACAAATCTTCTGCTGCTCAGAATTGTGTGACAGAGTGCAAGTTAGGATTTAATCCCTGTATTTTTTTTATTGTGGTCCTGCTGCTGTTCACAAATACGTTATTTTTCAGCGGATTGTAGTGCATTTGTCTACCCTCAAACGTGCATAACACATGCCTACATCAAAGCAGTCTACTATTCTGTATCTGTAACAAGTCTAGATACAGGGAAAGTCCTGACTCCTGGCAAAAGTAATCAGCTGCTGGTGTTTTTAAAAAATACTTATTTTTTCTGCGTATTGTTGCGCATATTATTGCCCTCATCAGTGCATACTGCATAGGTACATCCAAGTATTGTACCATTTTTTACCTGTTAATCTGTCAAGTGGCTACATACTGTGAAAGTCCAAACAATAGTATTCACCGGCTGGTGTTTTACAAAAATACGAAAAAAATTCTGCATATAGTTGCGCATATTACTGCCCTCATCAGTGCATACCGCATACGTACATCCAAGTACTGTACCATTTAGTACCTGTTAATCTGTCAAGGTGCTCCATACTGTCAAAGTCCAAACAATAGTATTCACCGGCTGGTGTTTTTCAAAAATACAGAGTTTTTTCTGCGTAAAGTTGCGTATATTACTGCCCTCATCAATGCATACCGCATAGGTACATCCAAGTATTATACCATTTTTTACCTGTTAATCTGTCAAGGGCCTACATACTGTGAAAGGACAGCTATAAGTAATCACCTGCTGCTGTTCTAGACAAATACTGTTTAAAGAGTAGTGTAGCGTATTGTAATACCCTCATATACGCACTAAGTATGTCAGGCACAGAAGTGCCAGAACGTGCACAGAGGAGTGGCAGAGGCCTAAATACTTCAGGCAGAGTTGGCAGCAGACTAGGGGCGAGTGGCCTGAGCTCCTGTTATCAGCTAGCGGTCGTGTCTCGACCAGCAACCCATCTGCCGTCGTCGATTGGTTAACACGCTCATCCACATCATCACAAGTGACATCTGAGACCCCCAGTCAACAGTCGGTGGGTTCCTCAGACAAAACCCTCAGTTGGCATGGCCGGGAAGCAGTCCCTGTCCTCCCATTGCCTTTGTCCTATGCTGTTCCCTCTCCTAGAGAAGTATCTTATGCTGAGGGTTCAGCTCCACTATTTACTGAGGATGATCTAATAGAGGACAGTCAGCAGCTACTGTCAGCCCGTTGGTCCTGTGACAGTGTGCAACTCCGCCTCCACATCCTCCACTGTGTCTTAAGCCTCCACTGCCCGGACAAGTCTCAGTGGCCCTTCAGCATACCATGTGTGCAGGTCACGGCGGTGTCACGCTGTTCTTCACATGGTTTGCCTTGGCGAAAAGTCTTGGAAACAATGGCCGGTCAGGGCCTACATCTCACGGCCACAGGAGCCCTGTGTGGGCTTGTTATATTTGGTCCTTCGTACCCACACGCTGGGGTCCGGGACACTCAAAGTTTGATTTAAATTTCAAATCAAAAATTATGATGGCGCTGCTGGGCCTGGGTCTGGGAATTTCAAATTTTCTCATAGGTAGTACCCGCGATCCAAAATCTTTTTGAAAAATTTCTAAAATTGTTGTGTTTTTTGGGGGGGATTGTGAAGCCCTGCTGTGTACTCGTGCATCAGCCAACTCCAGGCTGTGTCATTCAGGCAATATATGGTTTACTGATGCCGCTGTGGGGCCTGGGTCTGGGAATTTCAAATTTTCTCATAGGTAGTACCCGCTATCCAAAATGTTCTTCAAAAATTTCAAAAATTGTTGTATTTTTTTTTAGGGATTGTGAAGACCTGGTGTGTACTCATGCATCAGCCAACTCCAGCCTGTGTCATTCAGGCAATATATGGTTTACTGATGCCGCTGCTGGGCCTGGGTCTGGGAAATTCAAATTTTCTCATAGGTAGCACCCGCTATCCAAAATATTCGGTTTAAATTTCTTAATTCATCTTTTAATCTTAGGGATTGTGACGGCCTAGTGCCTACTTATGCTGCTGGCAACTCCAGACTGTGCCATTCATCCACTATATGGTCTCCTCATGCTGCCAACACCTCCACGCTGTGTCATTCAGCCACTATATGGTCTCCTCATGCTGCCAACATGTCCACACTGTGTCATTCAGCCACTATATGGTGTCCTCATGCTGCCAACACCTCCACGCTGTGTCATTCAGCCACTATATGGTGTCCTCATGCTGCCAACACCTCCACGCTGTGTCATTCAGCCACTATATGGTCTCCTCATGCTGCCAACATGTCCACACTGTGTCATTCAGCCACTATATGGTGTCCTCATGCTGCCAACACCTCCACGCTGTGTCATTCAGCCACTATATGGTGTCCTCATGCTGCCAACACCTCCACGCTGTGTCATTCAGCCACTATATGGTCTCCTCATGCTGCCAACATCTCCACATTGTGTCATTCAGCCACTATATGGTGTCCTCATGCTGCCAACATGTCCACACTGTGTCATTCAGCCACTATATGGTGTCCTCATGCTGCCAACATCTCCACACTGTGTTATTCAGCCACTATATGGTGTCCTCATGCTGCCAACACCTCCACGCTGTGCCATTCAGCCACTATATGGTCTCCTCATGCTGCCAACACCTCCACGCTGTGTCATTCAGTCACTATATGGTCTCCTGACACTGATGCCACCACCAGGCTCTGTCATTGTGCTGCAGTGATTCTAAAAGCGATGCCGTTAATCTGCATGTTATTCTGAATAACAGTATTATTTCACTACCCCAGCACACTCCACATGCATTTTAGAACACAGCAAAGTGTTCTATACCCCTATAGAGGCTGTATGTAGGCTAGAAATAGCCTTTTTTAATATATTTGCCGTGAAAAAATTCGGATCGAAACAAACTTTTTCGGAAATTTTTCGAATTTTTGAAAAGTTCCCTCATCTCTAATACTTACCCTTACAAAGATGGGTCTGTAGGATAAGTAAGGGCTACTGAGGTTTATATAATTGCAACCAAAGTATGGAAGTAAGAAGGAAGATGTTCCTAATTGGTGGCTTTAGTGTTTTCAAAGAGAACCTGGCCTGGCCTGTGGGTAGCATGCTGCAGAGCAGGAGGAGCTGGGCAGGCTGATATATAGTTTTGTAGGAAAACATACAAGTAAGGGAATGTATTACCAGGGATGTGGAAATCCTATCACCCGACGCCCAGGACATGCAGTTAGGGGGGCCAGACAGGTGAATTTTTCATGCATTTAGCCCCTTGGGCAAGCAGTGTCGGACCGCCAACCCCCTCTGATTTCAATATGACAGCACTCATGGTGTACGGAGCGGGCTGACTCAAGCCTGCTACATACCCGGCCACCTCCAGCTGATTTCAGTAGCTGTGGGCCTCCGTTCATAGCCCGATATGTGGTGATCACCGCGGGTGACTATTAACCTTTTAGATCGCCGCTATCAAAGCTGACAGCGGCATCTAAGGGGACCTTTCAACAATTCCTGCTGGTCTAGGGGGGTAGATGCCTCCCCCCGCGGGTGGGCGATTCACTATGAAGGTAGCCGGAGGGCTTATCTCTTCCTCAATGGCTACCGTGGATCTGTATTTGATTAAAGGGGTATCTGCTGCTCACCATTTGGAACAAACTGTTCCGAATGCTGGAGCCGGTGCCAGACGCTTGTGACATCATAGCCTGCCCCTCTCATGATGTCATGCCCCCTCCCATAGACTTGCATTGAGGGGGCGTGGTGGGATGTCATGAGGGGAGTGGGGCTATGACGTCACAAGCTCCCGGCTCCAGCGTTCGGCACAGTTTGTTCCAAAAGCTGAGATGCGGAGTACCCCTTTAAGCCTGCCGGGAGCAGGCTCAACCAATGAGCACAGATCACACAGATCAATGGAGTTCAATAGAACTGCATTGATCTGTATGAGGAATCTTAAAGTTTATTAAAAAAAAGTTTCATAAAAGTTAGTAGTAATAGACTAAGTTGTCTTAGTTATGATTTCCTCCTACTGATGAATAAATCCCTGTTTTCTTGGCACCTGTTCACCTTTCTACTAAATGGTTCTCATTATAGAGCTACCAATGTAGATCCCGAGGTTGAGCGAGGTTCGTGGAAATTAACTTTTTGCAAGAAGCCCTGAAGGCTTCCTCGCATCTGCTCTCCACCCCGCCAATAGTCTCGCACCGTACAGTGTTATTTATATTTTATAAAGCTAAGCACCAGAAGTATATGCTATTGATGCAATATTGGATCTCTGTGTCGTATTTTGCCTGCCATTTTCAGATCTGCTTTGTGAAGACTTCCCTGCTGGTAATTAGTGGAACAAAGTATCTCCTTCATTCTGCTCATCTCCCCAGTGTACCAAATGTGATCTTTTCCAGACGATGAATAAAATAAGTTCTTATCTGCAAGACTGTGGAATTTCTCATTTACGGTTGTTGCAAGAAAAAATATTTTGATTTTAGAAATTTCCTTTTTTTCGCCGTAATAATTAAGTCCCTACAGCGATTTTAAATTTTTAAAAAGCACTGCCTTTAAATAATTTAATTCCAGATATTTTACACAGCTTGAAGTAGTTTTACACCAAAACCACTGTTACGCCGAGCGCTCCGGGTCCCCGCTCCTCCCCGGAGCGCTCGCTACACTTCCCTCACTGCAGCGCCCCGGTCGGTTCCACGGACCCGGGGCGCTGCGTTACCACCTCCGGCCGGGGTGCGATTCGCGATGCGGGTAGCGCCCGCTCGCGATGCGCACCCCGGCTCCCGTACCTTACTCGCTCCCCGTCAGTTCTGTCCCGGCGCGCGCGGCCCCGCTCCCTAGGGCGCGCGCGCGCCGGGTCTTTGCGATTTAAAGGGCCACTGCACCGCTGATTGGTGCAGTGGTTCCAATTAGTGTTTACACCTGTGCACTTCCCTATATCACCTCACTTCCCCTTCACTCCCTCGCCGGATCTTGTTGCCCTAGTGCCAGTGAAAGCGTTCCTTGTGTGTTCCTTGCCTGTGATTCCAGACCTTCTGCCGTTGCCCCTGACTACGATCCTTGCTGCCTGCCCCGACCTTCTGCTACGTCCGACCTTGCTTCTGTCTACTCCCTTGTACCGCGCCTATCTTCAGCAGCCAGAGAGGTTGAGCCGTTGCTAGGGGATACGACCTGGTCACTACCGCCGCAGCAAGACCATCCCGCTTTGCGGCGGGCTCTGGTGAAAACCAGT
This sequence comes from Hyla sarda, assembly GCF_029499605.1. Taxonomy (NCBI): domain Eukaryota; kingdom Metazoa; phylum Chordata; class Amphibia; order Anura; family Hylidae; genus Hyla; species Hyla sarda. Next base: position 37,570,016 of record NC_079192.1, read on the forward strand.
AGTGACTTAGAACCGATCCTCTAGCACGGTCCACGCCAATCCCTCTCTGGCACAGAGGATCCACTACCTGCCAGCCGGCATCGTGACAGTAGATCCGGCCATGGATCCCGCTGAAGTTCCTCTGCCAGTTGTCGCTGACCTCACCACGGTGGTCGCCCAGCAGTCACAACAGATTGCGCAACAAGGCCAACAGCTGTCTCAACTGACTGTTATGCTACAACAGTTACTACCACAGCTCCAGCAATCATCTCCTCCGCCAGCTCCTGTACCTCCTCCGCAGCGAGTGGCCGCTTCTGGAATACGACTATCCTTGCCGGATAAATTTGATGGGGACTCTAAGTTTTGCCGTGGCTTTCTTTCCCAATGTTCATTACACTTGGAGATGATGTCGGACCAGTTCCCCACTGAAAGGTCTAAGGTGGCTTTCGTAGTCAGCCTGCTGTCTGGAAAAGCCCTGGCTTGGGCCACACCGCTCTGGGACCGCAATGACCCCGTCACTGCCTCTGTACACTCCTTCTTCTCGGAAATTCGAAGTGTCTTTGAGGAACCTGCCCGAGCCTCTTCTGCTGAGACTGCCCTGTTGAACCTGGTCCAGGGTAATTCTTCCGTTGGCGAGTATGCCGTACAGTTCCGTACCCTTGCTTCAGAATTATCCTGGAATAATGAGGCACTCTGCGCGACCTTTAAAAAAGGCCTATCCAGCAACATTAAAGATGTTCTGGCCGCACGAGAAATCCCTGCTAACCTACATGAACTCATCCATCTTGCCACTCGCATTGACATGCGTTTTTCCGAACGGCGTCAGGAGCTCCGCCAGGATATGGACTCTGTTCGCACGAGGCGTTTCTTCTCCCCGGCTCCTCTCTCCTCTGGTCCCCTGCAATCTGTTCCTGTGCCTCCCGCCGTGGAGGCTATGCAGGTCGACCGGTCTCGCCTGACACCCCAAGAGAGGACACGACGCCGCATGGAGAATCTCTGCCTGTACTGTGCTAGTACCGAACACTTCCTGAAGGATTGTCCTATCCGTCCTCCCCGCCTGGAAAGACGTCCGCTGACTCCGCACAAAGGTGAGACAGTCCTTGATGTCTACTCTGCTTCTCCACGTCTTACTGTGCCTGTGCGGATGTCTGCCTCTGCCTTCTCCTTCTCTGCTGTGGCCTTCTTGGACTCTGGATCTGCAGGAAATTTCATCTTAGCCTCTCTCGTCAGCAAGTTCAACATCCCGGTGACCAGTCTCGCCAGACCCCTCTACATCAATTGTGTAAACAATGAAAGATTGGACTGTACTATACGTTTCCGCACGGAGCCCCTTCTAATGTGCATCGGATCTCATCACGAGAGGATTGAACTGTTGGTCCTCCCCAATTGCACTTCTGAAATCCTTCTTGGACTTCCCTGGCTTCAACTCCATTCCCCAATCCTGGATTGGTCCACTGGGGAGATCAAGAGTTGGGGGCCCTCTTGTTCCAAGGACTGCTTAAAACCGGTTCCCAGTAAACCTTGCCGTGTCCCTGTGCTTCCTCATGTAACCGGTCTCCCTAAGGCCTATATGGACTTTGCGGACGTTTTTTGCAAAAAACAAGCTGAGACTCTACCTCCTCACAGGCCTTATGATTGTCCCATTGACCTCCTCCCGGGCACTACTCCACCCCGGGGCAGAATCTATCCTCTGTCCGTCCCAGAGACTCTTGCCATGTCTGAATACGTCCAAGAAAATTTAAAAAAGGGCTTTATCCGTAAATCCTCCTCTCCTGCCGGAGCCGGATTTTTCTTTGTGTCCAAAAAAGATGGCTCTCTACGTCCTTGCATTGACTACCGCGGTCTTAATAAAATCACGGTTAAGAACCGCTACCCCCTACCCCTCATCTCTGAACTCTTTGATCGTCTCCAAGGTGCCCATATTTTTACCAAACTGGACTTAAGAGGTGCTTATAATCTCATCCGCATCAGAGAGGGGGATGAATGGAAAACGGCATTTAACACCAGAGATGGACACTTTGAGTATCTGGTCATGCCCTTTGGTCTATGCAACGCCCCTGCCGTCTTCCAAGACTTTGTTAATGAAATTTTTCGTGATCTACTATACTCCTGTGTTGTTGTATATCTGGACGATATCCTGATTTTTTCTGCCAATCTAGAAGAACACCGCCAGCATGTCCGTATGGTTCTTCAGAGACTTCGTGATAATCAACTCTATGCCAAAATAGAGAAATGTCTGTTTGAATGCCAATCTCTTCCTTTTCTAGGATACTTGGTCTCTGGCCAGGGACTACAAATGGACCCAGATAAACTCTCTGCCGTCTTAGATTGGCCACGCCCCTCCGGACTCCGTGCCATCCAACGTTTTTTGGGGTTCGCCAATTATTACAGGCAATTTATTCCACATTTTTCTACCATTGTGGCTCCTATTGTGGCTTTAACAAAAAAAAATGCCGATCCCAAGTCCTGGCCTCCTCAAGCGGAAGACGCCTTTAAACGACTCAAGTCTGCCTTTTCTTCGGCTCCCGTGCTCTCCAGACCTGACCCATCTAAACCCTTCCTATTGGAGGTTGATGCCTCCTCAGTGGGAGCTGGAGCTGTCCTTCTACAAAAAAACTCTTCCGGGCATGCTGTTACTTGTGGTTTTTTTTCCAGGACCTTCTCTCCGGCGGAGAGGAACTACTCCATCGGGGATCGAGAGCTTCTAGCCATTAAATTAGCACTTGAGGAATGGAGGCATCTGCTGGAGGGATCAAGATTTCCAGTTATTATTTACACCGATCACAAGAACCTCTCCTACCTCCAGTCTGCCCAACGGCTGAATCCTCGTCAGGCCAGGTGGTCTCTGTTCTTTGCCCGATTTAATTTTGAAATTCACTTTCGGCCTGCTGATAAAAACATTAGGGCCGATGCTCTCTCTCGTTCCTCAGATGCCTCTGAAATTGAACTCTCTCCTCAACACATCATTCCTCCTGACTGCCTGATTTCCACTTCTCCAGCCTCCATCAGGCAAACTCCTCCAGGAAAGACCTTTGTTTCTCCACGCCAACGCCTTGGGATCCTCAAATGGGGTCACTCCTCCCATCTCGCAGGTCATGCGGGCATCAAGAAATCTGTGCAACTCATCTCTCGCTTCTATTGGTGGCCGACTCTAGAGACTGATGTGGTGGACTTTGTGCGAGCCTGCACTATCTGTGCCCGGGATAAGACTCCTCGCCAGAAGCCCGCTGGTTTTCTTCATCCTCTACCTGTCCCCGAACAACCTTGGTCTCTGATTGGTATGGATTTTATTACTGACTTACCCCCATCCCATGGCAACACTGTTATTTGGGTGGTCGTTGATCGATTCTCCAAAATGGCACATTTCATCCCTCTTCCTGGCCTTCCTTCAGCGCCTCAGTTGGCTAAACAATTTTTTGTACACATTTTTCGTCTTCACGGGTTGCCTACACAGATCGTCTCGGATAGAGGCGTCCAATTTGTGTCTAAATTCTGGAGGGCTCTCTGTAAACAACTCAAGATTAAATTAAATTTTTCTTCTGCATACCATCCTCAATCCAATGGACAAGTAGAGAGAATTAACCAGATCTTGGGTGACTATTTACGACATTTTGTTTCCTCCCGCCAGGATGACTGGGCAGATCTTCTACCTTGGGCCGAATTCTCGTATAATTTCAGAATCTCTGAATCTTCCTCCAAATCTCCGTTTTTCGTGGTGTACGGCCGTCACCCTCTTCCCCCCCTCCCTACCCCCTTGCCCTCTGGTCTGCCCGCTGTGGATGAAATTTCTCGTGATCTTTCCACCATATGGAAAGAGACCCAAAATTCTCTCTTACAGGCTTCTTCTCGCATGAAGAGATTCGCAGATAAGAAAAGAAGAGCTCCTCCCATTTTTTCCCCTGGAGACAAGGTATGGCTCTCCGCTAAATATGTCCGTTTCCGTGTCCCGAGCTATAAGTTGGGACCACGCTATCTTGGTCCTTTTAAAGTTTTGTGTCAAATTAATCCTGTCTCTTACAAACTTCTTCTTCCTCCTTCTCTTCGTATCCCTAATGCCTTTCACGTCTCTCTTCTTAAACCTCTCATCCTCAACCGTTTTTCTCCTAAATCTGTTCCTCCCACTCCTGTTTCCGGCTCCTCGGACATCTTCTCTGTCAAAGAGATTTTGGCCTCTAAAAAGGTCAGGGGAAGAACTTTTTTTTTAGTGGATTGGGAGGGTTGTGGTCCAGAAGAGAGGTCCTGGGAACCTGAGGACAATATCCTGGACAAAAGTCTGATCCTCAGGTTCTCAGGCCCCAAGAAGAGGGGGAGACCCAAGGGGGGGGGTACTGTTACGCCGAGCGCTCCGGGTCCCCGCTCCTCCCCGGAGCGCTCGCTACACTTCCCTCACTGCAGCGCCCCGGTCGGTTCCACGGACCCGGGGCGCTGCGTTACCACCTCCGGCCGGGGTGCGATTCGCGATGCGGGTAGCGCCCGCTCGCGATGCGCACCCCGGCTCCCGTACCTTACTCGCTCCCCGTCAGTTCTGTCCCGGCGCGCGCGGCCCCGCTCCCTAGGGCGCGCGCGCGCCGGGTCTTTGCGATTTAAAGGGCCACTGCACCGCTGATTGGTGCAGTGGTTCCAATTAGTGTTTACACCTGTGCACTTCCCTATATCACCTCACTTCCCCTTCACTCCCTCGCCGGATCTTGTTGCCCTAGTGCCAGTGAAAGCGTTCCTTGTGTGTTCCTTGCCTGTGATTCCAGACCTTCTGCCGTTGCCCCTGACTACGATCCTTGCTGCCTGCCCCGACCTTCTGCTACGTCCGACCTTGCTTCTGTCTACTCCCTTGTACCGCGCCTATCTTCAGCAGCCAGAGAGGTTGAGCCGTTGCTAGGGGATACGACCTGGTCACTACCGCCGCAGCAAGACCATCCCGCTTTGCGGCGGGCTCTGGTGAAAACCAGTAGTGACTTAGAACCGATCCTCTAGCACGGTCCACGCCAATCCCTCTCTGGCACAGAGGATCCACTACCTGCCAGCCGGCATCGTGACAACCACACACTGAAGGAGTAGAGGAGAACGGACAATGTTAGATTAATATCATGGAGTGTTCTTTGTCCACTGCAGTATAGAATGTAATAAGGGGAAACCTTTCATAAAGACATGTCAAAATATAGCATTTGTACTGGAAGCCCCCTGATTGCTAGAACATCAGGGTTTAAAATATTCCTGAAAGCGTACCTATCATATCACATAAAAAAACATATGCTCTTATATATGTTACTCCCTAGGTCATCTGGATTCTTTACATATCTTTTTATGTGTCTAGCTTCAGTATTAGGCTCACAAACAGAGCTCACTCATTCTGACATCCACTGCTCAGGAAGGGACGTGTCCAAGGCAAGCACTGAGTCCGCTCTTCCTTACCATGCATTCACTTTTTAAGAGGGTGCTCCACTGGAAACGTATCCAGAATGCTGCTTTTCTGTGTGTACAGTAACCCCCCGACATGCGATGGCCCCAACATATGATAAAATTGACATACGATGGCCTCTCAGAGGCCATCGCATGTCGATGTCAGCATCGACATACGATGCTTTTATATGTCGGATAGCAGTTTAAGTATCCCGGGCAGGTTCGCTTACCTATTCCCGCTGCTCCGGGTCCACTTTGCGATCCTCCGGCGTCTTCCGCATCTTCTCCTGCGTCGTTATTATGTCACTACGCACGCCGCGCTGGCGCAGCAGCGTAATAACGTCACCAGAAAGCAAGGCCCGGACCCCGGAGAAGATGCGGAAGAAGCCAGAGGATCGCGAAGAAGACACCGGAGCAGTGGGACAGCATCGGGAGCCCCTGGGACAGCATCGGGAGCGGTGAGGACCTGGTCCGGAGCGGCGGGGACAGGTGAGTACAGCTTCCTATACTTTACATTGCACGGATCCTTCAACATACTATGGACTCGACAAACGATGGGTCGTTTGGAATGAATTACCATCGTATGTTGAGGGACCACTGTACACTGAAGTGTAAACTACTGATTTTAAGTGGAAATTTTTATACATGCAGATCTGTGCATAAAGTATCCAGGGGAAATTAGCTAATCTATTGCCTTTGTATTGTCTACCACCGCATCAAGCCTGAATTTCATCATGCCATCATTACGCAGTGACTTAGTAATACTACAGTTCTGTAACTGAATTTAAACAACTATACAAAAACAAAAAAACAATAATACCACTAAACAGTGACCAGAGAGATACTGCTATTCCATGTTGTCATTATACTGCAGACCATTTGCATGGGTACAGTGCTGATACTATAAAGGTTTACAGGGATCTACAAGTGAAGACAGGGATGACGCCTTCTCTGACTGGAGTCATCCTCCTTCACCTTTTTCTCTCCATCTAGTTAAGACTTCCTTTAAAGGGGTATCCGGTGCTAAGACATCTTATCCCCTATCCAAAGGATAGGGGATAAGACGCCTGAACACGGGGGTCCCGCCGCTGGGGACCCACGTGATCTTCCACGCCGCACCCCCGTTAGAATCAGTCCCTGTAGGGTGTTCGCTCCGGGTCTGATTACTGGAGATCACGGGGACGGAGCATAGTGACGTCACGGCTCTGCCCCCGTGTGACGTCACGCTCCGCCTCCTCAATGCAAGCCTATGGGAGGGGGCGGGACAGCTGTAACGCTCCTCCAATAGACTTGCATTGAGGGGGCGGAGCGTGACATCACACGGGGGTGGAACCGTGACGTCACTATGCTCCGTTCTCGTGGTCGAGATGGACTCAGCCTGAGGACCTCCAGCGGTTCCGGAAGCCGCTAAAGGTGGGTGCTGCATGGTAGATCCCGGGGGTCCCCAGCGGCGGGACCCCCGCGATCTGACATCTTATCCCATATCCTTTGGATAGGGGATAAGATTTCGGGGGCGGAGTACCCCTTTAAGACTTCTTCCAACCATGACTGATCTTTGTGGAGTTTACTGGGCAGACAGCCTTAGTTCCTAATTTTAAAGTAAATGCCACCCGCTATAGCAGCACAAGCCCACACCCTTCTACTCTCAAAACTAAGTTTGAGGCCCAATCCCAACTTGCCAAATATATAATGGAGGAGATAAATGACACTACAGATTAAAGATTATTTTGTAATGTGTCCTCACACAGCCCTGTAGTTAGAAAATTAAAAAGCTATAGGGATCGGAATTAGGGCAATTTTTTTTTAGCATTGTTTAGCATATTTATTAAAATAAATTAAAACTTTTTTTTAAAGTACACTGCTTAAAAAATAAAGGGAACGCTTAAACAACACAATGTAACTCCAAGTCAATGACACTTCTGTGAAATCCCACTGTCCACTCAGGAAGCAACACTGATTGACAATCAATTTTATGGAATAGACAACAGGTGGAAATTTTAGGCAATTATCAAGACACCCCCAATAAAGGAGTGGTTCGGCAGGTGGTGACCACAGACCCCTTCTCAGTTCCTTTGCTTCCTGGCTGATGTTTTGGTGTCTTTTGAATGCTGGCGGTGCTTTCACTCTAGTGGTAGCATGAGACGGAGTCTACAACCCACACAAGTGGCTCAGGTAGTGCAGCTCATCCAGGATGGCACATCAATCCGAGCTGTGGCAAGAAGGTTTGCTGTGTCTGTCAGCGTAGTGTCCAGAGCATGGAGGTGCTACCAGGAGACAGGCCGGTACATCAGGAGACGTGGATGAGGCCGTAGGAGGGCAACAACTCAGCAGCAGGACCACTACCTCCACCTTTGTGCAAGGAGGAGCAGGAGGAGCACTGCCAGAGCCCTGCAAAATGACCTCCAGCAGGCCACAAATGTGCATGTGTCCACTCAAACGGTCAGAAACAGACTCCATGAGTGTGGTATGAGGGCCAGACGTCCACAGGTGGGGGTTGTGCTTACAGCTCAACACCGTGCAGGATGTTTGGCATTTGCCAGAGAACACCAAGATTGGCAAATTCGCCACTGGCACCCTGTGCTCTTCACAGATGAAAGCAGGTTCACACTGAGCACATGTGACAGACGTGACAGAGTCTGGAGACGCTGTGGATAAAGTTCTGCTGCATGCAACATCCTCCAGCATGACCGGTTTGACGGTGGGTCAGTAATGGTGTGGGGTGGCATTTCTTTGGGGGGTAGCACAGCCCTCCATGTGCTTGCCAGAGGTAGCCTGACTGCCATTAGGTACCAAGATGAGATCCTTAGACCTCTTGTGAGACCATATGCTGGTGCGGTTGGCCCTGGGTTCCTCCTAATGCAAGACAATGCTAGACCTCATGTGGCTGGAGTGTGTCAGCAGTTCCTGCAAGAGGAAGACATTTATGCTATGGACCGGCCGCCCGTTCCCCAGACCTGAATCCGATTGAGCACATCTGGGACATCATGTCTCGCTCCATCCACCAACACCATGTTGCACCACAGACTGTTCACTGTGTAGAAAATTACCCCAACACTAGCAAAAAATAAAAAATAAAAGTTGTAAAATTGTGCTTTATTTTTCAATTTCCCAAAACAAATAATTTTTGTGGCCAACCTCCTTGTTCCAGGGATGCAACCTTGTTTCTAATAGTGAAACAATGAGGTTACACTGTGGACATAGTAAAATTTGCACATACAATGAGAGTTGGCCATGTTGCCCAATCATAGTTGGTAGCAATTTATCCACCAAATTTTTTAAACACTCCAAAAATTTTAGGGAGGAGCAAATAGCAGACTAGGTAAGACAAGGTGTCTAATGCAGAAGGGTTTTGATATAGGGTGAAATGTTACACTTTGGTATCGTACGATGTGACATTTTGGTTGTTTTGTGTTATTTCAGTTATTAGGTGACAAAAAAAAAAATACTCAATGTATGTTCTGACAGGTCTGTAGAAAAGGAAAGTTCACACCTGTCATACTTGCAGGAACATTTATCTGATGTATGTTGCTGTTGCCCTTATATTGCAATGCACCATGTCTTACATCTCATTGAAAGATGTAAGAATAGAATATGGTAGAATATAACATATAAAAACTCATATTACAAGGGTCCTTCTTATATAAGTGCTCCAGTATGTTTTAGGTAGTTTGTTTCAACTGCTTTATGGGGCACTCAGGGTGTTCCCTAGCCCCTTGGTACACTCTTATGCGAGCCAGGTGGACCATGTACAACACCCCCCTTCATAAATGTTCACATCATGTCTACAAGTATACAGCCGATACATGGTCTTAGATGTCCAATATATCCAGCCTGTAACACCGCTGAGAACATGTCGCTTGCGTGGAGTGGCATCACAACAAAGGCCACACATATGCATGCTTCCAGGCAGAGCCATAAAAATGGATGAAGTAGACGTTACACAGAGCCGTGCTGGATGGGCAGAAGAGTACACTACAGAGTTGGAAACACTTCCAGTGCACCAAAGCAGGTCATTTACATATTTAAGTTCATGAAGAACAAGGCCACATGGAAAAAGAAAATCAGCAGCACAATGTACAGAAATCTCTCCCAAGATCTTTTTATACCTCGGCTGAAGTGGGCATTAAAGGAGTAGTCCAGTCCTGAAAAACGTATCCCCTATCCTAAGTATAGGGGATAAGTTTCAGATCGCGGGTCCGACTGCTGGGGCCCCCCCACAATCTCCTGTATGAGGCAGCCCACGAAAAAGAGGGCGTATTGACCACTGCACAAAGCGCTGGCTGACACGCCCCTCAATACAACTCTATGCCTTCGGCAGCACTCCGGCTCTGTCATAGAGTTGTATTGAGGGGGCGTGTCAACACGCCCCCTTTTTTCGTGGGCTGCCGGGGCCCAGTACAGGAGATCGCAAGGGGGGAGGGGGGCAGCGGTCGGACCCCCCGCAATCTGAAACTTATCCCCTATACTTAGGATCTTATCCCCTATACTAAAGGAGATCTCCTTTAACGTTTAAAGGAAAGAAGGTTTCATTATCATCACAGACAGAGATTCTTTACTGTAAGAGCAGTGAGACTACAGAACTCTCTGCCACATGATGTTGTGATGTCTGACTCAATAAACATGTTCATGGAGGGCCTGGATGTTTTTCCGGAAAAAAATTCTATTACAAGTTATGAATACTAGATTTATGTGGATAGAATGTAGATTGATCCAGGGATTTATATTTATTCTGATCGCCATATTAGAGTCGGAAAGGAATTTTTCCTGTTATAGGTCAACTGGCTTCAGCCTCATGGATTATATATTTTTTGCCTTCCTCTGGATCAACACAGTAGGGTTATAGGTTGAACTTGATGGACCCTTGTCTTTTTTTCAACCATATGAACTTGGTAACTATGCCAATATGTCATCAGCCTGTACCAGCAGGTTAGTATGGGTGATGCTGGGGCTACAAGAAGACTACATGCCCCTGTACAAGGCACTAAGGAACCATGTTGTATAACTAAGTGTACGATTTGGTGACTTCTTCAATAACCACACAAACTGGGCTAGCTTCTTTCTCCTTCTGACAGACCCCGAACCCTAGACCTCTACAGTGGTCCCTCAACATACGATGGTAATTCGTTCCAAATGAACCATCGTTAGTTGAAACCATCGTATGTTGAGGGATCCGTGCAATGTAAAGTATAGGAAATTATACTCCCCTGTCCCCGCTGTTCCGGACCGTCACCATTGCCCTGGATGTTGCACTCCATCGCTGTCGCCGTGTCCCCGCCGCTCTGGACTGTCTCTGCTGCCCGGGATCTTGCTCTTCATCGCCGTCATCACGTCGCTAGGCACGCCGCTCCTATTGGATGACGTAATGACGACAAAGGAGAGCAACGGCGATGCAGGGGATCTTGAAGAGGATGGTCTGGAGCGCCGGGGACAGGTGAGTGATCATCGTCGGACCACACGGGGCACCGTAAATGGCTATCTGGTGGCAGCTGAAGCAGTCTGCGCTGACGGATAGCCGTTTATGTGATGGCCCCGACATACAAAAGCATTGTATGTTGATGCTGCCTTCAACATGCGATGACCTCTGAGAGGCCATCGTATGTTGAAATAATAGTATGTTGGGGCCATCGTAGGTCGAGGGGTCATTGTACATGTATGAAGAGATTTAGAACCAAGACGTATCATGTTCTCCACATGATACTCTGGAACAGTATTTACAGTCTTTAGTTCCTGACATCGCCGCTTGCATTGGGCAACAAATTGTCCAAAAAAGTGTTGTTTCTACATTCTGCCCAGATTATCTGTGACATCTCTATAGTTGCAGGCGTGGTGAATAGATCCACACACACTATTTTGAGAACAGCATTAAGAGGCAGCTGGATTGAAGCACCCGCAGATGTAATCACAGCTTCAGAAATCCTGTCACAGCCTCTGCGCGTTGCACAAGACTTTATTGTTTAAGGAGACAAATAGAGAGAGAAATTATTATCCAATGGTAATGGGAAGGATGGAGAGTTTTTTTTCTGCCTCTTGTGGGGGCCTGGGCAATCCCTAAATACAGAAGACATATGCTAATTCCAGTTCCTCAGTAGGCCGGCTCGCCATGTCAGGTAGCACACAGCAGTAAGCCTGGCACGGCCAAATTTAGGTGCATATGACTCACTGTTGTGCAAGAAAAGATTTGAAGTGACTGCAGGAAGCGCATTTCAGTGTATTCAGTTTGTGCCGTATATATAATGTGAGCACACAGAGAAATTCAGAGAATTTTCTGACATGAGAGGAAAAGGATTGAGGGGGAGGGAACACTGACAGCGAAAGTGGGGAACGTGGAAACTCAGCAGGTAAAAAAGCTATAAATACTCTCATTCTCCGCCATCACTGCCCTTCTTTTATAGAACTTTGAAACGACTGCTATTGGCTTGTTTCGGTGTCGAAAGTTCCTTCACTAATGTAAAGTATGAAGGTGACATAGAGCTTCGTACGTATTCAGATACTGTGGGCTGCAAGGCTCAGAATGGTAAATGCTGCAAGAGTCAATAGTGGATATATTGGGTGTCTGCTGGGGGCTAGAGATGAACTGTTCACGCGGGGCTTACCAATTGACCTGCTTATGAATAGAGAGGAGCAAATCGATTCTGCACCAACCTGACAGCAGCTTCTAAAGAATTCATCCTGAAATGAATTTCAGGAGTCCTGGTTATCTCAATGAATGATTTTTGCAATACACAAACTATATTTCCCAATTTTTGACAATGGGACATTAATCCTTCTTCAAAGAGAAACCATTATTTCCAATGTTCCCATAAATCAACAGTACATGCAGTGATAAGAAACTTTGCAATATATCTTATCATGGAAAAATTACTCTTTCTCTACTTATCAGACTTCTCTCCTCCAACCTGCAGCATTTCAGTCTTGAGTAGACATACGACGGGATAAATTGCAGACGGACATTCCATGGGTAGCTGACACCACCTTAAAGGGGTACTCCACCAAAAAACATCTTAGCCCCTATTCAAAGGATAAGATGTCTGATGGCGGGGATCCCGCCGCTGGGCACCCCTGAGATCTCTGGGTCGGCAGAGGCAGCATCCAGAACACGGAAACTTGAAGTTTCCGCGTTCGTGATGTCACACCACGCCCCCTCCATTCATGTCTATGGGAAGGGTGTGACGGCTAGTATGTAGCTGTCAAACATCCTCCCATAGATTTAAATTGAGGGGGCATGGCGACTGTAGTTGCCAGTCATCCGGCACGTAGCGGAGTTCGTTCCGTGCACGGATGACTGGGGTGCTGCGCCGGAGATCGCGGGGGTCCCCAGCAGCTGGACCCCCGTGATCGGACATCTTTTTCGGTGGCGTACCCCATTCATGAATTGCCACTATAACAGTGAAGACATGTGCCGTCCCCATTGATGGCAATGCAGTTCTGTGCTGCATTCCGCCGAAAGAATGAACAAGTTTTGCAGTGTGTACAGTGTAGTTGAATCCCATTGAAAACATTTCTGTCCAGGTGAAAATTACGTAGTGCACATGGGCCCTTAGGGCACACTCACAAGTGTGTTTTGATGCAGATTTTCTCCTGCAAATTTTCTGCTGGTAAGTCAATGGCAAGATATGCAGCAGAGTCCTTATTTGTTGTCGATTTTCCCAATGAACATTAATTGGTAATCATAATTCCTAAGGGTATGTTTATACAATGTGGATCCCCCAAGGAACAGTTGCAGAAAATTCTCAGCAGAAGATCTGTAGTGTTTCTGCATGAAGAAAATGATAATTCACTGAGGGATCGGTTACAACTGCTGCCCATAGAAGTGGAGAAGAGATAGGAGGAGGAAGAGGAGGAGGAGGTAGCAGCTGCAGTTAGAGAAAGAGAAGCACAAACATACACAGACACTGCTGCTTCTTGTAAGCAGTATACTATCTTATTTCAGTGCTGCATTCTCAGCTGTATATAATGTCTTCCATCCTGCTGCTTTTTTGGGTATGACGGTCTTATACTGGAAATATATACTGGATTGCAGAATATTCAAGGATTATCTCATTTTATATAAGGGACATCGTCTAGATTGGTCACGTCCCATTTTTCAAATGTCATTTCTATTTAAAGAAACAGCAAGATTAGTCAACATTGAGCACTAGGATATCTGGATAACAAGGCCAAGGATAACAAGCACTAGGATATCTGGTAGCTAGAGATGTGGTGGGGTTGAGAACCGCCAAAAATCATCCCTTCTCCAAAGGAAAAAAAACATCATCTGGCTACAGTCTACGGATTTTTAAATTTTTATTTCGGATGATTAAGTGCGCATGTAAAATAAATTATGCCCTAAATTATGCCACACTTTCCGCGCACCCAACCCCTTTGATGCATGTTTTTTTTATTTTCAAATTTTTCATACATACTACTAGGCAGGGTTAGATCAGCGAATAGATCCGACAGGCGCCGTTTGCAATTCGATAAAACGTGTCTAACTGTCTCCTTATATCTGTAACTAGCATCATTGGCCTTGTATACAGCTGGATATCTTAATAGATGACTGAAGAAACCGGACAGGAAGATATATAGATCAAGCAATTTATTCATTACCGTTTGATTCAGTTTATGCTTGGGGCTTGGCGATCGATTCCCTGGTACCCTGCGCTGTGTGAAAGGTTGTGAAATGCAAAGTAATTGGATAGACGGCCGCAAGAGCATCATTCAGCTCCTTATGTGGTAGCAATATATATGAGTATATATGAGCGTACAACCTGGGAAGTGATTCTGGTGTGAAATTATTTTATCTGGAGAATATAAGATCAAGGTACAAAATCTGCCACACATCTGTATTACCAGCACAACACCATGTCTCTCTGAGGTTCTACTCAGCTGACTTTAGATCAATTTCCCAACCAAGGTGCCTCCAGCTGTTGCAAAACTACAATTCCCAGCATGCCCATGCAAAGACTACAACAACTACTCTATATTCCCTGGAGCGCTTAGTGTCCCTGCACTCACTTCATAGGCAGTGAATGACAGCACTCAACAATAACAACGTCATTAACCCTTTAGATGCCGTGATAAATGTCGATCACGTCGTCTAAAGGAAAAGAAGACAGGTGCCGGTAAACTCAATGTACTCTCTAGACCCCCACAGTGCGGTCGCGGGGTTCCGATGAGTTAAAATGGCAGCTGAAGGTCTCTTACCCATCCTCCTACCGTCTACATACCTAACTACATATATATATATATATATATATTTATATATATATATATATATGAAATAGGGGAGATTTATCAGTAAGCCTGAAACCCTAATTGTCTTTTCCCACAGCAACCTATCACAGCTCATCATTCATATCTTAAGGAACTCTGGTAAAGTGAAAGTGTAGGGTTTCAGGCTTATTCATAAATATGGGCCAATAGGTGTGTATGTATATATATATATATTTTTTTTTATTATTATTATTATTTTTACATTGTGTTATGAGAAATGATATCTCATTTTGGATGTTTTCATTGATGATATGGTCTTTTTCTTTACTTTGTTGTGTTTTTTTCCCTTTAATTTGTTATGTTTGTTTATTATAAAATACTTTTGAATTGAAAAAGGTAAACATTTTAAATCGTCCCCTTTTCCCATATTACATAAAAAGAAAACATTTACAAATTTACACAAATTTACACGACTATCCATCTCCCCTTTACACAATATCCCAGTGCCATCGGGGTATAGAGGTTGAATCTTGAGTGCGGATATGCGCATATATATGGCATCTTAGCTACCCTGCGCAGACAGGACACAGTGGGCTCATATTTGGGAGTCTCCAACGCTGCCAAACACCTTTAACCCTATATAGGATCAATTTTAACATTACTGCTTGCGCCAAACTAACCATCTGAACTTGTGACTTGTATTATCCAGCATTCATAAGGATAAGATAATCCAGACTATCGCATCGCGCTCACAGTAGCGCAGACTTTGTTTGTCCCATATATTTTACCAAATGCATTGTTTTTTTAACCATTTGATTCATGTAACCTATTTTGTGAGTTGTCCGAAGCAAGGGCCCTGCCAAAGACCTCACCTCAGAGTTATTATATTATATCCAATAAATGTAAATTTATTTAGACACGACCTCTCTCTTCTTTCTCTAAATTCTACTTTTCACCTATAGCCTAGTAGGACTGCTTCACTGTTTTAATTTTTTGTAAATTTACACATTTGGTATCACCATATGTGGAATTGTCCAACAATTAAAATATTATATATTAGATCCCGCACAAAGAACAGCGTAAACGTAAAAAAAAAGATATACCAAATGCTAGAATTGCTGATTTCGGTCACTTCATATGTAATTTCATATGGCATGCTGGGAGTTGTAGTTTTACAACAGCTGGAAGCACACTTGTTCGAAAACATTGAGTTAAAGGAGAACTCTGGCGAAAATGAACTTATCCCCAATCCACAGGATAGGGGATAAGTAGCTGATTGCAGGGAGTTCGATCACTGGGGCCCCCCGTGATCACTAGGACAGGACCCCTATGCTCTCAATGAGGCGCGCATATCGTCTACTTGTAGACAGCATGTGCTCCATTAATTTCTATGGAAGTGCCGATGATGTAAAAGCTGTACTCGGGTCTTTTTGGGTGCAGCCGGCACGCTCTCCTAACTATGTGCTGGGTCCTGTCCCATTGATCAAGGAGGGGGCCCAGTTGTTGCTCCCCCCCGCGATCAGCTACTTATCCCCTATCCTATGAATAGGGGATAAGTTATTTTTTTTTCCGGAGATCTCCTTTAAACAGAGACAATAACACAGTGTGAACCCTGCCTAAGATTTAGTTTGACTTAGAAAAAACCACAAGGGGGCAAGGGCTGAAATTGGCGCGTGTGTTGCGGACATAATATAAACCTTAAAATTACAGCCTTGTAAGACCAGCCATATTATGGATGACTTTAATATTATTATAATCTATACACAGTTATCTTGAGTACTTGAGATTTATGATTAGATTTCTTCTCTAACTTGGAGCCGAATTCTTATTATTGTTAATCTTATTATTGAGATATTAAATCTCAGTCTTAAACACTAAGCCTTGAAATGAAGGATATGGGAGATAATCTTGCCCCCACTGTTTATCAGCCTACTGGATCATTCTGCATGTTCGTAAAACAGTCTAAAAAAAATTTCACAGAAAATATAGGGGGTTATTCTGTAACATTAATTAATCTTCCATATTCATCTGGAGAACAATGGAGGGGGTGGGGCTTATTTTTGGGGTGTGGTTTAACAATCTGCTGTTCCTACTACAGACAGAGCAGAGGGGGCAGGCTCCTGCTGCACCCGGTTGTTTTTTAGCCTAATAAAGGACCGTGAGGATTGGACAGAAGGGGGGCATGGCTGAGGTCCTGGGACACATAGAAGAGGTACTTAATGGGGTACTCTGGGATCCAACATTTTTATATGTTTCCAAGGGGCTGGTAAAAATATAAAAAATACATGATACTCCCCTACCCTGGTCCTCCAGCTCAAGGTTTAGCACCGTCCAGTCCAGTTCAATCCTGCTCATGGCTCAATGTTACTTCTGAGATGAGATTGCTCTGCAGGATCTTACCACTCAACCGCTCAGCCAATCACTGACTAAGATGGGACACCACTTTGACTAGTATTTGGCTAAGCAGGAAGGTTCTGCTGAGACATCTCATCCCAATTTTTTTGGGACAAAATATTAGAAAAATACTAGACAAAATAGGATCGAGGTACATGAAGAGATCAATCAAGAACCTGCTAGTATATATATATATATATATATATATATACAAAAAAATAGCAGCACACAAGTCAGGGTAGTTAGAGGTGGGTGCAATTCAGTGGGAGTCCCAGGTCACAAAGCTCCAAATGACACGTAGATGCAAAAACAGCTTGAGAAAGGCAGCATGCTGGCAGCGGAAATTTAGCCTTCTGCATTTTTGATGGCATAAATACTTTTTACAAGCTATTATCACAAGCTCTGGAGTGCTGCAGTGTTTTTGCATCTATATATATATATATATATATATATATATATATATATACATATATATATATATATATATATATATATATGTATATATATATATATATATATTATTTTTCTTTCTTTTTAAATTGTAGAATAGTCAATCTATAGGTGCCTTACTACAAAAGGGAGTGATGAGGGCAAAAAAGGTCCACATGTCTTTCTAATGATAAATGGCATTGTGGGTTATAAATAATCCAAAATGGTTAAACTTAAAGGACGCATGCCTTTTTCTCAACCCATAGCCCATTACTTATTTAAAATAATTAGAAAGACTCTTTGGGGCTTTCAGAAACAACCAGGCCCTGCAGAGATCTGGTGTAAAAACAAACGCCTGTCTTCTTCTAATCCCTACCAGCTTTATTGGGGTAGGGCTAAAAAAAAGAGGTTGGGCTATCTACATTTACTGGTCTGATCGAAGGGAAATAAACTAGAATGGGGAAGAAAACTGGATTGCTGGGTAGTGTCAGACTGGCTTAGCCCAACAGTGGACATGAGGGTCAACTGTCATACCATCAAAGTGGTTTTCCCTATAAAGAAAGACACTCATGTCTTATACTCAGGATAGGGGATGGGTTGGTTGGAGAAACTCTTATAATCTCAATAAAGTTATTTGCAAAAAAAAAGCCTTACGAATTGTGCCTAGTATCACATGATTAAGTTAAATAGGCTTAAAACGGTGTTGTCTGTTGCTGGACGATATTGTGTCAGAAACTGGGGCCACAAGGGGATCCTTGAGTGCTCTGGTGGCCCAAACTAACTCCAGGGACACATTTCACATGGCTTTCTTCTTCAATACCAGACCAGGTTCCTCAGATCTCAGAGGTGGAGCATAAAATATTTTTTAGCTTATTCACCTTAAGTCTATTTTTGTTGTATGGTAGACTACTGATATCTCCCATCCATTGGATGATAGAACAAATAAATATCTGCATATCTTATTCATGTTGACCTTTCACCTGGAGTATCATATACTGGTGAACCTGAATGAAATGCATGCATTTAGTATCTCACATTACATTGGGGAGGGGGATCTGGATAATGAATGTATGATATAAATAGAGATAATTACCTCTCCTGCCGGTAAGAGCTCTTATAGGTAGTAATCTGTATAACAAGGAAAACATCCGGCTTTGTTGTAAACACTTGGATTACAGTTCTGCCTGGTCCCACAATACCTCATGTACCACCAGTCACGAAAAACAGGCTAAAGTCTGGCATAAAAACATCTACACCCTATTAATACAATTCATACAGGTTATTGTGAGCTACCCAGCAGCCAAGGGATCTCCCACATTACCTCCAACGGTGAATACTAACTAGTGAGTAAAAAGCTACAGTGCAGTATACAAGCCTTCAATAATAGTCAAAGACGGAGCCCAGATTTTATATTATCTTTACCTTGGCAGGAATTTTTCTTATATAAATCAAGAATATAACTATCCTTATTTAAATCCTAATATTTAAATCCTTTAACCCCTTAAGGACCGAGCCCTTTTTCACCTTAAGGACCGGAGCGTTTTTTGCAATTCTGACCACTGTCACTTTAAACATTAATAACTCTGGAATGCTTTTAGTTATCATTCTGATTCCGAGATTATTTTTTCGTGACATATTCTACTTTAACTTAGTGGTAAAATTTTATGGTAACTTGCATCCTTTCTTGGTGAAAAATCACCAAATTTGATGAAAAAAATGAAAATTTTGCATTTTTCTAACTTTGAAGCTCTCTGCTTGTAAGGAAAATGGATATTCAAAATATTTTTTTTTGGGGTTCACATATACAATATGTCTACTTTATGTTTGCATCATAAAATTTATGAGTTTTTACTTTTGGAAGACACCAGAGGGCTTCAAAGTTCAGCAGCAATTTTGAAATTTTTCACAAAATTTTCAAACTCGCTATTTTTCATGGACCAGTTCACGTTTGAAGTGGATTTGAAGGGCCTTCATATTAGAAATGCCCCATAAAAGACCCCATTATAAAAACTACACCCCCCAAAGTATTCAAAATGACATTCAATAAGTGTATTAACCCTTTAGGTGTTTCACAGGAATAGCAGCAAAGTGAAGGAGAAAATTCAAAATCTTCATTTTTTACACTCACATGTTCTTGTAGACCCAATTTTTGAATTTTTGCAAGGGGTAAAAAGGAGAAAATTTTTACTTGTATTTGAAACCCAATTTCTCTTGAGTAAGGACATACCTCATATGTCTATGTTAATTGTTCAGTGGGCTCATTAGAGGGCTCAGAAGGGAAGGAGCGACAAATGGTTTTTGGGGGGCATGTCACCTTTAGGAAGCCCCTATGGTGCCAGAACAGCAAAAAAACACACATGGCATACCATTTTGGAAACTAGACCCCTCAGGGAACGTAACAAGGGGTAAAATGAACCTTAATACCCCACAGGTGTTTCACGACTTTTGCATATGTGAACATTTTTTATTTTTTTTTACCTAAAATGCTTGGTTTCCCAAAATTTTTACATTTTTAAAAAGGGTAATAGCAGAAAAAAAAAACCAAAATTTGAAGCCCAATTTCTCCCGATTCAGAAAACACCCCATATGGGGGTGAAAAGTGCCCTGCTGGCGCACTACAGGTCTCAGAAGAGAAGGAGTCACATTTGGCTTTTTGAAAGCAAATTTTGCTCTGGGGGCATGCCGCATTTAGGAAGCCCCTATGGTGCCAGGACAGCAAAAAAAATAACACATGGCATACCATTTTGGAAACTAGACCCCTCGGGGAACGTAACAAGGGGTTAAGTGAACCTTTATACCCCACAGGTGTTTCATGACTTTTGTATATGTAAAAAAAAATTTTTTTTTTTACCTAAAATGCTTGTTTTCCCAAAAATTTTACATTTTTAAAAAGGGTAATAGCAGAAAATACCCCACAAAATTTGAAGCCCAATTTCTCCCGAGTACGGCGATACCCCATATGTGGCCCTAAACTGTTGCCTTGAAATACGACAGGGCTCCAAAGTGAGAGCGCCATGCGCATTTGAGGCCTAAATTAGGGATTGCATAGGGGTGGACATAGGGGTATTCTACGCCAGTGATTCCCAAACAGGGGGCCTCCAGCTGTTGTAAAACTCCCAGCATGCCTGGACAGTCAGTGGTTATCTGGCAATACTGGGAGTAGTTGTTTTGCAACAGCTGGAGGCTCTGTTCTGGAAACAGTGACGTACCAGACGTTTTTCATTTTTATTGGGGAGGGGAGGGGGGCTGTGTGGGGGTATGTGTATATGTAGTGTTTTTTACTTTTTATTTTATTTTATTTTGTGTTAGTGTAGTGTAGTGTTTTTAGGGTACAGTCGCACGGGCGGGGGTTCACAGTAGTTTCTCGCTGGCAGTTTGAGCAGCGGCAGAAAATTTGCCGCAGCTCAAACTTGCAGCCGGATACTTACTGTAATCCTCCGCCCATGTGAGTGTACCCTGTACGTTCACATTGGGGGGGGGGGGGGAGAAACATCCCGCTGTTGCAAAACTACAACTCCCAGCATGTACAGTCTATCAGTGCATGCTGGGAGTTGTAGTTTTGCAACAGCTGGAGACACGCAGGTTGTGAAACACCGAGTTTGGTAACAAACTCAGTGTTTTGCAACCAGTGTGCCTTCAGCTGTTGCAAAAGCTACAACCCCCAGCATGTACGGACAGCGGAAGGGCATGCTGGGTCTTGTAGTTATGCAACAGCCGGAGGCATACTACATTGGCTGGGGATGCTGGGGATTGTAGTTATGCAACAGCTGGAGACACACTGGTTTGCTACTTAACACAGTGTGCCTTCAGCTGTTGCAAAACTACAACTCTCAGCAGTCACTGACAGCCAATGGGCATGCTGGGAGCTGTAGTTATGCAACCACCAGATGCACCACTACAACTCTCAGCATGCACTTTAGCTGATTGTGCAAGCTAGGAGTTGTAGTTATACAACAGCTGAAGGTACACTTTTCCATAGAAAGAATGTGCCTCCAGCTGTTGCAAAACTACAAGTCCCAGTATGCCCATAATGGAATGCTGGGAGTTGTGGTGGTCTGCCTCCTGCTGTTGCATAACTACAGCTCCCAGCATGCCCTTTTTGCATGCTGGGAGCTGTTGCTAAGCAACAGCAGGAGGCTGTCACTCACCTCCTGCTGCTGCTCCACGCCACCGCCGCGCAGGTCAGTCCCGCCGCCGCTCCTGGGGCCCCGATCCCAACAGGGACGCCGGGGATCGGGGTCCCCAGCACCCGGGGTCTTCTGCCCGCTCACGTCCTCCGGAAGAGGGGCGGGGCGGGTTGCGGGAGTGACACCCGCAGCAGGCGCCCTGATTGGTCGGCCGACGAATCAGGGCGATTGTGAGGTGGCACCAGTGCCACCTCACCCCTGCTGGCTCTGACTGTTCGGGGCCGTCTCTGACGGCCCTGATCAGCCAGTAATTCCGGGTCATCGGGTCACTGGAGACCCGATTGACCCGGAATCCGCCGCAGATCGCTGGACTGAATTGTCCAGCGATCTGCGGCAATCGCCGACATGGGGGGACATAATGACCCCCCTGGGCGATATGCCGGGATGCCTGCTGAACGATTTCAGCAGGCATCCGGCTCCCCTCCGGCTAGCGGTGGGGGCCGGAAATGCTCAGGGCGTATCCATACGCCCTCGGTCCTTAAGGACTTGGAAACGGGGGCGTATGGATACGCCCTATGTCCTTAAGGGGTTAAATAAACAGTTATACAAAAAAAGCATATAACTATTCTATTATAGTACTGCCCCCTATTTACAAAAACATAACTACCATAATACTGCTACTATGTACATGAATATAACTACTATAATACTGCCTCCTATGTACAAAAATATAACTACTATGATACTGCCCCTATGTAAAAGAATAAAATTATGATAATATTGCTACTATGTACATGAAGATAACTACTATAATACTGCCTCCTATGTACAAAAATATAACTACTATAATACTGCCCCTATGTAAAAGAATAAAATTATGATAATATTGCTACTATGTACATGAAGATAACTACTATACTACTTCCTCCTGTGTACAAGAATATAACTACCATAATACTGCTCCTATGTGCAAGAATATAACTACTTTCTTCTACGACATCCAGCAGCACAGAAGGGATATTCCTGGCCTCTTTTATTCCCAGTAGGACCGCCCACCTACAAAAAACTCAAGCGGAGATTAGCCAATTGGCACTAGACATACCTCATAAGTAGCCAACACCTGCACGCGATTGTGTTTTTTTATGTCCTCTTTTCTTCCTGGTAAATGGTGTTTTCACACCTTATTTTCTGCCCACCTGTAATATTTCTTTTCTTTCGTTTTTTCTTTAGGGCTGAAAGACAAAGTTTTTAATCAACACCAGTGTCCCAGCCTTGTCTGAGGGCCAATGTGGGTGACCCTGGCCTACCTGGTGTCCTGACATTCCTTACTGGCCCATGTGGGTGAGCCGGGTGATAGTAAGAGGGCTGGAGGCTTAAGGCAGAGATGTTGTGCCCCCTTGCTTGCGTTTCCGGATTGTCTTGGGGAGAGTCTGGGGTGCTGTTCCCCCGTATAGGCTTTTCAACAGAATTTTGCTGCGGCTGCGGGGTGTGCGTTCCCCCTTATGCGCAGCTAGGTGCCGGGAGTTGTGATAGTTCCCTCCCCTTCCCTACCGAGGACTGCTGCTATTTCCCCTGGCGTCCGGTAAGTATGTCTTAGTCCTTTCTTCTGGCAGCCCGTCTGGACGTCCTTCTGCGGCCGCGTCTGCTTCATAATGGGCGGCACGCATGCGCAGGAGAAGGGTCGCGCCGGATGTGACGTTTCCGGCGCGACAGGAAGTCGGGCTGTACGGAGTCGGGGGAAGGAGATTTAAACAGGTAAGAAGCCGGTGTTCGGGCTCCTGGATCGGAGGCAGCCGGACTTCTTGCCTGTAAAGATGTCGAGCCCTGCTGCACCTAGGAACAGAAAGTCAAAATCTAAACACAGACTCTGTGTGTCCTGTGAGCAACCGCTGCCTGAGGATCAGAGGGGTGACCTGTGTTGTACCTGCAAGCATCATCTAAGGAAGAAGTCCTCTGGACGCAAGTCCTTATGTGTGAGTTGTCTTGAACCTTTACCTTCTAATGCCAGTTCCACTGTCTGTAAGAAGTGTTCTCAGCCTCAGGAGACTTCTGACTTCCTTCAGGAGGCGAAAGGGTTTTTTACTTGGTTCAAGGAGAATTTCGGCTCCACCTCTGGGCAGGCCGCTAAGAAGTGTAAGCTAAAAGAGAAGATGCAGCTAGTTGTAAGGTCTCCTTCACCTTCTGTCAGTAGTGATAACTCAGAGTGGCTCAGAGTCCGAGTCAGAAGAAGTCATTTCTGAAGACTACTACCTGTTCAGGAAGGAGTTTGCAGACAAACTTGCAACTGCAGTTAAGGACATTGTTGAGTCGTCTAAGGACAAGACAGCAGCCCAGGACAAGAATATTCTATACTATTTCCCAAAGAAGTTGTCCAATGTTTTTGCAGCTCATCCAGTGTTAAAAACGGTGATGGAGAAAGAGTGGAAGAAGCCGGAGCACAGATTAGAGTTGGGGTCCAGGTTTCGCTCAGTCTACAAGCTGGATCCGGCCAAAGTGTATACACCAGTGGCTAAACTCTCTAAGAGTACTCTTCTTCCGGCGGATGATACCTCCACTCTTAAGGACCCTTTAGACAAGAAGATGGATACTCTTCTGAAGCGTACCTATTCTTATACAGCTGCGATGGCTAAGGCGGCTTTATCCGCAGTTCCGGTTGCTCGGGCTTTAAGAGTCTGGCTCAGCCAATTGAGCAAAGACATAGAAGAAGGAGTTCCCAGAGGTGAGCTGCTAGAAGAAGTCGCCACTCTGAAGATAGCGGCAGAATTTTCCTGTGATTTTCCGCTAGATATAACCAAGTTCAGAAGGATTATCTTTCTTAAACCCTGGCCAGGAGAAGTCTCTTCAAAAATACATTTTTGTGCCCTTCCGTTAGAGTCGGGATTCCTAATAGGCTCTCAACTGGAAGATATTTTAGCTCCTGGCAAGGAGACGAAAGAGTTAAAGTTTCCACCTGACAGAAAAGTCAGGAAGTATTTTTACAAGAAAAGACCGTTTCAGGACAGAAGATCCAGTCGCCGCTTTCAAAGCAACAATAAGAGAGGAAAACAGACACAGTCCAAACAGCCCAAGTCAGATTTCTGACGTCAGGACCCGAGACACTGTAGGAGGCAGGCTGCTAAGATATCAAGCAGCGTGGCAGGAGATTACAACAGACAGCTGGGTCTTGGAAATCATCTCAGTCGGTTACAGCCTAAATTTCCTAGAGTGTCCTCCAGAAAGATTTCTCTTGAACAGAAGCGATGGGGTCATGCAGTCTCTCCTACAAGATTTCTTGATGAAGGATGCCCTGGAGCCAGTCCCAGTCAGTCAACTTGGTCAGGGGGTGTACTCCCCGATCTTCCCTGTCCCAAAGCCAGGCGGCAAATGGAGACTGATAATAGATTTGCGGTACCTAAATCGCTTTTTAAAGAACGAAAGGTTCCGCATGGACAACATAAGATCCGCCACCAATTTACTCCAGATGGACGACTGGATGATCACCTTAGATCTCATGGACGCTTATCTACACGTCCCGATAAACCTTGAATCAAGAAAATACCTGAGACTCGCAGTCGTCCATCAAGGAGAGGTGAAACATTTTCAATTCCGCGCCTTGCCCTTCGGCCTGTCTTCATCTCCAAGTGTATTCACGAAGGTGGCAGTGGTGATTATAGCAGCCCTGAGACTACCGGGAGTCCAGATTGTACCCTATCTGGACGACTGGCTCCTCGTCGCAAAATCTCAAGATCTTCTGTTGCATCATCTTCAGATGACACTGGATCTCCTCCAAGAGTGCGGTTTTCTTCTCAACAGAGCAAAGTCAGACCTAGCTCCTCCAAGGCAGAAAAAGTTCCTAGGTCTAATTTTGGATTCGTCGGCCGAGAGAGTCTTCCTGCCAGTAGACAAACAGTTGAAGATTATCCAGTCTGTTACAAAGTTGATTCAGACTCCGGTGACGCAGATCAGAACAGCTATGAAGGTTCTAGGACTGATGACGGCTGCCATAGAGGCAGTACTATGGGCCAAGGCCCACATCAGAGAACTCCAGACAGAAATCTTGCAAGAATGGGATCGTCATCCAGAAAACCTTTCAGCCCCTCTGTGTCTGTCACCTCACACACGATCAACTCTTTGCTGGTGGTTAGACAAAGAGAATTTGTCTCGAGGCAACTGTTTCAGACTACAAGATCTGTCTATAATTACAACAGACGCCTCAAAGTTCAGCTGGGGAGCGCATTGCAACGGTCGGTGGATCCAGAGGCCCTGGTCTCCAAGAGAAAGACTGTTTTCCTCAAACCTGAGGGAGCTAAGAGCAATAAGGTTAGCAGTGATGCATTTTACTTCCCTTCTCAAGGACACTCCAGTACTAGTCCAGTCGAACAACTCGGTCTCAGTCCATTAGCAAGGTAGAACAAGATCTCAGGCTCTGCAGAACAAGTGTGGCATGCTCATGAACTGGGCCGAACATCATCTTTTCTCACTGTTGGCGGTCCACATAAAGGGAGAGCTGAACTGTCAAGCGGATTTTCTGAGCAGGTACACCTTGAACCCCAACGAGTGAGAGCTGAACCCGAAATATTTCTCTCAAATCATCCAGAGATGGGGTTGTCCCCAGTGGAACCTCATGGCTACTAGACAGAACAAGATGCTGGCGAAGTTTTGTTCCTTGTACAAGAAAGATCAGCCGGATCATCTGGATGCTCTGACCATGAGCTGGAAGGGGCTTCATGTGTACCTATTTCCACCGATTCCTCTGATGAGCCGTGTCTTGAACAAGATTATCCTGGACAGACCGACTGTACTACTCATACAGTTCTGGCCTCGCAGGGATTGGTTCCGGCTCCTGTTCCGCCTGTCGGAGGGCAATTTCTAGAAGTTCCCTCTACACGAAGATTTACTCCAGAGAGGTCTCTTCCATCAGCATCTAGATCGCCTACATCTGACTGTGTGGAATTTGAGAGGAGAAAGTTTAGAGACAGGGGTCTATCTGAAGAGGTAATAGACACTCTACTGTCAGCTGGCAAGCCATCTACTAATCGGCTGTACTCAAGATTGTGGAGAAAATTTTTATCTTGGAAGTTAGAGAAAGGAGACCAGGAGATCTCGCTTCCGTTAGTGCTGCAGTTCTTACAAGACGGCTACTTGAAGGGTTTGAAGCCCAATACACTCAGAGTTCATCAGAAATGAAGAGAAAATCCAGCGTGGCAATTCAAGCAATACTTGGTACTTTATTCAGCAATCAGCCAACATGGAAGACAGGTGACGCGTTTCGGCCACAGTACATAGCCTTAGTCGTACAATTAACAGATATAGGTGGATGTTATTTATAGAGGAAGGGGATGAAATCACCACGGGGCTTGGCCCAGGTGTTTAACCCCCTCCCTCCCTAACAAGCCAAGATAACAATAAAAACGCAAGGGAATAGTCCCTTGCAATATGAACATGAGTGTATACACTTTGAGTATAAAATATATAAAAGAAGAAAAATTCATATATCAAACAACATAGTTTTGTGTGTTATCTTCAATACTTGAGGAGTTGATCTGGAGATTGGGTTTAAACGTTGCCTCTGTTTTCTTCTCTGTCTTTTCCAATATCGCACATGAGCATAAAAATTATTATTTTTTTTTTAAATTTTTGTATAGTTTCTCCACTTTTCCTCAAGATGAATAATATCAAGAAAAATGTTCCAGAAGTCCATATTTGGGAAAATCCAAGAATAGTATGCCCATATGCGGTACATACAAGAGAGAGAAAGGAAAACTGGGAATAAAATGGATAAAGAGAAAAAGAATATAATTATTTGAATAAATATACAAATAGATATATAAAATACTCAGAGTTCATGTAACGGCTATTAACTCCTTCTCAGATGGTCGGGTTGCCAACCAACCTTTGATCTCTAGATTCTTTAAAGCCCTAAAGAACCTTAGACCAACAATCAAGACTCCAGTTGCCACTTGGGACTTACCACTAGTCCTGAAGAGTCTCACAGGGGCACCCTTCGAACCAATGGCTGAAGCTGATATCAAGTGGGTCTCATGCAAAGCCTTGTTGCTGGTAGCAGTCACTTCTGCTAAGCGTCTTGGAGAATTACAGGCCTTGTCTTCCAAGTCCCCTTATATTAAATTCACACAGAGTGGAGTTTTGCTCAGAACTGTTCCCTCCTTTGTTCCCAAAGTGGCTTCAGAGGTCAATGTGAACAGGGAAGTTTTTTTGCCAAATTTTTGTCCTCCTGAAGATGAAGATAATCTTGAGTCGCTGGATGTGAAGAACACTCTGTTAGGCTATCTCGCCAGAGTAGAAAGTTTCCGTAAGGACGGAAATCTATTGGTACAGTGTGGAGGACCAAGAAAGGGATGTAAAGCAACAAAGGATACACTGGCAAGGTGGATAAAATCCACAATCATAGAAGCCTACAGATTGGAAGGTTTGAATCCACCTTTTCCTTTGAAGGCCCATTCAACTCGTGCTGCAGCGACTTCGTGGGCTGAGAGAGCGCAAGTACCACTGAATGACATCTGCAATGCTGCCTCGTGGTCAACTTCATCCACTTTCATCAAGCACTATCGGCTCGACATCCAGGCACAGAGTCCACCCTTCAGTTATGGGGTTTTGTCTGCTGCGTTACAAGATTTAACCCTCCCTTTTTTTGTTAGCTGCTAGCGGGCATCCCTTCTGTGCTGCTGGATGTCGTAGAAGAAAGTGAAAATTGTATACTTACCGTAATTTTGCTTTCTTCAAGACAGAAGGCAGCACATATATACCCTCCCAATAAAATGTATTTTTGTGCAATCAGAAAAGAGTCTAGTCATTTACACAATCGCGTGCAGGTGTGTTGGCTACTTATGAGGTATGTCTAGTGCCAATTGGCTAATCTCCATTTGAGTTTTTTGTAGGTGGGCGGTCCTACTGGGAATAAAAGAGGCCGGGAATATCCCTTCTGTACTGCCTTCTGTCTTGAAGAAAGCAAAATTACGTTAAGTATACAATTTTCACTATAATACTGTATCCTATTTACAAAAATATAACTACTATAATACTGTCCCTATGTAAAAGAATTTAACTATTATAATACTGCCGCCTATATACAAGAATATAACTACTATAATACTACCCCTATGTACAAGAATATAACTAGTATAATAGTGTTCACTATATACAAGAATATAACTACTATAATAGCATATGGAGAAAATAGACCGTCGGCACTACTACCCCGTAGCTTCTGTCCCCCCAAAACCGTTTAAGCACGGCGTACGTGTGGTATAGATAATGCAGTCCCTTGGTAACCGGTATACACTATAATCCCTCGGGTTCCAAATCCCGTGAACACAAGTCTTCTCAATATGCAATGAGAGTTGAAGTAAAGGACGTCACTCACCGGGATGCAGTGTTAATTACTTTATTTTTGGTGCAAAGACAGAGGGTGCATACGGACGGGCTCTCAGGAACGCAGCTTGTCAGCCATGAGCTGGGTTACAGCTGTTGCGCGTGCGTCTACACGCTTCGTCGAAGCGTGTAGACCAGGGGTCCTCAAACTTTTTAAACAGGGGGCCAGTTCACAGTCCCTCAAACCGTTGGAGGGCCCAGAGTAAAAAAAAAAAAACTATGAACAAATTCCTATGCACACTGCATATATCTTATTTTGAAGTGAAGAAACAAAACGGGAATAAATACAATATTTAAAATGAAGAACAAGTAAAGTTAAATCAACAAACTTACCAGTATTTCAATGGGAACTGGGTAGTTCCCCCCACATTAGGTGCAGTATAGTTCCCCCCACATTAGGTGCAGTATAGTTCTCCCCACATTAGGTGCAGTTTAGTTCCCCCCACATTAGGTGCAGTATAGTTCCCCCACATTAGGTGCAGTATAGTTCCCCCCACATTAGGTGCAGTATAGTTCCCCCACATTAGGTGCAGTATAGTTCCCCCCACATTAGGTGAAGTATAGTTCCCCCCACATTAGGTGCAGTATAGTTTCCCCACATTAGGAGCAGTATAGTTCCCCCACATTAGGTTGTAGTTCCCCCACATTAGGTGCAGTATAGTTCCCTCATTATGTTGGCAGTATAGTTCCCCCCACATTAGGTGCAGTATAGTTCCCCTATTAAGCTGGCAGTATGTTTCCCCACATTAAGTGCAATATAGGTCCCCCACATTAGGTGCAGTATAGTTCCCCCACATTAGGTGCAGTATAGTTCCCCCACATTAGGTTGTAGTTCCCCCACATTAGGTGCAGTATAGTTCCCCCATTACGGTGGCAGTATAGTCCCCCCATTAGGCTGGCAGTATGTTTCCCCACATTAGGTGCAATATAGTCCCCCACATTAGGCTGGCAGTATGTTCCCCCACATTAGGTGCAATATAGTCCCCCACATTAGGCTGGCAGTATAGTCCCCCCACATTAGGTGCAATATAGTCCCCCACATTAGGCTGGAAGTATGTTCCCCCACATTAGGTGCAATATAGTCCCTCACATTAGGCTGGCAATATAGTTCCCCCACATTATGTGCAATATAGTCCCCCACATTAGGCTGGCAGTATGTTCCCCCACATTAGGTGCAATATAGTCCCCCACATTAGGCTGGCAGCATAGTCCCGCAACATTAGGTGCAATATAGTCCCCCACATTAGGCTGGCAGTATGTTCCCCCACATTAGGTGCAATATAGTCCCCCACATTAGGTGCAATATAGTCCCCCACATTAGGTTGGCAATATAGTTCCCCCACATTATGTGCAATATAGTCCCCCACATTAGGCTGGCAGTATGTTCCCCCACATTAGGTGCAATATAGTCCCCCACATTAGGCTGGCAGCATAGTCCCCCCACATTAGGTGCAATATAGTCCCCCCACATTAGGCTGGCAGTATGTTCCCCCACATTAGGTGCAATATAGTCCCCCAAATTACGTTGGCAGTATAGCTCCCCAAATTACATTGGCAGTATGTTCCCCCACAGGCATACAGCCTCCAGCCATGGCTGGAGGCTGTATGCCTGTGTACTGCCCCATTTCAGTATTCCGACCACCGCTCCGGCCATAGCAGGACCGGAGGATCGGTGTTCAGAACACCGAAGGGACGCGCCGCTGGTAAACACTTACCTCCAGCTCGCGTCCTTGCTTCTTCTCTGCTTCTCCGCTCCGTTGCCACGGGTGCAGGCATGGGACGTCAGTGACATCGCTGTGTGCGCCTGTTCCCGGCAGTCCCCGCAGGGACTTATAAGTCCCCGCAGGGACTTAACAGAGGCATCCTTGTGTTCCGAAAGCATCTTTCGGAACACAGGGATGTCCTGAGTCAAAAACGACCGGCGGGCTGGGTAAATGCGCTCCGCGGGCCGCATGTGGCCCGCGGGCCGTAGTTTGAGGACCCATGGTGTAGTGCAACAGCTGTAACCCAGCTCATTAGAGGTAGCAGAGGTTCGGCACTTGTCACGGTGGTGTGGTGCCCGTGGACAGGTAATCAGCAGGGTGGGTAAAGAAATCCTGGCACTCACAAATGATGCTAAATCACCTTGGGTGTTTATTCACACATAAAGAAAAGGGGTTGCAACTCGCAGGACGCATTTCGGCCAGCAGGTGGCCTTTGTCAACTGATCAAGTTGACAAAAGTCAAGTTGACAAAGGCCACCTGCAACCCCTTTTCTTTATGTGTGAATAAACACCCAAGGTGATTTAGCATAATTTCTGAGTGCCGGGATTTCGTATCCCAGCTCATGGCTGACAAGCTGCGTTCCTGAGAGCCCGTCCGTATGCAACCTCTGTCTTTGCACTGGAAATAAAGTAGTTAGCACTGCATCCCGGTGAGGGACGTCCTTTACTTTTACTTCCATAACTACTATAATACTGCCTCCTATATACAAGAATATAACTACTATAATACTGCTCCTATGTACAAGAATATAACTATCATAATACTGCCTCATATATACAAGAATATAACTACTATAATACTGCCCCTATGTACAAGAAAATAACTACTATAATACTGCTCCTATATACAAGAATATAACTACTATAATACTGCTCCTATATACAAGAATATAACTACTATAATACTGCCTCCTATATACAAGAATATAACTACTATAATACTGCTCCTATATACAAGAATATAACTACCATAATACTGCCTCCTATATACAAGAATATACCTACTATAATACTGCTCCTATGTACAAGAATATAACTACTATAATACTGCTCCTATGTACAAGAATATAACTACTATAATACTGCTCCTATATACAAGAATATAACTACTATAATACTGCCTCCTATATACAAGAATATACCTACTATAATACTGCTCCTATATACAAGAATATAACTACTATAATACTGCCTCCTATATACAAGAATATACCTACTATAATACTGCTCCTATATACAAGAATATAACTACTATAATACTGCTCCTATATACAAGAATATAAATACTATAATACTGCTCCTATATACAAGAATATAACTACTATAATACTGCCTCCTATATACAAGAATATACCTACTATAATACTGCTCCTATGTACAAGAATATAACTACTATAATACTGCTCCTATATACAAGAATATAATTACTATAATACTGCTCCTATATACAACAATATAACTACTATAATACTGCCTCCTATATACAAGAATATACCTACTATAATACTGCTCCTATGTACAAGAATATAACTACTATAATACTGTTCCTATGTACAAGAATATAACTACTATAATACTGCTCCTATATACAAGAATATAACTATTATAATACTGCTCCTATATATACAAGAATATAACTACTATAATCCAAGAAAAGAAAAATGAGTGGCACCAATGACTGATATCCCTAGGTAACAGCAATATCGGAGCAGTATGTGGAGGTACTATCCTGGCGCTTCAGCTATAAGTAATACCTGGGGGTGAAGGTGTAAATTCAATAGTCCATAAATATGACGATTCAAGAGAAAGTAGAGAGACCGCACTCACCCACTGTATAGACTTGTGAATGTAGATTTATTCAGATCATCAGAGGTAGATCCATGAGGTGGAGGACATGGAGGGGGATAAACGCCAGGACTAGTTTCGCGCCGGACGGCGCGAAACTAGTCCTGACGTTTATCCCCCTCCATGTCCTCCACCTCATGGATCTACCACCGATGATCTGAATAAATCTACATTCACAAGTCTATACAGTGGGTGAGTGCGGTCTCTCTACTTTCTCTTGAATCGTCATATAACTACTATAATACCACCCGTATGTACAAGAATATAACTACTATAATACCACCCGTATGTACAAGAATACTGATCTAAATGAGAATAAATACTTTCTGTTGTGACATCTTGTATGAATCCTCCCATTAACCCAGATACATCCTGATAAAAGGCAAATTTTTCCTGGTATTTCTGGGTATTTACACATAATTGGTGAGCTTGTCTTCATCTGCTGTAATTAAAGTTAAGTATTTAGGAGTAATGCACTGACGAGAAAGGTCTCTGAGGTCACTAGACGGATATTATAAACATTAGAGGTATATAGCTCCTGTTTAATAATTGCTCACAGCGATCTGCAGTCTGTCATTGCGCTTCCCATAAGGCCACCTTAACCAAAGCTATATTTAAAAGTCACTGGAGAAGGAGCGTGCAGACAAGAAAATCACAGTCATTCTGCAAAAGAAAGAAAAGTGAACAAAATATATGTATTATACCAATGCCAAAGGAGAAAAGTGCTACGTACGTGTGCTTACAGTATTATTGTGACCCGCAGCATTGATAGGAGAGGCAGGAGGGCATTTTATGTACAGCATGGAGATGTAGAAACATTCCACTCCAGTCTATGGGCTGTGTCTGGTATTACAACTTAGTTCCATTCATTTTAATGGGGTTGATTTGCAGTACCATACACAGCTCATGGACAAGGGTGGTGCTGTTTCTTGGAGAAAGCAGCTAGACTTTTCTATTCTCATATGTGGGTCGGGATTTGAGATGCAGGGCAGATGGCCTTAACCCCTTGCATTCGTGACGCCAGGACGTAGTTTATCCTCAATACCACCAGAAGGTATACCGCTGGATCCTGGGTAGTGTTGAGCGGCATAGGCCTTATTCGAATTCGCGAATATTCGCGAATATATGGACGAATATTCGCCATATATTCGCGAATATTCGCATATTCGTAATGTTCCCGTTTTATTTGCGCATATGCGAACATTCGCGCATACGAAAATTTACATAGGCGAAAATTCGCATATGCGAACATTTGCATATGCAAATTTTCGCATGCGCGAAAATTCGATCGCCAGTCTCACACAGTAGTATTAGAGCCTTCTTTACACCACCCAAGCTGGAAGCAAAGAGGGATGATCACTGTGATGTGTACTGTGAAAAAAAAAACGAATATTCGTAATTACGAATATATAGCGCTATATTCGCGAATATTCGCGAATATGCGATATTCGCGAATAAAATTCGCATTGCGAATATTCGCGAGCAACACTAATCCTGGGCTAGGCACGGGGGCAATAATGACTCTGACACCAAGTTACGGACCACGGTAGCTTTAATGAGTGACAGATGGAACAGTCTATACAGTTCAGCCGGGCCCACAGAGGTGACCAGTGACTTTAGAGACCTCAAGGGCTTGCTGGGACTTGCAGTGGGTTTGGACAATTTAGTCCAAAAGTTAGGCCACGTTGACTTGATAATAGATGACTTGAATTGACCGGAGAAAGACTAAGCTGTGACTTTATCTTACTTGTAGACTTATAACTTGTGGCTGCAGACTTGACTTGAGGCTCCTATGACTCCAGACTCTTAGGCTTGACTGCACCTCAACAAAGACTCAGGAACTAAGAGAGAGAAGAGGCTCCTCCCAGGGCTTTTAAGGGGGAGACTCTGTGGGGTCCCATTGGTCACCCTTAATTCACCTGGTCACTGATACCTCCTGGGTAACAATCACATGACAACTCACATGACAACTGGTGATCACATGTTAACCTCAACATTCTTATATACATAACATAGGGGATAATATACAATTACAGTAGAACAGATGCGGGGGCGGCCCAGGGGACACTGCAGGACGACTGTCTGACAGGGCAGCAAGGGTACAGGGTAAAAACTGCCATACTGGGCCACTGCACATATGACTCTTTAATATTGGACTTTCCTGACAACTGCAGGACATTGTCACATATTTGTTAATATTTCTCATGTAGCTGAAGCTCTCAGACCTTGACCCAAAGTTCACAACATGCACCACATATTATTTATAGCATTTAAGTCCTGTCATGTGTGAGAGAGATTATTAGGTCACCTCAAGTCCCGTGGGACCTATACCACTATACCACTGATTATTGCAGATCCTAGGCACTGCGTGGACATACTGTGCAGGTTGTTCATATACACAAACTCTGTGTGCACATACAGCGACCAGCCAGGTGAAGTCAATAACAGAACACCCCATGATAGTACCAGTGCAGAATCATTTTACAGTTACCATTTGCTTCTCTTTCTGGCTGTGCACCATCTTTGCTTCAGTTTTTTCTCTATGAGCTCCGTTGTCGTAGGGTTTATTTAGAGTCCTTGGCCGGTCCAAATATAGTGATAGCAGGTCATGGGTCCTCAGGGCTTATTGATGTGTTTAGGTAGTGATGGCTAGCAAGTCATATCTGATAACACCAGTACTCCCTACTGTATATTGTCCCTTATGAGGCCCTCAAATAGTTTTCCCACAATGGACTTTAAGCTTAAGTTTTCTACTTTCTCAAGTTACTTTGTGAATGTTTTGCTAGCCTCCGCTCCGCAGCTGAGAGACACTGCCACATTGCTAAAAAGTTCCTGCTGTATATGTGGATGGTTGGGTATTTTGATGGAAACCTTGGATCCTGGCATTATATTGATGTCCTGTGACATGTACCGCCTACCTTTTAAAGGCCAACATTGTACAGGTCAAGGTCCCCCTTCATGGTTGCGGGATTCCCTACTGGCAGTGCCCCATTTCTTCTGGGTAATGCCCTGGCCACACTGAAAAAATTATTCAGGAATGTCTTGGGGAACAAGAAAGGATTTCATGGTGGTAACTTGACCTTCAAATTCCCCAGATCTCAATCTGATCGATCATTTGTGGTATGTGTTGGAAAAACAAGTCTGATTCATGAAGGCTGCACCATAGAACTTACATGATCTGCTTATAGCAGCTTGGTGCAAACACCACTGGAGACCTTCACAGTTTTATGGAGTCCCGGCCTTGATGGGTTAGAGGTGGTACAAGGGGAGACCTACACAATATTAGGGAGGTGGTTTTAATTTTACTGTATAGAAGAAGGCCACACAAATATTTGGGACAAAACAAAGGGAATTAATTCCATACGATGCCACTGTACAAATGATCATAAAGTGGAGATGGAAGCAGGTTATGTTTAAATATATATATATGTGTAGGCAGGACAGTGATCTGCAACTCCTTCATTTCTTCATATCAACACAAGGTATCACCCTGTCCCCCACATTTCATAAGACTTTTCAATGGCAATGGTACATTTCTGAACCCGAAAGCCTCTGTCTTGAAAAACCATTGTCTTTGCTGCCAGCCCAGCTTCAGTCCTTCCAGAAGATGCAGTCTCCTAATTCTGTATGACTAAGGTGCAGTTATCCACTGAAACGTGTCACTTTGTACGTCCTTTGGATCAATGTGTTCCTTTTAAAGAAGGTTTTATTGCACGTATTACCACGCTGGACATTTCTGTCTACAAGTTCCTGCATTTTCCTAATTCAGTACTATTGTTAATTTCTGCCTGATTACTGTAACCTTAAATGTCCTCAACTATTTTAGATGCTTCTTCAACATTCATTGAATCTTTATTGAGAGTTGAGAGCAGCATTATTTTAAGGCAGAAAGCAGAAAAAAAAGCAATTCTGCACAGTCAGTGATTCTTATCATCAAGACTAGAACAGGAAAGTTTAATCTCAAGAGTCTGGAGAATCTGCACTTTTGCGATGACTTGCCGCATCCCTAGGGGATTGTTTACGTGTTGTAATTCAGCTCAGGATACTGGTAGAACTTGACAGGGCTGGAACTTTTATGTAGGAGAGGTTGAGATATTATAATATATGATCCATAAATAGTTATCACAATGCTTTTATTATATATTGATGAATAAAACAACTTTATTAGATTTTTTTATTAGATTAGTTCCTCTTAGTACCTGTGAATCTAAAGTGACACAAAAATACATAGCAATGACCTACAGCCGCTTCGACACAATTTACTAATGAGTATGGATATCTAGCTGGGGAGCAGAGGCTTTCGATTAAGTCAAAAAGTACTGTATAAGAAACCTCTGTCAAGATCTATAGAAAGGAAAAGGATTATAAGAAAAAAGGGAATACAATAGAACAAAAACAATTTTTAGTTGGGCAGTAGTATGATAGGTGATAGCCCTCATGTTTTTACTAAGGACAGGACTTGTCATACCAACCTGAAGATGTGAGCAGACGCCTGGACAGAGGGGTGGCTGTGGATATAGGGAGGAAGTTATCATTGGTTTTACCCTCTTTTTGTGGTGGTAATTTGTCGAAATTTTTTTGCTGTTAAACCCCTTAAGGACCGGGGTTTTTTCCGTTTTTGCATTTTCGTTTTTTGCTCCTTGCCTTTAAAAAATCGTAACTCTTTCAATTTTGCACCTAAAAATCCATATGATGGCTTATTTTTTGCGCCACCAATTCTACTTTGTAATGACTTCAGTCATTTTGCCCAAAAATCTACGGTGAAACGGAAAAAAAATCATTGTGCGACAAAATTGAAAAAAAAACGCCGTTTTGTAACTTTTGGGGGCTTCCGTTTCTACGTAGTAAATTTTTTGGTAAAAATGACACCTTATCTTTATTCTGTAGGTCCATACGATTAAAATGATACCCTACTTATATAGGTTTGATTTTGTCGGACTTCTGGAAAAAATCATAACTACATGCAGGAAAATTAATATGTTTAAAATTGTCATCTTCTGACCCCTATAACTTTTTTATTTTTCCGTGTATGGGGCGGTATGAGGGCTCATTTTTTGCGCCGTGATCTGAAGTTTTTAACGGTACCATTTTTGCATTGATAGAAGTAAATGATATAAAAAGTGACCAAAAATGCACTATTTTGGACTTTTGAATTTTTTTGCGCGCACGCCATTGACCGAGCGGTTTAATTTATGATATATTTTTTATAATTCGGACATTTCCGCACGCGGTGATACCATATATGTTTATTTTTATTTACACTGTGTTTTTTTTTATTGGAAAAGGGGGGTGATTCAAACTTTTAATAGGGGAGGAGTTAAATGATCTTTATTCACTTTTTGTTTTCACTTGTTTTTTGCAGTGTTATAGGTCCCATAGGGACCTATAGCACTGCACACACTGATCTTCATCATTGATCACTGGTTTCTCATAAGAAATCAGTGATCAACGATTCTGCCGCATGACTGCTCATGCCTGGATCTCAGGCACTGAGCAGTCATTCGGCGATCGGACAGCGAGGAGGCAGGTAGGGGCCCTCCCGCTGTCCTGTCAGCTGTTCGGGATGCCGCGATTAGCCGCGGCTATCCCGAACAGCCCGACTGAGCTAGCCGGGAACTTTCACTTTAATAGCGCGCGGCGCCGCGATCAGCGCTGCGCGCTATTAGAGGTGGGTCCCGGCTTCACTATGACGCCGGGCCCGCCGTGATATGACGCGGGGTTACTGTGTAACCCCGCGTTATATCAGGAGAGCAGGACCAAGGACGTACCGGTACGTCCTTGGTCCTTAAGGGGTTAAAGACTTTTCATTGTGACTTTTCCTTCAGAAGCTTTTCTCTAAAGTTGTGTAGCTATGCCATAGTTCGGTTAACTTTTTGCAGTAATTAGTAATTTATCATAATGATCTGTCGCAAAGCCCTTAATTTGTCACAAATCTACACCAGCCCTGACCTGGCTTACAAAACTGGACAACAGGGGAAATTTTATAAAACCTGTGTAGGGGAAGGGTGAGGTGCTAATAGCAACCAATCAGATCGCTTCTTTCATTTTTAAAAAGATGTCTGAAAAAATCAAAAAAGCTATCTGACTGGTTGCTATGAGCAACTGCACCACTCCTACCCAGGTTTTGTTAAATCTACCCCAGCAGAAAAAGTCACAAGGAGGTACCATACAAAATTTGAAGCACGTACATCGTTTCGGCCAAACAAATTAAAGGGGTTCAAATACATACACCTACTCTAGTCTTGATAAATTCCCGGCATGGTGTTTGCTTTGTTAAAACATTTGACACTGTCCTTAATAGACACCTGGTTGGTGAAATAAGTCTTTAAGTTTAGAAAGTTTTGTTTGTAGAGACATTGAAAACAACCTAAGTGGTGGTCAATGATTCGTACTGTGATTGGTCCCCAGTTATTAGTGGTGTACCCCAAAGCAATATCAAACCATACATCCTATAACTGGTATAGGAAAAGTGCCTAAAACCTAACCTTTATTGGTATATTAATTTACACCCAAATAAGTGCCAGTGGAAAAATGCCAATACCAATTAAAATATAGCGCCACTGCAGAGCTACAATAATTATACTAAGTCACCAGATACTGCTCTCATTTAATGCCAGATCCTAAATCAATATAAATTTTAGAACCTGTATACACAATATTTTGGGCCCCGACACCGAAAACTGGTGCCGGGAGTGAAAACGTCACAATGCCGCTCAGACTATCGTTGGCCGAGGCGGGACTATGCTGCGGCCGGTGATTGCAGTATGACTCACCGACCACAGGCAACCAGGTAGAGGATTGCGGCGGAGGCCAAATAGGTTTACCGGAGGCACCAGGGGAGTGGCTGCAGGTATGTATCCCTTTATTTTTTTACTGCCGTCAGTATGGGACACAATTTTAACATCCCGGAGTACTCCTTTAAGGGGGGTACGATCCATTTGTTTAAGTATATAAATGGCCTATACAAAAAAATATGGGGAAAACTGTTGCTGGAACAAGTCATTAGGAACTGAATTCATAAGGATTTATACAGCTCCCATTCACTTTAGGGGGAGCATTAACGATTTCTGCAGGGCCAATCATTTCATTGCCCAGGACCCTGGAGTTTCTGAAGCCTGTTCTTTTGTGACTATGGAAAGGGGGGGCTTGTGCATATTTACAAAGCCAATAGCAAAGAAGAAGAAGTGTCCCCTTTGCCTAATGGGCTACTGCTGTAGAGTATACACAAGATGAAGAATGCCAGATTCCTTCTACAGTTTTAGTATAGAAAATAGGTAAGAGTCCCTTTTACAACTTTGTTCACAGAAGACATATTACCAATTACCATAGATACAGTTTTATTGTTGTAATCAAATGTAATGTATTTTTATAGCTAATATTGCTCAGAATAAAAAGATTCATTATAATTAGCACAAGAAAAAAATAATAAAAATCCAAACGGCAACACTGTGACGCTTTCACGGTTCTCCAGGGAAGCCCAACGTGGAGCTTCTGATATTACTGGCATTGCCAGAAGCAATTTCTTTTCCGTCTCCATTCCTTAAAGGCCAAGGGCCTAAAGAAATATACTGGAGATGTGTAGGTGGCCCTGAAGCCTTTTGGGCTATAGAGACTTGATGAAACTTTTTCTTTCATCCTGTGATCTAATTCTGTATTCTCCCACACACTATTTTTGTCCTTGATAATTTGTTAATTGGAGTACAACGTAGTAGGAGACTAGTGATAGACAGCCTGAAAAACCAGTGACCTAGGAGAGGAGGTCAGGATAACACCTCTGCTGTATCTACACATGAAACTCAATGCCGAGCTTGAAGAGAGCCATGCCATGGCACTATTCTTGGCAATGCTTAGAAATGCCATGGGAGCCCACCACAAACTTTCCCCTTTGCAGAAGTCTCCAATTACAGTGATCCCTCAACTTACAATGGCCTCAACATTCAATAGTTTCAACAAACAATTGTCTTTTCTGGACCACTGTAACTTGAAACCAAACTCAACATACAATGTACAGACAGTCCAGATCTGTAAAACGTGTCAATGGCTGGAAGAACCAACCAATCAGAATGGACATTCATTGGTAAAACACCTGTATTACTGAAGTGCATGCAATGAATTCCTGACTGGAAACGCCCCCTACAGTACAGGAAGGTATCACATGTTCTGTACTACTCTTTACCTGTGCCAGGGTTAGCTGCTCCTTTGGACACCAGGTGATGGCGGCTCCATGTTACTTTTTTAGGACACTGTGTACTGGACAGGACCCTGAAGAAGCTCCTGTCCTCTACATAAACAGGGATTACAGCTCCCAGCAGCTTTTTCTTACTTTTATATGGAAGGACTTGCTTTATCTATATTAGTTATCTACTTATTTTTGTTTAATCCTCACTTTTTCCTATTTTTGGATGACATTTTGGTGGCTTCAGAACCAATTACCATTTTTCTATAGAATTATGTGCTAAACATACAATGGTTGTCCTGGAACCGATTAATATTGTAACTTGAGGGACCACTGTATTAAGCCGAGACAGTCTCTATGGATTCCTATCTTAGGGCTTATTCAGATGTAGAATTTTCGCATTCATTTAGCAAAAACTGCAAAATGACCACTACATCTGAGTACAGCCTTAGAGTTCCCTGGAGGCAGCCCAGGCAGGGGCCACTTCCTACATTGCTCAGATGTATGAAAGGCAGAAGATATTCAGAAGCAGAAGCATCATCAGGATTTGGTTAAAAACCTTATTATGTGTTGTTCTGTCTGCTCTATAACACTGTTATGTACACTTTACCTGTGTATTGTACATACCGTATGGAAATACTCGGTGTTCATGTGTTTCTGAATGGGGAGAGACAAGAAAAGCTGCTGCCAAACCGCTCTTGCGGTGGCTTATCTTCCCAAAACAAAGGGTTCAAGATGCACAATCCTACTCTTCCCCAACACTATTTTTAGGGGATAGTTGGGAGGCCTTTATGCACATTAGATGGTCGGTCAGTACTGCCAAAAATGGTGGGGTTGTCTGGCTTGTCATGTATTTGAGGGGGTGGGGATATTCACAATAGAGAGACAATGTGACTGCTATGAGGTTTCTTGAAAAAATGGGTCCAGGCCAGGTTGGACACCTTCTTTCTCCACAACATGTAAGGAATCAACCGAAACATTATAGAGAGCATGTAGGGCACACAAGCACCACTACCCCCGGAGGAGTTCACCAGCACCAGAATAGTGCCCAATTTGATTATTATAGGGTCTCCTTAAATGGGCACTGTCACCAAGCTTTTTTTTTTTAATATGTTGTAGTACTTATGTACTACAACATATCTCTAATATACTTTCATTATTTTTCTACCATTAAAATAGTTTAATTTACTTTTAAAAACCGGCCACTAGGGGTCTCCCTTCTAATGGCCGGCTGAAGCCTGACATGACGTCACTAGTGAATTAGGACCGATGCCGGCCGGGCAATCGGTCCTAATTCAGTCAGCCTGTGCTCGCTCCCTGCCTTTCAGACAGACAGGTGGGAGCAAGTGCTGAGAACAGGATGTGCGGATTGGCTCCCTGACCTCACACGCCGGCCCAGCCTCCCTTCATATACGCCGCTGCTGCTGCTGTCCTGCACTAAGGTATGAGAGTGGGGTTGGGGGGGGGGAAGAGACTGAGAGCGGGGTTCAGGTCTCAATAAGTCAACATATGATGGGTCAACAGATGAAGTGAAGACACAAGATACAAATAAAAAGAAAATAGGTTTAAAGAAACAAAAACAAAAAAATGACACAGCATCTCACATTAGTCCGTTCTTTGGCTTTAATTTCTATATGGATAAATCGTATCAACAGTTCTATAAGAAATAGGAAGATTTTGTACTAATCTACCTTTCCGTACAAGCTCCCTATTATTAATTATTTCAGAATTACATTAGCATTGGGTAAATAACAGGATCCCCTAAGACGTTCCCTCCCACGTGGTAAGTTGACACACCAATAACGTTATACTTGTTTAGCCAATATTTATCTAATTTAATTAGTAATATTTAGGTATGTTTACTGAATTTTGTGAGCTTAATTCTAATGCTTCGCAGGCATGAGGCTTAGGATTTCACTCATCCCCATATTAAGAAAGTAATTAAACGCTACTTCCCACTGGTTCCCCAGCGAGACAGCGGCTCACAGAAAGGGAATAGTTTGGGCTTTCCTTTAAATCAGTGTACTTAAAGAAGTGACTATATAAGATAATTAATCTCAGACAGCCAATACAACAATTGGGGCAAATGCAAGATGGCCAATGTTGGCAGTGGGCCAATCCAGGGCCCATCCTTTAAACTACAGTTGCCACCTGACTGGAAATGCCCCATCTACATCTTTTGCAACATAAGTCAACCAGTCTCCTCACCTACTTCTCCCTGGCAGACTCTTGTTACCCCTTTCTGGTAGGCTACTAACATTTCTACTGTGTATTTACTTATTTCTATGTTATGCTGAGACTTGTAGTACCTTATTGTTTTATTTTACATATTTTTTATTACCTGGTCATGGTGAGAATTGTGGAGGATAAGTCTTCAAGCATGTATTTATTCATTAATACATTATGCTGAGACTTGTTGTGCCTTCACGTCTTA
This sequence comes from Hyla sarda, assembly GCF_029499605.1. Taxonomy (NCBI): domain Eukaryota; kingdom Metazoa; phylum Chordata; class Amphibia; order Anura; family Hylidae; genus Hyla; species Hyla sarda. Next base: position 37,613,123 of record NC_079192.1, read on the forward strand.
GGGTGCATTTATTCTATTCTAGGTTATGGTGTGACTTGTAGTACCCAAGTGTGCCAATATGTATTTATAACTAGATTATGCTAGGAACTATAGCGCTTTAATCATTCCCTGTGTGTTTATTTATTACTAGGTTATGGAGAGACTTACAGTTCATTAATATTGCACTGTGTGATTGATCAGTACTATTTTACTCTGGGACGTATAGTACCTTAGTGTTTCCAATTATTCTTTTCTAAATTTATTTTACAACACTGAATAGGCAAACAGATACTGGTGAGGGATATCACCGACTGAGCCTGGTTCATATCACGTTTCTTACATATGGGGACCGGATACAGCTGGGAGATGGGAAAGCCAGGCACTCCTGTATCCAAGCCATCCCAGTAGTATACCACGGTTTTAAGTCCGGTCACAAAACCAGATTCGGGGCAAAAATGAGCCGACCGGAGTCACTATCTGACCTTGGTCGGCTCATTCAAAATAATGAGATGGGGGCCGGGTCCTATGTCATAGCTTGATTTGTTCCCCGTATGTAAGTAACGTGATGTGAATGCAGCCTCACGCAATAATGATGTCAAGCTACCATATACCAAGGCAGATAGACAGAGAGACACCAGACTTGACAGCCTGGTGGGACACCACCTGATGGTGGTCTTGGTGGAACACCTGTGAGGAGGCTGGGCAATGTAGTTCCACACCCTTGTCTCAGACAAAAGATGTTTCCACAGATTTTTTCTGTCCCAAAGGCGGGCAGTAGCAGGTCTGGAGTGACATGCAAACAAATCAAGTGATGGTGAGTGCAGTAAGCAGGCAGACAAAACAGTGTTAAAACAATAACCTTTCCTTTACTATTTATGACTGAAAACCTTTCTTATCAGTTACAAAGTAGGGGTTAAAGTTACTCAGGGTCCCAAAGATGCTCTTCTCCATGGAGTACAGCCTCCTTCATTGGTTGGCTTCTGGCAAAATACTTTTGTTACTTGAAGTTCCTCAACTTTTCTACAATTCCCAACTGTAGAGTGTAGAAAGATGATTGTGGCCGGCTTAAGATGACCAGGCTTAGCCAGAAGCCAGGTTAGACATACCTGGATAGCATGCGGAGAGCACATATCTATATGAATGAATATGTATTCAGTGAATTACTCACGACCACACCGTCAGGTCATCTTGCAGATTTCTTAATTATTTGCATGATTTCTTTCTGGTCACATAAGATATTCCTTTTCAATCATATTCGAAAATATCATGGGGTATGACGATTTACATCCCAAACAGGTAAGATGACGAATACCTCAGCTTCAGCCTGCCGCACTACGTTGCGAGGAACAACCCCTTAATCATTAGCCAGAAGCCCACAGATCCTTGAATGTAACAAGGCAATTGTACACACTCTTATCTTTGCTTACTAACCAACCTGTTTTTTGTAACAGTAGACTTGAAAAAAGAAATGTAGTAGGAACCCTCCTGGATATGACCGGTTACTTCTGGGGTGTAGTTATTTTTACTAGGGTGTTAGCCCATGCAGACTTTCTGTAGACTCTATACTACTCTACAATCACTACACTAATCACCAAAAGATATATGGTATGACTATGATAAGTGCAACCAGTGGCCACCACATTAATCACCACCATAGAAAAAAAAGGCCACACGGTAACCGTAAATGCAAAAACAACAATAATTTTATTGATCATACATAAAAAATAGACATACAATGTTAAAAATAGATACAGGCAATGCCGATATCAGAAAAAAAAGGTAATGGATATGCTCAGAATAGACTACATATGTCCCAGGGACACTGGGGCTGAGGTGAGGTATCTTCACACAGGTTACACAATCTGCTATTTTGGTTTATTTTTACCTGACTTTTGTTATAGGGTTGAATTGTGTTTGTACACTTATTGTTGCTTGCTTCATGCAGCTTTCCTGAGTAATATGCACTTTGTTCCCTCATTTAAACCTTGTGGTACATATGTAGTCTATTCTGAGCATACCCCTCACATTTTCTTTTCTAATATCTGCATTGCCTGTATCTATTTTTAACATTGTCTAATCACTACACTAAACTGTACCCTGAGTTCCACTCCTATACTGACTAGACCCCTCCTCTCTAGGCAGGACATCCTACTCTCAGCTACAGAGGAGATTGGTGGTGAGGCAGGGACCTCCTCCTTTAACCCCTCAAGGACCACGCCCATTTTCACCTTAAGGACCAGGCCAATTTTATTTTTGCATTTTAGTTTTTTCCTCCTCGCCTTCTAAAATCCATAACTCTTTCATATTTCCATCTACAGACCCATATAAAGGCTTGTTTTTGCGTGACCAATTGTACTTTGTAATGAAACCTCTGATTTTACCATAAAATATTTTTTAGGGAGGAAATTTAAATGAAAACCACAATTTTGCACATTTTGGAGGGTTTTGTTTTCACACTGTACAATTTACAGTAAAAATGACGTGTGTTCTTTATTGTGTGGGTCAATATGATTAAAATGATACCCATTGCTAGATATTTTTATATTTTTGTACCGCTTAAAAAAAATCTAAAACTTTTTGTACAAAATCAGTAATCTAAAATCTCCCTATTTTGACCACCTATAACTTTCATTTTTCCGTATTTTTTGCGCTGTCAACTGAACTTTATTGACACCCAATTTGCATATATAAAACTTTTATTTCATTTTTTATTACTTTTTTTAACAAAATGTGTCAAAGCAGCATTTTTGGACATTTTAAATTTTTTACGTTTACGCCGTTCACCGTACGGAATCATTAACATTATATTTTGATAGTTTGGACATTTATGCATGCAGCGATACCAAATATGTTTATTTAAAATAAATTACGCTTTTTGGGGGTAAAATGGGAAAAACGGACAATTTTTATTTTTATTGGGGGAGGGGATTTTTCACTTTTATATTTTACATTATTCAACTTTTTTTTTACACTTTTTATGTCCCATAGGGGACTATCTATAGCAATCCTTTGATTGCTAATACTGTTCAGTGTTATGTATAGGACATAGCACTGATCAGTATTATCGGCTATCTCCTGCTCTGGTCTGCTCGATCTCAGACCAGAGCAGGAGACGCCAGGAGATGGCCGGAGCCAGGTGAGGGGACCTCCGGCCGCAATTACAGATTATCGGATCGCCACGGCAGTGCTGCGGGTGATCCAATCATCTATTTTATTATGCGCATTGCAGCAGACGCAGTGATCTGCACATATCACGGCATCTGAGGGGTTAATGGTGGACATCCGCGCGATCGCGGATGTCGGCCATTACCAGCGGGTCGCCGGCTGCTAATAGCAGCCAGAACCTGCCGTGTATGACGCGAGCGCCGCTCCAATGCTTGCGGTCATACAGTGGATGTAGATGTACATCCTGGTGCGGGAAGTACCACCAAACCAGAACATACATTTACGTCTGTGGTCATTAAGGGGTTAAAGGGGTACTCTGGTGGAATTTTTTTTTTCAACTGGTGCTAAAAAGTTAAACAGATTAGTAAATGATGTCTATTTAAAATCTTAATCCTTCCAGTACTTTTCAGCTGCTGTTTAACACAGAGGGCGTTGCATAGTTCCAGTGACGTGTCTAGGGTTGGTGTTACCCGGTTCGGTAAAAAATGGTGTCACCCCATACTCATACCCCAAAAAGAAATTTGACTGTTGGGACAGCCGCCAGCAGTATAGCTCGTTGCGAAAAATTTTCTCCAGTATAATAATCAAATATGCCAATTGCCACAGAATGGGACAGTGCTAGAGAAGTTTTAACCATTTAAAACTAAAGCTCCCAGTAGGAAAACTTACAAGTGACTGCAGCTCTGATGGGACAGTCAGGCAGCATACACAATGATATCAGTGACTACAGGTGACATAATCTCTATAGCGAGGAGAATACACAATAATATCAGTGACTACAGGTGACGTCTTCTCTATAGTGAGGAGAATACACAATGATATCAGTGACTACACATGACGTCTTCTCTATATCGAGGAGAATACACAATAATATCAGCGATTACAGGAGACGTCTTCTCTATAGTGAGGAGAATACACAATGATATCAGTGTCTACAAGTGACGTCTTCTCTATAGTCTTCCCTTATCTAATTCAGATGGTACATACTGCAAGGACTTCATCCAGCAAAATCTTCTCTCTCCAGAACGTGACACCCAAATGGCCCCTCGCTATGTAAGCACATTATGATCCTTTATGTGAAAACAATAATCATTATAACCCTGCTACACACTGTAACCTCTGAATATAATACTGCCACACCCTGTACCCTCTGAATATAATACTATGGGATTAGTGGGAGGTAAATAGACACTATCTCATGCAACAGCTATTGCAAACTGGTTAAGAAACAATGAGATAGTATCTATTTACCTTCATCTTATTGTTTCTCAACCAGGGTGCTTCCAGCTTGTGTAAAACTACAACTCACAGCATGCCCACACAGCCAAAGGTATCTATCTATCTATCTATCTCCCACCTATTTCTCTCATATCTATCTATCTATCTATCTATCTATCTCTCTAATCTATCTATAACACAAACATGAATAAGTTCGCCAATGTGACATTCACCGGAGGAAGCAGGAGGTGGATCCGCTGGGCCCACGTGGAAGGTGTATAGAGCCGTACCAGAAAGCGGAATCTAAGACGCCGCTGGTCTTCACCAGAGCCCGCCGCAAAGCAGGATGGATTTGCTGCGGCAGGCGACGTCCAGGTCGCTACCTCCGTCACTACTCGTCCACGTGGGTAGCCGAGGTGAAGCTTGGCACGGAGAGGTGGAGCTAGAAGGCTGGGAGCAGAGAGGCGACCAGGCTGGAGAGTAACTCGTAGTCAGGACTAGCAGAAGGGGGCAGGCGGCTCAGATTCGTATACGAGAAACGTAGGCTAGGATTAGATACACAGACTGGAGTAGTAACACAGGGAATGCTTTCTCTAGGGCAATACGCACAAAGATCCGGCAGGGAGCCAAGGAAGTGCCTTCCTTAAATAAAGGAGGGAAAAAACAGGGACAAATGGAAAAAGGGCACTGTCCCTTTAAATCTCACAGGGTGGTGCGCGCGCCCTAAGGGGGAGACGTGTGCGCAGCAACACCACAGGAAGGCGCACAGGAGGTGCGCCGTGACATCCCCAGGGACGCGGCTCCCGTGCGAGCAGGAAGAGGAAGCTGCACGCCGGAGGAGCCCCAGGGAGAGACGCCAAAGGACCGAGGTGAATAGTGGGGAGTGGACCGCGGCGTCACCTGCATGCGGGAACGGGGAAGAAGCCGCAGGCGGCCCCAAGCGGGACAGCGGGACGCGGCGCGGGCCGTAACAACCAACACTACTGATACCAGAACTACTGCATAGACCTGGCATACAGGTGCACGCTGCTAGGTTGAATAAACATAAACAGGAGAATACAGCAGCACACTGCTAGCACAAAGATACAGATAAAACATGAAATGCTATACAGCTATAGTGCAAAAAAAAAATTTAAAAAGTGAGGTACTTAGCTCACAATTTGGTGGCCAAATAGTTTGGACCATCCCACCACGGTAAGGTGACCTTATTGGGACGGACCCTACACTGTGAATATGCCTCTGTGAAATCAGTTTAACAGGCATTGCAAGGCCTGAGACGTCCAGCACCTTATACACACACCTAATAGAGGTGGGTGGGGTGCAGGAGCCAACATGGAGGTAGCCACTCCCCCATATGTATAACACAAACAAGAATTAGTTGGCTAGCACTGCTGATACCAGAACTACTGCATGGACCTGGCATACAGGTGCACGCTGCTAGGCTGAATAAACATAAACAGGAAAATACAGCAGCACACTGCTAGCACATAGATACAAACTATTTGGCCGCCAAATTGTGAGCTAAGTACCTCACTTTTTCATTTTTCATCTTTTGCACTATAGCTGTATAGCATTTTATGTTTTGTCTGTATCTTTGTGCTGGCAGTGTACTGCTGAATTCTTCTGTTTATGTTTATTCAGCCTAGCAGCGTGCACCTGTATGCCAGGTCCATGCAGTAGTTCTGGTATCAGTAGTGCTGGCCAACTTATTCTTGTTTGTGTTATACATATGGGGGAGTGGCTACCTCCATGTTGGCTGGACGTCTCAGACCTTGCAATGAGGACATCTCAGACCTTGCAATAAGGTGCTAGACGTCTCAGACCTTGCAATGCCTGTTAGAGGGGTACTTCCGTGCTGACAACTTATCCCCTATCTAAAGGATAGGGGATAAGTTGCCTGATCACGTGGGGTCCCACCGCTGGGGACCCCCGCAATCCTGCATGCATCACCCCGCTCTCATCAGGCCCCGGAGCGAACATCCGCTCCGGGTCTGATGACGGGGCCGGTGATCGTGACATCACAGCTCCGCCCCATGTGACATCACGCTCCGCCCCTTAATGCAAGTCTATGGCAGGGGGCGAGACAGCTGTCTCGCCCCCTGCCATAGATTTACATTGAGGGGCGGAGCATGACATCACATGGGGGAGGAGCCGTGACATCACGATACTCCAGCCCCGTGATCGGCAGCCATCAGATCCGGAGCGATGTTCGCTCCGGGGCCTGATGAGAGCGGGGGTCCCCAGCGGCGGGACCCTGCGCGATCAGGCAACTTATCCCCTATCCTTTGGATAGGGGATAAGTTGTCAGCATGGTAGTACCCCTTTAAACTGATTTCACAGAGGCATATTCACAGTGTAGGGTCCGTCCCAAGGAGGTCACCTTACCGTGGCGGGATCGTCCACACTATTTGGCCGCCAAATTGTGAGCTAAGTACCTCACTTTTAAATTTCTCATTTTTTGCACTATAGCTGTATGGCATTTCATGTTTTATCTGTATCTTTGTGCTAGCAGTGTGCTGCTGTATTCTCCTGTTTATGTTTATTCAGCCTAGCAGCGTGCACCTGTACACCAGGTCCATGCAGTAGTTCTGGTATCAGTAGTGCTGGCCAACTTTTTCTTGCTTGTGTTATACATATGGGGGAGTGGCTACCTCCATGTTGGCTCCTGCACCCCACCCACCTCTATTAGGTGTGTAAAAGGTGCTGGACGTCTCAGACCTTGCAATGCCTGTTAAACCGATTTCACAGAGGCATATTCACAGTGTAGGGTCCGTCCCAATGAGGTCACCTTACCGTGGTGGGATGATCCAAACTATTTGGCCGCCAAATTGTGAGCTAAGTACCTCACTTTTTAATTTTACATTTTTTGCACTATAGCTGTATAGCATTTCATGTTTTATCTGTATCTTTGTGCTAGCAGTGTGCTGCTGTATTATCCTGTTTATATCTAATCTATCTATCTATTTATTTATCGATCTATCTCATATCTATGTGGTGACCACGGTGTTATGGCAGGACCACGGGGTGTAGTGGTGTAGGTAGCGGGGCCAGATGGTATTGACCCCTGGGGCAAGATGTTGTTAATCCCTAGTGTTCGTGACACCAGGATGTGGTTGTTTGGTGTAGGTTACCGCCGACAACCAACCCAAAACGACATCATTCTCCCCTCCCCTTGATCCCCCTGTGCCAAATCATCCTCCCCATTATAACCCCTGTGCTACATCATTTCCCCTTGACCCCCCCTTTTCTATTTAATTCCCCCTTTATTACCCTCTCTGCAAATTCATCACCCCCTCCTTGCCACCCCTTGTGCTATTTCTCCCCCCCCCCCCTTTATCTTATCTGTGCCACTTAATTTCCCCTGTGCCAAACCATCCTCCCCTCAACCCTTGTGCCACACCACTTTTCCCCTTCCCCTGAGGTTCTTCTTACCTTGCCAGCAGGCTCAGGGGCTCTCAGTAGGTTTGACGTTCTCCTGATGTCCTCTGTGCTGCACTCATAGAGAGGCTGTGAGCAGCAGCAGCTGCGGGAAATAACGAGTGACGCTGCTGACATAACTTCTCAGTGCCCACAGCTGCCGCTGCTGCTCTCAGCAAGTGCAGCAGAGTAGACGTCAGGAGAACGTCAAACCCACTAAGAGCCCCTGTACCTGAGCCTGCTGGCCAGGTAAGAAGGAAAACAGGGGGAGGAGGGATGTGGAAAAGTGATGTGGCACAAGGGGTAAGGGAGGGGGGATGATTTAGCACAGGGTACGGGGGGCAATAAAGTATAGGGGAATAAAGGTACAATGAAATGGCACAGGGAGGAAGAAATGGCACAGGGAGTGGTAAAGAGGGGGAGATTAATTTGCGCAGAGGGTAATAAAGAGGGAATGAAATGGCACAGGGGGATCAAGGTGAAATAATGTGGCACAGGGGGTAAGGGAGGATGATTTGGCACAGGGGTTATAAAGTGGCAAAGGGTATAAAGGGGGAATGAAATTGCATTGGGAGGATCAAGAGGGGGAACTAAACACCACTGGGATATTCTACTGTAATATTGCTTTTTATCATGTTTTATAGCTAATTACACTATAAAACATGTACAGTACAGTATTCGGTCATTTTTAGATTTTTTAGCCTTTTTTCCCCAATAGGGGACATCTCTCAATAGTGGACACTTTTTTTCCCCAGTAAGTGTCCGCTATTGGGAGATTCTATTGTATAATGCTGTGCAAAAGAAAAGAATAAAAAGACTCCAACATACATCATTACCAGACAGTAACAAAAGAATAGAATGCTAATGAAATATTACATTGCGACAGCTTAAAAAAACATAACAACTTGAAGAATACAAATGCTTTCACATAGCATTAATGGGGGAAATGTGGGTGAATGTGTTAACATGAAAAAACAATATTTTATTGTATACCAGCCAAAAAAACTGTGACAGTAAAATGCAACACTTCTGTCTCTAATCAGTGTGCCAGACAATTGTATGGATTTATACATGGAAACTCATAGTAGTGTTAGACATCCAGAACAAAACAGAGAAGCGTCACAGCGCTAAAAGCTAAAGTGATCACACAGCTGAATGTGTCACCCAGATCGCTGTAAGCAGGACACAATGTGCACCGCATAGACTGTCCAAATGCTCATGGGTGGTCAAAATATTTTCAAGGATATGGGGTCCACAGTAATAATCAATATGTATTTTGTACTCAACATATTCCCCTTGAAATGCAGAATGTTATTTAGCTTTTAGTTGACATATGCAACAGTCAAGCATTGAGTTTTATCCTATATTATACCCCAAAGCGGCATTCACTATTTTGCTGGTGAGGTCACTATGTAAACACATTACATTACTTCTCCTGTACTGATCATGAGTTTTATACTATATTATACCCCAAAGCTGCACTCACTATTCTGCTAGTGGGTCACTGTGTACATACATTTGTAGCAGCCACAGGGAGTTTGAAAGACTATGGTATAGTACATGACTTGGTGGGGGTGAGATGTATCACTTTGTGATGCCAGGGCACTGTTAACCTACATGGTCCGAGGATAGAACAGCTTCTCCTGGGCCAGGTGCGGTATAATGAATACACGTTACGGATAACTGTCTTTACTGAGGCAGGAGTAGATGTTACAATCCTCACAGCGCAGAGAAGAGTAGAGGAGATGCTGAGTAACCCTTGGGAGCCCTGTAGACTTGCTGTTATATTTTACATCCACTTAGAAACATAGAATGTGTCGGCAGATAAAAACCATTTAGCCCATCAAGTCTGCCCAATAATCTGAATACTATGAATAGTCCCTGGCCCTATCTTATATGAAGGATAGCCTTATGCTTATCCCATGCATGTTTAAACTCCTTCACTGTATTTGCAGCGACCACTTCTGCAGGAAGGCTATTCCATGCATCCACTACTCTATCAGTAAAATAATACTTCCTGATATTACCTTTAAACCTTGACTTCACTTTTGCAGTCTTGGGACTTTAGACTTAATGCTGAGGCCTCCTACGCTGACTAGGGTTCGGATAGTGTTCAGTTTACGCTACACCACCAGGGTATGAACTGTCACTGTGTGGCCCGACGACTCAATGGGTATTATGCTCACAATTAGGAATTTTCCGACTCCTCCTGGGCAGGGAAAATTTACAGAATAGCATGGTTGCTTGCTTGAAATTTTACTCTAGGCTTCCCATGAATTACCTCACACTTTTTCCGTCTCTTCTTCACACTGCAGCTCACACTCAGCTCTGCACTAGTCTCTCCAAACTCCTTAACTGAAACTAAACACTGACTGATCTGAATAGCTCCCCCTACACTATATATAGGTTAGCTAGGGAGGCCTCCCATTGGGCAACCAGGGTCACATGGGTACTCTGTATACAAAAAAAGAAGGTTGCAGCAGCACTCTTGGTCAAAAAAAATGGGGGCTCTTAGCGCACTTTTTGAACAAAACGTGTCCCCCATCCACCACGCGGAGGAGGCCTCGTTTTGGATGGGACCCTAACACTCATTTCACTCACCTCTGCTGGGCATATGGCCTCTGACTGGGTGACATGCGAGATCCACTATCAATTTAAAAAACCTCCTGTGAAATAGGGAGGGGTGCACGGCTAGAGAGGGTGCCACCCCCCCTAAATTGCACAGCAAAAACAAAAAGAAACATAGACAGAACAACTACCTAATACACAGGTGCACGCTGCTGTGGCAAATACAGAGTATACAAAAAAAGGTTAGATAGTTGTGCTGGCTGTGTTTCTTTTTGTTTTTGCTGTGCAATTTATGGGGAGTGGCACCCTCTGTAGCCATGCACCCCTCCCTTTTTCACAGGAGGTTTTTTAAATCGATAGTGGATCCTGCATGTCACCCAGTCACAGGCTATATGCCCAGCAGAGGTGAGTGAAATGAGTGTTAGGGTCCCATCCAAAATGAGGCCACCTCCACGTGGTGGATGGGGGACACGTTTTGATCAAAAAGTACGCTAAGAGCCTAAATTTTTTGACCAAGAGTGCTGCTGCAACCTTCTTTTTTTTGTATATTCTGTATTTGCCACAGAAGCGTGCTGTTACGCCGAGCGCTCCGGGTCCCTGCTCCTCCCCGGAGCGCTCGCGGCGTTTCTCTCTCTGCAGTGCCCCGGTCAGACCCGCTGACCGGGAGCGCTGCACTGACATTGCCGGCGGGGATGCGATTCGCATAGCGGGACGCGCCCGCTCGCGAATCGCATCCCAAGTCACTCACCTGTCCCGGTCCCCAGCTGTCTCGTCCTGGCGCGCGCGGCTCCGCTCCTTAGGGCGCGCGCGCGCCAGCTCTCTAAGATTTAAAGGGCCAGTGCACCAATGATTGGTGCCTGGCCGAATCAGTCTAATTAGCCTCCACCTGCTCCCTGCCTATTTAACCTCCCTTCCCCTTCACTTCCCTGCCGGATCTTGTTGCCTTTGTGCCTGGAGAAAGCGTTTATTGTGTTTGCCATTACTGTGTTCCTGACCTCTTGCTATATCCATTGACTACGAACCTTGCCGCCTGCTCTGACCTTCTGCTACGTCTGACCTTGCCTCTGCCTAGTCCTTCTGTCCCACGCCTTCTCAGCAGTCAGCGAGGTTGAGCCGTTGCCGGTGGATACGACCTGGTTGCTACCGCCGCAGCAAGACCGTCCCGCTTTGCAGCGGGCTCTGGTGAAAACCAGTAGCAACCTAGAACCGGTCCACCGACACGGTCCACGCCAATCCCTCGCTGACACAGAGGATCCACATCCAGCTAGCTGAATCCTAACACGTGCACCCGTGTATTAGATAGTTGTGCTGGCTATATTTCTCACATAGGTACTCTGCATCAGACCTCCTTACAGATATTCTGTACATTTCTTAAAGGTACAGTGCAAAACAATATAGATTAACAGACAAAGACCATAACAAATATTAAAGCATCACCTGAACAACAGGTACCTGAAACAATGTCTACCTGACAGGACGCACTCCATTACTGGGATACCACACGTTACATTACTTATCCTGTACTTGTACAGATCTTGTTGTATCCTGTATTATACTCCAGAGCTGTACTCACTATTCTGCTGGTGGGGTCACTGTGTACATACATTACATTACTTATCCTGTACTGATCCTGAGTTATATCCTGTATTATACTCCAGAGCTGTACTCACTATTCTGCTGGTGAGGTCACTGTGTACATACATTACATTACTTATCCTGTACTGATCCTGAGTTATATCCTGTATTATACTCCAAAGCTGTACTCACTATTCTGCTGGTGAGGTCACTGTGTACATACATTACATTACTTATCCTGTACTGATTCTGAGTTACATCCTGTATTCCAGAGCTGCACTCACTATTCCGCTAACAGATTTAAAGTGGTACTCTGGTGGAAAACATTTTTTTTCAAATCAACTGGTGCCAGAAAGTTAAACAGATTTTTAAATTACTTCTGTTAAAAAATTTATTCTACAGAGGAAGTTGTGTAGTTCTTTCCAGTCTGACCACAGTGCTCTCTGCTGACACCTCTGTCCATGTCAGGAACTGTCCAGAGCGGGAGAGGTCTGCTATGGAAATTTTCTCCTACTCTGGACAGTTCCTTACACAGAGGTGGCAGCAGAGAGCCCTGTGGTCAGACAGAAAAGAACAACTAAACTTCCTCTGTAATATACATCAGCTGAAAAGTACTGGAAAGATTAAGATTTTTTAATAGGAGTAATTTTCAAATCTGTTTAACTTTCTGGAGCCAGTTGTTATGAAAATACTTATTTTCCACCGGAGTACTCCTTTAACTGGTAAACTGTCTGACAGAGTCAATAACCCCTTGAGGACAGAGCCCATTATAACCCTAAGGACCTCTATCACTTTAAAGGGGTACTCCGCCCCTAGACATCTTATCCCCTATCCAAAGGATAGGGGATAAGATGTCAGATCGCCGCGGTCCCGCTGCTGTGGATCCCCGGGATCCCCGCTGCGGCACCCCGCTATCATTACAGCACAGAGCGAGTTCGCTCTGTGTGTAATGACGGGCGATACAGGGGCCGGAGCATCGTTAAGTCATGGCTCCGCCCATCGTGACATCACGGCCCATCCCCTTAATGCAAGTCTATGTGAGGGGGCGTGACGACCACCACACCCCCTCCCATAGACTTGTATTGAAAGGGGCAGGCTGTGACGTCACGAGGGGCGGAGCCGTGACGTAACGATGCTCCGGCCCCTGTATTGCCCGTCATTACGTGCAGAGCGAACTCGCTCTGTGCTGTAATGATAGCGCAGTGCCGCAGCGGGGATCCCGGGGCTCCACAGCAGCGGGACCATGGCGATCTGACATCTTATCCCCTATCCTTTGGATAGGGGATAAGATGTCTAGGGGCGGAGTACCCCTTTAAACATTAATAACTCTGGGATGCTTTTAGTTATAATTTTCAATCCGAGAACATTTTTGAATGACATATTCTACTTTATGTTAGTGGTAAATTTACGTAGATACTTGCATCATTTCTTGGTGAAAAATTCCAAAATCTGAGGAAAAATTTGAAAATTTAGCATTTTTCTAATTTTGAAGCTCTCTGCTTGTAAGGAAAAGGGACATGTCAAATAAATCACATATTGATTCACATATACAATATGTCTCCTTTATGTTTGCATCATAAAGTTGACATGTTTTTACTTTTTGAAGACATCAGAGGGCTTCATAGTATAGCAGCAATTTTCCAATTTTTTCTGAAAATTTCAAAATCTGAATTTTTCATGGACTAGTTAAGTTTACAAGTGAATTTGAGGGTCTTTATGTTGGAAATCCCCTATAAAATGGACCCCTATTATGAAAACTGCACCCCTTAAAGTATTCAAACTGACATTCAAAAAGTTTATTAACACTTTAGGTTTTTCACAGGAACAGCAGCAAAATGGAGGTGAAAATTCAAAATCAAAATTTTTTACACAAAAATTTTATTGTAGCCCCATTTTTTCATTTTTACAAGGGGTAAAAGGTAAAAAGGCCCCCAAAACTTGTAATTCACTTTCTGTTGAGTAAGGAAATACCGCATACGTGGATGTAAAGTGCTCTGTGGGTGCACTAGAGGACTGAAGGAGCGACAATGGGATTTTGGAGAGCGAATTTTGCTGAAATGGCTTTTGGGGGCATGTTCCATTTTGGAAGCCCCCATGATACCAGAACAGTAAAATCCCCCGCCACATGGCATACTATTTTGGAAACTACACCCCTCAAGGAATGTAACAAGGTGTACAGTGAGCCTTAACATGCCACAGGTGATTGACAAACTTTTGTTAAAGGGGTATTCCAGGCAAAACCTTTTTTTTTTATATATATCAACTGGCTCCGGAAAGTTAAACAGATTTGTAAATTACTTCTATAAAAAAATCTTAATCCTTCCAATAGTTATTAGCTTCTGAAGTTTTCTGTCTAACTGCTCAATGATGATGTCACGTCCCGGGAGCTGTGCATGATGGGAGAATATCCCCATTGGAACTGCACAGCTCCCGGGACGTGAGTCATCAGAGAGCAGTTAGACAGAAAACAACAACTCAACTTCAGAAGCTAATAACTATTGGAAGGATTAAGATTTTTTAATAGAAGTAATTTACAAATCTGTTTAACTTTCCGGAGCCAGTTGATATATATATAAAAAAAAGTTTTGGCCTGGAATACCCCTTTAAAGTGGGATGTGAAAATGAAAAATTAGATTTTTAACACTAAAATGCTGGTGTTACCCCAAACTTTTCATTTTCACAAGGTGTAATAGGAGAAAATGCCCCCCCAAAATGTATAACCCCATTTCTCTCGAGTAAGGAAATACCTCATATGTGGATGTAAAGTGCTCTGTGGGTGCACTAGAGGACTCAGAAGGGAAGGAGAGACAATGGGCTTTTGGAGAACGAATTTTGCTGAAATGGTTTTTGGGGGACATGTTGCCAGAACAGTAAAAAAAAAAACAAAAAAAAAAAAAACACATGGCATACTATTTTGGAAACTACATTCCTCAAGGAACGTAACAAGGCGTACATTGAGCCTTAACACCTAACAGGTGATTGACGAACTTTCGTTAAATTGGGACGTAAAAAAAATAAAAATAAAATGGTGTTACCCCAAAATTTTAATTTTCACAAGGGGTACTAGGGGAAAAAGCCCCCAAAAATGTGTAACCCCATTTCTTCTGAGTATGGAAATACCCCATGTGTGGATGTAAAGTGCTTTGTGGGCGAACTACAATGCTCAGAAGAGAAGGAGCACCATTGGGCTTTTGGAGAGAGAATTTGGTTGGAATGAAAGTCGGGGGTCATGTGCGTTTACAAAGCCCCGATGGTGCCAGAACAGTAGACCTCCCCACATGGGACCTCATTTTGGAAACTACCTCCCTCACGGAATGTAATAAGGGGTGAAGTGAGCATTTACACTGGCATTTGACAGATCTTTGGAACAGTGGGCTGTGCAAATGAAAATAACATTTTTAATTTTTATGGACGACAGTTCAAAAAAATCTGTCAGACATCTGTGGAGCGTAAATGCTCACTGCGCCCCTTATTACATTCTGTGAGGGGCGTAGTTTCCAAAATGGGGTCACATGTGGGGAGGTCTACTGTTCTGGCACTATGGGGGCTTTGTAAACGCACATGGCCTTCAATTCCAGCCTAATTCTCTCTTCAAAAGCCCAATGGCGCTCCTTTTCTGAGCATTGTACTTCGCCCGCAGAGCACTTTCCATCCACAGATGGGGTGTTTCCATACTCAGAAAAAATGGTGTTACAAATTTTGGTTGGCTTTTTTCCTATCACAACTTGTGAAAATGAAAAATTTGGGGTAACAACAGCATTTCAGGGAAAAATTTTTTTTTTTAATTTTCATGTCCAACTTTAACGAAAATTTGTCAAAGACCTGTGGGGTGTTAAGGCTCACTATACCCCTTGTTACGTTCCGTGAGTGGTGTAGTTTCCAAAATGGGGTCACATGTCAGTGTTTTATTTTTTGCTTTTATGTCAGAACCGCTGTAACGATCAGTCACCTCTGTGAAAAATCACCAGTTTAGGCCTCAAATGTACATGGCACTCTCTCACTCCTGAGCCATGTAGTTCGTCCGCAGAGCATTTTACGTCCACATATGGGGTATTTCCGTACTCGGAAGAAATTGTGTTTGAAATTTTGGGGGTCTTTTTCTCCTTTTACCTCTTGTGAAAATGAAAAGTATATAGCAACAGCAGCATGTTAGTGTAATTTTTTGTATTTTTTTACACTAACAGGCTGGTGTGGCCCCAACTTTACCTTTTCATAAGGGGTAAAAGGAGAAAAATCCCCCCAAAATTTGTAACGCAATTTCTCCCGAGTACGGAAATACCCCATATGTGGCCCTAAATTGTTGCCTTGAAATCCGAAAGGGCTCTAAAGTGAGAGAGCGCCATGCGCATTTGAGGCCTAAATTAGTTATTTGCAATAGGGGTGGGCCCAGATACACGGATGGCGCTTGTCTCCACCAAAACCCTACAGCAGTGTTTCCCATACAGGGTGCCTCCAGCTGTTGCAAGACTCCCAGCCTGCCAGGGCAGTCAATGGCTGTCCGGCAATACTGGGATTTGTTGTTTTGCAACAGCTGGAGGCTCCATTTAGGAAACAGTGCCGTGTGAGACATTTTTCATTGTTATTGGGGTGTAGTGTATATGTAGTGTTTTACTTTTTATTTTGTGTGAGTGTAGTGTAGTATTCTTAGGGTACATTCACGCAGGCGGGTTCACAGTGAGTTTTCCGCTGGGAGTTTGAGCTGCGGCTGAAAATTTGACGCAGCTCAAACTTGTAGAAGGAAACTCACTGTATACCCTGCCCGTGTGAATGTACCCTATACATTCACATGGGGGGGGGGGGGGGGGCGCACCCCAACCCTTCAGCTGTTGCAAAACTACAACTCCCAGAATGCACTGACAGACCGTACATGCTGGGAGTTGTAGTTTTACAACAGATGTAGGCACACTGGTGGGAAACCACTGAGTTAGGAAACAGGCTCTAGTTCAGTGATTCCAACCCGTGTGCCTCCAGCTGTTGCAAAACTACAACTCCCAGCATGTACGGTCTGTCTGTGTATTCTGGAAGTTGTAGTTTTGCAACAGCTGGAGGCACACGGGTTGGAATCACTGAGTTAGGAAACAGACTAGCTCAGTGTTTCCCAACCAGTGTGCCTACAGCTATTGCAAAACTACAACTCTCAGCATGCCTGGACTCTCTGGGCATGCTAGGAGTTGTAGTTATGCAACAACTGGGGAAGAACAGTATGGAGACTGCTAAATAGTGGTCTCCAAACTGTAGCCCTGCAGTTGTTGCAAAACTACATCTCCAAGCATGCCCAGACTGTCCAGGCATGCTGGGAGTTGTAGTTCTGCAACATATGAAGGGCCAGATTTTGCAGATCTACATGCCCAGCATCCCTGACTGTCTGGGCATGCTGGGAATTGTAGTGTTGCAACATCTGGAGGGTTACAGTTTGGACACCACCGAATAGTGGTCTTCAAACTGTGCCACTTCAGATGTTGCAAAACTACAACTCCCAGCATGCTCAGACATTCAGTGCATGCTGAAAGTTGTAGTTTTGCAACATCTGGAGGACCACAGTTTAGAGACCACTACACAGTGGTCTCCAAACTGTGGCCCTCCACATGTTGCAAAATTACAACTCCCAGCATGCCCAGACAGCCTTTGGCTCTCTGGGCATGCTGGGAGTTGTAGTTTTGCAACTTTTAGAAGGCCACAGTAAAGATCACTTACCGGCGATCTTCACTGCAGCCTCCTCCACCGCTGCACTTTCCGTTCGCCGCTCCAATGATGCTGCTGCTCCATGCTGCCGCTCCTCCATGCCACTGCTGGTCCAGTAAGTCGGCCATGCTCCCCCCCTCGCCACACATGTTCCCCCCCCCCCCGCTCTGTCTAGACTTCAATCGGTGGGCAGAGCGGGGAAATTAACTTTAACCCCCCCGCCCCCAACTGCCATTGGTCGGTCGTACTGACCGACCAATGGCAGGGGATAGGAGGAGGAGGCCGGGACGGCCTCAAATCGCCGGTCTAAATTGACAGGCGATTTGCGGCGATTGCCCCCCCTAGGCATTGCCACGGGATGCCAGCTGATAGATAAAAATTCCCACGGGCATACAGGTATGCCCTCTGTCCCTAACAGGTTAAAAGAATATTGCTATTATATGCTTGTTATCCACTAGGATACGGAATAACAAGTTGAGCAGTAGAGGTCCGACTGCTGGAACCCCCATCGATTCTGTACATGGCCAGTACTTAATCCATTCTCTATGGGGCTACCAAACATTTCTGAAATGTTCAGACTACATTCACTGTTATTTGTGTAATTCCATAGTAAAGGGGAGGCTGCGGAGCTTTTCTTTTTTAAGTAGAAGGTTTTAATTTCTCAACACTACTGGAGATGTATGGGAGTACGCCTTTTGGCATCTTACACAGGAAATTGCATTTAATAGTTATTTCTGGTAATGGGCACTCAATTGTGCTATTAATGTAAGACAGAAAAAAAATAAAAATGCAGAAAGTGCATAAAAATTAACTTAAAAGGGTTCTCTGGGGCTAGATAAACATGGATGAAAGGACTGATCTGCAATACCTTCATCTACTAATAAAGGCTCTTTGTTTATCTCAGATCGGCCGTTGTGCTCCGTCGGGTTGGGTTCTGCCCAGAGCTTCTCCAGGAAAATCTTGTCCATGGTAAGCAGACAACATTTTTTTTTACTCTCATAGCCTCTGGTTCCTAAAGCTTGCAATATATTTTAGACATACAGAACCCACTACATTATTCTAAAAGGGGCTGGGAAGTGAGCAGGGCCGGCATTGGGGGGTGCAACCAGGGCAGTTGCCCAAGGCCTGAATCCAAAATAGGGCCCTCTGAACATATTTACATCCATGCTCACAATACTGTATTTTTCCTCAATTTGTGCAAAATCGTTGCAAAGTAGAGTCAGGGCCAGATTTGTCATTTTTCAGGCCCTGGCAGGGCCGATTACAACCCTGACTGCCAGCAGCTATGGGAACCATGGTCACACTTACATCCCAATGCTCTGTGGCCACAAGCTGGTTTAGACCTGTAGGGGCGCGTATATGACATCACAGGTCCGCAGCGGTCACCAGCGTGTTCCCTCTGTCTTCTAGGCTGCAGTTTTAAACCAGCCTGTGCAGACTGTGGGGAGACATGAGGAAGAGAGGAGTGCTAAGGAGAGACTGCAGAGAAAGAGGGGGATGACAACTCTTCTCCCTCTGCTCTTTACAAGTTACCCAGTGCTATCATTCTGTCAGCTAACACGCGCACCGCTGAGGAGGAAGGAAGTGTAGGGACGGCCCCCTCTACACCGAGGAGCCGGACTGCTGGCGGTAACAGTGATGGATGTAAATGTCACTGTCTGCCTGTGATTAAATGTATGAAAATTGTCCTTATGGGGAGGGGGGGACACACTGACAGCCCTTCTAGTACTACTACTCCCTGCTGCATGAGGCTGAGTCTATTAGTCCAACATGAGCTACAGTACAGCAGAGCCTCATGTTAAAAGGTATTCCAGTATTTTTTCTTTTTTATTTGACTATGCTATAGGGGCTGTAAAGTTAGCGTAGTTCATAATATAGTGTCTGTACCTGTGTGTGATGGTTTTCTCACAATTCTTCTGTAATTTTAACCCCATTATTTATTTTTATCAGCATACAAAATGACTGTAATCTCAGATTTTGCCCAGGTTGCAATGCGGCCGAGACCTGACTCACTAGTCAGCTGATGACAGGGAGCCTGTCTGCTTCAATGGGTGGAGGGATCGCTTGGTGGGAGAGAGATCAATCTGCAACTAATGCAACAGCTGTAGGCACCCTGATTGAAAACCAAAGGTCTTTTGAATGGATGCAGCTCATTTATGTTTCAATGGGTGGGGTGGCTGATGTGTGGGAAGGAGGAAAATGGAATTATGGGATTTGTAGTCAAAAAAAGAAAAGTCAAACAGGAAATACCATTTTCCAAAAAGCTAGCCACAGTGTTATGGTAATCTCACAACATAGCCATTTAGCCCCAAGACAAGCGCTGATCCTTCCTAAGCATGTCCATTACTGTCTGCCAGGTACGTACTAAAATCACCTTATGGTGGACAACCCCTTTAATGTCGCTTGTTAGAGTGTAAATGTACAATATAAACTACAACTCCCAGTGTGGACTTTCTGACTTTCTGTGTGGCCTATGTAATTTCTCACCACATCCCTTTAAGGCTGGGGGAGGAGGCACAGACAGGGAGACCACACTGGGAATTGTAGTCCTATGTCGTATAATAAAATGTACCTCAAGAGTTCTTTTTAACATATGACTATGACGCAGAACTGAGCACGATATTCATTTGTCTAAATATAATTTCTTTTAAAATCAGAGCTTAAAAAGCCAAACGGTAAGCTTTAATCCTGGATGTTTTCAGCTGTATATCGCTGTGCGGTATAAGAAGAAGTTACCACTGCGTCTCCATAGGACCCATCTCTAGGGATGAGACCCAGCGCCGTACAATTACATCTTATGCTGGTTCTCATCACTGGAGATGGGTCCTATAGAGACACAGTGGTAACAACTTCTTACATGGCACAGCGATATACAGCTGAAGGTATGGTGAGCCACCGGTGTTATGGCGGTACCACGGGGTGTAGTGGTGTGGGTAGAGGGCCAGATGGTATTAACCCCTGGGGCAAGATGTTGTTAAACCCTAGTGTTTGTGACGTCATGATGTGGATGTTTGGTGTAAGGTACCGCCGACAATCAACCCAAAACGGCATATCGTAAATGAAAGTCCAAAGCAGGTTTTGATGCAACTGGAACTTTACTGAAGAAGAAGGCAGCTTCCACAGAGGTGACCGGGACACAGGGAACCTCTCAGGCTTGCTTGGACTTGTAGTTGCAGTAATAATGATGCAGGACACTGTACTATTGTTATCACTTTGGTAGGGACAGTAGAGACTTGACTTGTACTCACAGATTTGATGTGGCTGCAGATTTATATATATGCTGGACTTGACTTGTACAGGACTTGTGATTGCTTTTAGGTCCAGGAATCAAGAGAGTGAGAATAGAGACTACAGCCCCTTATATATGAGGGGCTGGACTAAAGCCCATTGGTACATTGGTAGCTGGTTTCCTGTGTGGTGTCCCGGTAAAGGACCTTGTCCTGTCACTTTCTTAAGTCCCATCAGTTAGAGTCCCTCCATTCCACAGGGCTCTCCTGCAGGGCTTGCCTCGTATACATGTGTTCCTATCTAGTGTTCAGTCTGTATATAGAGGTAGTAGAAATGTATAGGACCTTCCTAGGTCATGTGATATATTATAATGGTTGTACAAATGTTTAGGACCTTCCTGGGTCATGTGATAATGTCATGTGATGTACTCTGAGTTCTCTGGGTTCAGGACCTACAGGCTTTTCAACCAATGGGCTGTAGTCAGCCTCCTTAGTATATAAGGGGCTGTAGTCTCCAAATTCCCTCTCTTGTTCCTGCACTCTCTCAGGACCTGGATTTAAGCCAAGCACAATCAGCATATCGCAATTCATCTCAACTAGGCCAAAGCTTAAAGATCCAGCAGCCACTAAGACCGTGAGTTATAAAGCTCTATCTACATATTCTTTGGGGCTACTATGGTATAGAGGTTCCCTGGCTGACTTTTATGGGTGTTCTCTGGTATAGAGGTTCCCTGGCTGACTTTTATGGGTGCTCTCTGGTATAGAGGTTCCCTGGCTGACTTTTATGGGTGCTCTCTGGTATAGAGGTTCCCTGGCTGACTTTTATGGGTGCTCTCTGGTAAAGAGGTTCCCTGGCTGACTTTTATGGGTGCTCTCTGGTATAGAGGTTCCCTGGCTGACTTTTATGGGTGCTCTCTGGTATAGAGGTTCCCTGGCTGACTTTTATGGGTGTTCTCTGGTATAGAGGTTCTCTGGCTGACTTGTATGGGTGCTCTTTGGTATAGAGGTTCCCTGGCTGACTTTTATGGGTGCTCTCTGGTATAGAGGTTCCCTGGCTGACTTTTATGGGTGCTCTCTGGTAAAGAGGTTCCCTGGCTGACTTTTATGGGTGCTCTCTGGTATAGAGGTTCCCTGGCTGACTTTTATGGGTGCTCTCTGGTATAGAGGTTCCCTGGCTGACTTTTATGGGTGTTCTCTGGTATAGAGGTTCTCTGGCTGACTTGTATGGGTGCTCTTTGGTATAGAGGTTCCCTGGCTGACTTTTATGGGTGCTCTCTGGTATAGAGGTTCCCTGGCTGACTTGTATGGGTGCTCTCTGGTATAGAGGTTCCCTGGCTGACTTTTATGGGTGTTCTCTGGTATAGAGGTTCCCTGGCTGACTTTTATGGGTGTTCTCTGGTATAGAGGTTCCCTGGCTGACTTTTATGGGAGTTCTTTTGTAAAAAGGTTCCCTGGCTGACTTTTATGGGTGTTCTCTGGTATAGAGGTTCCCTGGCTGACTTTTATGGGTGCACTCTGGTATAGAGGTTCCCTGGCTGACTTTTATGGGTGCTCTCTGGTATAGAGGTTCCCTGGTTTACTTTTATGGGTGTTCTCTGGTATAGAGGTTCCCTGGCTGACTTTTATGGGTGTTCTCTGGTATAGAGGTTCCCTGGCTGACTTTTATGGGTGCTCTCTGGTATAGTATAGGAGTTCCCTGGCTGTATTGCAGTGTGGAAATGTATTATTTAGTTTTCTTTTTGCAAAAAGGATTTGTAGTCATCATGGCGGTTTGGGGTGGAGTGAGAAGATGGAAAGAAAATAACTCCTCAGGGAGTATTAACACTAACAGTATCCTGCGCATATTTGATCCACATAATTTGAAGCTGCAGATTTTATGCTGCAGATTTCAATGGAAACTAATTGAACACAGCTTCAAATCTGCATTTTCAAATCCTGTGCATCAAATATTCACAGGATACTGTACATGTGAATAGACCCTAACAGAGAAGATTATTCTGCCTCTGAATTTGTTTGATCAGAAATATAATCATTTATCCAGCACGGATTGTGGTGACTCTACAGGCCAACATTTGATATTGATATACTGTATGTGTATCAAGTCTCAGTATGGTGGCAATATTGGTATTCCTATAGGGGGACATTTATGAAACTTTGCTTTAGTAGTCTATTGTAACGGTCCGGACAGGAGACTGGAGGTGGATCCACTGGACCAGAGAGGTGATGGCGTGGGCCGTACCCAGGGAACGGAATCTAAGGAGCTACTGGTCTTCACCAAGGCCTGCCGCAAAGCGGGATGGTCTTGCTGCGGCTGGTAGCCCCCAGGTCGTTCCACCAGATAGCGACTCGACCCCTCTGGTTGCTGAGATATGCGTGGTACAGGAGGAACAGGCAGAAGCGTAGTCAGACGTAGCGAAGGTCAGGGCAGGTGGCACAGGATCAGAAGCGGTAGTCACTAGCAACAGGTCAAGGCAGGCAGCACAGGTTCAGAGGCGGAGGTCACAGGCAAGGGTCGGCAACTGGCAGGGAACACTTTAAGGGTATGGAACGCTTTCTCTCGGCACGAGGCACAAAGATCCGGCAAGGTCAGGAAGGGGCAGGGAACATTTATAGGCACTTTGGGCCAGGCACCAATTAATGGTGCGCTGGCCCTTTAACTCCTTGGGGACGGAGCCCATTATAACCCTAAGGACGGGAGCATTTTTTGCAATTCTGACCACTGTCACTTTAAGCATTAATAACTCTGGGATGCTTTTACTTTTCATTCTGATTCCGAGATAGTTTTTTCGTGACATATTCTACTTTATGTTAGTGGTAAAATTTTGTCGATACTTGCATAATTTCTTGATGAAAAATTCCAAAATTTGATGAAAAAATTGAAAATTTTGCATTTTTCTAACTTTGAAGCTCTCTGCTTGTAAGGAAAATAAACATTCTAAATAAATAATATTTTGATTCACATATACAATATGTCTACTTTATGTTTGCATCATAAAGTTGACAGGTTTTTTATTTTGGAAGACACCAGAGGGCTTCAAAGTTCAGCAGCAATTTTCCAATTTTTCACAAAATTTTCAAAATCGGAATTTTTTAGGGGCCAGTTCGGTTTTGAATGGGCCTTCATATTAGAAATACCCCATAAATAACCTCATTATAAAAACTGCACCCCTCAAAGTATTCAAAATGAATATGGGCCTTCATATTAGAAATACCCCATAAATAACCTCATTATAAAAACTGCACCCCTCAAAGTATTCAAAATGACATTCAGTAAGTTTGTTAACCCTTTAGGTGTTTCACAGAAATCGCAGCAAAGTGAAGGAGAAAATTCAAAATCTTAATTTTTTACACTCGCATGTTCTTGTAGACCCAGTTTTTGAAATTTTACAAGGGGTAAAAGGAGAAAAAGCCCCTCAAAATTTGTAACCAAATTTCTCTCGAGTAAGGAAATACCTCATATGTGTATGTCAAGTGTTCGGCGGGCGCAGTAGAGGACTCAGAATGGAAGGAGCGACGATGGGATTTTGGAGAGTAAGTTTTGCTGAAAAGGTTTTTGGGGGCATGTCGCATTTAGGAAGCCCCTATGGTTCCAGAACAGCAAACAAAAAACACATGGCATACTATTTTGGAAACTAGACCCCTCAAGGCACGTAACAAGGGGTCCGGTGAGCCTTAACACCCCACAGGTGTTTGACGACTTTTCGTTAAATTCGGATGTGTAAATGAAAAAAAAAGTTTCACTAAAGTGCAGGTTTTTTCCCCAAATTTACCATTTCTACGAAGGGTAATGGGAGAAAAATCCCCCCAAAATTTGTAACACAATTTCTCCCGAGTACGGAGATACCCCATGTGTTGCCCTAAACTGTTGCCTTGAAATACGACAGGGCTCTGAAGTGAGAGAGTGCCATGCGCATTTGAGGCCTGAATAAGGAATTTGCAGTAGGGGTGGACCCTGTTGCAAGTTTGGGGCTTGTCTCCACCAAAACCCTACAGCAGTGTCTCCCACAGGGTGCCTCCAGCTGTTGCAAGACTCCCAGCCTGCCAGGACAGTCTATGGCTGTCCGGCAACACTGGGAGTTGTGGTTTTGCCACAGCTGGAGGCGCCGTTTAGGAAACACTGCCGTATGAGACGTTTTTCATTTTTATTGGGGGGGGGGGGGGGGGGGGGTTGGGGTTGACATGTAAGGGGGTGTATGTGTAGTGTTTTACTTTTTATTATTTGGTAGTGTAGTGTTTTTAGGGTACATTCACACAGGCAGTGGTTCACAGTAAGTTTCCTTGAAGGAAACCCACTGTAAACCCGCCCGTGTGAATGTACCCTGTACATTCACATGAGGGGGTGGGGGGCGCCCCAAGGGGGGGGGCACCCCAAACCTTCAGCTGTGGCAAAATGACAACTCCCAGAATGCACTGACAGACCGTACATGCTGGGAGTTGTAGTTTTACAACAGCTGTAGGCACACTGGTGGGGAACCACTGAGTTAGAAAACAGACTAGCTCAGTGATTCCAACCAATGTGCCTCCAGCTGTTGCAAGACTACAACTCACAGCATGTACGGTCTGTCAGTGCACTATGGGAGTTGTAGTTTTGCAACAGCTGGAGGCTCACGGATTGGAACCACTGAGTTAGGAAACAGACTCTAGCTCAGTGTTTCCCAACCAGTGTGCCTACAGCTGTTGCAAAACTACAATTCCCAGCACGGCCAGACAATCAGGGATGCTGGGCGTGTAGTTCTGCAATATCTGGCCCTTCAGATGTTGCAGAACTACAACTCCCAGCATGCCTGGACAGTCTGGGCATGCTAGGAGTTGTAGTTATGCAACAACTGGGGAAGAACAGTGGCCTCCAAACTGTAGCCCTCTAGATGTTGCAAAACTACAACTCCAAGCATGCCCAGACTGTCCAGGCATGCTGGGAGTTGTAGTTCTGCAACATCTGAAGGGCCAGATATTGCAGAACTACACGCCCAGCATCCCTGACTGTCTGGCCATGCTGGAAGTTGTAGTTTTGCAACATCTGGAGGGCTACAGTTTGGAGACCACCATATAGTGGTCTCCAAACTGTGCCACTTCAGATGTTGCAAAACTACAACTCCCAGCATGCCCAGACAGTCAGTGCATGCTGGGAGTTGTAGTTTTGCAACATCTGGAGGACCACAGTTTAGAGACCACTCCAGTGACCCTCCAGATGTTGCAAAACTACAACTCCCAGCATGCCCAGACAGCCTTTGGCTGTGTGGGCATGCTGGGAGTTGTAGTTTTGCAGCTTTTAGAAGGCCACAGTGAAGATCACTTATCGCGATCTTCACTGCAGCCTTCTCCGCCGCACTTTCCGGCCGCCGCTCTTCCTCCTGCTCGCGCCGCTGCAACGGGATGCCGCCTCCTCCGGTCCGGGTAAGCCGGGCCATGCCCCCCCTCGCCGTCCGTGTTCCCCCCGCTCTGTACCGACTTAGATCGGTGCGCAGAGCGGGGGGAAATGAACTGTAACCCCCCGCCCCCCTCCTGCCATTGGTGGTCAGCCTGACCGACCAATGGTAGGGAATAGGAGGGGGTGGCAACATTGCCACCTCGCTCCTATGCTGTAGACTGATCGGAGCTGGCTCTGACAGCTCCGATCAGTCTTATTTTCCGGGAGATCGGGTCACCAATGACCGATTTGCCCGGATCGCGGCAAATCGCAGGTCTGAATTGACCTGCGATTTGCTGCGATCGCCGATATGGGGGGGTCTCAGGACCCCCCTAGGCATTGCCACGGGATGCCTGCTGATAGATATCAGCAGGCATCCCGGTCCGATCACCGCCCGGCGAGCGGCAGTGATCAGAAATGCCGAGGGCGTATGGATACGCCCTCCGTCCTTAAGTGACAGGATGCGAGGGTGTATGCATACGCCCTTCGTCCACAAGGAGTTAAATTTCATGAAGCCGGCGCGCGCGCGCCCCAGAGAGCAGGGGTGCGCGCCGGGGGACAGAGAGGATGCACGGAGCCGCAGGAGGTAAATGGCGGCATCGGAATGCGGTGCGTGTGCGGGGACCTCCTGCCACGCTAACCGCATTCCTGACAGGGCAAACTCTGCGCTCCCGGTCAGTGTGTCTGACCGGGACGTGCAGGGACGCTGGGGACCGGAACGGAGGCAGTGGGTGCTCCGGTCCAGGAGCGGGGACCGGAGTGCTGACTGTAAGATCTATTTTTTTGTAATTTTTTTCAACTACTGTTTTGCTTACGTGCGACAAATTTATTATTCTCTCCATGGCCTTAATACATTTGTAGCACGTAGGCAAAAGTGGGAAAATCCCCCCAGGTAAGCAAAAGCAGAGATAGCTCTGCTGTTCCCGCGTTAGCTACAGATGGGGTTCTTTGCTGTCCTCACTTGTTTATCTATTAATTATTATTTAATTATTTATTATAAATATCTATTAATGGCCTACGTCCCATTGCATTGTTAGTAACGACAGAAGCATAGTACAATTCCTGTTAAAGTATAAATAAATAAGTATGTAATAGGAAGAGTGTCTAGAAGATGTTTGTTTCATTTATCAATGGCAATTCAATTATACAATACATAATTACATAGGTGTTGTTTGCTTTCCTCATATTGTGAAATTTGGCAAAGCTCTTTGGTGTTTTAAGTAAATAAAATATTTTCTCAAATGCGTTTTTTGTTCTTCATTATTCTTTTTTAGTTTTAAATTTGAAGTTAAAATGACATTTTGACAAGCCAACGTCGGAATTAGCTGGAGTAGAAGAGGTGGATTATGGCAATCAGTGCGAAAAGACAAAAGCCCCCCCTCCCCCCCAAAAAAAAAATAATCACAGACAATGCCCAAAAGTAAGCAATAAAAAATAATCATGTAATTATAACACACTTTACAAAGAAAAAAAAAAAAAAAAGGAAGAATACCATTAATAAAAGAGGACAATTCATTTTAGTAAGCCAGGAATCTGCTGGAGAAAATTTAAAGGGGTATTCCGGGCAAAAACATTTTATCTCCTATCCAAAGGACCTCCTGTGATCTCGCTGGAGCACCCACATATGCGGGTGCTGAATCTAACGTTTCGGAAACCTCCGGGTTTCCGGGACTGGGGACGTGACGTCACGCCACGCCCCCTCCATTCATGTCTATGGGAGGGGGCGTGCCGGCCATCACGCCCCCTCCCATACACATGAATGGAGGGGGCGTGGCGTGATGTCACATCCCCAGGCCCAGAAACCCGGAGGTGCTGCAGGGAGATCACGGGGGGTCTCAGCGGCGGGCCCCCCGCGATCAGACATCTTATCCCCTATCCTTTGGATAGGGGATAAAATGTTTTTGCCCGGAAAACCCCTTTAAGCAATATTTTCCACTATAGCGACTTTTTAGCGACAGTCGCATTTGATTCAACTTGCTTACATAAGCAAAAATTAATTTTCTTCCTTTTCTCGCTCTTAGGGATAATTGTTGCACAGAAAATTGCGTAGGCGCAGTTGCAACTTTTTTGCGACAATTATATGAAAGAAAAAACGGGTAAATGCTTTCATAAATGTCCCCCATAGTAGTTTTCACCTGAATCACTGAATGGTGGCGTTATTTATTCATGGCATGGCGGTGTTCTATAGTCTTGGTGTGATGTATATGGCGCACAGGGGGCTTAAAGGGATTATCCAGATGGAGGATTTTGTTTTTCTAGAAGCATGCTCATTCTATGTTATATATGAAAAAAATAAGCCTTTACATACCCCCCAGCGCTCTCGCGGTGCCTCCGATATCCCGCTCCAGGCCCTGGCTGCAATCCTCTTGCTATGTATACTAGTATTAGTGGTGGTAATATGTCTCAGTATACAGGATTTAGACAGTGTATATACTGTATGTCATGTCTCTCAGAGAACTACACCTGGCAAAGATCTTCTGAGGGGCACTGATCCATCTAATGTTCAATCTGATTTAACATCTAAGAGTGTTGTAAAGCCAGTTTTGCAGCAGTCTCTGGTTGAATTGGCGTGTTGTGGCACCATGGACAATAAGAGAATTGAGAGCGCTCATGTGGACTTGCGGTCAGAGGGAAGTAATGAGGATTTGGAGGATGATTGTGAGGACACCAATGAGTGATTGAGAGGATGAGGATACAGATGAGGAGATTGATGGTCCATGTGTATCCAAGTCGGTACCCGTGTACTCTCAGGTGGTTAAGGGTCCAGTGGCCACTCTTAAAAGGGGGGTACCGTAAGAACCAGAAGGATTAATCTGCCCTGAGAGCTTTTTGTTTATCTTGGTTGCTGGGACGACGCCTCTGTGCTCTGGGTGTGTTTCTGTTGCAGCCTATCAGTGTCCTCCTGCTAGTTGCCCAGGTGTATTTAACCCCTTAAGGACCAATGCAAATAAACCTGTACGCCCCTGAAAGACCAGGCCTGTTTTTTTCAAATCAAGGATGTCTGTCTTTATTAGAGAATAACTCTGGTAACGTTTTGCCAATCACGATAATTCTGAAATTGTTTTTTTGTCACAAGTTGTCCTTCATGTACATAGTAAAAGTAAGCCGATATCATTTGTAGTTTTTTTTTACAATGCAAAAAATCATGAAATTTTTACAAAAAATTAAGATTTTTTGCTATTTTAACACTAATTGGTTGCATATATTTATACATACTGACCAAATAGTTTATGAAACTTATACTTTCAGATGTCTACTTTATTTTGACGTCATTTTTTTGTTTTTAATTAACATTTTAAAATAGTTAGAAGCCTAACAATTTAACTTGAAATTGTGAACATTTTGAAAATTTGAAAAGTACATCTTTTTTTATGTGCTATGCAAGGTTTGCAGAAATTAAAAGGTAGTAGAACATAGGAACACCCCCCCCCAAATGACCCCATTTTAAAAACTAGACCCCTCAAGGTATTTGCTAGGGGGTACAGTGAGTATTTTAACACCATAGTTTTTTGGCAGGAATTATTACAAAGTCAGTGTTAAAAATTCGAAAATTGCAATTTTTCACAAATGCATCATTTGGGGGCATATTTTTTGTACATCACTTCTGATATTGAAAGAAATGCACCCTATATTTTATTTAGCTGTTTGTCCCATATTCGGAAATACCCCCGCTTTGGCCATATATGGTTCCTTGGCCGCGTGGTAGGACTCAGAAGGAGAGGAGCGCCATTTGGCTTTCAGGGCAGAACAGTACCCCCACCCCCACAAGTGACCCCATTTATATACCGCACCCCTACAAGTTATTGGCTGGACCAGGGACCTGTCTGATTGGTCCTTGGTCGGCTGGCAGTATAACGCATCTGTCTGTGACAGTTAAGGCTCCTGATGGATATATCCACCATGTTGTGGGAATAAGCACCAGCTCATGGCGAATATATCCATTACTGCTGCGGCTGGGTAGCTCAGTGTGTCCGCTCATGACTGCTGGCGGAAAATCCGCCGCTATGAGTGGACGCACAAAGCTACCCAGCCGCAGCAGTCAGCTCATTACCGTGACTGCTGCATAATGTGTAAGATCACGTGGCGGACATCCGCAGCATATTACATGCTGCGGATGTCCGCCAATGTGATCCTACACATTATGCTTTTTTTTTTTATTAGATTCATTTAATAAATGTATTTTTAATATATATATTTTTTTTTTTACACTTTTATTACATTTTTATTTATTTTTACACTTTTATTTTATTTATTTATTTATTTTTACACTTTTTAATGCTTTGGAATACTTAGTATTCCAAAGCATTGCAGTTATATGCTGCCTGCCAGTTTTCACTAGCAGGCAGCATATTTCCCTAGCAGGCAATACCCAGGGCAGACCTGGGGGTCTTTGTAGGACCCCCGGCTGCCCAGGTATGCAGCAGCACCCCGCGATGCTCCGGGGTGCTGCAGGAGAGACAGAGGGAGCCCCCTCCCTCTGTCAGAACTCCTTACAGCGCGTGGTCACTTCTGACTGCGGCTGTAGGGGTTAAACTGTCAGGAGTGAAGTGAACTTCACTCCCGGCAGTGCGGCCACACACAGCACCCAGCGATCGCGCTGCGGGGTGCTGCAGAGGAGAAAGAGGGAGCCCCCTCCCTCTGTCAGAACTCCTTACAGCGCGCGGTCACTTTTGACCGCGGCTGTAAGGGTTAAACTGCCGGGAGTGAAGAGAACTTCACTCCCGGCAGTGCGGCAGGCCCCGGCCAGCCGCGTATTACACGCAGCACCCCACGATCGCGATGCGGGGTGCTGCAGAGGAGACAGAGGGAGCCCCCTCCCTCTGTCATAACACTTACAGCCCGCGGTCACTTCCTGCGGCTTTAAGGGTTAAAACTGCCGGGACCGAAGTTTACTTCGGTCCTGGCAGTGCAGCAGGGTCCCCGCCGAGTCCCTGCCGCGATCTCGTGGGTGCACTGGGCAGCACCCACGAGAATAATGGACGAGTATAGACGTCCAGGTGCGGGAACGCCCGCCAACCTGGACGTCTATACTCGTCCATGGTCGTTATCGGGTTAAGGAGGCCTTTGCCATTTATTGTTTGCCTGTGAAAGAGTTGGTCTTCAGTAGCTAGCATTGTATATCCTGTGATTCCTGATATTGGTTATTTGATCTCAGTTTGGCTTTCTGACTTCCCTTCTGGGTCTGCGTCTTGGCACTACGACAATTCCTGTTATGAACTCGGCTAGTTGACTTTGACTTATTGTGTGTTTGTTTAGTATTTTTCTGTTAGTTTGTGTGCTTCCTGACTGTCCCGACCTGTATCAGATTCTCTTGTCTGATAAAACGAATATTGAAGTTTTTGGCCCTAATTCTAAGTGCCATGCCTGGAGGAAAAAAGGAACTTCGATTACCAGCCCAGTATTATCCCTACAGTGGTGGGGGCAGCGTCATGGTGTGGGGGGTATTCTTCTGGTGTTTGGCAACACAGAGACAACTCTGTGAATGTCCTTTTTTTTTTCTAATAAAAAAATAAATAAAAATGTTTTATTTTATTTTTTACATACACTTATACAAATCAGAACCTTAGAGAATTTCAATACTAACCCCCCCCTCCCATCCCTCCCCACCCTCCCCTGCTGCAGAATATTTAAATACATAAATATCCTAACTTCTACCTATTTAAAAAAAATAAATCATAATAAGCCCTAATATTAGGCAGTTTATGTGCTATCCAATTCCTTAGTATCAATAATCTAGCATAAAAAAGTATCTAATCAGTTTGTGCCTGATCTACTTTTGAACCTCAATTTCTCCATCCGCCCCCAAGATCACTATCTTATCACAAAATTGAACCTCTTTTCCCGCAAATTTCCTAATTCTTAAATATCTCTGTGAATGTCCTTTATTGTCAACATAAAGTATGAAAAAGTGAAAGGGTCTGAAAACTCAAATGCACTGTCTCTTCCATGGACAAAATCCCTTAAAGGGGTACTCCGGTGAAAAACTTTTTTTTTTTTTTTAAATCAACTGGTGCCAGAAAGTTAAACAGATTTGTAAATTAAAAAGAAAAAAGGGGGTGTATGTGCAGCTCACAATAACAGTACACACTGAGGTCAAGCTAGGGCATGCAACTATACCCTAATTGCACAAAAAGACAAGCCAATAGAAAAAAGTTGCCCGGACCTTCTAAGTGAGTAAATAATGGTATGGATATTAAATGAAATATTAAATGAATGATTGTCTGGATCGTGCTTCAATGATAATAGTATAAACAATTTAATAAGATAGGATAAATAGACTGTGGTTAGTTACTTCTCACAGGGCCCATGTGAGAAGAACATATACAATAAAAACAACCTTTAGGTAATAATGTATATGAAAAATGTAAAATGGCAATAATACCAAAAATTAAGATAATATTAATGGCATAATAATATCATTGGCATATAGTGAGTGCAGCTGGTATTTAACCGCTAATATCTAGGCACCCACTGCGCAATATGTTCAACAATTTATGACAGTTTCAAATGAGTGTTACCGGTCCTTTAGGCAGCAGCCTAGGCAAAAGGCGCTGCTTTCACAGTGTGTAGATGGTGCCGGTACACTGCGTCCTCTGTGCAACGTTCCAGATGGTGTTGGTAAAGTCCAGTAAGGTCCTGGTGAGAGCGGAGGCGATTGGCGCTGGCAGGCGCCGGTGATCGCAAATCGCCGGGAGGACGTTGGCGCTGGCAGGCGCTAGATATGGTAAGTCCTCACCGCTGGTTAGATGTAATCAGGGCCAAACACTGGATACGAGGAGCTCACCTCGTGTTGTCGGCGTGTGACGTCAGCTGCTGCTGGAGCCGAATTCGTTGCACTGGAGGTAGTTGGCAATAGTGGACCGGACTGATGTCGGACTGGATGTCCTGATGGTCTTAGTGGTTTAAAAGCGATAAACCAGCCTTGGTGGATATGCACAATATATAAAATAGATATGCCAGTGATCATGCCCAAGTGGACTAGATGCGTTTCAGGGTTATTTAATGTAACCCTTTCCTCAGTGCATATCCACCAAGGCTGGTTTATCGCTTTTAAACCACTAAGACCATCAGGACATCCAGTCCGACATCAGTCCGGTCCACTATTGCCAACTACCTCCAGTGCAACGAATTCGGCTCCAGCAGCAGCTGACGTCACACGCCGACAACACGAGGTGAGCTCCTCGTATCCAGTGTATGGCCCTGATTCCATCTAACCAGCGGTGAGGACTTACCATCTCTAGCGCCTGCCAGCGCCAACGTCCTCCCGGCGATCTGCGATCACCGGCGCCTGCCAGCGCCAATCGCCTCCGCTCTCACCAGGACCTTACTGGACTTTACCAACACCATCTGGAACGTTGCACAGAGGACGCAGTGTACCGGCACCATCTACACACTGTGAAAGCAGCGCCTTTTGCCCAGGCTGCTGCCTAAAGGACCGGTAACACTCATTTGAAACTGTCATAAATTGTTGAACATATTGCGCAGTGGGTGCCTAGATATCAGCGGTTAAATACCAGCTGCACTCACTATATGCCAGTGATATTATTATGCCATTAATATTATCTTAATTTTTGGTATTATTGCCATTTTACATTTTTCATGTACATTATTACCTAAAGGTTGTTTTTATTGTATATGTTCTTCTCACATGGGCCCTGTGAGAAGTAACTAACTACAGTCTATTTATCCTATCTTATTAAACTGTTTATACTATTATCATTGAAGCACGATCCAGACAATCATTCATTTAATATTTCATTTAATATCCATACCATTATTTACTCACTTAGAAGGTCCGGGCAACTTTTTTCTATTAGATTTGTAAATTACTTCTATTAAAAAATCTTAATCCTTCCTGTACTTATTAGCTGCTGAATACTACAGTGGAAATTCTTTTCCGTTTGAAATACAGAGCTCTCTGCTGACATCATGAGCACAGTGCTCTCTGCTGACATCTCTGTCCATTTTAGGAACTGTCCAGAGTAAAAGGAAATCCCCATAGCAAACATATGCTGTTCTGGACAGTTCCTAAAATGGACAGAGATGTCAGCAGAGAGCACTGTGCCACTTTAATGTGGCAGCATCCAGGAAGACTATGGCCGACATTTATCATTGTCTTTAGACTGTTTTTTTTTGTGTCTAGAAAAGGCGCAAAAAAGGCGCAAGCAGGGTTTATTTGCGCCTTTTATACGCCTTTTCGTTTACACGTTTCTGCTGATTTTGAGTTGCAATCCACTGATTTTGGCAATACACATGATATAGAAGGGTTTTATGAAAAGGTGCAAAGCCACTGAAAAGTCTCTAAAACTACCCCAGCCCAGACTTATCTTAGCTTTTTGGTGTATGTGAAGAGAAAAATTTCTGAAAATGTGACCTGCACAAAAGATATCAAATGCTTAATGACCATTTAAGAGATTTGGTGCTCCCAGTACCCAAAAAAAGGTGTAGAAAAATACTTACACCTACAATGATAAATACCGGCCTATGACTTGCACATTTGCAGCTCAACTCCTGCCAACATATGGGGAAAAAAAAAGGAGAAAGAGGTGCTTAGCTGTTTGACAGGGATTAAAGAGTCTGTGTGTGCACATTTTTAAAGAAAGATCCCAAGTGAAAGTAATTCATTCTGTTACCGCACATAATTGTTTGCAGTAAACAGTTTAAATGAGAAGCCCCAACAGAGTCCGAGTGACCAAAATCGTATTCAATCATGCAGCCTCTCCAGACGACAAGGCACAAAAAGCCTCTCCTATGCATCCAAACCAGTGTCTGAACAGGTGCTCTAAAAAACTGAATATTGGGCAATTTCCCTACTTATATAGGTTTGATTTTGTCGCACTTCTGGAAACAATTCTAACTACATGCAGGAAAATTTATACGTTTAAAATTGTCATCTTCTGACCCCTATAACTTTTTTATTTTTCCGCGTACGGGGCGGTATGAGGACTCATTGTTTGCGCTGTGATCTGGCGTTTTCAGCGTTACAATTGTATTGATCTGACTTTTTGATCGCTTTTTATAAATTTTTTCATGCTATAAAAAGGGACCAAAAATACGCTATTTTGGACTTTTTTGCGCGTACGCCATTGACCATGCAGTTTAATTAACGATATATTTTTATAGTTTGGACATTTACGCATGTGGCGATACCACATATGTTTTTTTTATTATGGTTACATAATTTTTATATGGAATTTGGAAAAACTGTGTTTTTTTTACTTTTTATTTACCTTTTTTTTTTTTTTTTTTTATACACCTTTAGTCCCATTAGGGGACCTTTAGGAGGAATCATTAGATTCCTCATACAGATCAAAGTGGTTTCATAGAAGCACATTGATCTGTGTGCTCTGCTCTGCCAGGCTTTATCATTTTCAGTGCAGCAGCCGGCACTACAGGAGAGCTAAGCCCTCAGGCTACCTCAGCAGTGGATCGCACCAATCCCCCCCCCCCCCGCCACGATCACACTGCTGGGGGGAGGGGGGGGGGAGGGGGGGAATCCACCCCACTGGACCACCAGGGATGGTTTAAATGTCCCTTAACTTTGGCACTGCTGTCAAATTCTGCGATCTAAAGGGTTAATGGCCACCCGTGGCAATCGCCATATGTCGGCTATTAACGCCAACCCCCGGCTACAGGAATCAGCTTGGGGCCGGCCGGTATGACCCGGGCACGAATCGGGAGCACGCGCCATACAGTGGTTGCCGTCTCAGGACGAGCTGGCTCATCCTTAGAGGGCAAATGGTTAATCCAGTTAAAATGTTGATATTTTCAGTAGTTTGGATCCACAAAAGATCCCTGAGCAGTAAAAATAAAGTTGCATTCACATCATGTTTTTGCAATACAGTTCCCGTATCAGGTTTTTGATGAAAAACGGATTCCTCAAAATCGTCCTAAACTGTATCAAAACGTGTGTACAAATTTTAACCCATATACGATTTGAAAAATGATGTCCCGTTGCACCAGTTTTTTAAGAAAAAAAACTTATATGTTTTTAACTTTTCACTCCATCTATATATTTTAAATTCAATGGGGTTTATTTACTAAGAGTGGAGTGTAGGTTTCTTTGTGGGTTTTGATTTCCGACTGGTATTTTCCCCAAGGTATTTACTAAGGTTTCCCTACATTTTGCACTTTTCCCTATGTTTTGCTTTTTTTTACAACTGTTCTGATCTGTCGGGTTTTCCTCAGCTCAAATCCATCACATTTTCTGTGGAAACCTTAGTAAATATGTTGGAATTTTTCAAAACGGTTGGAGCCACGCCCCTTTGTCGAGACCACGCCCACTCCATCCCGTGGCCACACCCCCTTTTCGGGTTTTTCTTTTAAAATGGAGGGTTTTGGGTTTTTTTTTGGTCGCAAATTGTGTGACACAATTTGGGCGCAAAACCCGACAAAAAAGAGTCAGGATCACATTAATAAATAAACCCCGTTGTGTGTGTCAGGGACCGACCAGGGGACAGGGAGAGTGAGCCCTAAACTGATCCTAAAACATCTCTCCCTGCCAACTTGCCCATCCACCCTAAACGGTGGATCAACAACTGGGCGCCGGTCCCTTCCTGAACTAAAGTGCAGGGGCCTAATAAAAACACATACTAATAAATAGTTGGTCACAAACCAGAAACATAACATAACAGGAACATAGAACTCTATAGCATAAGTTCAGAGGACACAGATCAGTGAGCCGCACAGGAGACCCTTGTCATGAACAGAGGACACTATAGATCAGTGATCATGAACAGAGGACGCTATAGATCAGTAGTCATGTACAGAACTCCAAAGATCTGAAATCAAGAACTAATAAAAATAGAGTTCAAAACAGGAAACGGATAAGTCAACAGACTTTAGGAACAGACAGGAATATAGTATAATCCCCCAGAACATCCAGTAGACACAAAGTCCCCATGGACCAGAAACAGGGATCTATCACTAATCAGGAATATTTGCATTCCCTATGCAAAACCTCCAGTAGACACGAAGTCCCCATGGGCAGGTAATAGGGATGCCTAGATACACAGGATATATTCATAGAACATTGTTCACACTGAACAAAAGACAGGAATAATCACAATCCCTTCAGAACACCTCCAGTAGACAAGGAGTCCCATGGAGCGGTAACAGATAACTAGATACACTGGATATATTTATAGAACACTGTTCACACTGAACACACAAACTGGACACCCCACTCCAC
The DNA here is from genome assembly GCF_029499605.1 of Hyla sarda. Classification (NCBI taxonomy): domain Eukaryota; kingdom Metazoa; phylum Chordata; class Amphibia; order Anura; family Hylidae; genus Hyla; species Hyla sarda. Next base: position 37,650,552 of record NC_079192.1, read on the forward strand.
TATAGGAGTAGCCATTAATAATAAATCCAAATAGACTACTGACCAGTGGCACACACCACCGTGTGGCCAGGATGCTGGCCCAGTAGGAAAAAAGAAATATAAAACACAGAACTTCATATAAACGGATACAAGAGAAAACACAGTGTGAATAGACACATAGCAGAAAGGATAAACAAATCCTAAAACTGACTAAACAAACACAGCTTAAAATCCACTAAGAGCATGCCACCTAACATGGCTAAAGCCAGAAAATACAAAGTGCATACTAAAACAGATAGTAGATAAAAAGCTCAAAAAAGAAGAGTTTTTCACCAAGCTTCCATTAGCAGCATAGACAGCATGTTAGCAGCTAGACCTCAGGAAGTCCGTCAGGATGAAATGAAGTCAATCGCCAGCACTGAGGCTAGGCTGGGCTGACTATAAATAGACACACCCTAAAGGCTATTGGCTAACAGGGCTGAGGCTGAAAAAGCCAGAGACATTAACTATTCCCTGACCAGAGAACATAAAACTGTTCACACACAGCAAATTCAATAGCTGTGTGTGAACACAGACCAGGACAGACATGACAGTTTGTGTGTGTGTGTGTGTGTGTGTCTATGTTCCAGCATCACGTCCAAACGGCTAGATATTTACATTAAACTTGGCACACATGTTGCTTATATGTCAACAACAAACATAGGATAGGTAATTTAACCCTAACCCACCCCCATTTGCCAGGGTCAGGGTTTTTGTCCCATACAAGTCTATGGGAAATATATGTTACTGCATAACTTCCAAACGGCTGGAGATATTGCGATAATACTTGGTCACATGTTACTTATATGTCCACTTAAAATAGAGGATAGTTAATTTAACCCTTAACTACCCCCTTTTGTGAGGGTTGGGGTTTTTGTTAAACCCCTTAATGACCAAGCCCATATTAACCTTAACCCCTTAAGGACCGAGCCCTTTTTCACCTTAAGGACCAGAGCATTTTTTGCAATTCTGACCACTGTCACTTTAAACATTAATAACTCTGGAATGCTTTTAGTTATCATTCTGATTCCGAGATTGTTTTTTCGTGACATATTCTACTTTAACTTAGTGGTAAAATTTTATGGTAACTTGCATCCTTTCTTGGTGAAAAATCCCCAAATTTGATGAAAAAAATGAAAATTTTGCATTTTTCTAACTTTGAAGCTCTCTGCTTGTAAGGAAAATGGATATTCAAAATAAAAATTTTTTGGGTTCACATATACAATATGTCTACTTTATGTTTGCATCATAAAATTTATGAGTTTTTACTTTTGGAAGACACCAGAGGGCTTCAAAGTTCAGCAGCAATTTTGAAAATTTTCACAAAATTTTCAAACTCGCTATTTTTCATGGACCAGTTGAGGTTTGAAGTGGATTTGAAGGGTCTTCATATTAGAAATACCCCATAAAAGACCCCATTATAAAAACTACAACCCCCAAAGTATTCAAAATGACATTCAGTAAGTGTATTAACCCTTTAGGTGTTTCACAGGAATAGCAGCAAAGTGAAGGAGAAAATTCAAAATCTTCATTTTTTACATTCGCATGTTCTTGTAGACCCAATTTTTGAATTTTTGCAAGGGGTAAAAAGGAGAAAATTTTTACTTGTATTTGAAACCCAATTTCTCTCGAGTAAGCACATACCTCATATGTCTATGTTAATTGTTCAGTGGGCACAGTAGAGGACTCAGAAGGGAAGGAGCGACAAATGATTTTTGGGGGGCATGTCACCTTTAGGAAGCCCCTATGGTGCCAGGACAGCAAAAAAACAAAAACACATGGCATACCATTTTGGAAACTAAACCCCTCTGGGAACGTAACAAGGGGTTAAGTGAACCTTTATACCCCACAGGTGTTTCATGACTTTTGTATATGTAAATTTATTTATTTTTTTACCTAAAATGCTTGTTTTCCCAAAAATTTTACATTTTTAAAAAGGGAAATAGCAGAAAATACCCCCCAAAATTTTAAGCCCAATTTCTCCCGAGTACGGCGATACACCATATGTGGCCCTAAACTGTTGCCTTGAAATACGACAGGCCTCCAAAGTGAGAGCGCCATGCGCATTTGAAGCCTAAATTAGGGACTTGCATAGGGGTGGACATAGGGGTATTCTACGCCAGTGATTCCCAAACAGGGGGCCTCCAGCTGTTGTAAAACTCCCAGCATGCCTAGACAGTCAGTGGCTATCTGGCAATACTGGGAGTAGTTGTTCTGCAACAGCTGGAGGCTCCGTTCTGGAAACAGTGGCGTACCAGACGTTTGTCATTTTTATTGGGGAGGGGGGCTGTGTAGGGGTATGTGTATATGTAGTGTTTTTTACTTTTTATTTTATTTTGTGTTAGTGTAGTGTTTTTAGGGTACAGTCACACGGGCAGGGGTTCACAGTAGTTTCTCGCTGGCAGCTTGAGCTGCAGCAGAAAATTTGCCGCAGCTCAAACTTGCAGCCGGATACTTACTGTAATCCTCCGCCCATGTGAGTGTACCCTGTACGTTCACATTGGGGGGGGGGGGAGAAACATCCCGCTGTTGCAAAACTACAACTCCCAGCATGTACGGTCTATCAGTGCATGATCGGAGTTGTAGTTTTGCAACAGCTGGAGACACACAGGTTGTGAAACACCGAGTTTGGTAACAAACTCAGTGTTTTGCAACCAGTGTGCCTTCAGCTGTTGCAAAAGCTACAACCCCCAGCATGTACGGACAGCGGAAGGGCATGCTGGGTCTTTTAGTTATGCAACAGCCGGAGGCATACTACATTGGCTGGGGATGCTGGGGATTGTAGTTATGCAACAGCTGGAGACACACTGGTTTGCTACTTAACACAGTGTGCCTTCAGCTGTTGCAAAACTACAACTCTCAGCAGTCACTGACAGCCAACGGGCATGCTGGGAGTTGTAGTTATGCAACCACCAGATGAACCACTACAACTCCCAGCATGCACTTTAGCTGATTGTGCAAGCTGGGAGTTGTAGTTATACAACAGCTGAAGGTACACTTTTCCATAGAAAGAATGTGCCTCCAGCTGTTGCAAAACTACAAGTCCCAGCATGCCCATAATGGAATGCTGGGAGTTGTGGTGGTCTGCCTCCTGCTGTTGCATAACTACAGCTCCCAGCATGCCCTTTTTGCATGCTGGGAGCTGTTGCTAAGCAACAGCAGGAGGCTGTCACTCACCTCCTGCTGCTGCTCCACGCCGCCGCCGCGCAGGTCAGTCCCGCCGCCGCTCCTGGGGCCCCGATCCCAACAGGGACGCCGGGGATCGGGGTCCCCAGCACCCGGGGTCTTCTGCCCCCACCCACTCACGTCCTCTGGAAGAGGGGGGGGAGCGGGTTGCGGGAGTGACACCCGCAGCAGGCGCCCTGATTGGTCGGCCGACGAATCAGGGCGATCGTGAGGTGGCACCAATGCCACCTCACCCCTGCTGGCTCTGGCTGTTCGGGCTGATCAGCCAGTAATTCCGGGTCATCGGGTCACTGGAGACCCGATTGACCCGGAATCCCCCGCAGATCGCTGGACTGAATTGTCCAGCGATCTGCGGCAATCAGCCGACATGGGGGGACATAATGACCCCCCTGGGCGATATGCCGGGATGCCTGCTGAACGATTTCAGCAGGCATCCAGCCCCGGCTCCCCTCCGGCTAGCGGCGGGGGCCGGAAATGCTCAGGGCGTATCCATACGCCCTCGGTCCTTAAGGACTTGGAAACGGGGGCGTATGGATACTCCCTATGTCCTTAACCCCTTAAGGACCAGGCCATTTTATACCTTAAGGACCGGAGCGTTTTTTGCAATTCTGACCACTGTCACTTTAAACATTAATAACTCTGGAATGCTTTTAGTTATCATTCTGATTCCGAGATTGTTTTTTCGTGACATATTCTACTTTAACTTAGTGGTAAAATTTAATGGTAACTTGCATCCTTTCTTGGTGAAAAATCCCAAAATTTGATGAAAAAAATGAAAATTTTGCATTTTTCTAACTTTGAAGCTCTCTGCTTGTAAGGAAAATGGATATTCAAAATATATTTTTTTGGGGTTCACATATACAATATGTCTACTTTATGTTTGCATCATAAAATTTATGAGTTTTTACTTTTGGAAGACACCATAGGGCTTCAAAGTTCATTAGCAATTTTGAAATTTTTCACAAAATTTTCAAACTCACTATTTTTCAGGGACCAGTTCAGTTTTGAAGTGGATTTGAAGGGTCTTCATATTAGAAATACCCCATAAAAGACCCCATTATAAAAACTACACCCCCTAAAGTATTCAAAAAAACATTCAGTAAGTGTATTAACCCTTTAGGTGTTTCACAGGAATAGCAGCAAAGTGAAGGAGAAAATTCAAAATCTTCATTTTTTACACTCGCATGTTCTTGTAGACCCAATTTTTGAATTTTTGCAAGGGATAAAAAGGAGAAAATGTTTACTTATATTTGAAACCCAATTTCTCTCGAGTAAGCACATACCTCATATGTCTATGTTAATTGTTCGGCGGGCGCAGTAGAGGGCTCAGAAGGGAAGGAGCGACAAATGGTTTTTGGGGGGCATGCCGCATTTAGGAAGCCCCTATGGTGCCAGGACAGCAAAAAAAAACACATGGCATACCATTTTGGAAACTAGACCCCTCAGGGAACGTAACAAGGGGTAAAGTGAACCTTAATACCCCACAGGTGATTCACGACTTTTGCATATGTAAAAAAAATATATATTTTTTTTACCTAAAATGCTTGGTTTCCCAAAAATTTTACATTTTTAAAAAGGGTAATAGCAGAAAATACCCCCCAAAATTTGAAGTCCAATTTCTCTCGATACAGAAAACACCTCGCATGGGGGTGAAAAGTGCTCTGCTGGCGCACTACAGGTCTCAGAAGAGAAGGAGTCACATTTGGCTTTTTGAAAGCAAATTTTGCTCTGGGGGCATGCCGCATTTAGGAAGCCCCTATGGTGCCAGAACAGCAAAAAAAAAAACACATGGCATACCATTTTAGAAACTAGACCCCTCGGGGAACGTAACAAGGTGTAACGTGAACCTTAATGCCCTACAGGTGTTTCACGACTTTTGCATATGTAAAAAAAAAATTTTTTTTTTACCTAAAATGCTTGTTTTCCCAAAATGTTTACATTTTTAAAAAGGGTAATAGCGGAAAATACCCCCCAAAATTTGAAGCCCAATTTCTCCCGATTCAGAAAACACCCCTTATGGGGGTGAAAAGTGCTCTGCTGGCGCACTACAGGTCTCAGAAGAGAAGGAGTAACATTTGGCTTTTTGAAAGCAAATTTTGCTCTGGGGGCATGCCGCATTTAGGAAGCCCCTATGGTGCCAGAACAGCAAAAAAAAACACATGGCATACCATTTTGGAAACTAGACCCCTCGGGGAACGTAACAAGGGGTAATGTGAACCTTAATACCCTACAGGTGTTTCACGACTTTTGCATATGTAAAAAAATATATATTTTTTTTACCTAAAATGCTTGGTTTCCCAAAATTTTTACAATTTTAAAAAGGGTAATAGCAGAAAATACCCCCCAAAATTTGAAGCCCAATTTCTCCCGATTCAGAAAACACCCCATATGGGTGTGAAAAGTGCTCTGCTGGCGCACTACAGGTCTCAGAAGAGAAGGAGTCACATTTGGCTTTTTGAAAGCGAATTTTGCTCTGGGGGCATGCCGCATTTAGGAACCCCCTATGGTGCCAGGACAGCAAAAAAAAAAACACATGGCATACCATTTTGGAAACTAGACCCCTTGGGGAACGTAACAAGGGGTAATTTGAACCTTAATACCCTACAGGTGTTTCACGACTTTTGCATATGTAAAAAAATATATATTTTTTTTACCTAAAATGCTTGTTTTCCCAAAAATTTTACATTTTTTAAAAGGGTAATAGCAGAAAATACCCCCCAAAATTTGAAGCCCAATTTCTCCCGAGTACGGCGATACCCCATATGTGGCCCTAAACTGTTGCCTTGAAATACGACAGGGCTCCAAAGTGAGAGCGCCATGCGCATTTGAGGCCTAAATTAGGGACTTGCATAGGGGTGGACATAGGGGTATTCTACGCCAGTGATTCCCAAACAGGGTGCCTCCAGCTGTTGTAAAACTCCCAGCATGCCTGGACAGTCAACGGCTATCTGGCAATACTGGGAGTAGTTGTTTTGCAACAGCTGGAGGCTCCGTTTTGGAAACAGTGGCGTACCAGACGTTTTTCATTTTTATTGGGGAGGGGGGTTGTATAGGGGTATGTGTATATGTAGTGTTTTTTACTTTTTATTTTATTTTGTGTTAGTGTAGTGTAGTGTTTTTAGGGTACAGTCGCACGGGCGAGGGTTCACAGTAGTTTCTCGCTGGCAGTTTGAGCTACGGCAGAAAATTTGACGCAGCTCAAACTTGCAGCCGGATACTTACTGTAATCCTCCGCCCATGTGAGTGTACCCTGTACGTTCACATTGGGGGGGGGGGGAACATCCAGCTGTTGCAAAACTACAACTTCCAGCATGTACGGTCTATCAGTGCATGCTGGGAGTTGTAGTTTTGCAACCGCTGGAGGCTCCGTTTTGGAAACAGTGGCGTACCAGACATTTTCATTTTTATTGGGGAGGGGAGGGGGGTTGTATAGGGGTATGTGTATACGTAGTGTTTTTTACTTTTTATTTTATTGTGTGTTAGTGTAGTGTAGTGTTTTTAGGGTACAGTCACACGGGCGGGGGGTTCACAGTAGTTTCTCGCTGGCAGTTTGAGCTGCTGCAGAAATTTTGCCGCACCTCAAACTTGCAGCCGGATACTAACCGTAATCCTCCGCCCATGTGAGTGTACCCTGTACGTTCACATTGGGGGGGGAACATCCAGCTGTTGCAAAACTACAACTCCCAGCATGTACGGTCTATCAGTGCATGCTGGGAGTTGTAGTTTTGCAACAGCTGGAGGCACACTGGTTGTGAAACACCGAGTTTGGTAACAAACTCAGTGTTTTGCAACCAGTGTGCCTTCAGCTGTTGCAAAAGCTACAACCCCCAGCATGTACGGACAGCGGAAGGGCATGCTGGGTGTTGTAGTTATGCAACAGCTGGAGGCATACTACTTTGGCTGGGGATGCTGGGGATTGTAGTTATGCAATAGCTGGAGACACACTGGTTTACTACTTAACTCAGTGTGCCTTCAGCTGTTGCAAAACTACAACTCTCAGCAGTCACCGACAGCCAACGGGCATGCTGGGAGTTGTAGTTATGCAACCACCAGATGCACTACTACAACTCCCAGCATGCACTTTAGCTGATTGTGCAAGCTGGGAGTTGTAGTTACACAACAGCTGAAGGTACACTTTTCCATAGAAAGAATGTGCCTCCAGCTGTTGCAAAACTACAAGTCCCAGCATGCCCATAAGGGCATGCTGGGAGTTGTGGTGGTCTGCCTCCTGCTGTTGCATAACTACAGCTCCCAGCATGCCCTTGTTGCATGCTGGGAGCTGTTGCTAAGCAACAGCAGGAGGCTGTCACTCACCTCCAACGATCCAGCCGCACAGGTCAGTCCCTCGTCGTCTCCGCCGCCGCCGCTGCTCCTGGGGCCCCGATCCCAACATTGACGCCGGGGATCGGGGTCCCCAGCACCCGGGGTGCACGTCCCGCACCCGCTCACGTCCTCCGGGAAGAGGGGCGGAGCGGGTTGCGGGAGTGACACCCGCAGCAGGCGCCCTGATTGGTCGGCCGGTAATCCGGCCGACCAATCAGGGCGATCGTGAGGTGGCACCAGTGCCACCTCACCCCTGCTGGCTCTGGCTGTTCGGGGCCGTCTCTGACAGCCCCGATCAGCCAGTAATTCCGGGTCATCGGGTCACTGGAGACCCGATTGACCCGGAATCCGCCGCAGATCGCTGGACTGAATTGTCCAGCGATCTGCGGCCATCGCCGACATGGGGGGTCATAATGACCCCCCTGGGCGATATGCCCCGATGCCTGCTGAACGATTTCAGCAGGCATCGGGGACCGGCTCCGCTCCAGATGGTTGCGGGGGGCCGGTAAAACACATGACGTTCTCATACGTCATGTGTCCTTAAGGACTCGGAAATGGAGACGTATGAGAACGTCATGTGTCCTTAAGGGGTTAAGGGGTTAAAGGGGTACTCCGGTGAAAACCTTTTTTCTTTTAAATCAACTGGTGGCAGAAAGTTAAACATATTTGTAAATTACTTCTATTAAAAAATTTTAATCCTTCCAGTACTTATTAGCTGCTGAATGCTACAGAGGAAATTCCTTTCTTTCTGGAACACTGATGACATCACAAGCACAGTGCTCTCTGCTGACATCTCTGTCCATTTTAGCAACCATGCATAGCATATGCATAGCATATGTATGCTAAGGGCAGCATGGTGGCTCAGTGGTTAGCACTGCTGCCTTGCAGCGCTGGGGACTTGGGTTCAAATCCCACTAAGGTCAACAATTAATAAAGCATTATTATTATTATTATTATAACATCAGCAGAGAGAACTGTGCTCATGATGTCATCAGAAAGCATTCCAAAAAGAAAATATTTTCCTCTGTAGTATTCAGCAGCTAATAAGTACAGGAAGGATTAAGATTTTTTAATAGAAGTAATTTGCAAATATGTTTAACTTTCTGCCACCAGTTGATTTAAAAGAAAAAAGGTTTTCACCGGAGTACCCCTTTAACCCCTTAAGGACATAGGGCGTATCCATACGCCCCCGTTTCCAAGTCTTTAAGGACCGAGGGCGTATGGATACGCCCTGAGCATTTTTGTTTTTTTTTCCTCGCCTTCTAAAATCCATAACTCTTTTATTTTTCCATCTACAGACCCATATGAGGGCTTGTTTTTTGCGTGACCAATTTTACTTTGTAATGAAACCTCTCATTTTACCATGAAATGTACCTCCGGCCTCCATGCTGAATGATCGGTTCGCTGCGGCAGCGCTGCGGGTGATCCGATCGTCCAATCAAAGTACCGCAATGCCGCAGATGCCGTGATCTGTACCGATAACGGCATCTGAGTGGTTAGTGGCGGATATCCGTGCAATCGCGGATGTCGGCCATTACGGGCGGGTCCCCGGCTGCTGCTAGCAGCCGGAACCTGCCGTGTATGACGCGAGCACCCTTCCGATGCTCGCGGTCATACACAGGACGTAAATGTACGTCCTGGTGCGGGAAGTCCCGTCAAACCAGGACGTACATTTACATCTGTGGTCGTTAAGGGGTTAACGTCCCATGCAAATCAATGGGAAATGTATGTTCCCACATAACTTCCGTATGGCTGGAGATATTTCAATAATACCTGGTACACATATTACTTATATGTCAAATAAAAAGATATGATAATTAAATTAACCCTTACCTACACCCTTATATAAAAGATGGGCTTTTGTTTCAAGTCCCATGCAAGTTTATGGGACTTCCAGTACCTTACTCCACAAGTTTCGCTCTGCATCTCCTGGTGAATGTGTCAGTCCGGCTTGCAAGTCACACCCCATCTCACAAAGACATGCCCACATTTTAAGCCCCACTGCTTTTATTATCTACCCTTTTTGTGCATCGGTCTGGCTTGCAAATCACTCCCAGTCCCTCAAAGCCATGTCCCCTTCTATTTTCAGCTTACAATATATTCATCACAAATCAGTTCCACCTGAGGACAGGATATGAGGATGGGATAAGGACGGGATATGAGGTTGGGATAGGAGGACAAGATATGAGGATGGGATGAGGACGGGATATGAAGACAAGATGGTTCCCATTGACCCCATTGTTAAAAAACCCATATACGGTTTCAATACGGTTTTTACTCGGACCAAAAACCGTGGTGGGCTACGGTTTTGGGTATGGGGAAAAAACGGACAAAACCGTACAAGACGCAAAACGGATGCCACCGGATGCATCGTTAAGCATACGGTTTTCAATGGAGAATCAATGCATACAGTTTTCAATACAGTTCCATACGGTTTTCAAATTGAAAGCGTATACGTGAACTGTATTGCAAAAACGTGGTGTGAATGCACCCTAACACTGTGTCAGAAAAAATTGCAAGTGTTGGGGACCTCTGCAATACAGCAAGATGTGAGATCCTGTAACCTGAGAGCTAACAGGAAGAAAGGAGAATTTTCGAATGTGACACGATGTAGATGGAGAAAAGGACATGATTTACAGTATTGCACAACAGACTAACAAACTACAGTCAGGTCAGGTCAGCTATTGTGAAGGTCACTGCTGTAGACAGAGTAGAGAGAACTTTGTAAAGCTGCTGCATACTTGTTATACTTTAGTTCGACTATTATTCAGTGTGTACAATTGATGTGAAATTTTTTAAACAGCATGAAAGATTTCACAAAAGAGTAAGATATAGCCCTGCCAATGGCGTAATTGCCTCTAAACTACCCAGCATGCCTAGTTTCTAGTATATCCTCTGCTGCACATTGTGTTCATTCGGCTCACCTGCCCCTTCCTGTCGATCACTTCTCCATGAACTGAAGCAAATCTTCTATCTGTCATCAGTTCCCTGTGGATTTTGTGCTGACATTTTCCAGGTGGGAGAAAATAGTAATCATAGTAATAATTGAACATAGCCGCTATGGGCCTTTCACATCTTTACTGTTTAAACAATACAGGTTTAGCTCTGTTTTCCATATATGATGTGTTTCCGTGTGTTCTACTGGAAGTATACAAATCAGAGGCATGCTACGTACGACATGACCTTTTGGTCAAAGGGATCTCCATACCATAGGCTGATATAGGGGTATTTAATGGCTGATACCCCCAGTGATCAGAAGTAATCTATGAGAATATAGCAACTGTTCAGTTTCCCCGCAGCGCCACAGCAGGGATAATGAAGCATTACACAGCTGCCTTTGAAGTCAATAGACTGTCTGGATAATGTATGGATGTGTCTGTTCCTCCAGAAAGATGCTCTTTGTAGCTGTTCTCCAAAATAATTTTCCTACATGTAATTTTAAAATAGTGTCTCTTGAACAAGATAATCCCTTTAACCTCTACCCCATATTTGACAGACACATATGTCAAAAAGCTGTGCCTTCTCCACACACAGTGGATTATGGGTTATGCAGCTGACACTCCCCTGCAATGACCGGAATCAGAGATAACTCTGATTCTGGCCATTTCATTTTAGTCACCAAGAAAACAATTGGTAACACTCTATGCCATGAAGTACTGAAATCCTTCAGCGCCCCCAAGGCCCCTCTGCTCAAGAACGCACATGTACAGGCCCATTTGAAGTTTGCCAATGAACCTCTAAATCATTAATATGCTTATTGGGCTGTCCAGTCTTGCACAGTTTTTTGGTCTTGGTGGTCATGGTGGAGAGTTTGGACTCTTTGATTGCTTCTGTGGACAAGTATGTTTTATACAGGAAACAAGCTGACATTAGGAGCATTCCCTTTAAGAGAGTGCTTCTAATCTCAGCTGGATTTTGTTGTCATTCTTTCTCTTCCTGTTCAAATAACCCGACCATTAAAGTTATAGACTGATCATTTTTTTGTTGGGGGCAAACAAACATAAACCAGCAGGGGATCAATTTTTTTTTACTGCACTGTATGCCATATGAGTGTCCATTCAGCTTATGCTCCATCAGTATAGGTCGGTATACTTTTGTAGCTCCGAAAAAAGTGTCTAGAAAACAGAGCATGACTAAGATAATGTATAGAATTTGCAGAATTTATCAAAGATGTACAAAGATAAATCAAGGCGACCATGAGGTGACGTAAAGAAGATAAAATTGTCTTACCTGTCTAGAGAATTTCCTACATTGCTACATTTGCGCAATTTGGGAAATACTTTGCTACATTTGCGCAATTTGGGAAATTCATGCTTGCTAAACCACTATTGCCAAATTTCACCCACAATTCTTATATCAGCAGATGGCATAACTTATGTGTTTTTGTGTATCAAATAGGTTCTGTGCTTATGTACTTTTTTGTTCCTGAAACCCCATTGCCACCCAATAGACTCCAATGACCCGATACAGCGCTATTTTGCTGTCTAATATGGCAAAATCTAAAAACAAAGGTTCCTAATAGAGATGAGCGAAGTTACAGTGATTCGATTCATCACAAACTTCTCGGCTCGGCTGTTGATGACTATACAGTGGTCCCTCAATATACGATGGTAATCCATTCCAAATGGACCATCGCTAGTTGAAACCATCGTATGTTGAGGGATCCGTGCAATGTAAAGTATAGGACAGTGGTCTACAACCTGCGGACCAACAGATGTTGCAAAACTACAACACCCAGCATGCCCGGACAGCCAACGGCTGTCCGGGCATGCTGGGTGTTGTAGTTTTGCAACATCTGGAGGTCCGCAGGTTGTAGAACACTGTTATAGGAAGTTGTACTCACCTGTCCCCGCCGTTCCGGACCGTCACCGCTCGTCACCGCTGCCCTGGATGGTGCCCTCCATCGCTGTCGCCGAGTCCCCGAGGTGTCCCCGACGTTCCGGCAAGGCCTCTGCTTCCCCGGCATCCACGCTCTCCGTCGCCGCCATCACATCGCTACGCACGCCGCTCCTATTGGATGACGGGACGGCGTGCGCAGCGGCGTGATGACGTCGATGGAGAGCGCCGACGATGCAGAGGATCCCGAAGAGGATGCGCCGGAGCCCCGAGGACAGGTAAGTGATGGTCAGCGGAGCTCACGGGGCACCGTAAACGGCTATCCGGTGGCAGCTGAAGCAGTCTGCGCTGCCGGATAGCCATTTATGCGATGGCCCCGACATAAAAAAGCATTGTATGTTGATGCTGCCTTCAACATGCGATGGCCTCTGAGAGGCCATCGCATGTTGAAATTATCGTATGTCGGGGCCATCGTAGGTCAAGGGGTCACTGTATCCTGCATAAATGAGTTCAGCTTTCAGGTGCTCCGGTGGCTGGAGACTCTCTCCTAGGACTGTATCCACCTCTTCCAGCCACCGGAGCACCTGAAAGCTGAACTAATTTATGCAGGATAAAGTCATCAACCGCTGAGCCGAGAAGTTTGTGACGAATCGAATCACTGTAACTGCACTCATCTCTAGTTCCTAACAGGGATTTAAACATGGCCTTATACAACCCATCTCCCAGAGGACAACAACAAAAAAATGACAACTGATATCTAATGGACTTTCCAAAAAGTGTCAAACAAATCCGGGCAGTAATAGTTGCTATATTTTTCCACAGTTTTGTGCTGATGGTGTATTGTATTGAAAACACCACTAGATAACACTCTTCTAGTTTAATACGAGTAAAAGCGGATTCTCATAAATACTTTGGTTTCAACATTTTTTGAGCATTTTTTGAACTAGAGAGAAAACAAGGCATGAAAATTTGATAATACGGTGCACACACGGCTGGAATATCAAATAAAGCTGCTGGTACACAAACACCAAGAGGAGCTTGTTATTGGTAAACTAGGATTCAGAGGAAGAAATAAGATGATGTACTAAAAAATGATGGGGACAATGGGGGTGTTATACAGAGATGGAGAAGGGACACGGCAGAAAAATTCTGCTGCGGAAATTCTAATTCCACATTCCGTCAAAGGAATGAACATGTTCTTTTTTTTTAGCCAAAACTGCTCGGATATGAATTGCTGTCAATGGTGATGGTGCATGTCTAAGCAGTCCCAGTGCCAGAATTTCTCTGGGCAGAAATTCTGTAATGTAAATACACCCTTAGGCTAGGTTGCCACACAGGTTTTTTTCTGGAGATAGTTTTTTTTTTCTTTTATAAAAATGCTACTGCAGTTTTTGTGCCTTAGGGTGCGTTCCCACCTGGCGTATATGCAGCGTATTTCATGCCGTGCAAAATTTGCGGCAGTATCGGGAAATACGCCGCATATTCCTCGCTCACTATACACACAGGGCTTTCCGACAGCAGCCCTATGTGTGCAGTGAGTTTTGCCGGCCCACGGCCCCGCCTCCAAAACTCACTACACACATAGGGCTGTCGCCAGAAAGCCCTGTGTGTATAGTGAGCGAGGAATACGCAGCGTATTTCCCGCTGCTGCCGCAAATTTTGCACAACGTGAAATACGCTGCATATTTGCCAGGTGGGAATGCACCCTTAGTCAGAAGTGGATGTAGAAGGAAGCAGAAGTAGTACTTCCTTTATATTTCCCATTTCTTTTAAATACACTCAAAAACTCCAGTGGCAGATTTCCCAAAAATGACAGGAAAAAAACTGTGCGGAAACCAAGCCTCACTGCAGACCACTGACTTGAGATTTATGGTGGCGATCCCACTGATTTTATTTATATTTGCTGAGAACCTGTCTGATCTTGTTGCGTTTCCCAGGATAAGTGGTATAAGATAGGTCTGGTTGACGCTTTTCCTTTTCCCACCATAGGAAGAACATACTTATTATTTCTAATTTTTCTCATCAATAATGATAACAGAAGTTGGTGAAAGAAACACAGTAAGGTTTCAAGAGGAAGGTTTCGAAAATTATTGATCATTGATATATTGTACTGAACTGCTAGATTGAGATAATGATTGAGATGGCCAGAAGTTTACCATTTACACTAGATGTCTGTATGTTTCTTGTCTGTTTGTGTTTTGTTTGTTTATTTGAGTTCTTCTGTTCTGGATTGTATGTATTTGTGCTTTATTAAAAAAAATGTTTTTATAAAAAACACTGAACTTAAAGTTTTGCACTGTTACTTTTTCCTATGGTAAGTGTACTCTTTACACCCTCATTGAAGACAATAGCAACACACAAGCATAAGAGCCAGAAAAGTAATGTTCTTTAACCCCTTAAGGACCACGTTTTTTTCCATTTTTGTACTTTCGTCTTTTCCTCATCATCTTCTAAAAATCATAACGCTTTCAATCTTGCACCTACACACTCATATGAGGGCTTATTTTTTGCGTCACCAATTGTACTTTGTAATGACATCAATCATTTGTACCCAGAAAAAAAAAATTCTGGGGCAAAATTGAAAAATAAATAAATAAAGCAATTTTGTAACTTATGGGGGCTTCCAATTCTACACAGTGCACATTTTGGTTAAAATGACACATTATCTTTATTCTGTAGGTCCATATGGTTACAATGATACCAAATTTATATAGGTTGTTTTTATTTTACTACTTAAAAAAAACATTTATAACTACATGCACCAAAATTTGTATGTTTAAAATTGTCCTTTTCTGACCCCTATTACTTTTTTATTTTTCTTTATATCGGGCAGTATGACAGCTCATTTTTTGCACCGTGAACTGAAGTTTTTATCGGTACCATGATTGTTTTGATTTGACTTTTTGATAACTTTTTATAAATTTTTTAGGGCATACCAAAAATACGCAATTTTGGACTTTTTGGAATTTTGGATTTTTTTTTACATGTACGCCATTGACCATGCAGTTTAATTAACATCATATTTTTATAGTTCACGCACGGCGATACCACATATGTTTATTTTTATTTTTTTATGGGAAAAGGTGGGTGATTCAAACTTTTATTTAGTAAGGGGTTAAATCACATTTATTCCCTTTTCTTTAAAACTATTTTTACACTTTTTTTTTTTAGCCCCCATAGGGGACTATTACTTGCAATCCTTTGAAAAGTCCTTTGCCATAGCATAGCATTGATAAGTGTAATCTGCTCCCGATGGCTCAAGCCTGGATTTCAGGATTGGAGCAATCAAACAATGATCAGACAGCGTGGAGCGAGGTAAGGCACCTCCCTCTGTCCTCACAGCTGTTCCGGACGCCGCGATTTCCCCTCGGCGGTCCCGAACAGCTCCGATGAGCTAACTGGCATTGATTTCTCCCGTTTTAGATGCAGTGATCAACTTTTATCGCAGCGTATAAAGGGTTTTTACTGGACATCAATCTGATCGGCGATGTCTGTTTTAGCTGGGGATCCTGGTTGCTCATAGCAACCAGACCCAGCAGATATGAAGCCGCTCAGCTTCTGAGCGTGCTTCACATTAGGGCAGCAGGCCACAGACGTAAATATATGACCGTTGCCGTTAAGAAGTTAATCTCCAGGCCCAAACATAGAAGGATAATTCCCATTACATAGGACACCAAGGACGCCCAGGTCATCTATAAGCCGCCAGCTCACTTATGCTGCTCTACATCAAGAGCAGCCCAGTTAAACCAGACCAAGCCACGGTGAAGAACGATAAAAATGTGGATGAGGCAACCAGATACCTAGCCCTCGAATCCGTTGAGGTGAGTAACAGCATAACAATCAATGTGGAGTCATACAAAAATGACAGCCTTCCTTCAATCAGCGGAGGAAATATCACTGTGAAGGATGTTGTACAGAGATCTCCTTCGTTTAGTAAACTATTGTTCGGAGTGGTTGATAATGTTCTGTAATGACTATCCACAGATTTGACAGGCTGCACAGAGCTTTCCAACCATAGCTAAATACTTGTTTTTGTATGTAAATGACAATTTTCTCCAACAATTGCCCTTGAGATGTGCAAACACATATTTTCAAAAGACAGAATAATGGAAGCATCTTCTTTTCATCTGAATTAGAATGTTCCTGAGAAATAATAATAGATGCGCAGAAAATAACCATTGTATAGAATCAATATTTGTTGCCCTATACAGAGGGGCTCATCCAGCCAAGTGGGCCCACTGGTCCTTACTGTAGCTGCCAGGCCATGCACGCTCAATCATCGAAATGAAAAAGCTAAACGGAACCCAATATTGTGAGGAGGTCATTCCATAATGTAGGCAAATTATTACCAAGAAGCAAATGAAAACACACTTGGCTCCCCCATCCCGCTGCCGGATCTAGACATCCTCCTTTGTGCTTTTGATGGCAATGACAGTTTCTGGCACACCCTATGGGGGGGGGTTGCACTTTTGCACAGGACGTCTTTTTAAGAGTATGTGTGTGTCCTTGATTGATGCCATCCTCCAATCCCTACTAGGCACCACCTATACGAGTGTGCCTTCCTTCCTGCTATGTTGAGTTTTGCTATGCTGCTACCTTCATACCTACAGTGTCAGCTTGCCCCTTCTGCCTGTATCCATTGTACTGGCACCAGGGAGCTCTGTTCTGCCCAGTCAGCCAACACATAACTAGGACCACTCTTGGAGAGGTGACCTGGTATCTCCCCTACAGCAGAAGTCCAGCTTCTGCATCCTGCAGCAGGACAAGGGGTGTACACAAGGAGAATACTTATATTCTGCTCCCAAGTTTGGCCCAAACCCAAACCGATAAGTAAAAAAGTGAGTCCACACCTGTTGGGGCATTATGTCCTTCCTATGTTTCTGTTGAGCATTAAGGTCACCTCCTGCACATCAAAACTATACTTGTAGTTCATTGTGTGTTTTTAAGAGTACTTCTTTTCTGTGTGATTCCCCATCTCCCACGGAAGTAAATGGGAGCTGGGTTTTCTAAACTAACGCCATGTGGTTTTTGGCTTAGACATTTCATTGGGTTTTCACACCAAAAAACAAATCTATTAAGTCCATGTGAACATGCCCTTAGGCTGGTTATACCCACAAGATAACTGTTAGCTGTGTGATTCTTTGACAAACAGCTATCAATCTCAACTCATAGACCCACTTACATGACATGCAATTATGGCTTGGTTGAATATACGTGTTCTTTCAATAGGTAGAAGACATCACAAGCCCCAATTCTCTCCAGAAAACAACAGGGGACCAAAAAAATCCAACCTGTCCAATTCTTGTTTTCCTCATAAGAAAACTATAAAGGAAAATATTGTCCCATTAAAGGGGTATTCCAGGATTTTTTTTATTTGACTATGCTACAGGGGCTGTAAAGTTAGTGTAGTTCATAATATAGTGTCTGTACCTGTGTGTGACGGTTTTCTCACTATTCTTCTGTGATTTTTATCCCAATATTTATTTTTACCAGCATACAAAATGACTGTTGTCTCAGATTTTTCCCAGCTTGCAATGCGGCCGAGACCTGACATCACTAGTCATCTGATGACAGGGAGCCTGTCTGCTTCAATGGGTGGAGGGATCGCTTGGTGGGAGAGAGATCAATCTGCAACTAATTCAACAGCTGTAGGTACTCTGATTGAAAACCACAGGTCTTTTTAATGGATGCAGCTCATTTATGTTTCAATGGGTAGGGTGGTTGATGTATGGGAGAGAGGAAAATGGAATTATGGGATTTGTAGTCTAAAAAAGAAAACTGAAACAGGAAATACCAGTTCACAAAAAGCTACCCACAGTATTATGGTAATCTCACAACACAGCCATTTAGCCCAAAGACAAGGGCAGATCCTTCCTAAGCATGTCCATTACTGTCTGCCAGGTACATATTAAAATCCCCTTATGGTGGACAACCCCTTTAAATACAATTTCTATACAATGGATTCTTGTGGATATGAACCCTAGATATTTCATACTTGTCAAGATCTGTCAACAATTTTCTAATGTGTATGTTTTCTCCAGTATTAAAAAAAAAAGTATAAAAGGTTTTGCTCTTGACAAAATAGGGTTTTACCTGTGTATGGGCCATATGTGGTATTGAAGACCATTCCAACTTAAGTAAATGGGGCTCTATTGCAATAGAAGCAGCTCATGAACAGACATGGCACAGTTCCTGGTAGATCTTAAATTATAAAAGAAAACTGAACTTTTCCTGGAGCTGGTGGGTGTTGCCAAACTTATAAAATTGCCTTTTTATTTTTTAGCCAAGTGTGAAGGCGGTGGAACCCAACGTTTGGAACATTTAGTTCCGAACACTGGTGCGGACTTCGGGAGTCCACCCCCCCTCCCATAGACTTGCATTGAGGGGGCATGGTGTGACGTCACAAGGGGCATAGCATGACCTCACGAGGGGGCGTGGTGACCCCCGAAGTCGGCACCAATGTTCGGAAATAAATGTTCCAAACGCTGGGGAGTTGAGTACCCCTTTAAGTGTCACAGCCTGGCACATCTCTTTGTTCACCTTCAGCTCTGAGCCCCTTCTCGACTGAATTACAAAAATCTTTGTATCACCTAAGGGTGAGCATGGAGAGGTGCTAGGCTGTGGCATTTGAGCAGCTCGGCTCCACCTTCTTGACACTTGGCTAGAAAAAAAAGATGATTTCATACGTTAAGCAACCACCATCAGCTCCAGGATACCTTTTGTTTTTATACCCTAACATCTATCTAACGGTGTCTGAGCTCTTAGCAGAAAATAACGTTAACAGATTCCCTTTAAACAGATCCTTTATTGCTAATCCTGGACAGCCACTTCAATACTAACATCAGAACAACCTTACATTTATCTCATATATATATATATATATATATATATAGTTGTATGCTATGGATGGGCAGCCTACACAATTTCTAGGCCAGTCTTCTCATCAATATGTGGTTCTATTTGCTTCCATTTAACCTCCTTGTACTTGTATTGCTCTACAAGTGATGCCATATTAAAACCTGTATCTATATATGTCATTAGACTAGAAATAGATATTTCCCTGTATCCATCCTATGTGCCATCCCATAGTCAGCTTATCTACTTTATGCTATCATTTTCATTCTCTTTAAAATGGGTTATACAGGCTTGGAAACAAAAATTGCAGCTCAGTTTAATTGAAGTAAATGAAGCAGAGTTGTAATACCACACACAACCCGAAGTCAGCTGTGGTGCTGTTTTTGGAGAAAAACAGCTATGGTTCTCTAATCCTGCATAACCCCTTTAAGGACCTGGTGTTTCCTTCCTGGAGTTTCCTTTCTATATTGATAGGTGAATTTAGATTGTGAGACCCAATGTGGACAGGGACCAATTTGAGCCATGACAGACTCTGTACAGTATTGTGGACTATATTAGTGCTTTATAAATAAAGGAGCTTACGGCCTTTAAGAAGGGCAATATGTCTTCATACATATAAACCTGGAACAGGGGTAGCCTTTAAAAATTTGATTTTAGAGTCAGAATTATAAAGAGTCAGGTTTGTTGCCTTGATGTCTGACTCAGGGTGACCAGATTTTGTATCTGCTCAAATGTCTGAGCCTTGGACCCTATTTGATATGCAAAATGGCCCATATCCAAAAGATACATTGCATTCCAGAGCATATCCCAAAGGAACATAACTAATAACCCACAGGTTAATAATTACGTATCCTTTGGGACATATTCAGAACAGGGAAAGCTTACCCTTCAGAAAGAATATAAACATAGACACAGACAGGCGTCCTGCACTCACCGCTTCAATACTGGTTAGACGGTTCCCATCTCGGGCTGTACCTCCGACACGGTGGACAAGGGTGGCGTGGGGCGCTCAGAGACGACTGCCGGCAGTTTCACTCATAGGTATGCGTGAAACCGCCACCCTTGTCCACCGTGTCGGAGGTACAGCCCGAGATGGGAACCATCTAATCAGTATTGAAGCGGTGAGTGCAGGATGTCTGTCTGTGTTTTTGGTTGATATCATTCCTTACTGCTACTATTTGTCCTAGCACCACCGCTACTGATTTATCTGGTTTTCACCTGAGCCGAACCTAGTCCATCTCGGTAAGCTGTGCGGATAAGGTACCGGTGCCACTTGTCTTTTTCTATATTTAGAATACAAACATGGCTTGACTACCATAATCGATCTAGGAGGAATTTTGAAGTCCTTGACACAAAGTCATAAGTAAGAGGTGTGACAAATCTATGGATTTCATAAATTGCAAAAAAGGAAATATGTACAAGAATTATTTCTGTGACAAGTACCAGAGATAATGTACAAGCAATATTTGTTATTTGTGTCCAACACTCAGGAGAGAGGCCACTTATTGTTCTATGAGTCCACCTCCCCTCCGCGTCTACCGCCCATGGGGCCTGCTTGGAAACTTGAGATGAACTCTCAGGATATAAATCCAGATAGTGTTAAATGACTAGAGCGCATGGGGGACAAGATCTAATTGTGGATGCGAGACACTGTTTTCTGCCAGACCCCATGGAATAGAATTCTATACTTTTATGTAAATGAGGCTTCTATATTCTTTAATTTTAATATCTGTGTGCAGAAAATTCTGTCTTGTTAATACCAGTTTTATTTTATATCTGTTTTATTAAGTCTCTAGTAAGTCTGGTAAAACAAACCATATATTGTTCTTGAAGAGAGCTGGGTTATAGTTCTAAATTTACATAAGTGTTCGGCTATACATTGGGGTGATATTTTTCCTGTTTTGATAAACTACTGGTGATAGTAGATTCTATTTGGAAATTGTAGCATATTCAAATAGGATTGCTAGCTTCCTGTCGGCTGGAGTTGACAGGTGGTGGCAGCAATATATTAAGAAAATCTGTCACCAGGGTCACCTGCACTAACCTGTCGGTACCAACAGGTAGTGCAGGTGACACTGATGACAACATTACTTACCTTGTCCCGTTCCGTGGCGGGGATCTCCGGTAATCTTGTCCGTTAAGCTTCAGCTCTGGCCCTGCTTGGGGCGCGGGCGGAGCTTAGTGACGTCACCGCTGCTGTTCTCTCTGCTGGGTCTCGCAGCAGCGGTGATGTCACTAAGCTCCGCCCATGCCCCAAGCAGGGCCGGGCGGAGCTTAGTGATGGGACAAGGTAAGTACCGTTGTCATCAGTGTCACCTGCACTACCTGTCGGTACTGATAGGTTAGCGCAGGTGACACTGGTGACAGATTTCCTTTAAGTTGTGTAAAAGTGTGGGTGATGTAAGTTGGTCTTTTATCATTATTTCCGGTCCAGTATACATTTGTTTATAACACCCTCCAATCAGAATTGTGTAGGGAACATGTTTCTCCTAAAAACCAAAGTATATTCAAATGGACTCCACAAAATTCTTGTTATACTATACTAATCTTTCTTAGAAAGAAAATAAAGTCTACAGCTGTTTTTTAAAATCCCAGCTTTTGAGGTTTTCTTTCCCTGGACCTTGTGTAAAAGGAACAGCTTCTTTTAAAAGAAAATATCCCGTGGATTGTAGATAGGGTTTGGTTTTAATTTAGATTTTACCCTTAAAATCATAAAGTCACTTCAATACTTATTTTAAATTCCCCAAAGAAAACTTTGGTGCAAAAGTCTACATACTCTAAATAATTTTTATGGACCATAGCACCTTCTCCAAAATATAATGTGAAATGACAGGAGGTGTTCTGTAGGTCCATCATAATTAATGCAGCCACTGTAATGAGTAGGACTTTCCTGTATTTCATGGAGGACCAGGGGACGTCTACATCCAGGAATCAACACGTGTCCTCCACCGTTCCCCCTTATTTTACTGACTTATCTGTTTAGCAATGATTGGTGAGATGTTCTCTAACAGTAAGCTGATTCGCCGCTGTAAAACAAGTTATTTTGGATCAGGTTTAGGCTGGGAAAAAAAGAGTCCTTGGCTATAATTACATTTGACCGTAAAATACAAACCTTATCCCAAGTCTCAAACCAACAAAATGCTACTGCAACACAGAAGAGAAGGCTGAGGCATGATCTAATATAATGGAGGATCATGGAAAAGAAATAGGGGAAAGTAACATACTAGTATTGGCCGTGGCAGTCATTCTGCAGACAGTAGGACAAAACATCATCAATGGGGGTCAGATCACTGAGATCTCCACTTATCAAGAGAACAACTGTCCCCAAGTACCTTATGTGAAGGAAACAGTGGTCCACCTGCTTCACCAATGCTTCATTCACTATTAATGGGACTAAAAGAGATAGGTAAGTTCAATGTTTAGCTACTGAGATGGAGTAGTGGTCAAGCATGCACACTACTGGATTCCCATGGCTCTCGGGGACCACTGTTTTTTTTAAAGGGGGGGGGGGGTCATGGTAGTCAGACACCCATTGATTATATACTTATCTCCTACTCTGTGATAAATGAATCAAGCTCGTTAAAGAAAACAAATCCAGCAATAAAATTTGTTCTAACCATAATCTTCCTAAAGGTGCCGAACACAACAATAGCTTCGTTACTTT
Source organism: Hyla sarda (assembly GCF_029499605.1). NCBI lineage: Eukaryota > Metazoa > Chordata > Amphibia > Anura > Hylidae > Hyla > Hyla sarda. The sequence continues at coordinate 37,673,434 of NC_079192.1, forward strand.
CGATCTTCAGTATTTCCCTTAGTATTAGAATGTGATATCTATAAAAACAAATATTCTTTGTTCATATGTCTTGTATACACTTATAAGTAGCATATATCCGAGTTACTGCTCAATGACCCCTCCACATTTGTGTAAGAGTCATGGGAAAGGTTTATCTAGGACTAGGTGCTCCATCTGACCATGAAGGAAAGAGATTCCCGGATGAGCACGCTCTTCCTGGACATTAGTCAGGACTTGGATGGTTCAGAACGTGGATATAATTCTGTGCTTAGAACACACTGGATCCATTAATACCAGGCTTTATGAGTTTGGATCGGTTCCTGAAGCTGAGAACACAAGGGATTTCATGGTATCATATGGCAACTAAACATAAGCTGCTTTATTCCTGCCGTCTCCTTCCTAACTCTAGATAAATATTATTTCTTCCCCCCAGAGAATCATCACAACCAAACTGAGGCCCTATCTGTGGAAATAGCAGTAATTACGGAAGATCTGAGGCGTCAGCACAACACTGAACACATAGTGTCACGAATGCAGACACAAAGCGGTTAATATCCTTGTTGTGTCTTCGGCTGATATAAACAGCCTAATACAAGGTTTTAAATTGTGTGGTGGAGTCTTAATATAGAAGCAGGGAAGTTTTATAAGCAGCCCTGGGGTGCAGAGACCTGTGCGGTCCTAATATAGTATCTACAAATTAGGATAGATAAATGGTAGTGTGATATGATGTCCTAATACACATCTGGGATCTAATAAATGAGACTGTCTTCCAAAGAGTGAGTCTTCTTCCAAGAATGAGACCGTCTTCTAATGAGAGGCCCCTCAGTAATAAATGATTGGAAGAAGCAATGCTGATGAGCTCTGGAGGGGAATTCATATTGCTATTTCAGATGGCATTGTTAGAAGTCCTGGAAGGAGGAAAATAAACTCAACACATGAAAATGATGATTGGTAAGGATAAAGCTTGGCTGTCTGGTCATAGGTCGGTCACCAAGATTGCATCTCATTGTAGGAGGTTATAGCGATGACTACCACCTGCTGATTAGTAGCAAGACCTTTAAGGACTTAAACGTGTTAGCTGTCAGCAGGACACTTATTTGGCCAACACCTATTTCTTTTGATGCCCCTTTACACATGTTAGTGAGGCTCAGCCAACATCGGAGTATTCTCAATAAAGAGAGGGGAGAAACCACTGCCATCTACCTCTGGGAAGCCTATCTTCCCCTAGTATGAAACAAGAGGTCAATTGGAATCCAAGATACTCACTACTTTAATTTCCCAACATGGTGTCAGGTAAAAGTCCAGAGGTTAACACACACATTAAAAGTTTGGCTGTTGATGCTGAAACCAGTAGTTATGATCAACATCTCTCTGATGTACAGTACAGACCAAAAGTTTGGGCACACCTTCTCATTCAAAGTTTTCTTTATTTTCATGCCTATGAAAATTGTAGATTCACACTGAAGGCGTCAAAACTATAAATTAACACATGTGGAATTATATACATAACAATAAAGTGTGAAAATATGTCATATTCTAGGTTCTAGTCACCTTTTGCTTTGATTACTGCTTTGCACGCTCTTGGCATTCTCTTGAGGAGCTTCAAGAGGTAGTCACCTGAAATGGTCTTCCAACAGTCTTGAAGGAGTTCCCAGAGATGCTTAGCACTTGTTGGCTCTATTTGCCTTCACTCTGCGGTCCAGCTCACCCCAAACCATCTCGATTGGGTTCAGGTCTGGTGACTGTGGAGGCCAGGTCATCTGGCACAGCACCCCATCACTCTCCTTCTTGGTCAAATAGCCCTTACACAGCCTGGAGGTGTGTTTGGGGTCATTGCCCTGTTGAAAAATAAATGATGGTCCAACTAAACGCAAACCGGATGGAATAGCATGCCGCTGCAAGATGCTGTGGTAGCCATGCTGGTTCAGTATGCCTTCAATTTTGAATAAATCCCCAACAGTGTCAACAGCAAAGCACCCCCACACCATCACACCTCATCCTCCACACCAGCACACCTGTGAAGTGAAAACCATGTCAGGTGACTACCTCTTGAAGCTCAACAAGAGAATGCCAAGAGTGTGCAAAGCAGTAATCAAGGCAAAAGGTGGCTACTTTGAAGAACCTAGAATATGACATATTTTCAGTTGTTTCCCACCTTTTTGTTATGTATATAATTCCACATGTGTTCATAGTTATAATGCCTTCATTGTGAATCTACAATTTTCATAGTCATGAAAATAAAGAAAACTCTGAATGAGAAGGTGTGTCCAAACATTTGGTCTGTATTGTATATGGCCAGCTAAATGTTATTGTTACGCCGAGCGCTCCGGGTCCCCGCTCCTCCCCGGAGCGCTCGCTTCACTCTCTCCGCTGCAGCGCTCCGGTCACGTCCTCTGACCCGGGGCGCTGCGATCCCGCTGCCAGCCGGGATGCGATTCGCGATGCGGGTAGCGCCCGCTCGCGATGCGCACCCCGGCTCCCCTACCTGACTCGCTCCCCGTCTGTTCTGTCCCGGCGCGCGCGGCCCCGCTCCCTAGGGCGCGCGCGCGCCGGGTCTCTGCGATTTAAAGGGCCACTGCGCCGCTGATTGGCGCAGTGGTTCCAATTAGGGTAATCACCTGTGCACTTCCCTATATTACCTCACTTCCCTTGCACTCCCTTGCCGGATCTTGTTGCCTTAGTGCCAGTGAAAGCGTTCCTTGTGTGTTCCTTGCCTGTGTTTCCAGACCTTCTGCCGTTGCCCCTGACTACGATCCTTGCTGCCTGCCCCGACCTTCTGCTACGTCCGACCTTGCTTCTGCCTATTCCCTTGTACCGCGCCTATCTTCAGCAGCCAGAGAGGTGAGCCGTTGCTAGTGGATACGACCTGGTCACTACCGCCGCAGCAAGACCATCCCGCTTTGCGGCGGGCTCTGGTGAAAACCAGTAGTGGCTTAGAACCGGTCCACTAGCACGGTCCACGCCAATCCCTCTCTGGCACAGAGGATCCACTACCTGCCAGCCGGCATCGTGACAGTAGATCCGGCCATGGATCCCGCTGAAGTTCCTCTGCCAGTTGTCGCTGACCTCACCACGGTGGTCGCCCAGCAGTCACAACAGATAGCGCAACAAGGCCAACAGCTGTCTCAACTGACCGTTATGCTACAACAGTTACTACCACAGCTTCAGCAGTCATCTCCGCCGCCAGCTCCTGCACCTCCTCCGCAGCGAGTGGCCGCTCCTGGGCTACGCCTATCCCTGCCGGATAAATTTGATGGGGACTCTAAGTTTTGCCGTGGCTTTCTTTCCCAATGTTCCCTGCATCTGGAGATGATGTCGGACCTGTTTCCCACTGAAAGGTCTAAGGTGGCTTTCGTAGTCAGCCTTCTGTCCGGAAAAGCCCTGTCATGGGCCACACCGCTCTGGGACCGCAATGACCCCGTCACTGCCTCTGTACACTCCTTCTTTTCGGAAATCCGAAGTGTCTTTGAGGAACCTGCCCGAGCCTCTTCTGCTGAGACTGCCCTGTTGAACCTGGTCCAGGGTAATTCTTCCGTTGGCGAGTATGCCGTACAATTCCGTACTCTTGCTTCAGAATTGTCCTGGAATAATGAGGCCCTCTGCGCGACCTTCAAAAAAGGCCTATCCAGCAACATTAAAGATGTTCTGGCCGCACGAGAAATTCCTGCTAATCTACATGAACTTATTCACCTAGCCACTCGCATTGACATGCGTTTTTCCGAAAGGCGTCAGGAACTCCGCCAAGATATGGACTCTGTTCGCACGAGGCGTTTCTCCTCCTCGGCTCCTCTCTCCTCTGGTCCCCTGCAATCTGTTCTTGTGCCTTCCGCCGTGGAGGCTATGCAGGTCGACCGGTCTCGCCTGACACCTCAAGAGAGGACACGACGCCGTATGGAGAACCTCTGCCTGTACTGTGCTAGTACCGAACACTTCCTGAGGGATTGTCCTATCCGTCCTCCCCGCCTGGAAAGACGTACGCTGACTCCGCACAAAGGTGAGACAGTCCTTGATGTCTACTCTGCTTCTCCACGTCTTACTGTGCCTGTGCGGATGTCTGCCTCTGCCTTCTCCTTCCCTGCTGTGGCCTTCTTGGACTCTGGATCTGCAGGAAATTTTATTTTGGCCTCTCTCGTCAACAGGTTCAACATCCCGGTGATCAGTCTCGCCAGACCCCTCTACATCAATTGTGTAAATAATGAAAGATTGGACTGTACCATACGTTTCCGCACGGAGCCCCTTCTTATGAGCATCGGATCTCATCATGAGAGGATTGAACTTTTGGTCCTCCCCAATTGCACCTCAGAAATTCTCCTTGGACTTCCCTGGCTTCAACTTCATTCCCCAACCCTGGATTGGTCCACTGGGGAGATCAAGAGTTGGGGGTCCTCTTGTTCCAAAAACTGTCTAAAACCGGTTCCCAGTAACCCTTGCCGTAACTCTGTGGTTCCTCCAGTAACCGGTCTCCCTAAGGCCTATATGGACTTCGTGGATGTTTTCTGCAAAAAACAAGCTGAGACTCTACCTCCTCACAGGCCTTATGATTGCCCTATCGACCTCCTCCCGGGCACTACTCCACCCCGGGGCAGAATTTATCCTCTCTCTGCCCCAGAGACTCTTGCCATGTCCGAATACGTCCAGGAGAATCTAAAAAAGGGCTTTATCCGTAAATCCTCCTCTCCTGCCGGAGCCGGATTTTTCTTTGTGTCCAAAAAAGATGGCTCCCTACGTCCTTGCATTGACTACCGCGGTCTTAATAAAATCACGGTTAAGAACCGCTACCCCTTACCCCTCATCTCTGAACTCTTTGATCGCCTCCAAGGTGCCCACATCTTCACTAAATTGGACTTAAGAGGCGCCTATAACCTCATCCGCATCAGAGAGGGGGACGAGTGGAAAACGGCATTTAACACCAGAGATGGACACTTTGAGTATCTGGTCATGCCCTTTGGACTGTGCAATGCCCCTGCCGTCTTCCAAGACTTTGTCAATGAAATTTTTCGTGATCTGTTATACTCCTGTGTTGTTGTATATCTGGACGATATCCTAATTTTTTCTGCCAATCTAGAAGAACACCGCCAGCATGTCCGTATGGTTCTTCAGAGACTTCGTGACAACCAACTCTATGCCAAAATTGAGAAATGTCTGTTTGAATGCCAATCTCTTCCTTTTCTAGGATATTTGGTCTCTGGCCAGGGACTACAGATGGATCCAGACAAACTCTCTGCCGTCTTAGATTGGCCACGCCCCTCCGGACTCCGTGCTATCCAACGCTTTTTGGGGTTCGCCAATTATTACAGGCAATTTATTCCACATTTTTCTACCATTGTGGCTCCTATCGTGGCTTTAACCAAAAAAAATGCTGATCCCAAGTCCTGGCCTCCTCAAGCAGAAGACACCTTTAAACGACTCAAGTCTGCCTTTTCTTCGGCTCCCGTGCTCTCCAGACCTGACCCTTCCAGACCCTTCCTATTGGAGGTTGATGCCTCCTCAGTGGGAGCTGGAGCTGTTCTTCTACAAAAAAATTCTTCCGGGCATGCTGTCACTTGTGGTTTTTTCTCTAGGACCTTCTCTCCAGCGGAGAGGAACTACTCCATCGGGGATCGAGAGCTTCTAGCCATTAAATTAGCACTTGAGGAATGGAGGCATCTGCTGGAGGGATCAAGATTTCCTGTTATTATCTACACCGACCACAAGAACCTCTCCTACCTCCAGTCTGCCCAACGGCTGAATCCTCGCCAGGCCCGGTGGTCTCTGTTCTTTGCCCGATTTAATTTTGAGATTCACTTTCGTCCTGCCGATAAGAACATTAGGGCCGATGCTCTCTCTCGTTCCTCGGATGCCTCAGAAGTTGATCTCCCTCCGCAACACATCATTCCACCTGACTGCCTGATCTCCACTTCTCCTGCCTCCATCAGGCAGACTCCTCCAGGAAAGACCTTTGTTTCTCCACGCCAACGCCTCGGAATCCTCAAATGGGGTCACTCCTCCCATCTCGCAGGTCATGCGGGCATCAAGAAATCTGTGCAACTCATCTCCCGCTTCTATTGGTGGCCGACTCTGGAGACGGATGTTGGGGACTTTGTGCGAGCCTGCACTATCTGTGCCCGGGATAAGACTCCTCGCCAGAAGCCCGCTGGTTTTCTTCATCCTCTGCCTGTCCCCGAACAGCCTTGGTCTCTGATTGGTATGGATTTTATTACTGATTTACCCCCTTCCCGTGGCAACACTGTTATTTGGGTGGTCGTTGATCGATTCTCCAAAATGGCACATTTCATCCCTCTTCCTGGTCTTCCTTCTGCGCCTCAGTTGGCTAAACAATTTTTTGTACACATTTTTCGTCTTCACGGGTTGCCTACGCAGATTGTCTCGGATAGAGGTGTCCAATTTGTGTCTAAATTCTGGAGGGCTCTCTGTAAACAACTCAAGATTAAATTAAATTTTTCCTCTGCATATCATCCCCAGTCCAATGGACAAGTAGAAAGAGTTAACCAGATCTTGGGTGATTATTTGCGACATTTTGTTTCCTCCCGCCAGGATGACTGGGCAGATCTCCTTCCATGGGCCGAATTCTCGTATAACTTCAGGGTCTCTGAATCTTCCTCCAAATCCCCATTTTTCGTGGTGTACGGCCGTCACCCTCTTCCCCCCCTCCCTACCCCCTTGCCCTCTGGTCTGCCCGCTGTGGATGAAATTTCTCGTGACCTTTCCATTATATGGAGAGAGACCCAAAATTCTCTCTTACAGGCTTCTTCACGCATGAAGAGGTTCGCGGATAAGAAAAGAAGAGCTCCCCCCGTTTTTTCCCCTGGAGACAAGGTATGGCTCTCCGCTAAATATGTCCGCTTCCGTGTCCCTAGCTACAAGTTGGGACCACGCTATCTTGGTCCTTTCAAAATTTTGTGTCAAATTAATCCTGTCTCTTATAAACTTCTTCTTCCTCCTTCTCTTCGTATCCCTAATGCCTTTCACGTCTCTCTTCTCAAACCACTCATCCTCAACCGTTTTTCTCCCAAATCTGTTCCTCCCACTCCTGTTTCCGGCTCCTCGGACGTCTTCTCGGTCAAGGAAATTTTGGCTGCCAAAAAGGTCAGAGGGAAAAATTTTTTTTTAGTAGACTGGGAGGGTTGTGGTCCTGAAGAGAGATCCTGGGAACCTGAGGACAACATCCTTGACAAAAGTCTGCTCCTCAGGTTCTCAGGCTCCAAGAAGAGGGGGAGACCCAAGGGGGGGGGTACTGTTACGCCGAGCGCTCCGGGTCCCCGCTCCTCCCCGGAGCGCTCGCTTCACTCTCTCCGCTGCAGCGCTCCGGTCACGTCCTCTGACCCGGGGCGCTGCGATCCCGCTGCCAGCCGGGATGCGATTCGCGATGCGGGTAGCGCCCGCTCGCGATGCGCACCCCGGCTCCCCTACCTGACTCGCTCCCCGTCTGTTCTGTCCCGGCGCGCGCGGCCCCGCTCCCTAGGGCGCGCGCGCGCCGGGTCTCTGCGATTTAAAGGGCCACTGCGCCGCTGATTGGCGCAGTGGTTCCAATTAGGGTAATCACCTGTGCACTTCCCTATATTACCTCACTTCCCTTGCACTCCCTTGCCGGATCTTGTTGCCTTAGTGCCAGTGAAAGCGTTCCTTGTGTGTTCCTTGCCTGTGTTTCCAGACCTTCTGCCGTTGCCCCTGACTACGATCCTTGCTGCCTGCCCCGACCTTCTGCTACGTCCGACCTTGCTTCTGCCTACTCCCTTGTACCGCGCCTATCTTCAGCAGCCAGAGAGGTGAGCCGTTGCTAGTGGATACGACCTGGTCACTACCGCCGCAGCAAGACCATCCCGCTTTGCGGCGGGCTCTGGTGAAAACCAGTAGTGGCTTAGAACCGGTCCACTAGCACGGTCCACGCCAATCCCTCTCTGGCACAGAGGATCCACTACCTGCCAGCCGGCATCGTGACAGTTATTTTTATATGGTTTTCAGTAAAAACAGGAGATCATGTAGTCAACTAGCCAGATTCAAACCAAACAGTGCCTGAAATAAAAACCTAGTCCCAAAACAAGCTTGGGTCAGAACGGAGATAAATAGTGGGTACATGTCCTTTCTTTTATGTCCTTTCTTTTAGTTGGGTAACATTACAAGTTGCAACCTTCAAAGACAATCTTCCAAGTTAAGGTAGCTATAACTCATTTGGGCAACAACTATGTTTTCTGATTCCCTTATGCAGAGAAATCATTTAGCAGGGAAAGTTGTGAAGCCTCCTGACACATTGTGGTGGTTGGCCACTCCAGCCAAAATTGGGTTTAACTAATAGATGTCTAAGGGGTATGGTGACTTGTATTCCCTTATGCCCCCGTACATATAGAATTTTTTAAAAATAGGCAAGCCCACCAATTTTGGTTGCATGGGTGAGGACCCTCCTAAATCTTCCCTGATAGATAAGGTTGGGGGAAAGAAGGATTGGACATGTTGTGGTTATACCTCATTAGCCCTACAGTTGCCAGGTCCCTCATACACATTAGAAGAGAAGTGTTTAACAGACACATATATAGGGACCATTATACCCTAAAGCCCCTATAAACATGTGAAATACCTCAGCTGGTCTGACTGGTTTTGGCTGGATGGGCAGCTATCTTATGTGAGTGTAAGGGCCCCCTGACTTTTGCTTCATGTCAGTGGAAAAGAAAGATCGGATATGTCAAATTTCGACACTTCTTTTTGCTCTTCATGGAGATAAGCCACCATTATTGGGGTCTGCCTGTTATTTACCCTCATTGAAAACACATGCATGCCTGGCCAAGGGTCAGAAGGAATAGTTTTTTTAAGGTATATGGATACTTTACCTCTTCCTGGCACAGAAGGTCTAATCAGGAAGTGATTGTACTTTGAAACATTGTGAGATTGACTACAATTTCTATAGCCACCACCATCATCATCCTTCTCCTTTGACTGAACACAATTACCACAGTGTGATGATATCTTACAACAAGTGACATTACAGTAGAAGACTTGCTTACAATGATAGGTTTAGGCTTTTAATGTGTAACTATATATTCCATTACAGTATCTTTTGAAGCATGTAATAGTCTTTAAGAGCAAGATAACCATCCAGAGATACATCATGCCTCCCAGCAAGTGACACTTTACCTTCCTATGAGGAACATTAGCTTTCACATACTGGTAAGTATTCTCCTTGTCTTTCTATAACTGCAGCTGCTGAGGCAGTATACCATTAGATCCGCCTCAGTGGTTTGGGTTCTAGATGGTTTATACTACATGGACCTCAAGCCTATCAAGAAAATTGCGAATGTGGCTCCTTCACCATCTGGAATGACAACGTATGGGTTTTGATATAGTCTATTCACTCTTGTCACGATGCCGGCTGGCAGGTAGTGGATCCTCTGTGCCAGAGAGGGATTGGCGTGGACCGTGCTAGTGGACCGGTTCTAAGCCACTACTGGTTTTCACCAGAGCCCGCCGCAAAGCGGGATGGTCTTGCTGCGGCGGTAGTGACCAGGTCGTATCCACTAGCAACGGCTCACCTCTCTGGCTGCTGAAGATAGGCGCGGTACAAGGGAGTAGGCAGAAGCAAGGTCGGACGTAGCAGAAGGTCGGGGCAGGCAGCAAGGATCGTAGTCAGGGGCAACGGCAGAAGGTCTGGAAACACAGGCAAGGAACACACAAGGAACGCTTTCACTGGCACTAAGGCAACAAGATCCGGCAAGGGAGTGCAAGGGAAGTGAGGTAATATAGGGAAGTGCACAGGTGATAACCCTAATTGGAACCACTGCGCCAATCAGCGGCGCAGTGGCCCTTTAAATCGCAGAGACCCGGCGCGCGCGCGCCCTAGGGAGCGGGGCCGCGCGCGCCGGGACAGAACAGACGGGGAGCGAGTCAGGTAGGGGAGCCGGGGTGCGCATCGCGAGCGGGCGCTACCCGCATCGCGAATCGCATCCCGGCTGGCAGCGGGATCGCAGCGCCCCGGGTCAGAGGACGTGACCGGAGCGCTGCAGCGGAGGGAGTGAAGCGAGCGCTCCGGGGAGGAGCGGGGACCCGGAGCGCTCGGCGTAACAGTACCCCCCCCCCCTTGGGTCTCCCCCTCTTCTTGGAGCCTGAGAACCTGAGGAGCAGACTTTTGTCAAGGATGTTGTCCTCAGGTTCCCAGGATCTCTCTTCAGGACCACAACCCTCCCAGTCTACTAAAAAAAAATTTTTCCCTCTGACCTTTTTGGCAGCCAAAATTTCCTTGACCGAGAAGACGTCCGAGGAGCCGGAAACAGGAGTGGGAGGAACAGATTTGGGAGAAAAACGGTTGAGGATGAGTGGTTTGAGAAGAGAGACGTGAAAGGCATTAGGGATACGAAGAGAAGGAGGAAGAAGAAGTTTATAAGAGACAGGATTAATTTGACACAAAATTTTGAAAGGACCAAGATAGCGTGGTCCCAACTTGTAGCTAGGGACACGGAAGCGGACATATTTAGCGGAGAGCCATACCTTGTCTCCAGGGGAAAAAACGGGGGGAGCTCTTCTTTTCTTATCCGCGAACCTCTTCATGCGTGAAGAAGCCTGTAAGAGAGAATTTTGGGTCTCTCTCCATATAATGGAAAGGTCACGAGAAATTTCATCCACAGCGGGCAGACCAGAGGGCAAGGGGGTAGGGAGGGGGGGAAGAGGGTGACGGCCGTACACCACGAAAAATGGGGATTTGGAGGAAGATTCAGAGACCCTGAAGTTATACGAGAATTCGGCCCATGGAAGGAGATCTGCCCAGTCATCCTGGCGGGAGGAAACAAAATGTCGCAAATAATCACCCAGGATCTGGTTAATTCTTTCTACTTGTCCATTGGACTGGGGATGATATGCAGAGGAAAAATTTAATTTAATCTTGAGTTGTTTACAGAGAGCCCTCCAGAATTTAGACACGAATTGGACCCCTCTATCCGAGACAATCTGCGTAGGCAACCCGTGAAGACGAAAAATGTGTACAAAAAATTGTTTAGCCAACTGAGGCGCAGAAGGAAGACCAGGAAGAGGGATGAAATGTGCCATTTTGGAGAATCGATCAACGACCACCCAAATAACGGTGTTGCCACGGGAAGGGGGTAAATCAGTAATAAAATCCATACCAATCAGAGACCAAGGCTGTTCGGGGACAGGCAGAGGATGAAGAAAACCAGCGGGCTTCTGGCGAGGAGTCTTATCCCGGGCACAGATAGTGCAGGCTCGCACAAAGTCCCCAACATCCGTCTCCAGAGTCGGCCACCAATAGAAGCGGGAGATGAGTTGCACAGATTTCTTGATGCCCGCATGACCTGCGAGATGGGAGGAGTGACCCCATTTGAGGATTCCGAGGCGTTGGCGTGGAGAAACAAAGGTCTTTCCTGGAGGAGTCTGCCTGATGGAGGCAGGAGAAGTGGAGATCAGGCAGTCAGGTGGAATGATGTGTTGCGGAGGGAGATCAACTTCTGAGGCATCCAAGGAACGAGAGAGAGCATCGGCCCTAATGTTCTTATCGGCAGGACGAAAGTGAATCTCAAAATTAAATCGGGCAAAGAACAGAGACCACCGGGCCTGGCGAGGATTCAGCCGTTGGGCAGACTGGAGGTAGGAGAGGTTCTTGTGGTCGGTGTAGATAATAACAGGAAATCTTGATCCCTCCAGCAGATGCCTCCATTCCTCAAGTGCTAATTTAATGGCTAGAAGCTCTCGATCCCCGATGGAGTAGTTCCTCTCCGCTGGAGAGAAGGTCCTAGAGAAAAAACCACAAGTGACAGCATGCCCGGAAGAATTTTTTTGTAGAAGAACAGCTCCAGCTCCCACTGAGGAGGCATCAACCTCCAATAGGAAGGGTTTGGAAGGGTCAGGTCTGGAGAGCACGGGAGCCGAAGAAAAGGCAGACTTGAGTCGTTTAAAGGAGTCTTCTGCTTGAGGAGGCCAGGACTTGGGATCAGCATTTTTTTTGGTTAAAGCCACGATAGGAGCCACAATGGTAGAAAAATGTGGAATAAATTGCCTGTAATAATTGGCGAACCCCAAAAAGCGTTGGATAGCACGGAGTCCGGAGGGGCGTGGCCAATCTAAGACGGCAGAGAGTTTGTCTGGATCCATCTGTAGTCCCTGGCCAGAGACCAAATATCCTAGAAAAGGAAGAGATTGGCATTCAAACAGACATTTCTCAATTTTGGCATAGAGTTGGTTGTCACGAAGTCTCTGAAGAACCATACGGACATGCTGGCGGTGTTCTTCTAGATTGGCAGAAAAAATTAGGATATCGTCCAGATATACAACAACACAGGAGTATAACAGATCACGAAAAATTTCATTGACAAAGTCTTGGAAGACGGCAGGGGCATTGCACAGTCCAAAGGGCATGACCAGATACTCAAAGTGTCCATCTCTGGTGTTAAATGCCGTTTTCCACTCGTCCCCCTCTCTGATGCGGATGAGGTTATAGGCGCCTCTTAAGTCCAATTTAGTGAAGATGTGGGCACCTTGGAGGCGATCAAAGAGTTCAGAGATGAGGGGTAAGGGGTAGCGGTTCTTAACCGTGATTTTATTAAGACCGCGGTAGTCAATGCAAGGACGTAGGGAGCCATCTTTTTTGGACACAAAGAAAAATCCGGCTCCGGCAGGAGAGGAGGATTTACGGATAAAGCCCTTTTTTAGATTCTCCTGGACGTATTCGGACATGGCAAGAGTCTCTGGGGCAGAGAGAGGATAAATTCTGCCCCGGGGTGGAGTAGTGCCCGGGAGGAGGTCGATAGGGCAATCATAAGGCCTGTGAGGAGGTAGAGTCTCAGCTTGTTTTTTGCAGAAAACATCCGCGAAGTCCATATAGGCCTTAGGGAGACCGGTTACTGGAGGAACCACAGAGTTACGGCAAGGGTTACTGGGAACCGGTTTTAGACAGTTCTTGGAACAAGAGGGCCCCCAACTCTTGATCTCCCCAGTGGACCAATCCAGGGTTGGGGAATGAAGTTGAAGCCAGGGAAGTCCAAGGAGAATTTCTGAGGTGCAATTGGGGAGGACCAAAAGTTCAATCCTCTCATGATGAGATCCGATGCTCATAAGAAGGGGCTCCGTGCGGAAACGTATGGTACAGTCCAATCTTTCATTATTTACACAATTGATGTAGAGGGGTCTGGCGAGACTGGTCACCGGGATGTTGAACCTGTTGACGAAAGAGGCCAAAATAAAATTTCCTGCAGATCCAGAGTCCAAGAAGGCCACAGCAGGGAAGGAGAAGGCAGAGGCAGACATCCGCACAGGCACTGTAAGACGTGGAGAAGCAGAGTAGACATCAAGGACTGTCTCACCTTTGTGCGGAGTCAGCGTACGTCTTTCCAGGCGGGGAGGACGGATAGGACAATCCCTCAGGAAGTGTTCGGTACTAGCACAGTACAGGCAGAGGTTCTCCATACGGCGTCGTGTCCTCTCTTGAGGTGTCAGGCGAGACCGGTCGACCTGCATAGCCTCCACGGCGGAAGGCACAAGAACAGATTGCAGGGGACCAGAGGAGAGAGGAGCCGAGGAGGAGAAACGCCTCGTGCGAACAGAGTCCATATCTTGGCGGAGTTCCTGACGCCTTTCGGAAAAACGCATGTCAATGCGAGTGGCTAGGTGAATAAGTTCATGTAGATTAGCAGGAATTTCTCGTGCGGCCAGAACATCTTTAATGTTGCTGGATAGGCCTTTTTTGAAGGTCGCGCAGAGGGCCTCATTATTCCAGGACAATTCTGAAGCAAGAGTACGGAATTGTACGGCATACTCGCCAACGGAAGAATTACCCTGGACCAGGTTCAACAGGGCAGTCTCAGCAGAAGAGGCTCGGGCAGGTTCCTCAAAGACACTTCGGATTTCCGAGAAGAAGGAGTGTACAGAGGCAGTGACGGGGTCATTGCGGTCCCAGAGCGGTGTGGCCCATGACAGGGCTTTTCCGGACAGAAGGCTGACTACGAAAGCCACTTTAGACCTTTCAGTGGGAAACAGGTCCGACATCATCTCCAGATGCAGGGAACACTGGGAAAGAAAGCCACGGCAAAACTTAGAGTCCCCATCAAATTTATCCGGCAAGGATAGGCGTAGCCCAGGAGCGGCCACTCGCTGCGGAGGAGGTGCAGGAGCTGGCGGCGGAGATGACTGCTGAAGCTGTGGTAGTAACTGTTGTAGCATAACGGTCAGTTGAGACAGCTGTTGGCCTTGATGCGCTATCTGTTGTGACTGCTGGGCGACCACCGTGGTGAGGTCAGCGACAACTGGCAGAGGAACTTCAGCGGGATCCATGGCCGGATCTACTGTCACGATGCCGGCTGGCAGGTAGTGGATCCTCTGTGCCAGAGAGGGATTGGCGTGGACCGTGCTAGTGGACCGGTTCTAAGCCACTACTGGTTTTCACCAGAGCCCGCCGCAAAGCGGGATGGTCTTGCTGCGGCGGTAGTGACCAGGTCGTATCCACTAGCAACGGCTCACCTCTCTGGCTGCTGAAGATAGGCGCGGTACAAGGGAGTAGGCAGAAGCAAGGTCGGACGTAGCAGAAGGTCGGGGCAGGCAGCAAGGATCGTAGTCAGGGGCAACGGCAGAAGGTCTGGAAACACAGGCAAGGAACACACAAGGAACGCTTTCACTGGCACTAAGGCAACAAGATCCGGCAAGGGAGTGCAAGGGAAGTGAGGTAATATAGGGAAGTGCACAGGTGATAACCCTAATTGGAACCACTGCGCCAATCAGCGGCGCAGTGGCCCTTTAAATCGCAGAGACCCGGCGCGCGCGCGCCCTAGGGAGCGGGGCCGCGCGCGCCGGGACAGAACAGACGGGGAGCGAGTCAGGTAGGGGAGCCGGGGTGCGCATCGCGAGCGGGCGCTACCCGCATCGCGAATCGCATCCCGGCTGGCAGCGGGATCGCAGCGCCCCGGGTCAGAGGACGTGACCGGAGCGCTGCAGCGGAGGGAGTGAAGCGAGCGCTCCGGGGAGGAGCGGGGACCCGGAGCGCTCGGCGTAACAACTCTCAACAACTATTCAGCACACATATTGCTATGGCTTGGTAAAAAGTACAATGCAAAGTTTCCTCCCAGTGGACCAAATGCTAAAAGGGAATAAAAGAACATCTGGTTCAGTCCTGACCTCTTTGCATTAAAATGCAAAACTGGAAAATGGGAGCACATCCGGAGGGAGTGCTAAGTGAATGTTATGTCCCACATGGCTCATACATAGTAATATATACAGATAGGAGCTGTAAGCTGAATGTTTATGGAGCAAAGATGTATTAAAATAAATGTAATAGTTGGACTTTATCACAACAAAGAGGTCAAAAAGAAGGATGGATGTAATAATGGCTTGTGAGGCAAAGGAAGATCAACCTCCTCAAGTAGAGCATATATCGGTACACTGAATGTAGAGTAGTCAATCCAGACATATAATGCAATTTCCATCTGTTCACCCCCCCCCCCCCCCCAAGTCCACTACTGTATATAGTCCACCGTCTGTATATAGTGACTAACAATATTAATGGTGCTTGTCATTCTTTTGAACTATCTGATATGCAAAAATAAATCACTTCTTGGCCTTACTTGGAACCTCTGGGAACTTTAAAGGGTGACTAACCACAGAACAGACATATTCCAGTATGGCAACATCCTAGAGACATGAACAGTGACTTCCAACACATCTGTTGTGCTGCATGAAAATAGATCCTACATTTTACACAAAAAATAACCATAATTTCAGGACAAATACACACACACACACACACACACATATATATATATATATATATATATATATATATATATATATGTATATATATATATATAATGTTTATACCACTTCTTCACCATACAGCTAGTCCTGCCTTTAGCTACCATCCTGTACCTGTAACCGATCTAGACTCTGGACGAAGGGGGGAGGCCGGGGCGATGTGTCAAACTTTCCTATTACTATCTCAGAATGCTTGGTATAAAATTTTTTAAATGGTAATATATACGTTACCAATCCCCAGTCACATTCTGCTACTTCCCGAGTCCTGTTGATCACTGTAGTTACTGGTCCCTTTATAGAAATTTCAGTGCAGAAGCCAATACCTGGGTGTAGTGTTTAGCTATAGCAGCAATTGGGCCAAGAAGTGGTAGCGGAGAAGCATTAGGATGGGAGCAACATCATATGGATGAGGTAGGTCGGTAAGACTAACAGTCATTGTTTATTAAATGTAAATGGACAAACAACTCTTTTACCGTCCATATGATTTTTCTTTTTCATTTTCATCTGCTCACATTCCATCTACCGTAACTTTTTGCAGTCAACAAAAAATAAATAAATAAATGACACCTTTTAAGTAGTGTTGCTCACGAATATTCGAAATTCAAATTTTAATCGCGAATATCGCATATTCGCGAATTCGTGAATATTGCGAATATAGCACTATATATTCACAATTACGAATATTCATTTTTTTTTCTTTGTTCACAGTACACATCACAGTGATGTCTAGTGGTATGCCCCCCCGCACCTGAGAGCTTTGGCTCTTGCTCCCTGCACCTCCAGCTATTGACTTGACATCTGCTGTATGGACACTTGGAATAAAGCATCGTTTGGCAAATACTTCTCAGTGGGTGAGTGCAACTTTTTTCAAGTCTTCTGCTTTTCATGTTTTACACATCACAGTGATCACTGCATCCCTCTCTGCTCTTCGCATATGCGCATATTCGCGAATATTGAGCCCTCCCTTCTTTAATGGTATAAGGAACTAATGGGCTAGTGCAGTGGTCTCCAACCTGCGGACCTCCAGATGTTGCAAAACTGCAACTCCAGCATGCACGGACAGCCAATGGCCAACGCAAAGACAGAGGTCAAACGTTTTCTGTAAGTCTTCACGAGATTTTCACACACTGTTGCTGGTATTTTGGCCCATTCCTTCATGCAGATCTCCTCTAGAGCAGTGATGTTTTGGGGTTGTTGCTGGGCAACACGGACTTTCAACTCCGTATATATATACATCAACAAAAAGAAAACTAGTAGTGAAAAAATGTATTTTATTTAACAAATATAAGGATAACAGACGTTTAAAACATGAAAGAATAAAAACAAGGCACTACAAGAACAACTGCAGGTAAGTGGAGGAGGTACAGCAGGCATAAATACACGGAATACAGGGAAAAATATGTCATAAATCACACTAGAAGATTATAAAATCAGAATATATATAATAAATGCTAGACATATAGTGTTCACAGAATTGATGGAGGGCTATAAGTGAAAAGAGGCCATAACATCCTGCCATGCATTGCCTACCTACCAGCTCCAACCCCAATGTACGTTTTTCTTGTGCTTCGTCAGAGGGTTGGAGCTGGTAGGTAGGCAATGCATGGCAGGATGTTATGGCCTCTTTTCACTTATAGCCCTCCATCAATTCTGTGAACACTATCTGTCTAGCATTTATTATATATATTCTGATTTTATAATCTTTTAGTGTGATTTATGACATATTTTTCCCTGTATTCCGTGTATTTATGCCCGCTGTACCTCCTCCACTTACCTGCAGTTGTTCTTGTAGTGCCTTGTTTTTATTCTTTCATGTTTTAAACGTCTGTTATCCTTATATTTGTTAAATAAAATAAATTTTTTTACTATGAGTTTTATTTTTGTTGGTGTATATGTATATTTCATAAACTAGTGGTGGCCCTTCCCCTTATGGCTAGGCCCCTCCTATGTTTGGTGGTGAAGTAGTACTTTCAACTCCCTCCAAAGGTTTTCTATGGGGTTGAGATCTAGAGACTGGGAAGGTCACTCCAGGACCTTGAAATGCTTCAGGGCGTGGTTGACCCATACACCACCCGAGGTAGACCAGCTTCACCTGTGCCAGGCACGGGGCAATTAAGCATGTGACTCTTGAAATGCTTCTTACGAAGCCACTCCTTTGTTGCCAGGGCGGTGTGTTTTGGATCATTGTCATGCTGAAAGACCCAGCTATGTTTCATCTTCAATGCCCTTGCTGATGGAAGGAGGATTTCACTCAAAATACATGGCCCCATTCATTCTTTCCTTCACACCAGTGTTTCCCAAATGCGGTCCTCAAGCACTCCAACAGGTCATGTTTTCAGGATTTCCTTAGTCTTTCACAGGTGATATAACTGTGGTGATTCCTGATTCACTGACCATAATTATATCACCTGTTAAAGACTAAGGAAATCCAGAAAACATGACCTTTTGGGGGTGCTTGAGGACCGTGTTTGGGAAACACTGCTTTACACGGATCAGTCATCCTGGTCCCTTAGCAGAAAAACAGCCCCAAAGCATGATGTTTCCACCCCCATGCTTCACAGTAGGTATGGTGTTCTTTGGATACAACTCAGCATTCTTTCTCCTCCAAACACGACGGATTAACTTTTTACCAAAAAGTTCTACTTTGGTTTTATCTGACCATATGACATTCTCACAATACTGGTTCATCCAAATGCGCTCTAGCAAACTTCATATGGGCCTGCACATGTACTAGCTTAAGCAGGGGGACACGTCTGGCACTGCATGATTTGAGTCCCTGGTGGCATAATGTGTTACTGATGATAGCCTTTGTTACTTTGGTCCCAGCTCTCTGCAGGTCATTCATTAAGTCCATCCGCGTGGTTCTGGAATTTTTGCTCACTGTTCTTGTGGTCTTTTTGACACCACAGGGTGAGATCTTGGATGGAGCCCCAGATCGAGGGAAATTATCAGTGGTCTTCTATGTCTTCCATTTCCTAATAATTGCTCCCATAGTTGATTTATTCACACCAAGCTGCATGCCTATTGCAGATTCAGTCTTCCCAGCCTGGTGCAGGTCTACAATTTTGGTTCTAGTGTCCTTCGACGGCTCTTTGGTCTTGGCCATAGTGGAGTTTGGAGTGTGACTGAGGTTGTGGACAGGTGTCTTTTATACTGATAACAAGTTCAAACAGGTGCCATTAATACAGGTAACAAGTGGAGGACAGAGGAGACTCTTAAAGAAGAGGTTACAGGTCTGTGAGAGCCAGAAATCTTGCTTCATTTGTAGGTGACCAAATACTTATTTTCCACCATAATTTGCAAATAAATTCTTTAAAAATCAGACAATGTGATTTTAAGGATTTTTTTTCTCATTCTGTCTCTCATAGTTGAGGTATAACTATGATGAACATTACAGGCCTCTCTCATCTTTTTAAGTGGGAGAACTTGCACAATTGGTGGCTGACTAAATACTTTTTTGCCCCACTGTAGCAATTCCGTTGGCAAGGCATGTCAGCAGGGCCCTATTTGCCATTAGGTACCCATGGCCCTGTGCCTAGGAAGGGAGCCCTTCAATGAGGGGAAAAAAAGATAGATGTGCTGACATGCTGTCATAAGGAAATTTTCAGCCACTCACTATGTTGTGGATTTCTGATTTTGCCACTTTCTTTTTGTGGATCTAGAGTTTTTGTGTTATATTATGTCACATATCTGCATAGGAAAATTCTGCCGCATGTGGAATCACCCTGATGGGGTGTATTCAGTCCGAGTGCCTAGGGCGGCATGAGCTATAAATACCGACGGCCCTGCATGTCAGGCGCTGAGACTACTAGCTTCGTGCTGAGACCATCTATCAGCTGGTGAGGCCGTCAGTGATGGAGTTAAGTCCCTGCTGCGGGTGTCGTAGGAGTCATTTCCTGAGCCGTCATCCATTATTTAAGCACTACTTAGTATTCCTCTTACCTAATTACAGTTCAACAGCTACAGACACAGAAAGTTAAACTGCAGCCGGGCCCCGGGGGCTCCCAGCACCAGAAATGATAGAAATCATTTAACCCAGTCAACTAAGATCTGGGAAATCACAGCTGAAGAGAAGACCTCTAAAAACAGACTATTGGTATTCTATGAGTTCTCCTTTTAATAATATAAAAATGTTTTATATCAGTGGTCTCCAAACTGTGAACCACTAGCTGTTGCAAAACGACAGCTCCCAGCATGCCCGTACAGCCGGTGGCTGTTAATCTGTCAAGGGCTTACATACTGTGAAAGGACAGCCAAAAATAATCACCGGCTGGTGTTTTACTCAAATAATTTTTGAAGCGTACAGTAGCGCATTTTTCTGCCCTCATAAGTGCATACTACATACCTACATCTAAGTAGTGTACTATTTTGTACCTGTTAATCTGTCAAGGGCCTACATACTGTGAAAGGACAGCCAATAGTACACACCTGCTACTGTTCTAGATGAATACTGTTTTAAGTGTAGTGAAGCATATTGTACTCCCCTCATATACGCAATAAGTATGTAAGGCAGAGTAGTGCAAGGACATGCACAGTGGAGTGGAAGAGGCCTAAATTCATCAATTGCAGGCAGTGGTCGCAGCAGAGTAGGGGTGTGTGGCAGCGGGAGTCGCAGCGAGAGGTCTGAGCTCCCGGTGTCAGCTAGCCGTCGTGTCTCGACCAGCAACCCAGCAGCCATGATTGATCGGTTCACTAAGTCATCCACTTCATCCCAAGTGACATCCGACACCCCCAGTCAACAGTCCATAGGTTCCTCAGACTCCACCCTCAGTTGGCATGGCCATCATGCTGCTGCTGCCACCACCTCAAGGCTCTGTCATTGTGCTGCTCTATGGTCTCCTTATGCTAATGCTACCACCTCCAGACTCTGTCATTGTGCCGCCATGTGACTCCTTGTTATATTTGGTCCTTTGTATCCACATGCCGGGGACACTAAAACCTGGGAGTGTTAGCTAAAATTTGTATTTCAAAATCTTGAATTTCTCCTCATGCTTCTGCCAATCCCAGGCTGTGCCATTCAGCCACTGTATGATATCCTCATGCTTCAGCCAACTCCAGGCTGTGTCATTCAGACACTAAATGGTCTCTTCTCATGCTTCAGCCAACTCAAGGCTGTGCCATTCAGCCCCTATATGGTCTCTTCTCATGCTTCAGCCAACTCAAGGCTGTGCCATTCAGACACTATATGGTCTCCCCATGTTGCCACAAACTCCAGGTAGTCATTCAGCCACTATATGGCCTCCTCATACTGATGCCACCTCCAGGCTCTGTCATTGTGCTGCCATGTGACATCTTGTTAAATTTGGTCCTTTGTATCCACTCACCGGGGCCCGGGACACTAAAACTTGTGAGTTAAAATTTCAATGGTCTCCTCATGTTTCTGTCAACTCCAGGCTGTGCCATTCAGCCACTATATGGTATCCTCATGCTTCAGCCAACTCCAGGCTGTGCCATTCTGCCACTATATGGTCTCCTCATGCTTCAGCCACCTCCAGGCTGTGTCATTCAGCCAATATATGGTTTACTGATTAAATTTTATGGTAGCATTAGCTACCATAAATATTCAATTAAAACTTCAAAATTAATCTTTTAATCTTAGGGATTGTGAAGCCCTAGTGTCTACCTACTCATGCTGCTGCCAGCTCCAGGCTCTGTCATTCAGCAACTATATGGTCTCCTCATGCTTCAGCCACCTCCAGGCTGTGCCATTCAGACACTATATGGCTTCCTCATGCTTCTGCCAACTTCAGGCTGTGCCATTCAGGCACTATATGGTCTCCTCATGCTGCCAACACCTCCACACTGTGTCATTAAGCCACTATATGGTCTCCTTATACTGATGCCACCAGGCTCTCTCATTGTGCTGCTCTGCGGCAGTGATTCTAATAGCGATGCCCGTAATCTGCATGTAATACTGAATAACAGTATTATTTCACTAGCACAGCACACTCCATATGCATGTTAGAACAAAGCAAAGTGTTCTACACCACTATTGAGGCTCTCTCAACTTTTTCAAAAGTTCGCTCATCTCTAATCTTCACTTCAGTGGAATATCACTAGGTACTTTAGAGTTTCGGCCTCCCTGCACTTCTGCTGCAGGAAGGATGAGTCGCCTTTCACTTCTGGGGCTTCAGGAAACTGAATAAGCTGGGTGTCACGCATACTGTGTGCCACCCAGCTTTCCCAATCTCCTGAAGCCCACAGTGAGAGGCTGCTCCCCCTTTCTGCATTTCTTAACCTGTTAAGGACGTAGGACATACCTGTACGCCCTACGCGCGGTCCCGGTGTTTAAAACGGGGTCACACCGTGACCCCGCATCACATCGGGTCGGTTCCAGCTGCTAATGATAGCCGGGACCATGGACTAATAGCGTGTGGCACCGATTGTTGTGCCACGCGCTATTAACCCTTCAGACGCAGCGATCAAAGTTGACCGCCGCGTCTGAAAGTGAAAGTACAGAAATTCAGGGTGGATACAGCACCAAATAGCTGAGGACTCAGGCTGGTAGATGGAACAAGACTTTATTTGCCATCCATGTGCAACGTTTCGGCAATAAACTGCCTTTTTCAAGCATATCAAACAAAGTGACAATGTGCATATATATATAGGAATCACAACATGCTGTGATTGGTTACATAACAGGTGTTATACATATCATTACAATCAATGGCCACATCCTATTGGCTAAACTGTGTTGTCATAGTGATTCAAATACACAAAAGATATAAATCTAAAAAATATATGAGAAAACAGCCATCTAAAACATATATAAGCTTCAGATGTGTTCACTGGGACTTCACTTACATTGATCCATGTCTCCGATTGCATCTTCATCATATAGATCGCATGAAAAATCTTGCGTCTGTGTGTGACAGCTTCGCTTGTAAATAATCAAACTGCGGCTGCGTGGCTCCACACCGTGTAGTTCCGATCAGCTGACCACTATAGGTCAGCTGATACAGGAGCGTCATAGATGCCCGGGATCAAAACAATATGATCCGCGCAAGCGCCAACTGCCTGCGCATGCGTAGTGCGTCTACATGGGTCACCACACATCAGTGAATCGGCCAGCGCATATCATATGCGCCCGCCGATACCCGAGGAGCACCTGACCAAAGACGCACCGCATAGTCTATAATACATATGAGTCTGAATAGACTTCCATATATGCATTCATCAAGACAAATTTTCCTTAAACCTGGGCATCTACGTTAATACCAACAAAAAAGTATGTCACAAGAAGATGCCATATTGAAACAAGGATCAGTGTAACGCAGACTATATTCAAATCATAAAATCTACATTTATACAAAAAGAAAAACTTTTTTCAGGAGTCCTCAGTGAATCCATCCTCAGCTGTAATCTTCATATAAGGTGATGATGAATAATAAGTGAAGTGAATCTAAAAAAAATACATAAAAAATATTAAAATATCATCATAGAGAGATATCCAAAAACCTAATGTTGTCACTTATAAAAATTAAATACACGGAACAGGTAGAAGAAAAAGTAAAAAGAATGAGTGAAAACAAAAAATGAAAAAAAAGGGGAAAAAGATAAATTAAAGACCCCAAAAAAAAAAAATGATAAAAAATAAAAATCAAATTAAATATAAATAAAAACTGAAAAAAAGAAAATAAATAAAAAATATGAATGTGAAGAAAAAATTATAAAACATGTAAAGAAATAATAAAATATGAAAAAAAAGAAAAATGAAAAAAGGAAAAAAGGAAAAAGAAAAGAAAGAAAGAAAAAGAGGGGGGGTTTAAAGGGGGAAAAAAAGAAAAGGTAAAAAAAGGGACAAAGGGAAAGAAAGGGGAAAGAAAAAATGAATAAAAAGAAAAATGAAAAATAAAGAATAGGGAAAATGAATAAAAATAAAGAGGAAAAAAGAAAGGGTAAAAAGAGAAAAAGAACAAAAGGGGGAAAAAAGGAAAAAAAGAAAAAGAAAGAAAAAGGGGAAGAGAGAAAAAAAAGGGGAAAAAAGGGAGGGGGGGAGGGGGGGAAAAGGACCAGAAAAAAGGAATAAAGAGCAAAAAAAAGGAAAAGAAAAAAGGAGAAGAAAAAAAGCAAAAACAGAAATAAAAAGGAGGATAACATAAATGCCTACATAAAGGGTTTCAAGCCAAAATCCATATTCAATCCCTTTGGATACATCGTATCTAATGTATAGATCCATTTAAGTTCTTTCTGGCGCAATAATTTCTCCCTGTCGCCCCCTCGTCTCAACACAGGTACATGATCTACAATACGAAATCTTAACTGACTAATATTGTGACCAAATTTACACGTCGATCGAACACTCAAAGGGGATCCAGGCGGTCGCCAATTGCCTATTATCCACTGATCTTTCTGCAGGGGCACGTTCCCTTGTTTTGGACTTATTGGGGGTCATCCTCAGGCGGAATTATTTTCTGTTTGGGGATGACTTCTATGTCCAAAACAGGGGAACGGCCATGGGGTCCAATGTGGCCCCAACATACGCATATGTATATATGACGGAATTTGAGGAAACTTACATCTACAAATCACAATGGTATCCTCATGTACGGACTTGGTTCCGTTACATAGATGATACCTTTGTGATTTGGACAGGTACTTTGTCACAACTTCATTTGTTCTTGGATGAACTGAATGGTATATACCCTGAACTTCAGTTCACCATGGTGGTGTCCGAATCATCGATTCAATTTTTGGACACGTTTGTCACAATAGTTGACGGTAGATTGTCAATGGATCTTTACACAAAGAAAACAGATAGGAATAGTGTTTTACAATATGATAGTTTCCATCCTAGATCCACAGTTAAATCACTCCCATGGAGCCAATTGTTACGTGTTAAACGGATAGTTTCAGATCCTGTACAGTCCGCTAAAAGAATCGATGAAATGCAAGGGAAATTTAGACGTAGGGGTTATCCACAACGTCTGTTAAATCACCATTCAAATAGACTCTTACAAGTCGATAGATCCACTCTCTTACATAGTACCCCCAAAGAACCTACGGATAGGATACCATTTGTATCTACTTATTCAGTAAATAGCCAGGCTATAGCTAATATCATTAGACATAACTGGTCACTCGTGAGTAAGACCACTGGCTTGGATAAGCCACCAATAATGGCATATCGAAAGGGACGCAGTTTTATGGACCGTCTTATTAAATCTGATGTCGGCTCATTCAAAGATAAAAGTGCACAAAAATTTAAACAGGGCAATTTTCCCTGCTTAAATTGCAGTCATTGTAATTCTATGATAAAGGGTGATTCATTTAATCACCCACATACAGGCAAACCATTCAAGATTTATGGTAGATATACATGCCGCTCCTCCTTTGTAATCTATTTATTGACCTGCCCATGTGGGCTTTATTACATAGGTGAAACCACCAATGAGTGCCGGATAAGATTATATGGTCATAAATCCTCTATTAGGACTAAGAAGGTTGATCTCCCACTACCTAAGAATTTTTTGGAATTTGGTCACAATATTAGTCAGTTAAGATTTCGTATTATAGATCATGTACCTGTGTTGAGGCGAGGGGGCGACAGGGAGAAATTATTGCGCCAGAAAGAACTTAAATGGATCTATACATTAGATACGATGTATCCAAAGGGATTGAATATGGATTTTGGCTTGAAACCCTTTATGTAGGCATTTATGTTATCCTCCTTTTTATTTCTGTTTTTGCTTTTTTTCTTCTCCTTTTTTCTTTTCCTTTTTTTTGCTCTTTATTCCTTTTTTCTGGTCCTTTTCCCCCCCTCCCCCCTCCCTTTTTTCCCCTTTTTTTTCTCTCTTCCCCTTTTTCTTTCTTTTTCTTTTTTTCCTTTTTTCCCCCTTTTGTTCTTTTTCTCTTTTTACCCTTTTTTTTCCTCTTTATTTTTATTCATTTTCCCTATTCTTTATTTTTCATTTTTCTTTTTATTCATTTTTTCTTTCCCCTTTCTTTCCCTTTGTCCCTTTTTTTTCCCTTTTCTTTTTTTCCCCCTTTAACCCCCCCCCTCTTTTTCTTTCTTTCTTTTCTTTTTCCTTTTTTCTTTTTTTTCATATTTTATTATTTCTTTACATGTTTTATAATTTTTTCTTCACATTCATATTTTTATTTATTTTCTTTTTTTCAGTTTTTATTTATATTTAATTTGATTTTTATTTTTTATCATTTTTTTTTTTGGGGTCTTTAATTTATCTTTTTCCCCTTTTTTTTCATTTTTTGTTTTCACTCATTCTTTTTACTTTTTCTTCTACCTGTTCCGTGTATTTAATTTTTATAAGTGACAACATTAGGTTTTTGGATATCTCTCTATGATGATATTTTAATATTTTTTATGTATTTTTTTTAGATTCACTTCACTTATTATTCATCATCACCTTATATGAAGATTACAGCTGAGGATGGATTCACTGAGGACTCCTGAAAAAAGTTTTTCTTTTTGTATAAATGTAGATTTTATGATTTGAATATAGTCTGCGTTACACTGATCCTTGTTTCAATATGGCATCTTCTTGTGACATACTTTTTTGTTGGTATTAACGTAGATGCCCAGGTTTAAGGATAATTTGTCTTGATGAATGCATATATGGAAGTCTATTCAGACTCATATGTATTATAGACTATGCGGTGCGTCTTTGGTCAGGTGCTCCTCGGGTATCGGCGGGCGCATATGATATGCGCTGGCCGATTCACTGATGTGTGGTGACCCATGTAGACGCACTACGCATGCGCAGGCAGTTGGCGCTTGCGCGGATCATATTGTTTTGATCCCGGCATCTATGACGCTCCTGTATCAGCTGACCTATAGTGGTCAGCTGATCGGAACTACACGGTGTGGAGCCACGCAGCCGCAGTTTGATTATTTACAAGCGAAGCTGTCACACACAGACGCAAGATTTTTCATGCGATCTATATGATGAAGATGCAATCGGAGACATGGATCAATGTAAGTGAAGTCCCAGTGAACACATCTGAAGCTTATATATGTTTTAGATGGCTGTTTTCTCATATATTTTTTAGATTTATATCTTTTGTGTATTTGAATCACTATGACAACACAGTTTAGCCAATAGGATGTGGCCATTGATTGTAATGATATGTATAACACCTGTTATGTAACCAATCACAGAATGTTGTGATTCCTATATATATGCACATTGTCACTTTGTTTGATATGCTTGAAAAAGGCAGTTTATTGCCGAAACGTTGCACATGGATGGCAAATAAAGTCTTGTTCCATCTACCAGCCTGAGTCCTCAGCTATTTGGTGCTGTATCCACCCTGAATTTCTGTATGCCTTTCCGGGTTGGCATTCCCGGATGATCACCTGCACATGCTGATTGGACCGGTGCTGTCTCTCCTCTTCACCCATTGAAAGTGAAAGTAAACGCTTCCCGGCAGCTCAGTCGGGCTGATCGGGACAACGCAATAAAATCACGATGGTCACTTTTTATATAGGAAAAAATGTATAAAAAGCGATGAAAAAGTCAGATCAATACAAAAATGATACTGATACAAACTTCAGAACACGGTGCAAAAAATGAGCTCTCATACTGGCCCGTACACAGAAAAATAAAAAAGTTATAGGGGTTAGAAGAGGAGAATTTTTATCGTATACATTTTCCTGCATGTAGTCATGATTTTTTTTTACGAAGTACGACAAAATCCAACCTATATAAGTAGGGTATGATTTTAACCGCATAGACCTACAGAATAAAGATAAGGTATAATTTTTACCGAAAAATGCACTGCGGAGAAACGGAAGCCCTCAAAAGTAAAAAAATTTAATTTTTTCTTCAATTTTGTCCCATAATTTATTTTTTTCCCGTTTTGCCGTGGATTTTTTTGGTAAAATGACTAATGTCACTGCAAAGTAGAATTGGTGGCGCAAAAAATAAGTCATCATATGGAATTTTATGTGCAAAATTGAAAGCGTTATGATTTTTAGAAGGTGATGAGGAAAAAATGAAAATGCAAAAACGGAAAAACCCTGCGTCCTTAAGGGGTTAATGCACTAGCACTGCCATGCCCTTCCCTGCACTGATGTCTTCTCTTCCCACTTATTCTCAGCCCACAATAAATATGCTCTCCATGACCCCCATTCACTATTCTCTGCACCTGTCTGCCAGACAGTTAAATCATACTTTACCATAACATTGGTCCAGCAGCAGGATGTTTAAAACTACCAGGCAATCAGAAGTCCCATAGATTTGGATGGGCTATGCTGTTTCACTCTAAGGCTGCAGATATTGTCAATATTAGGATATTCTTAAACTTTACTATATTTTATTTGACATATAAGATACATGTGTACCAAGCTTAATCGAAATATATCCAGCCATTCGGAAATTATGCTGGAACATACATATATACATACAGTGAGGCAAAAAAGTATTTAGTCAGCCACCAATTGTGCAAGTTTTTCCACTTAAAAAGATGAGAGAGGCCTGTAATTTTCATCATAGGTATACCTCAACTAAATAAAAAAAGTTAATCTCAATACTTTGTTATATACCCTTTGTTGGCAATGACAGAGGTCAAACGTTTTCTGTAAGTCTTCACAAGGTTTTCACACACTGTTGCTGGTATTTTGGCCCATTCCTCCATGCAGATCTCCTCTAGAGCAGTAATGTTTTGGGGCTGTCGCTGGGCAACATGGACTTTCAACTCCCTCGAAAGGTTTTCTATGGGGTTGAGATCTAGAGAGTGGCAATGTCACTCCAGGACCTTGAAATGCTTCTTAAGAAGCCCCTCCTTTGTTGCCCCCCCCCCCCCGAGGACAGGTGTGATTGGGTGGTCATAGTGACTGTACCAATCACATTATATGGGGAGGGGGGAGGAGAGCAACAGCTCGTTGCTCCACTCTGCTCAGCACCATTTTGTGTCTGATGCTGAGCAGGATGGAATCCCATGCTGCATCTCCCCCCTCACAGTCAAAAAAGTGCCCCTTGGCATTGTTTCTGTGCCCCCTGGCACATTAGAGCTTAGGGACAGTTTAGTTTTAAAAAGATTAATATATATATATTTTTTGCGGCATACCGTCTGTAGGTGTCCGCAGGTCCGCAGCATCTTTAGCTGTGGAACCCGGTCCTATAGGGTCGCTGCGGTCTGCCCCCAGTGTTTTTTTTTGGGAGCAGACCTTTTTTTTTTTTTTGCTAACTGTGGGGCTGACCCTCTTCCATATAAAAGAGTGGCAGGCCACAGTTAGCTAAAGTCCGCCCACCGCTGATCAGTCCTGTAGTACTGATCACCGTTTTTAGTGGTGCAGGCGCTTTTTTGAGGTTATTTCGGCTTTTTTGATTTTCGTTTTTGCACCTATAGTCGGTCTGTGCCACCAGTAGCAGGCCTGTGCTGTGTGGACGGATCATACCTCTGTGTGCTGCCTGCCCTACCGCTGTCAGTGATTTATCAAAGATCAGCTGTTTTTTTGTGTTCAGGCGGGTTCCTTTTTTCGGGTTTTAGCAAAAGGGTGTTTTTAGCGAAGGAGTTAAATGCCTTACTTACCTCTGAGTACCGCCAGTGAGGACGAGGAAGACCACACCTTCCTTATTTCTTCCTCGTCCTTCTCATCATCTTCTGATGATGAGCCACCAAGGCGACGGAGACGCCGCCATGCGAGGCCGCAAACCTCCTCTGCTCCTGACCCTGTGCCCCATGCTAGTATGACTCCCCCTGGCACTCATACTAGTCAAACCCCCCCAGCCAAGTTCACTAGTGCCCCATACTGGAGAACTTATCTGGACTCACCAGCGGACCACAAGCCAATGATTCCTGAGTTTGTTGGCGACTCAGGAATCAAGATTGACATCGTCGGGTTCACTGAAATGGACTATTTTAGTTATTTCAGTGACGACTTTGTCAATCTGATGGTTGACCAGACGAATCTGTACACCTAACAGTTCGTCGCTGCAAACCCGGGCTCCTTTTTAGCTAGGCCCAATGGCTGGTTCCCAGTCAATGCAGCTGAAATGAGGGCATTTTGGACCCTTGTGCTGCATATGGGCCTAGTTAAAAGACCCAGTGTCAGGCAGTACTGGAGTTAGGACGTCCTCTACCAGACCCCGCTCTACATTATGGCCATGACACGTCCCTGGTTTGAGGTCATTCGGAAACATTTGCATTATGCTGATAATGCTGCATGTCCCCCGAAGGGAACTCGCGTATTACCACCTGTATAGAATCAGGCCGGTCATCAATCACTTTGGAGCCACATTTTGGGAGGCCTATGTTCCAGGAAGGGAGGTCTCTATTGATGAGTCTCTCATGAACTTTAAGGGGAGAATCATCTTCCGCCAGTACGTTCCCACCAAGCGGGTGCGGAATGGTGTGAAGATGTATAATCTTTGCGAGAGTACCTCAGGGTACACTTGCAAGTTTATAGTGTACAAGGGATGATATTCCCCTATTGAGCCCCCAGAATGCCCCCCCCCCCACTCTGGGTGTTAGTGGGAAAATTGTTTGGGACCTTGTGCACCCATTGCTGGATAAGGGTTACCACCTTTACATGGATAACTTTTATACCAGTATCCCTCTTTTCACATCCCAGATCCACTGTCGCTTGTGGGACAGTGTGGAAGAATCAAAGAGACCTTCATTCCTATCCCCCGGGGTGAGTCTCGTGCCTTTTCCCATAAAGACCGGTTGCTGTGGGATGTCCTTATGCTCACCACAATTCATGGGAATGGCAGCACCCCTGTCCCTGTGCTAGGTACCGCGGGACCGGTCCTCAAGCCTGATTGTATTCTGGACTACAATCAGTATATGTGGGGAGTTGATATGTCTGATCAAATCCTCAAGCCATATAACGCCATGCGGAAAACATGGGTATGGTACAAAAAGTTGCGGTCTACTTGGTACAGGTTGCCATGTACAACGCTTTTGTACTGTCCCAGTATGCTGGCAACACTGGGACATTCCTGCATTTCCAAGAAGAAGTTCTAAAAGCCCTAATCTTTGATGAATGCCAAAGAGCGGGTCAGAGCACCTCTGGATCTGTGGGCCCCCAGATTGCCCCAGGCCAACACTTTCCAGGTGAGGTCCCCCACACTGGAAAGAAGGGACAATCCAAGAAAAAATGCAGAGTGTGTCACAGGAGGGGGATTCAGGAGGACACTTGCCCCAATCATCCAGGGCCTCTGCATTAAGGATTACTTCAGGGAGTATCACAATTCCATGGAGCACTAAATTTTTAATTCTTTTCCCTAATTTTAATTCCCCAGAACTCTACTCCAATGTACCAGTCCAGAGTATATTGTCTTCCAAATTTTAAAACCACCGCCCAACAACAAAAAAACCCTCTTTCCCAATACCCCTGATAATATCTTTTTTTTTCCCACGAAAAAAATGGGTCATGTGCAGGGGCGGACTGACAGGCCGGTCCAATCGGACCTCGTCCGAAGGCCCGCTTGGAAAAGGGCCCGCTGTCTTCCGCCTGTAATGAAATCTTTAAAAAAAAAATATATATTTTTTTTTTTGAATAGCCGGGCCCGCCGCGCTTAAGCCACGCCCCCTCCGCTTAAGCCATGCCCTTCAAGTCTCAGCGCGGTTCACTGCTGCTGCTGCCGCCACCGAAGAGGAGTATGCTGGCCCTGCCTGTCCTCAGTGTAAGGGGGGCCCTGCCTGTTCTAAGTGTAAGGGGGCCCTGCCTGTCCTCAGTGTAAGGGGGGCCCTGCCTGTCCTCAGTGTAAGGGGGGGCCCTGCCTGTCCTCAGTGTAAGGGGGGCTCTGCCTGTCCTCAGGGTAAGGGGGCCCCTGCCTGTCCTCAGTGTAAGGGGGGCCCTGCCTGTCCTCAGTGTAAAGGGGGCCCTGCCTGTCCTCAGTGTAAGGGGGGCCCTGCCTGTCCTCAGTATAAGGGGGGCCCTGCCTGTCCTCAGTGAGGGGGGCCCTGCTTGTCCTCAGTGTACAGAGCCCTGCTTGTCCTCAGTTCACAGAGCCCTGCTTGTCCTCAGTGTAAGGGGGGCCCTGCCTGTCCTCAGTGTAAGGGGAGCCCTGCCTGTCCTCAGTGTAAGGGGGGCCCTGCCTGTCCTCAGTGTAAGGGGGCCCTGCCTGTCCTCAGTGTACAAAGCCCTGCTTGTCCTCAGTGTACAGGGCCCTGCTTTTTCTCACTGTACAGCACCCTGCTTGTCCTCAGTGTACAGGGCCCTGCTTGTCCTCAGTATACAGAGCCCTGCTTGTCCTCAGTGTACAGAGCCCTGCTTGTCCTCAGTGCACAGAGCCCTGCTTGTCCTCAGTGTACAGAGCCCTGCTTGTCCTCAGTGTACAGAGCCCTGCTTGTCCTCAGTGTACAGAGCCCTGCTTGTCCTCAGTGTACAGAGCCCTGCTTGTCCTCAGTGTACAGAGCCCTGCTTGTCCTCAGTGTACGGAGCCCTGCTAGTCCTCAATGTACAGAGCCCTGCTTGTCCTCGCTGCACAGAGCCCCGCTTGTCCTCAGTGTACGGAGCCCTGCTTGTCCTCAGTGTACAGAGCCCCGCTTGTCCTCAGTGTACGGAACCCTGCTTGTCCTCGGTGTACAGAGCCCCGCTTGTCCTCAGTGTACAGAGCTGTTACGCCGAGCACTCCGGGTCCCCGCTCCTCCCCGGAGCGCTCACAACGTTCTCCTGTTCGCAGCGCCCCGGTCAGACCCGCTGACCGGGTGCGCTGCGATAATGTCTCTAGCCGGGATGCGATTCGCGATGCGGGACGCGCCCACTCGCGGTGCGCATCCTGACCCGCTTACCAGACTCGCTCCCCTTCTGTGCTGCCCGGCGTGCGCGGCCCCGCTCCCTAGGCCGCGCGCGCGCCGGGTCTTTGCGATTTAAAGGGCCGGTGCGCCACTGATTGGTGCATGGGTTTTTATTAGTGTCTTCACCTGTGCACTTCCCTATATTACCTCACTTCCCCTGCACTTCCTTGCCGGATCTTGTTGCCATTGTGCCAGTGAAAGCGTTCCTTGTGTGCTCCTAGCCTGTGTTCCAGACCTCTTGCCGGTGCCCCTGACTACGATCCTTGCTGCCTGCCCTGACCTTCTGCTACGTTAGACCCTGCTCTTGTCTAATCCCTTGTACCGCGCCTATCTCAGCAGTCAGAGAGGTTGAGCCGTTGCCGGTGGATGCGACCTGGTTGCTACCGCCGCTGCAAGTCCATCCCGCTTTGCGGCGGGCTCTGGTGAAAACCAGTAGCAACTTAGAACCCGTCCCCCGACACGGTCCACGCCAATCCCTCTCTGACACAGAGGATCCACCTCCAGCCTGCCGAATCCTGACAAGAGCCCTGCTTGTCCTCAGTGTACAAAGCCCTGCTTGACCTCAGTTAACAGGGCCCTGCTTGTCCTCAGTGTACAGAGCCCTGCTTGTCCTCAGTGTACAGAGCCCTGCTTGTCCTCAATGTTCAGAGCCCTGCTTGTCCTCGCTGCACAGAGCCCTGCTTGTCCTCAGTGTACGGAGTCCCGCTTGTCCTCAGTGTATGGAACCCTGCTTGTCATCGGTGTACAGAGCCCCGCTGATCCTCGGTGACAGGGCCCTGCTTGTCCTCAGTGTACAGAGCCCTGCTTGTCCTCAGTGTACAGAGCCCTGCTTGTCCTCAGTTCACAGAGCCCTGCTTGTCCTCAGTGTAGAGAGCCCTGCTTGTCCTCAGTGTACAGAGCCCTGCTTGTCCTCAGTTCACAGGGCCCTGCTTGTCCTCAGTGTACAGAGCCCTGCTTGTCCTCAGTGTACAGAGCCCTGCTTGTCCTCAGTGTACAGAGCCCTGCTTATCCTCAGTGCACAGGGCCCTGCTTGTCCTCAGTGTACAGAGCCCTCCAGAAGAAGTGCCCTGATCTCTCTGCTGGCCTTCTCTGTCGACATCTGCATGGACCCAGAACAGTCTAGCCTGGCCAGGTGGGTGGCTTATGAATTGTACAGTTGTATGTATCTTCTCCCTGCCTTTCACATCTCCCTACATGATGGAACAGTCTGACATAAGTTTTATGTGAAATATAACTTATATCTCTGACTGTACCATCATATAGGGGGCAGTGAAAGGCAGGGAGAAGATGGAGTAGGCTTCCCAGCAGCACAGAGTATTTCTGGCAGGGACTGTAGTTAGGCAGACAGTCTGCCTCACCACAGTTCCCTCCAGAAATACTCTGTGCTGCTGTGCTAATTCAGTAATAAATCTCAGAGGCAAAAAAAGGTAAAGTGTGTGGCTTATGAATGGACTAGTTGCTATTTTTTACTCGCCTTTCACCGATCTCTATATGATGGCACAGTCAGAGATATGAGTTATATATATGACTGTGCCATTATGTAGTGAGCGGTAAAAGGTGCAGTTTTTTATCAACTGATGCTAGAAGGTTAAACAGATTTAAAAATTACTTCTATTAAAAAATCTTAATCCTTCCAGTATTTATTCGTGGCTGTATACTACAGAGGAAATTCTTTTCTTTTTGGATTTCTCTTCTGTCAGGACCACGGTGCTCTCTGCTGACACCTCTGTCCATTTTAGGAACTGTCCAGAGCAGGAGAAATTTCCTAAAATGGACAGAGGTGTCAGCAGAGAGCACTGTGGTCGTGACAGAAAAGAAATCCAAAAAGAAAAGAAATTCCTCTGTAGTATACAGCCACTAATAAGTACTGGAAGGATTAAGATTTTTTTAATAGAAGTAATTAACAAATCTGTTTAACTTTCTGGCACCAGTTGATTTAAAAAAAAAAAAAAATTTAAAAAAAGTTTTTCCTTTAACCCCTTAAGGACGCAGGACGTAAATGTACGTCCTGGTGAGGTGGTACTTAACGCACCAGGACGTACATTTACGTCCTGTGCATAACCGCGGGCATCGGAGCGATGCCCGTGTCATGCGCGGCTGATCCCGGCTGCTGATCGCAGCCAGGGACCCGCCGGCAATGGCCGATGCCCGCGATCTCGCGGGCGTCCGCCATTAACCCCTCAGGTGCCGGGATCAATACAGATCCCGGCATCTGCGGCAGTTCGCGATTAAAATGAACGATCGGATCGCCCGCAGCGCTGCTGCGGGGATCCGATCATTCATAACGCCGCACGGAGGTCCCCTCTCCTTCCTCCGTGCGGCTCCCGGCGTCTCCTGCTCTGGTCTGTGATCGAGCAGACCAGAGCAGGAGATGACCGATAATACTGATCTGTTCTATGTCCTATACATAGAACAGATCAGTATTAGCAATCATGGTATTGCTATGAATAGTCCCCTATGGGGACTATTCAAGTGTAAAAAAAAATGTAAAAAAATGTAAAAGTAAAAGTAAAAAAAAAGTGAAAAATCCCCTCCCCCAATAAAAAAGTAAAACGTCCGTTTTTTCCTATTTTACCCCCAAAAAGCGTAAAAAATTTTTTTTATAGACATATTTGGTATCGCCGCGTGCGTAAATGTCCGAACTATTAAAATAAAATGTTAATGATCCCGTACGGTGAACGGCGTGAACGAAAAAGAATTAAAAAAGTCCAAAATTCCTACTTTTTTAATACATTTTATTAAAAAAAAAATTATAAAAAATTTATTAAAAGTTTTTTATATGCAAATGTGGTATCAAAAAAAAGTACAGATCATGGCGCAAAAAATGAGCCCCCATACCGCCGCTTATACGGAAAAATAAAAAAGTTATAGGTCATCAAAATAAAGGGATTATAAACGTACTAATTTGGTTAAAAAGTTTGTGATTTTTTTTAAGCGCAACAATAATATAAAAGTATATAATAATGGGTATCATTTTAATCGTATTGACCCTCAGAATAAAGAACACATGTCATTTTTACCATAAATTGTACGGCGTGAAAACAAAACCTTCCAAAATTAGCAAAATTGCGTTTTTCGTTTTAATTTCCCCACAAAAATAGTGTTTTTTGGTTGCGCCATACATTTTATGATATAATGAGTGATGTCATTACAAAGGACAACTGGTCGCGCAAAAAACAAGCCCTCATACTAGTCTGTGGATGAAAATATAAAAGAGTTATGATTTTTAGAAGGTGAGGAGGAAAAAATGAAAACGTAAAAATTAAATTGTCTGAGTCCTTAAGGCCAAAATGGGCTGAGTCCTTAAGGGGTTAAAGGGGTACTACCGTGCTGACAACTTATCCCCTTTCTAAAGTATAGGGGATAAGTTGCCTGATCGCGCGGGGTCCTGCCGCTCCCACGATCTCGCACACAGCATCCCGCTCTCATCAGGCCCCGTAGCGAACATCACTCTGGGTGTGATGACTGTTGATCACAGGGCCGGAGTATCGTGACGTCACGGCTCCGCCCCCTCAATGTAAGTCTATGGCATGCCATTGACTTGCATTGAGGGGACGGAGCTGTGACGTCACGATCACCGGCCCCGTCATCAGACCCGGAGCGGATGTTCGCTCCGGGGCCTGATGAGAGCGGAAAAGTGCTGCATGCGAGATCGCGGGGGTCCCCAGCGGTGGGACCCCGAGCGATCAGGCAACTTATGCCCTATCCTTTAGATAGGGGATAAGTTGTCAGCACGGTAGTACCCCTTTAAGGTGAGTGAAGGTTGGAGCCAAGTTGGACTGGATATCATAGACAGAGGACAGAGATCCCAAGTTGGCATAAAAAGGAGGAGGATAGTTCAGTGTTTTAAGCGCTTGGTGTAGTTAAGGTGATTGGTACCTTAAGGTGAAGTACACCATTGCCTCAAGCACACTGCACCCCCTATTCTATGCGGATATTCATATACATACTGGGCAGGAAAAGGGGCGGGCAGAGGTGGGGCCAGGGGTGGTCTTGCTGGGGGCCCTTGCTTTATTTGGTCCGGGGGCCCTGAGTGGTGTCAGTCCGCCCCTGGTCATGGGACACTGAGTCAACAGCATTGGAGGTTTGCAAGTGGCCTCAAATGTGCAGCGCTCTCTCCCCACCTGTGCAGGGTGCGCATTTGAGGTAACAGAATAGGGACGGCCACACACATCCCATTCCCAGAATGATGATTCACAGCATAGGGTTTGGGGCAGGTATAATTTTTTACTTTGGGCTATACTCTGGGTCATCATTCTGGGAAACTAATTGGCATAACAGTAATAAAATAGCAATTTTCAATTCCCCCAAACTACACTTCATCCATTCCTGGAAAAATTTTTTTTAGGGAACACGTCTGTTCCAAATGTCCACTTCACCCCTATACACCTTCCCTAGGGGTTGTACTGTTTGGGGGGGGGGGGGGGGGGGTACTTTCTGTAATCGCTTTACATGTGGGGGTTTAATTTTTGTATTTTCCTCTGAATGTATGTAACCATCAGCTACTGATATGCCATAGGCCTCAATGACTTCTGAGCCTTGTTGTGCACACGCCCTTCCTTAAGGGGTGTAGTTTCAGATTTATTTATTTTTTTTAAAGATTTTATGTCAGAACCTCAACCATTGCAGTGCAAATCACCACTTTAGGCATCAAATTTCATCGGTGCTGTCTCACTCCTAAGTCCTGTTTTGCACCCACATAGTGCTTTACCACCATATATGGGGTATTTCCTTTCTCTGGAGAAATTGGGCTACAAATTTTGTGGAGCTTTTTTTCTCTTACTACTTGTGAAACTAAAATAATTTTGGTTAATACCAGCAATTCAGTGTTAAAAGTACTCACTATAACCCTTGTTACATTACTTGACTGGTTTAGTTTCCAAAATGGTATCACATGTGTGGGGTTTCTGCACAATGGGGGCTTTGCAAATGCACATGGCCCCTGACTTCAATTCCAACAAACTTTTCACTTCAAAAGCCCAATGGCTTTCCTTCTATTCTGAGCACTTCACATCTACATATGGGGTATTTTCTTTCTCAGGCAAAATTGCACTACGAATTTTGGAGGCCTTTTCACCTATTACCCCATGTGAAAATAAAACATTTTGGGTAACATTATCAATATAGTGCGAAAATTCAAATTTTTCATTTTTACGGACCACTGTTCAAAAAAACTGTGAGTTGTAAGTACTCACTGTAACCCTTGTTACGTTCCTGGAGGGGTGTTGTTTCCAAAATGGTGTCACATGTGAGGGGTTTCTGCTGTTCTGCCACCATGGGAGGTTTGTAAATGCACATGGCCCTCAAATTCAATTTCAGCAAAATTCTCTCTCTAAAAGTCCAATGGCGCTCCTTCTGTTCTGAGACCTGTAGTACGCCAGCAGAGCACTTTGCGTCCACATATGGGGCGTTTTAAGAATCAAGAGAAATTGGGCTTCAAATTATGGGGTCCATTTTCTCCCATTACACCATGTGAAAATGAAAAATTTGGAGTAACACCATCATTTTAGTGTTAAAAATCTAATTTTTCACTTTTACAGCCCACTGTTCAAAAAACCTGTGAGGTTAAGTACTCACTGTAACCTTTGTTACATTCCTTGAGGTGTGTAGTTTCCAAAATGGTGTCACATGTGGGGGTTTCTGCTGTTCTGGCACCATGGGAGCCTTGTAAATGCACATGGCCCCCGACTTCAATTCCAGCAAAATTCTCTCTCCAAAAGTCCAATGGTGCGCCATTCTCTTCTGAGACCTGTAGTGCGCCAGCAGAGCACTTCACGTCCACATATGAAACGTTTTCTTAATCGGGAGAAATTGGGGTTCAAATTTTGGGGTCCATATTCTCCTATTACACTATGTGAAAATGAAAAATTTGGAGTAACACCATTATTTTAGTGTTAAAAATCAAAATTTTCATTTTCTCGTCCAAGTTCAACGCAAACCCGGCAAACAACTGTGAAATGTTAAGGTTCACTGTACCCCTTGTTCCTTGAGGGGTGTAGTTTCCCAAATAGTGTGCCATGTGCCATGTGGACTTGCTAAATGCAACATGTTCCTCAAAAACCATGACAGCAAAATTCGCTTTTCAAAATCCCACAGTTGCTCTTTCCCTCTTGAGCCATGTTGTGAGCTCGCAGATCACTTTATGTTAACACATGAGGTATTTCCATACTCGAGAGAAATTGGGCTCATGTGGTCATTTATGGGGTATTTCTCACAGAAAGGCCCTCAAATCCACTTCAGACTTAACTGGTCCCTGAAAAATTCAGATTTTGAAATTTTCCTGAAAATTTAGAAAATTGCTGCTATACTTTGAAGCCCTCTAATGTCTCCAAAAAGTAAAAACATGTCAACTTTATGATGCCAACATAAAGTAGACATATTGTATTTGTGAATCAATATATCATTTGTTTGGAATGTTCATTTTCCTTACAAGCAGAGAGAAAACTGCTAAATTTTCTAAGTTCTCATGAAATTTGGGAATTTTTCACCAAGAAAGGATACAAGTAACGACGAAAATGTACCACTATATTAACCTCTCCAGGACGCCGGGCGTATGCATACGCCCTGCATCCCGAGTCCTTAAAGGGGTACTCCGCCCCTAGACATCTTATCCCCTATCCAAAGGATAGGGCATAAGATGTCAGATCGCCGGGGTCCTGCTGCTGGGGACCGCTGCTGCAGCACCTCGCTATCATTACTGCGGAGAGCGAGATCCCTCTGCATGTAATGACGGCCAATACAGGGGCCGGAGCATCGTTACGTCACGGCTCCGCCCCTCGTGACGTCACGGCCCGCCCCCGTCAATACAAGTCCATGGGAGGGGGCGTGGCAGTCGCCACGCCCCCTGCCATAGACTTGCATTAAGGGGACAGGCTGTGATGTCATGAGGGGCGGAGCCATGACGTCACGCTGCTCCGGCCCCTGTATTGCCCGTCATTACGCACAGTGCAAACTCTATCTGTGCAGTAATGATGGCGGGGTGCCGCAGCGGCGATCCCCGGGGTCCCCAGCAGCGGGACCCCGGCGATCTGACATCTGACATGGATAGGGGATAAGATGGCAGTGGCGGAGTACCCCTTTAAGGACGTGGGGCGTATGCATAAGCCCGTGGGAATTCCGGTCCCCGCCACTAGCCTGTTGGGGACCGGACCGGACCGGGATGCCTGCTGGTGGGGGGGGGGGGGGAAATGAAAGTGAAAGTAAAGTGATCTTTACTGTGGAAACCACTAGGAAGGCAGAACTGCAACTCAACTGCGAGTTGTAGTTTTGCAACATCTGGAGGGTCACAGTTTGGAAACCACTGTTACAGTGGTGCCCAAACAGAAGCCCTCCAGATGTTGCCAAACTACAACTCTCAGCATGCCTAGACTGGGAGTTGTAGTTCTGTAACATCTGTCATGAAATTTTTGAAAATTGCTGCTCTACTTTGAAGCCCTCTAACTTTTTCAAAAAGTAAAAATATGTCCATTTTATGATGCCAACATAAAGTGGACATATTGCATTTGTGAATAAAAATAACATTTATTTGGGATATCCATTTTCCTTACAAGCAGAGAGCTTCAAAGTTAGAAAAATGCAACATTCTCAAAAATGTCATGACATTTTGGGATTTTTCACTAAAAAAGGATGCAAGTAACGACGAAAATTTACCACCAAAATAAAGTAGAATATGTCACGAAAAAACAATCTCAGAATCAGAATATTCGGTAAAAGCGTTTTAGAGATATTAATGCGTAAAGCGACGGTGGTTAGAATTGCGAAAAAGGGCTCAGTCCTTAAGGTGAAAAAGGGCTGCGTCCTTAAGGGGATAAGTAGAAAATGTCATGAAAAAACGATCACGCAATCAGAATATAAGGTAAGAGCATCCCAGAGTTATTAATGCATAAGGTGACAGTGGCCAGAATTGCAAAAAAAGGGCTGAGTCCTTAAGGGGAAAATGGTCTGCGTCCCTAAAGGGTTAAGCAGGGGGTGTCTGGCACTGAATGATTTGAGAATCTGGCGGCGTAGTGTGTTACTGATGGTAGCCTTTCTTACTTTGGTCCCAGCTCTCTTCAGGTCATTCATTAGGTCCCCCTATATGGCTCTGGGATTTTTGCTCACTGTTTTTGTGATCATTTTGACACCACGGTGTGAGATCTTGCGTGGAGCCCCAGATCGAGGGAGATTATCAGTGGTCTTGTATGTCTTCCATTTTCTAATTATTGCTCACACAGTTGATTTATTCAGCTGCTCGCCTATTGCAGATTCAGTCTTCCCAGCCTGGTGCAGGTCTACAATTTTGTTTCTGGTGTCCTTTGACAGCTCGTTGGTCTTGGCCATAGTGGAGTTTGGAGTGTGACTGTTTGAGGTTGTGGACAGGTGTCTTTTATACTGATAACAAGTTCAAACAGGTGCCATTAATACAGGTAACGAGTGGAGGACAGAGGAAACTCTTAACCCCTTAAGGACCGGGGTTTTTCCGTTTTTGCATTTTCGTTTTTTGCTCCTTGCCTTTAAAAAATCATAACTCTTTCAATTTTGCACCTAAAAATCCATATGATGGCTTACTTTTTGCGCCACCAATTCTAGTTTGTAATGACGTCAGTTATTTTGCCCAAAAATCTATGGTGAAACGGAAAAAAAAATCATTGTGCGACAAAATAGAAAAAAAACGACGTTTTGTAACTTTTGGGGGCTTCCGTTTCTACGCGATCGGCGCTGCGCGCTATTAGAGGCGGGTCCCGGCTTCACTATGACGCCGGGCCCGCCGTGATATGACGCGGGGTTACTGTGTAACCCCGTGTTATATCAGGAGAGCAGGACCAAGGACGTACCGGTACGTCCTTGGTCCTTAAGGGGTTAAAGAAGAAGTTACGGGTCTGTTAGAGCCAGAAATCTTGCTTGTTTGTAGGTGACCAAATACTTATTTTCTACAAAATTTGCAAATAAATTCTTTAAAAATAAGACAATGTGATTTTATGGGATTATTTTTCAGAGTTGAGGTATAACTATGATGAAAATGATAGGCCTCTCTCATCTTTTTAAGTGGGAGAACGTGCACAATTGGTGGCTGACTAAATACTGTACATACATACATACATTGTGTTTTACATATATAGATACAAAATGGATAAAACATCACTAATATCATTCAGATCTACTGTCCAGCTGTCACCGCTTGTGATACCACAAGAAGGCATTAGAAAAAAGCAGCATGGTAATACAACCCTCCTTTCACTCACTGGCGGCCTACTGCATTGACAAGTAGTGTCTTACCTATTATAGGACACGCGTGGGCTTAAGGGGATTTAAAGCTTAATCACTAAAAAATACAAAGTTATATAATTGTGTAATTTCTACTGATCTGCCATGAAATCAAAAATTGATAAGAAATAATTTGTGATCCAGCATCTTGATAGCACTTTCATTTTATGTTGATAAAAACAAGCAATACAGTGACATAGAAATTCCCTCACAAGTGGTTGACGCATTTCAAGTGCTTTATGCACTCTTAGCCATGATTAAGAATGCAGAATGCACTTGAAACGTGCTGGACATTTGTAAGTGAATTTCTATGTCACTGTATTGCATGTCTTTAATAACATGTGAATAAAGGTCAGAATTGAAGTGCTACAGAGCTGCTGGATCACAAATCATTTTTTATCATGTGGAGGCTGATCAAGTGCTGATCCATGCCACTGGGGGCTAGAAGATTGGGCTTGTCGTTAGCTGGGTATATGAACTTTTAACAAGATTAAAATCACCTGACCAAAACTGTGTTAAAAGGGTGTTTCATGATTTTTTTTCTTTTGCCTTTGAGCCCATGAAACCAAGTTATAATACTGTGTAATATTATATTATCTCTGTGCATTGCTTTGTCCCATTTTCATGCACAGGACCCACACCTGGAAATGCTGTAGGATAAGTCTTTTTATTTCACCCTTGTTTCTTAATTTTTCCAGCATTCCATGTGGCCAAAGACAATATGTCATTAGTCACATGGTCTCCTGGAGAGCATAGTTATGCTGTAGTGGGTGGGTGGATAGCATTTCTTTAGTAAATCTGTTCCACCCTGCTATCCATCCACCTCCTGCACCATAGCCATGCTCTCCTGGACACCATGTGACTTAATGTTTTTGGTCACATGGAATCCTGGGCAAGATCAGAGACAAGAGTAAAAAAAATAAAAATAAACTTGCACTATAGCACTTGTGATGACTGGTTCTGCCAGAACCCATAGGGTTAATGGTTTCTAGCCCTTTTGTTTGTTGTTTTGGTTGCTGGGATGACGGCTCTTTGTTCCTGGGTGTGGTTCAGCCTGCTTAGCCAATTAGATTCTTCCTGGTTGCAGCTCAGGCATATATAAGGAGGCCTTTTCCAGTCATTCCCTGCTTGGGATAGTTCTAGCAACTGACCTAGCAACCTCTTACTCTGTCCGTTTATTCAGGTTTTCTGCGACTCTTGGCTCGGCTTTTTGACTTCCCTTTGTAACTCCACTTGGCTTGGACTGGGCTTGGCGACTACAAATTAGTGTGTTTGCATGTTTAGGCTATTTTCTGTTAGTTTGTGTGCCTCCAGCTGTTCCCCGACCTTTTGTCTGTTTTTGTAGTTTATTGTTTTGAAAACTAATGGCCATCACTTATATAGGAAGGGACTGGCACCATGGTTGTGGACCCGCTACCTAGGGACTGTACGCAGGTGGGCAGGGGCAGAGGCTGCAGGTGAGTTCAGGGCTGCACTCTTTCCCTGCCCAGCACTTCTGGGTGTGCATCCCTTGCATGAAAAAGGGACAAAGCTGTGCACGCTAGTAAGTAAAAAAATATTACACAGTAGCATAACTTGTCATCCTGGGCTCAAAGGCTAAAAAAAGAAAATCCTGAAAGGGGTTATCCAGGAAAAAACTTTTTTTTACATATCAACTGGCTCGAGAGAGTTAAACAGATTTGTAAATTACTTCTGTTGAAAAATCTTAATCCTTTCAGTACTTATGAGCTGCTGAAGTGCTCTCTGATGACACCTGTCTCAGGAACTGTCCAGAGTAGAAGCAAATCCCCATAGCAAACCTCTTCTACTCTGTGCAGTTCCTGAGACAAGAAGAGATGTCAGCAAAGAGCACTGTTGCCAGACAGAAAAGAACAACTCAACTTCAGCAGCTGATAATTATTGGAAAGATTAAGATTTTTATTGGAAGTCATTTACAAATCTGTTTAACTTTCTGGAGCCAGTAGATATAAAAAAAAAAGTTTTATTTCTGGAATACCCCTTTAACCTCTTAACCCCTTAAGGACTAGGCCCATTTTGGCCTTAAGGACCAGACCAATTTTATTTTTGCATTTCCGTTTTTTCCTCCTCCACTTCTATAAATCATAACTCTTTTATATTTCCATCCACAGACCCATATGAGGGCTTGTTTTTTGTGTCACCAATTGTACTTTGTAATTACATCACTTATTTTACCATAAAATGTATGGCACAACCAAACAAATATTATTTATGTGTGAAAATTGAAAAGAAAATTTTGGAAGGTTTTGTTTTCACGCTGTACACTTAACGGTAAAATGTATGTTTTCTTTATTCTGTGGGCCAATACGATTAAAATGATACCTATGATACATGCTTTTCTCCAATTGTACCACTCTAAAAAAAAATCTCAAATCATTTTAACAAAATTAATATGTTTGAAATTGCCCTATTTTGACAATCTATAACTTTCAAATTTTTCCCTATATGGGGCAGTATGAGGGTTCATTTTTTTTGCTACATGATCTGTTGTTTTTATTAGTACCACTGTTGCCTAGGTTTTTTTATTTTTATACATTTTTCATGAATTTTTGTTTTGGAATAAAATGTGACAAAAAAGCAGCAATTTTGGACTTTTTTTTATATTTTTACATTTACGCTGTTCACGGGATAATTAACGATATATTTTAATACTTCAGATTTTTATGCACGCGGCAATACCAAATATGTGTATTACATTTTTTTATGCTTTTTGGGGGGTAAAATGGGAAAAACTGATGTTTTACCTTTTTATTGGGGGAGGGGATTTAAAAATGTTTTACTTTTTTATAAAATGTTTTTTAACTTTTTTCTTTTTTACACTTTAATATTCCCCATAGGGGACTAATAGTAATCATGTGATTGCTAATACTGTTCAATGCTATGCATAGGACATAGCACTGATCAGTATTATCGGTGATCTTCTGCTCTGGTCTGCTTGATCTCAGACCAGAGCAGAAGACCCTGGGAGCCAGCCGGAGCCAGGTGAGGGGACCTTCGGCTGCCATGCTGGATGATCGGATCCCCGCGGCAGCGCTGCGGGCGATACGATCATCCATTTAAAGTACCACACTTCTGCAGATACCGTGATCTGTATTGGTCACGGCATCTGAGGGGTTAATGGCGGACATTCACGCGATCGCGGATGTCTGCCTTACCGCCAGGTCCCTGGCCGTTCCGGTGCTCGCGGTCATGGCGGAACGTAAATGTACGTCATGGCGCGTTAAGT
The DNA here is from genome assembly GCF_029499605.1 of Hyla sarda. NCBI lineage: Eukaryota > Metazoa > Chordata > Amphibia > Anura > Hylidae > Hyla > Hyla sarda. Next base: position 37,718,363 of record NC_079192.1, read on the forward strand.
ACCACAGCACCATGACGTACATTTACGTTCATTGTCGTTAAGGACCCATGACGTACCGGTACGTCATGAGTCTGCTCCCGTTCTATAACACGGGGCCAAGGTGCCGCGCGCTATTAGCCCTTTAGACGCGGCGTTCAAAGTTGATCGCTGCCTCTAAAGTCAAAGTAAAGTAATGCCGGTTAGGTCAGGGGGCTGTTTGGGATCACCACGGTGAAATCTCGGCATCTGGAACAGCTATAGGATATGAGGAGGGTCCCTTTACCTGCCTCCTGGTGTCCGATCGCCGAATGACTGAATCATCAATCAATGGGTTCCTATGAGAAACCATTGATCAATGTAAAAGATCAGTGTGTGCAGTGTTATAAGTCCCTATGGGAGCTATAACATTGCAAAAAAAAAAGTATAAAAAAAAAAGTTAACAAAGATCATTTAACCCCTTCCCTAATAAAAGTTTGAATCACCCCCCTTTTCCCATAAAAAAAAAACCAGTGTAAATAAAAATAAAATTAAACATATGTGGTATCGCCGCGTGCGGAAATGTCCGTGTTATAAAAATATACTATTAATTAAACCGCACAGTGAATGGCGTACGCTCAAAAAAATTCCAAAGTCCAAAATAGCATATTTTTGGTCACTTTTTTTATCATGAAAAAATGAATAAAAAGTGATTGTTACGCCTAGCGCTCCGGGTCCCCGCTCCTCCCCGGAGCGCTCACGGCGCCTTTCTCCCTGCAGCTCCCCGGTCAGCGCTGACCGGGAGCACTGCCCTGTCATGGCCGTTGGGGATGCGATTCGCACAGCGGGACGCGCCCGCTCGCGAATCGCATCCCAGGTCACTTACCCGTTCCCGTCTCCTGCGGTCATGTGCTGGCGCGCGCGGCTCCGCTCTCTAGGGCGCGCGCGCGCCAGCTCCCTGAGACTTAAAGGGCCAGTGCACCAATGATTGGTGCCTGGCCCAATTAGCTTAATTGGTTCCCATCTGTTTCCTGGCTATATCTAGTCTCCTCCCTTGCACTTCCTTGCCGGATCTTGTTGCCCTTGTGCCTAGTGAAAGCGTTTTGTGTGTTTATACCCTGTGTACCAGAACTTTGCTATCTCCCCTGACTACGAACCTTGCCGCCTGCCCCCGACCTTCTGCTTCGTCCGACTTTGCTTCTGCCTACTCCCTTGTACCTCGCCTATCTTCTGTATCTTCAGCAGCCAGAGAGGTGAGCCGTTGCTAGTGGATACGACCTGGTCACTACCGCCGCAGCAAGACCATCCCGCTTTGCGGCGGGCTCTGGTGAAAACCTGTAGTGTCTTAGAACCGGTCCACTAGCACGGTCCTCGCTATCCCTCTCTGGCACAGAGGATCCACTACCTGCCAGCCGGCATCGTGACAGTAGATCCGGCCATGGATCCCGCTGAAGTTCCTCTGCCTGTTGTCGCCGACCTCACCACGGTGGTCGCCCAGCAAGCCCGACAGATCGCCCAACAAGATCACCAGCTGTCGTACTTGACCACCATGACTCAGCAACTCCAGTCGCAGCTACAGCAGATTCAGTCTCAGCTACAGCAGCAGCAACCATCTCCTCCGCCAGCTCCTGCACCCCTTCCGCAGCGAGTGGCCACTCCTAGCCTCCGCCTGTCTTTGCCGGACAAATTTAATGGGGACTCTAAGTTTTGCCGTGGCTTTCTTTCCCAATGTTCCCTGCATCTGGAGATGATGTCGGATCAGTTTCCTACTGAAAGGTCTAAGGTGGCTTTCGTAGTCAGCCTTCTGTCTGGAAAAGCCCTGTCATGGGCCACACCGCTCTGGGACCGCAATGACCCCGTCACTGCCTCTGTACACTCCTTCTTCTCGGAAATTCGAAGTGTCTTTGAGGAACCTGCCCGAGCCTCTTCTGCTGAGACTGCCCTGCTGAACCTGGTCCAGGGTAATTCCTCCGTTGGCGAGTACGCCATACAATTCCGTACTCTTGCTTCTGAACTATCCTGGAATAATGAGGCTCTCTGCGCGACCTTTAAAAAAGGCCTATCCAGCAACATTAAAGATGTTCTGGCCGCACGAGAGACTCCTGCTAACCTGCATGAACTCATTCACCTAGCCACTCGCATTGACATGCGTTTTTCTGAGAGGCATCAAGAGCTCCGCCAGGAAAAGGACTTAGATCTCTGGACACCTCTCCCACAGTCTCCACTGCAATCTGCGCCTAGGCCTCCCGCCGAGGAGGCCATGCAAGTGGATCGGTCTCGCCTGACCCTAGAAGAGAGGAATCGCCGTAAGGAAGAGAATCTTTGTCTGTACTGTGCCAGTACTGAACATTTTCTGGTGGATTGCCCAATCCGTCCTCCACGTCTGGGAAACGCACGCTCGCACTCAGCTCTCGTGGGTGTGGCGTTTCTTGATGCCAAGTCGGCTTCTCCACGTCTCACGGTACCTGTTCGGATTTCCACTTCAGCCAGCTCTCCCCTCTCAGCCGTGGCCTGTCTGGACTCTGGAGCTTCTGGGAATTTTATTCGGGAGTCCTTTGTGAATAAATTCCATATTCCGGTGACCCGTCTTGTCAAGCCACTCCACATTTCCGCGGTCAACGGAGCCAGGTTGGACTGTACCATACGTTTCCGCACGGAGCCCCTTCTTATGAGCATCGGATCTCATCACGAGAGGATTGAACTTTTGGTCCTCCCCAATTTCACCTCGGAAATTCTCCTTGGACTTCCCTGGCTTCAACTTCATTCCCCAACCCTGGATTGGTCCACTGGGGAGATCAAGAGTTGGGGGTCCTCTTGTGCCAAGAACTGTCTAAAACCGGTTCCCAGTAACCCTTGCCGTAACTCTGTGGTTCCTCCTGTATCCGGTCCCCCTAAGGTCATTAAGGACTCTGCCTGCCACAGGAAATGCCCCTCCCCCCCTCCCAGTTCCATCAGGCAAGCTTCTGTGTCCCCTCATGGCCCTCGTCCTGGTGTCACACTGCCCCGTGCCAGGTCTCGCCCTCTGCCCTCTCTCCCCATTCCTACTCCTGCGGTTCTGCCTGCCGTTGAGGAATCCCTCCATCCTTTCCCGGTGTCCTCATCCCAGGGGAGGCAGTTACCCGATAAAGAGAAGGGGAGACCTAAGGGGGGGGGTACTGTTACGCCTAGCGCTCCGGGTCCCCGCTCCTCCCCGCAGCGCTCACGGCGCCTTTCTCCCTGCAGCTCCCCGGTCAGCGCTGACCGGGAGCACTGCCCTGTCATGGCCGTTGGGGATGCGATTCGCACAGCGGGACGCGCCCGCTCGCGAATCGCATCCCAGGTCACTTACCCGTTCCCGTCTCCTGCGGTCATGTGCTGGCGCGCGCGGCTCCGCTCTCTAGGGCGCGCGCGCGCCAGCTCCCTGAGACTTAAAGGGCCAGTGCACCAATGATTGGTGCCTGGCCCAATTAGCTTAATTGGTTCCCATCTGTTTCCTGGCTATATCTAGTCTCCTCCCTTGCACTTCCTTGCCGGATCTTGTTGCCCTTGTGCCTAGTGAAAGCGTTTTGTGTGTTTATACCCTGTGTACCAGAACTTTGCTATCTCCCCTGACTACGAACCTTGCCGCCTGCCCCCGACCTTCTGCTTCGTCCGACTTTGCTTCTGCCTACTCCCTTGTACCTCGCCTATCTTCTGTATCTTCAGCAGCCAGAGAGGTGAGCCGTTGCTAGTGGATACGACCTGGTCACTACCGCCGCAGCAAGACCATCCCGCTTTGCGGCGGGCTCTGGTGAAAACCTGTAGTGTCTTAGAACCGGTCCACTAGCACGGTCCTCGCTATCCCTCTCTGGCACAGAGGATCCACTACCTGCCAGCCGGCATCGTGACAGTGATCAAAAAGTCGGAACAATACAAAAATGGTACAGCTAAAAATGAGATAACGGCGCCAAAAATTAGCCCTCATACCGCCCCATACGCGGAAAAATTTAAAAGTTATAGGGGTCAGAAGATGACAATTTTAAGTACAACAAAACCAAACCTATATAAGTAGGGTATCATTTTAATCGTATGGACCTACAGAATAAAGAGAAGGTGTCATTTTTACCAAAAAATGTACTGCATAGAAACGGAAGCCACCAAAATTTACAAAATGGCATTTTTTTCTTCAATATTGTCGCACAATGATTATTTTTCTATTTCGCCGTATAATTTTGGGTAAAATGACCGATGTCATTACAAAGTAGAATTGGTGGCACAAAAAAATAAGTCATCATATGGATTTTTAGGTGCAAAATTTAAAGAGTTTTGATTTTGTAAAGGTAAGGTGCTGCATTTTTCTAGACTTTACATTTTCTGCTCGTACGATGAATAGCCATACCGCACCAAATTAATGATTAATTCACATCTACAATATGTATACTTTATGTTCCCATCATTTGATAAACATCCTTTTACTTTTTTAGAATATTAGAAGGTTTATAAGTTTTGCAGCAATTTTCCAGATTTCCAATACATTTCTAAATCAGATTTTTCAGGGACCAGTTCAGTTCTGAAGTGGAATTGAGGATCTTGTATGTTAGATGCCCACATAAATCCCCCTCCTGTTATAAACTGCACCCCTTAAATCAGTCAGAATGACATTAAAGAAGTTTATTAACCCTTTAGGTGTTTCACAGAAATGAAAGCAAAGTGAAGGCTGAATTTTAAAATTACATTTTTTTTGCAGAATTTTCATTTTAATCCATTTTTATTCTCTAACACAGTAGGTGTTGACAAAGAAATACAACTCAAGATTTATTCCCTAAATTCTGACGTACACTGCTCAAAAAAAATAAAGGGAACACTTAAATAACACAATGTAACACCAAATCAATCACACTTCTTTGAAATCCCACTGTCCACTCAGGAAGCAACTCTGATTGACAATCAATTTCACATGCTGTTGTGCAAATGGAACAGACAACAGGTGGAAACTATAGGAAATTAGCAAGACACCCCCAATAAAGGAGTGGTTCTGCAGGTGGTGACCACAGGCAACTTCTCAGTTCCTATGCTTCCTGTCTGATGTTTTGGTCACTTTTTAATGCTGGCGGTACTTTCACTCTAGTGGTAGCACACAAGTGGCTCAGGTAGTGCAGCTCATCCAGGATGGCACATCAATGCGAGCTGTGGCAAGAAGGTTTGCTGTGTCTGTCAGCGTAGTGTCCAGAGCATGGAGGCGCTACCAGGAGACAGGCCAGTACATCAGGAGACGTGGAGTCTGGAGACGCTGTGGAGAAAGTTCTGCTGCCTGCAACATCCTCAAGCATGACCGGTTTAGCGGTGGGTCAGTAATGGTGCAGGATGGCATTTCTTTGTGGGCCGCAAAGCACTCTATGTGCTTGCCAGAAGTAGCCTGACTGCCATTAGGTACCGAGATGAGATCCTCAGGTTCCTCCTAATGCAAGACAATGCTAGACCTCATGTGGCTGGAGTGTGTCAGCAGTTCCTGCAGGAGGAAGGCATTGATGCTATGGACTGGCCCTCCCGTTCCCCAGACCTGAATCCGATTGAGCACATCTGGGACATCATGTCTCACTCCATCCACCAACAGCACATTGCACCACACACTGTCCAGGAGTTGGCGGATGCTTTAGTCACAGTCTGGGAGGGTATCCCTCAGGAGACCATCCACCACCTCATCAGGAGCATGCCCAGGCATTGTAGGGAGGTCATATGGGCACGTGGAGGCCACACACACTACTGAGCCTCATTTTGACTTGTTTTAAGGACAAAACATCAAAGTTGGATCAGGATGTAGTGTGATTTTGAGTGTGACTCCATATCCAGACCTCCATGGGTTGATAAATTTTATTTCCATTGATAATTGTGTGATTTTGTTGTCAGCACATTCAACTATGTAAGGACGAAAGTATTTCATACGATTAGTTCATTCATTCATTCAGATCTAGGATGTGTTATCTTAGTGTTCCCTTTATTTTTTTTATGAGCAGTGTATTTAGAAATACCGGTATCCCATATGTGGCTTTTATGCGCTAAATGTCTCTCACAATGGCCTCAGACATGAAGGTGTGCTGCGTGGATTTTGGGGTGTCCTTTTAGTTTAGGATATTTTGTTGGCATCATATAAAGTCGCAGAAGCCTTGGGGTGCAAAAATATTTTTGGGAGACAATTTGAAGCTTTCATTAGTACCATTCTGGGGTACATGTGACACTGATCGTTTTTTATTTTATTTTTTCTGAGGTGGTATACATAAAAAAATCTATTCTGCGGTTGTTTTTTATAAAAATTTTTAGGTCAGTTGTCATGCGGTATAAATGACATGTTAACATGTTGATATGGTTGTGGCGATACCAAATTTATAAAAAAAAATTACATTTTAGTTAATTTATAGCCGTATTCCGTGAGCCACAACTTTTTTATTTTTTCACTGACGCAATTATGTGAGGATTCTTTTTTTGCAGGAAATGTTTATGTTTTTGGACTATTTTTGGGTGTGTTTTGGGGTTTATTACATATATATATATATATATATATATATATACCGTATTTATCAGGGTATACCACGCACCGGCCTATAACACGCACCCTCATTTTACCAAGGATATTTGGGTAGAAAAAGTTTTTTACCCAAATATCCATGGTAAAATGAGGGTGCGTGTGTGCACGTGTATACCCCGATACACCCCCAGGAAAGGCAGGGGGAGAGAGGCCGTTGCTGCCCGCTTCTCTCTCCCTGCCTTTCCTGGGGTCTAGAGCCCTGCTGCCGGCCCTTCTCTCCCCCTGGCTATTGGCGCCGCTGCCCGTTCTGTCCCCCTGACTATCGGTGCTGGCGTCCCATTGCCGGCGCCGATAGCCAGGGGGAGAGAAGCAGCGGCGACAGCCAGGGGGAGAGAAGGGGCAGCGGCACCCATTGCCGGCCCCGCTGCCCCGTTGTCTCCCCCCATCCCCAGTTGCATAATTACCTGTTGCCGGGGTCGGGTCCGCGCTGCTTCAGGCCTCCGGTGTGCGTCCCCTGCTTCGTTGCTATGCACTGCACGGCCAGGCGCACTGACGTCATGCGTCGCGCCTTGCAGCGCATAGCAACGACGCAGGGGACGCACACCGGAGGCCTGAAGCAGCGCGGACCCGACCCCGGCAACAGGTAATTATGCAACCGGGGATGGGGGGAGGCAACGGGGCAGCGGCGCCGGCAATGGGTGCCGCTGCCCCTTCTCTCCCCCTGTCTGTCGGCGCCGCTTCTCTCCCCCTGGCTATCGGCGCCGACACTGATAGTCAGGGGGACAGAAGGGCAGCGGCGCCGATAGTCAGGGGGAGAGAAGGGCCGGCAGCAGAGCTCTAGACCCCAGGGCAGGCAGGGGCAGAGAAGCTGGCAGCGCTGGCTGTCTATGCACCTGCAAAGCCGCTGCAGTTCATTGATTTAAAGCGCCCGCTTTAAATCATTGAACTGCAGCGGCTTATCGGCGTATAACACGCAGGTAGACCTTAGGCTAAAAATTTTAGCCTAAAAAGTGCGTGTTATACGCCGATAAATACGGTATACATATATATATATATATATATATGTATATATAATTTATTTTATTATTTTTTTCATTTTATTTTTCAAATTTTTTTATTTTATTTCTTCGCATTTTTAGTTTTTTCACTTTTTTACTATTATACTCATAATTCAATGGAGTACACATCTGTACTCCATTGAATTATGCCTATGTCTGTCATAGACATAGGATAGATCATGGTCCCTGGCCGGCTTCAAGGAGGCTCAATAAACTGTCACAGTGCCTGGCGGCGCTGTGACAGTTTATTCTCATCAGGTACATGTACGTGGTGTTGCGGGAAGTCATCCCTAATCACCACATACATATACCTGATTTTGCGGGAAGGGGTTAATAACTTGTTACAGCACTTCCAGGTGTGGGTCCTATGCATGAAAATGGGACAAAGTGGTGCACAGAGATAATAGAAGCATATTACACAGTATTATAACGCAAAGGCTAGGGGAAAAAAATCTGGAACCTGAAGCACACACGCCTTTAACATCTACTGGCTCGATATTTAACATCATCAGGGCTCGCCTTTAACATCATCAGGGCTCGATATTGAAAGGAGTATTGCAGCATGCATCACTTTTCTTTTAATCAAATTACAGACACCGTTTGTCTGACTAATGTTATTATAAATCAATTGGATTAATTGGACTCTGGTGGTGTCTGTTGTGCAAGAGATCCAAGACTGCATCTTGGCATCCGTTGTACATGGAAATCACAATGTGCATAGGAATTGAGTAGGTATTCAGTAGTAGTCATGTAGTTGGGTAGATAGTCACTTCTGACCTGTGGGAGCTTGGACTGCACAAGACCTGTAAATGTGTCCTATGGAGACTGGCCTACATGGAAAGCACTTGGTTTTTCTAAACATCTCACAGATGACCGATTTTATTGAGAGCTTGGGAATTTGGAGGTAATATCAACTCCATAGACGCATCAACCACTTGTCCTCGAATCACGTCCCTTAAATCATTCCTTAACATTTTTTCAGAGTGGCGGGACCATTTTCCTGCTAATAGATGTCACTGCCATCGGAGAATACTGTTGCCATGAAGGGGAGGCTTTTGTCTGTAGAATAGCTAGGTAGGTGGTACCCAGCTGTCCACAGATTTATCAGACCAGGCTGCTTTCTTCCATTGCTCCATAGTGCAATTCTGAAGCCCATTTTAGATACTTTCTCAGGTAGAAAGAGGTCAGCATGAGTACTTACATATAGTTACATAGTTTAAAAGGTTGAAAAAAGACCTTAGAAACTTATAGTCCATTAAGTTCAACCTAAAGCTATATTGTGTTGATCCAGAAGAAGGCAATAAACCCCCATGAAGCTAATGCCAATTGCCCCATGAGAGGAAAAATTCAAGAAGTGGGTGAGTGGGTGCCAGAGATGGTCAGATTAAAGTAAGGAGAAAAGATCATGGTTGATTGTAAAAGCCTGCTTTGGGAGGAGGTTCCTTGAGGCTTACATAAGAACTGCTCACTATCCCGTGCCATTGGTACACTGTTTTATTGCTTGCACAGCTATGTGGAGGTGAATAACTGTGGAAGTGTACTGCCTTTGTAGATCTATCATAGCTTATATCTGCAGATTATGGTCAATGTGAGGGATGGAAAAGGCAAGCAATGTGATGCAAATCCTTACAGAGATAAAAACAATAGTATGTGAATGATGCCATTGCAAAATATATTCATAGCTATTGAAATTTTAGATGTTTACTTGCAATGTAGAAAGAAAACTCCCCAAGGATCTCATTAATTGAATAAAAATGACTGCTCCGGTTTACACAACATTTGACATATGGAACCTTTTAGAAGAGACTTTAAAACATCCCGCGTTCTCAGGCTTGAGATGGTGTGTAAACACAGAGATTCCGATCAAAGCTCATAATCGGAGCCAAGGAAATACGGCTTTGGGTGCCGTTTGTAGGTAAATTTGGATTTAACCATTTTGTGCGGTTAAAGCAAAAATACAGAAGATAAAAATATATATGGCGAGAAATGATTAAGTAACATCACCTAAACCACAGGGTTCAGGATCAGATGATGAACCTATCTAACCTACCTAATGTGTGATTCCAGTCACAATGCCCAGCCCAAAATGAACCCTTGGTGCAGGGACCGCAAGCTCAGCCAGTCACTGGCTGAGATGGGACACAGCTGCTGCCAGTGATTGGCTGTGATGGCAGGTCCTGCACCAAGCACTTTCCTCGGAAGTAGGCAGAAAATCAGGTGACTGGACTAAGCCAAGAAGAAGCTGCAAGGGAGCAGCAGGGGACTGGGGCTAGATAAGTATAGGTTTAGTTTCTATTTTTTCCTGCCCTCAGTAGATACATTTAAGCAAAATACCAGATAAACCCTTTAAGAGCCTTTGACAGATTAAGTAACCCATGTGGGCAGCACATTGCATTAAAAACAGTACAGTGGAACACCTCAGATCACAGGCAACATAAACATAGTCAATGGAGAGGAAGCACGCTGGGAGTAAAAGGTAACTTAAATAAGTTATATATAAGCTCACCATGACTCCACAAGGCATCCCAGCTGATTTGTTTCAAAATCAGAACCCCATAGCCCCCATAAACAGCCTTTGAGTCAGCAAAGAAATCCATGCACTGGGCTTGTTTTCTGTGGGAGCTGCAGGGAGGATGGTGTGTTGCCCTTCAGCCAATCAGGCACACTCAAACATGACACACTGAAGCTGTCAGCTCTCTTAGCTGAGGAGAAGGGAGTGTGAAGTCTTGTCTACAGTAGGCGCTAGTCATCAGTGTGATAAGATCTCCTGGACTTCCTGCTTGGAGAGAAACAGGGTGCTCAGCAAAGATTACACTTCACATTGCAAAGTTTTATAACTTTATCATGTGCAGCTATATAAAGGTAATTTCATTTGGCTGGAGTTATCCTTTAAGTGTTGACACAAAAGGTTTATTTATCCAAGTCACTATAAATGCCTGCAGTTCTCATATACAATAAGTTTTCATATTCAGTTTTTTGGTCCTTTTTTAATTGAACAACGTTTCAGGCAAAGGTCCTTTTTCCATCTATACAACGTGGCAATCTGTTCGTAGGTGGTGCTGGGCTGCCTTCTTTTTATTGGTGTGTCCCCTTCCAAATACCAGAGTCTTGAGGTGGATTGTACATGGAACACATGGCAAAGGGCTATTCTTCCTGTAAGGAACAAATTACTTAAATGGCACAAATGCAGTAAGCTAGTGACTATGTTTGTCCTACTTGCTGTTCTACACTTATTTGTGAGGACACAAAAGCGTTGTGTGTATGCTATTGTGTCCCAACAAATAAGTACATAGCAGCAGGAAGGACCTGAATGCCATTACTAGCTGACTACATTCTGGCCATTGAAGAGAAAAGGACCAGCCACAGTGCATCACAATATACAATTATATACATAGGGGGTATGAGCAAGGATACCTCTATAAATCCCAAGCATAAAGGAGCACTGGCCTCTTTGGTGAAATCTATATACTGCAGACAACTTCTACTGTGGGTTTGTAATATATAAGGTGAAAGTTCCTGAGAAAATTTAAAGAACCCACAACAGCACAGGCATACCACACATCCCTGCAGATTTTGTCTGATTCACATTTACTGCAGAGTGTGAATTCACCCCTAAATCATCTTCACTAGACCAGGAATTAGGCAAAAACTGTAAAACCAATTAATTTAACTCTCAACAAGGCTGTGGACATTGACATATCCTATCAATATGTAATACCATCAATGGAATCCACTTTATGGTCTAGAAGTTTTCACATGCTCCTAAGATACACATAAGCCCCATTTGTCTGTAAGCAAGCACAACTGAATTACATAGAATCTAGTATTGAAGTCTTAAAAAAAATGTTTTTGAGCTGTGGTTCAATGTGCTCCCAATCATAAATTATCTGCAGTATGTGCTTACAGAGATAAACAAGACTCTGTGGAAAAAATCCAGAAATTGGCAGCAGTAGAAGAATGAAGTACATACTGTACACAAGTCTGCCTACAGTCCATCCTGACCGGGGCTGTGTTACAAGAGGAAAACTAACATAACCCCACAGCTTTTTGACCCTTTGTCTAATGCATAAAATCCCTATGTAGAAAATCAAGTCAAAAGCAATACAGTAACAGAAACAAAGAGATATTTTTGAACATAACAAAAAATTGTAAAGATTCTGCATGTAATGAACTGCACTTATTGTTCCCAGGACTTACTTATAATGAAGAGTGAAGGCTTTTTTAAGTAGTACAATGGATAGGAATATAAAATGAGCACTTAACTTTTTTGCCAACTGGATGTCGGTCAGAGGGCTGTCTGTGTCCATCTCTGATGAGGCGTATTAACTAAATTCTATGTATTAAAGTGGTATTCCGAGTTTATACATCTTATCCCCTATCCAAAGGATAGGGGATAAGATGTATGATCGCAGGGGCCCTGCCGATGCGGACCCCTGCAATCTCGGTGCAGCCCCCAGCATTCTGCGCCAGGCACTGCTTCCGAGACGGGGATGTGACGTCACACCACGCCCTCCATTCATGTCTATGGGAGGGGGCGTGATGGCTTTTGGATTTACGCATTTTGCTTCCTTATTTACATAAGAAGTTGACACCAGCATTTTTGTGAATTTAAAGGGGTATTCCGGGTTTATACATCTTATTCGAGATGGGGATGTCACGTCCCCTCCCATAGACATGAATGGAGGGGTGGTGGTGTGACATCACTAGGGGCATGACCGTGATGTCACGTCCCCGTCTGGGAAGCATCACCCATCACAGAATGTCGGGGGCTGCACCGAGATCCTTTGGATAGGAGATAAGATGTATAAACCCGGAATACCCCTTTAAATACACAAAAATGCTCCTGTCAACTTCTTATGTCAATAAAATGTTTATTTTAATTTTACTGGTGGGAGGAAGCAAAACACGTAAATCCAAAAGCCATATTGCCCTGTACTGCTTGATAGAGGATCTGTGGTTAGCACACACATAGACACATAAAATCGTTTTATATATCTATTTTGTAGCATTGGATGACCTGATTCCAATGCTGTTTTTATTTTGCTGGTATGTACTCCATGTTCCTGAGATACAGGGATTTTACAGTTTGGCTGACTATCTAAACTTTTCCCTTAAGGGTGCATTCACACAGAGTAAATGAAGAGTAATTCACGCTGAAAATTGCACGCGGACATGGGGGAGATAGAATGAAGGGTTTTTCAGCCATTTTCGCGCAAATTGCGTGCGAATTCCGTGCAAATTGCACGCGAATTCCACGCGAACACGATGTCGGGCGGAATTTTTGTTTACCATTGACTTCAATTGATTTCTGCTAGTGGATTCCGCTTGAAGAATGAACATGTTCTTTCTTCAAGCGGAACGGAATTCAGTGTCGGAATTCTGCTAGCAGAATTTCCGCAGTGTGAACAGGACAGCAGAAATAACATTAAAGTCAATGGGCAGAGGGGATGTGCATTAGTTTGGAGCGGAGAATTCAAGAGGAATTACTCGAGTAAATTCCTCTTGAATTACTCCGTGTGAACGCACCCTTACAGTCTGATAGATAGATTTTAAAAAGTGGTGTGAATGCTGGGCCTCATTTTAAACCCTACACCAGCCTGATTTACACCCGTTTTTTAAATAAAGTTCCTGCCCACATGACTATTTAGGGAAAAGAGCAGATAGGTAACCAAACGGGGGGAGGAGATGTAGCAACAAAACAAAAAAAAATGTATGAATTGAGGCTACAAAATGTTATAAAAAACTAACATTTTAAGCCATTCTGTATTACACATATAGATGAGGGAAGAAACTTCCCACACATTCCTCTAAGATTTACACATGTAAGAGACAACAAAGAATGTCCGGTATCCAAGGTGTAGTGATGAAGTAAAATCTGGCTTTATTTCAGGTAACACATACAGGAGTACAGACACGATAACATATGATCTCTAACTAACTATATAAGCCCAGATATGAGAAAATACGCAATCAGTATATATATCCATATATACACCTCTTTTATAAGATATGATCTCTGTCTTGTTCATGCTAACAGTGCTTAGTCATAGATTCTATGACTAAGCGCTGTTAGCATGAAACGCGTCAGAGATCATATCTTATCGTGTCTGTACTGCTGTATGTGTTACCTGAAATAAAGCCAGATTTTACTTCATCACTATACCTTGGATGCCGGACATTCATTGGGGGCAGGTCCGGCGGGTTCAGGCACAGGTGCTGGATGATTGCTGGGTGAGCTGTTACTGCACATGTAAGAGGCTCCGGGGGTAAAGCAGTGAAAGAATAACACTTGTTTTCGCTCTATGCTTGTGCAAAGGCGATGTGATTCTTTACCACAAACCACTTTGTGTGTGCTTTCCTCACTATCTACAGCTTGTCTGAGCTTTCCTCCATGCATGCTCTCCCAACTCTTTATACTCTGATCTGCTGTGTGCACCTTCCTGCTGGAAAAAGCAGAAAGCCTTCAGAAACAGACACAGTTTTCTGATTTTTCTCATTCCTCACTGAGAGATAACCAGATGGATGACACATACTTCACAGAAGCAAAATGTTAGGAAATTTTATTGAAGAATATAAAAAGTTGATTAACTTAGAGAGCCGACCTGGAAAAAATCTGGACTTTCCAACATCTTGACAGCCGGATCTATGCAGATTACCATATTGTAACCTGGTCTTGTTAATATGTAATGAAATGTTATTATTATTCTATGTACTTATATATTTTTTTTCTTTTTTGTTGAAAATATCTGTTTTAAAGAAAAATTCTTTAATAAACAAACAGTTGGAAAAAAAAAAAAAAAAAAAGTTGATCATCTTTGTATTCAGTAAACAATAACAAAAATTTTGTACAGAGGGGACCATAGCTTTTGATTCATGCCTTTCGGGGCAGAACATAACCCATGACTGCACTGCTTGTTCTGGGGGCCACCAGGAAAAAAAGACATCAAGTATAGAGTAAACATCATAATTCTTGGTTTCGCCCAGAATGTGTGATATTTCTGTCCAGTAGAAAGAAAAATGAATTTTTGTTTGTGAATTTTAGGGCATGAAGTATGCATTAAATAAAATGTATTTCCTAGGTTCTACAAGCAGTTATGACCGCATAGCGCTGCCAATTCAATGTACAGCATGACGGTAAGAAATAGGCATGCTTCCTCCACATTGTTTACATTTTTTCCTCTAAATCTGGAGCCATTCGATGTTGCCGGCCTCCTGTTTATTAGGTCCTCTATTGTCTCAAACTACATAACATCTCTGGGAGGATTTCCACCAGCTGTGTCCTTGCATTACGCTTGGCCACACTCAGAAGTTGCGGGCTCCAAGCACAGATTTATGGCCTGTTTACAGAGCTGAAACTGGAAACCAGGGGATGTTTTCCATTTACCGGTAGTTGGTTTATATGTTAACAGTTTTTTGCATTGCATTAACTTAATAAGAACTGCAAAGTAATGAAAACACACAAAAAATCCAATTAATGCACATAGAGTTTATATTTGCTATTGATCTATAAAGGTTTCCTACAACAAGCAACAACGCTATTGGGAGGACTCATTGAATATTCATGACAGTACTGCATCAAACTCACAAGGACAGTAAGTTTCTATTTTAAAGCAACATACTGGGGTTTATTTACTAAGAGTGGAGTGTAGGTTTCTTTGTGGGTTTTGATTTCCGACTGGTATTTTCCCAAGTTATTTACTAAGGTTTCCCTACATTTTGCACTTTTCCCTACATTTTGCTTTTTTTACAACTGTTCTGATGTGTTGGGTTTTCCTCAGCTCAAATCCACCACATTTTCTGTGGAAACCATAGTAAATATGCTGGGATTTTTCAAAACTGTCGGAGCCACACCCCTTTTGTCAGGACCACGCCCATGTTATACCACGGCCACGCCTCCTTTTTGATTTTTTTCTAGTAAAATGGAGGGTTTTGTTTTTTTAGAATAGAATAGATGAATAAGAAAGATGTTCATGTTTAAGGAATTTATGATCCTAAATATGTTAACACAAGAATGCTTGAGAAAGATTTCATTGTGGAAGTAAAACACATACCGTATATATCGGGATATACCATGCACCGGCCTATAACACGCACCCTCATTTTACAAAGGATATTTGGGTAAAAAAAGTTTTTTACCCAAATATCCTTGGTAAAATGAGGGTGCATTTGTGTGCATGCGTATACCCCGATACACTGTTTCTGACCCCGCAGAAGCCCCCAGGAAAGGCAGGGTGAGAGAGGCTGTCGCTGTCCGCTTCTCTCCCCCTGCCTTTCCTGGGGTCTAGAGCCCTGCTGCCGCCACTTCTCTCCCGCTGGCTATCTGCGCCACTGCCCGTTCTCTCCCCCTGACTATCAGTGCCGGCGCCCCATTGCCGGTGCCGATAGCCAGGGGGAGAGAAGCGGCGCCGATAGCCAGGGGGTGAGAGGGGGCAGCGGCACCGGCACCCATTGCCGGCACCGCTGCCCCGTTGCCTCCCCCATCCCCGGTTGTATAATTACCTGTTGCCGGGGTCGGGTCCGCGCTGCTTCAGGCCTCCGGTGTGCGTCCCCTGCGTCGTTGCTATGCGCTGCGAGACGCAATGACGTCACTCGTCATTGCGCCGCTCCATGCAGTGCATAGCAACGATGCAGGGGACGCACACCGGAGGCCTGAAGCAGTGCGGACCCGGCAATGGGCAGCGGCACCGATAGCCAGGGGGAGAGAACGGGCAGCGGCACCGATAGCCAGGAGGAGAGAAGGGCCGGCAGCAGGGCTCCAGACCCCAGGACAGGCAGGGGCAGAGAAGCCATCAGCGACGGCAGGTCTCTGCATCCACAAAGCCGCTGCAGTTCATTGATTTAAAGCGCCCGCTTTAAATATATTGAACTGCAGCGGCTTATCGGCGTATAACACGCAGATAGACTTTAGGCTAAAAATTTTTGCCTAAAAAGTGCGTGTTATACGCCGATAAATACAGTATACAGATGGGTGAATAAACCGCAGCTTTAAATTACTTTACCTATGTGGAATGCCTCCTCTTATCTTTGGATTGTTGATCCTGAGTATCCCTGCCTCTTAATAAATATTTGTTTTTCCATACAGCTCATTTTTAAAAAACAAAAAGATTATAAATCTTGGAAAGTCCAGCACTTAGCAATTCCATGCGGTAAAACCCTTTCCCCTGTCCCCAGGGATAAGGACAAGAAATGTACATACATTTAGTTAGATTGAGCCCCAGCTCATGTCATCTGATGTGGGTTTGGTCATTAGTTTGTATCCTCAAGCATTAAAAGGTAAAGAGGGCAATCCTCCTCCTTATTGTGTTAGTCCACAAAATTGTAATTACATTTTGTTATACCTTCTATTCCTTTCAAAGAACCATTATGACATCTAACATGCTACCATCCCACTATGGCTATTTTTAAGAAGGATTAGATCCACCTTGTCCCTTAAACACATTGGTACGTAGCAACAATGGGGGAGATTTATTAAAACCTGTGCAGAGGAAAAGTTGACCAATTGCCCATAGCGACCAATCATTGTTTTTAAAGGCCTTTTCAAAAAGGAAAAAAGTGACCTAAAATGTCCTAATTTGCACCTATATATGCTTTAACACATAAAGATATAACACCAAATGAATAAGTTCAGCAATACACAAAATTGTACCAAAATTTGCTAAATGTTATTAGAAATACAAATACATAATAAAATCAAATGTGTAAGCACTGTGCACAGGACTGAGAAGAAGGAGGAGGTATAGGCACAAACACTGGAACAAGGTAAGCATAAGTGCATACATATATTCATATGAGGTATATTGCTGAGGGTACATATAAGCCCTAATCAGAGTAACTCAGACAATAAAACATGCACAGGAGAAAACAAAATGATAACCCAATGTAGAGCCAAATGCCACCTGAGGGGTAAGTTCATGTGGCATTTGGCTCTACATTGGGTTATCATTTTGCTTTCTCCTGTGCATGTTTTATTGTCCGAGTTACTCTGATTAAGGCTTATATGTACCCTCAGCAATATACCTCATATGAATGTATGTATGCACTTATGCTTACCTTGTTCCAGTGTTTGTGCCTATACCTCCTGCTTCTTCTCAGTCCTGTGCACAGTGCTTACACATTTGATTTTTTTATGTATTTGTATTTCTAATAAAATTTTGCATATTTTGGTACAATTTTGTGTATTGCTGAACTTATTCATTTGGTGTTATATATTTGATAGTTTTCAGCAATCTATACTTATTATTTTCATGTTTTGGTGATACATAAATAAAGATAAAATGGGTTTTCTAGTAAAAAAAAAAAAAACTTATCCCTGATACTCAGGATTCACGGCTGACACTCCATTCATTTCTATAGGAGTGCCAATGAAAAAGGTCCAAGATGTGCCAAACAATGGCCCATTTTACACCAAAGTCAAGGAAAACTAACATTGATAAATCTGCCCCAATATGTATAGTGGAAAAAGGGTAAGAGGCTTGTTAAAGCAGAGGTCCCCAATCCAGTCCAGGACTTTAATCTTTCCCTGTTCTACCCCAGTGTTGTACTTAGGTATCTTCAGCACTCCCATATAAATGTGCTCTCTCAGAAAGCCGGGCCCCATTCTTGAGATCGGCAGGGATTTTAGCAGTCAGACCCCTCATGATCAGACACTTATCTACTATCCTGCAGATGGAGGATAAGTTGTTTTTCACTGGACAACCCTGGACAAGATTATCACCTGTACCACAGATTATAAAATATATTATATGGTGGAAACCATAGTAGATAATATCAGTAATAAAGCATTACCTCTCTCTTGAGATTCAGCATTTTTCATTGTATTGTATTCAGCATATCCAGAATGCCTCACTCACATCCCTCTACAGAACCAGAAATCATCCTTTTACACATCATATTACCTCCTGATGATCAGATAGATACTAAACATGGCGTATGACATCATCTGAGAGGAACCAATATCTGAAGGCTAAACAGGGGACTGAAAGCTTGAGACATAGTACATACCAAATCTCTGGAAATTATACGATAAAGTATGATAAAGCCTAAGAGTAAACCTTACATTTTATAATAAAATATGCTATCTCCACAGCTAGACTTTGCCATTTACATTGACTAGACATACATGAAGACCACAGGAAAATAAGTTTTGGAGATGTGGAATTACTTGCATTAACTAGAATTGGATACCAACGAAAGAGGAGTTTCGGAGGTCTCAGAGGCGTTTGCATTGCACACAGTCAGATGTTAATATATATATATATATATATATATATATATATATAGACTGACGAACAGGGAACCTTTTGAAATTTCTTTATTATTAAAATTATGAACACTTGTCGGGTATATAGTATTAGATCGCACCTTAGCTGCCTATTTCTTGCCTTGAACGTAATTACCATAAAGAGACATGTGTCTTGCTTCTGTCTTCTTGTTGTGTAATATCAGGCAGTATTCAGACTTGCATATATTGTGCGTAATATTGCTATGCACAGTTATGGCAAAAGTGTGCAAATTTCTTCTTTACTTTCGCAATTAGTATATCAGGCAGTGTTCAAACTGTGCATATATCATGCGTTATGTTGCTGTGCATAGTTTTAGCAAAAGTGGCTATGTGCAAAATTCTTCTTAACTTTCGCAATTTGTATGTCAGACAATGTTCAGACTGTGCATTTATCATACGTTTATGTTGCTGTGCACAGTTATTTGCAAAAGTGGCTATGTGCAAGAAATTCTTCTTAACCTTCGCAATTAGTATATCAGGTAGTGTTCAGACTGAGCATATATCATGCGTTATGTTGTTGTGCACAGTTAATTTCAACAATGGCTATGTGCAAAAATTCTTACTATATCCATAGTTATAGTGCTTATTCATGTGAGTACATTGCATATATAGTCCTCATTTACTCATAGCCATGAAGTATTCTTGCATTGTCCACAATTTCTTATTGCACTATTAGTTATTACATATGCCACTTAGCTTATTTTCTTTTTCTTTTGGAGATAAGGTGCGTCTTTGGCATCCTTGGAGCTTGAGTGTGCCTGTTAAGCCGATCCTTAGCCGATCCTACGCGTTTCCTCTGTGCGATTCTTCAGGGACCTTGTTGCGGCTTTTCAAAATCTAGGCTTGCATCTTTGTTTGATAAGCGGCTCCTTTTATGTGTGTGGCTCTGATGCCGGCCATACTCCATTTGATTTTCCCGCTGTGCTTTATACTCAATTACTCCTCCTTCGCTCCACCTATTACTTGGTCCGCCAATCTCCAGCTTGCGCATAGAACCTGCGCTCTCTATTGCCGCGGCTGGACTCTCTCAGGTATGGCTGGAGGGGGGGGGGAGTGTCTTCAATACTCAGGTGTGCTGTTCAGCCCTCGTTCTGAGCTCTGGACAGACAGTGGACAGGTAGCTTTTCTTGCGTTCCAGCTGTATTTTAACTCTTTTATCACTGGATTACGTGTTCTTGTTTTTCATTTTTTGCATTATTTGTTTTTTATCGCGTATTGATTAATGTTCCATTTACAATTGATATATTCGATTTTATGATGTGGTTTTACTAGTATTTATACTAGTATTTTTGTAAACAGCTGTAGGTGTATTATTTGATAAAACATGCGTAGGATATAAAGTCATTTAGACCCTCCGGTTTTACTGCTTCCAAAGTGAAGGTCCAGAAGGCTTCTCTCTGAAGGAGCATGTTGTCCCAGTCTCCTCCTCTATTTGGTGAGGGTATAACTTCAATAATTTGTGCTTGAAGACCTTGTAAATCACTTTGGTGATGGGAGGCAAAGTGATTTGCTACCGGGGTGTCTCGCATGTGCACTATATCCCCTACATGTTCTTGAAGTCTTCGTCTAAAATTTCGAAAAGTTTTGCCCACATAGTTTAGTGGACATGTGCAGGTTAGGAGATAAATTACTCCTTTTGTTTCACAATTGGCAAAGTGTTTGATCTGATATTCCTTTTTTGTTACTGCACTACTAAATTTGCTTCCTTTTTTAATATATCGGCACATTGTACATTTTCCACATTGGAATGTTCCGTTGGGTTTCGTTGTAAGCCATCTCTCACTTGGGATTCTCTCAAAGTTACTGTGGACTAGTTTGTCCTTTAGATTGCATCCTCTTTTGTATGTGATGTGAGGTTCATTAGGGATCAGTTCTTTCAAAGTATCATCTAGCCTTAGTATGCTCCAATATTTGTTTAGAATTTGTTTTATCTCTCTGGCTTTGTCATCATACACCCCTATTATTCTGGATATTTCTTTTCCTTCTTTCCAATCTTTTTTCTTTGGGGTCAGAAGTGAGGACCTATTTGCTTTCAATGCTCTATGATAAGCTCTTTTTATTATTTTGTTGGGGTATCCCCTATTTCTGAGTCTGGTGCGAAGCTCCCCTGCTCTGCTTATAAATTCATCCATGGTGGAACAATTTCTCCTAATACGGAGGTACTGACCCGTTGGGATTCCCTGCTTCAGTGGTCGTGGATGGCAGCTGTCCCACCGAAGCAGGGAATTAGTAGCTGTTTCTTTTCGAAACACAGTAGTTTGTACATTCCTGTCTTTTGTGACCCAAATTTTTAAGTCTAGAAATACCATGCTTTCAGAAATGATGGAACTCGTGAACCTAAGTCCTAGTTGATTGACATTGAGTTCCCTCACAAAAGTCTCAAATTTGTCTTTGGTGGACGACCAAATGATCAAGATGTCGTCAATGAATCTAAGCCACAATATTATGTGGCTAGTCCATGACGACATCCTTTCACCAAAGACCACTTGGTCCTCCCACCAGCCGAGGTACAGGTTAGCGTAACTGGGGGCGCAGGGGCTCCCCATCGCTGTACCTCGGCTTTGGTGGAAGGACTCCCCTTCAAATTGGAAATAATTTTTTGTTAGAACAAATTTCAATAGTGCCATTACCAATCTATTATGGGGGACATATTGGTTACCCCTTGTTTTAAGGAAAAACTCCACTGCCTCCAGTCCTTTATCGTGGGGGATGGAGGAATACAAAGCCTCAACATCCAGGGCGGCCAACAGCACCCCCTCTTCTAATTTTACATCCTCAAGTCTTTTTAATACATCAGTAGTATCGCGAACATATGAAGGTAGCGCATATACAAATGGGCGCAATACGCTGTCCACATATTGGCTTGCACCTTCTGTTATGTTCCCAATTCCAGATACTATGGGTCTCCCCCGAAACGGGGGGTACCCCTTGTGGATTTTGGGAACTGAATAGAAACACGCAATTTTGGGTGTAATGGGTTTGATATAATCAAATTCTACTTTACTCAGGAGCTTTGAGCTTAGCCCTTCTTCCAAAATACGTATAAGATCCCCTAAAAATTCTCTAGTTGGATCTATTTTAAGTTTTTTATAGCAGTCTTTGTTATTTAAAATTTCAAGACACATCTTCTTATATTCTTCCCTGGTCATCAAAACAATGTTTCCTCCTTTGTCTTGAGGGTTTGATGACCAGGGAGGAATCATCTGCCAATGTTTTTAATGCCTGTCTCTCGGCCCAGGTGAGGTTTTGGTTCTTTATTGTTTTCTGCTCTAAGATTTTTAATTCTTTTGTAACTAATCCTACAAATATATCAATGTTAGAGTAATCTCCTACTGGGGGTGGTTTTTTACTTTTTTTGTTTAATTGCGTGAATGGGCCTTCCCCTTCTATTCCTTCATTGTTCTCCCTAGAGAGACTGTCCAGGTCCCTAAAGAGTGACATGTCTTCCTGGTCAATTCCCAAGTGTTGTCCCAATCTCATGTCTTTTATATGAAAGTATTTTCGCCATTTGAGCTTCCTGGCATAGAGATTTATATCTCTGGCCCATGAAAATGAACTGAATTTAACTGTGGGCACATATGACAGTCCTCTTGCCAGGAGGTTCATCTCTGCTGGACTCAATATTTTTGGGGTTAAATTAATAATTTGTAATTCACTTTCGTTAATTTGTGTTTCTTATCAAACAAAGATGCAAGCCTAGATTTTGAAAAGCCGCAACAAGGTCCCTGAAGAATCGCACAGAGGAAACGCGTAGGATCGGCTAAGGATCGGCTTAACAGGCACACTCAAGCTCCAAGGATGCCAAAGACGCACCTTATCTCCAAAAGAAAAAGAAAATAAGCTAAGTGGCATATGTAATAACTAATAGTGCAATAAGAAATTGTGGACAATGCAAGAATACTTCATGGCTATGAGTAAATGAGGACTATATATGCAATGCACTCACATGAATAAGCACTATAACTATGGATATAGTAAAAATTTTTGCACATAGCCATTGTTGAAATTAACTGTGCACAACAACATAACGCATGATATATGCTCAGTCTGAACACTACCTGATATACTAATTGCGAAGGTTAAGAAGAATTTCTTGCACATAGCCACTTTTGCAAATAACTGTGCACAGCAACATAAACGTATGATAAATGCACAGTCTGAACATTGTCTGACATACAAATTGCGAAAGTTAAGAAGAATTTTGCACATAGCCACTTTTGCTAAAACTATGCACAGCAACATAACGCATGATATATGCACAGTTTGAACACTGCCTGATATACTAATTGCGAAAGTAAAGAAGAAATTTGCACACTTTTGCCATAACTGTGCATAGCAATATTACGCACAATATATGCAAGTCTGAATACTGCCTGATATTACACAACAAGAAGACAGAAGCAAGACACATGTCTCTTTATGGTAATTACGTTCAAGGCAAGAAATAGGCAGCTAAGGTGCGATCTAATACTATATACCCGACAAGTGTTCATAATTTTAATAATAAAGAAATTTCAAAAGGTTCCCTGTTCGTCAGTCTATATTAAAAACCTGGGAGACCTCTAAAAAATTAAAAATAACGGGCAAACCGATCAGTGATATTACAAAATTTCCCCATATTTTGCAATAAGGGAATGGCTAAATTATTATCTGGTAAAGTGGACAACAAAAGGTGGCTAGAAGACATACAAGACGTGTT
This sequence comes from Hyla sarda, assembly GCF_029499605.1. Lineage (NCBI taxonomy): Eukaryota > Metazoa > Chordata > Amphibia > Anura > Hylidae > Hyla > Hyla sarda. Next base: position 37,741,837 of record NC_079192.1, read on the forward strand.
CTCAGAAAAGGAAGTCAGTTTTTGCAGCCAGACCATCTCAATAAAATCTGCCTTTAAAAATGTAACTAAGTTGTACAAAGACCATGTGAGATCAAACTGGGAAATTTACAGCTTGGAAAATTATTTACAACACAAAATAGTCCCAACAGGCCTCCGGATTCCCTTAGTACCCTCACCAAGAATTCAGACTCCACATGTGAAAGAACGGTGGGAAAAGGAAGCAACAGAGAGCTCACTAAAATTAATGCAGATCCTGTTAGAAGAGGAGAGAATCCAACTAGAGACGGTAACGACAAATCTCAATAAAGCCATAGAACAGATCAACACATTTAAAACAGATCCAACCTTCCCTAAAAAAGAGCAGATATTGGAAGAAACTATTTCGAAATTTGTGGCATTTTTGAAAGAAAGGAAACATTTACAATTTAAAAGAGATTTACAGGACTTCAAAAACAAGCAGGAATATGACATTCTAAAACAGACACAAGTAGCATCTCAGGAAACAGACATATCCTCATCAGAGTGTGAAGAAAGTGAATCTGAAAAAACGGGAGGATACCATAGCTACAATTATAATTATAGAGGGAATAACAGAGGCAGGGGATCAGGAAGAGGCAGACCCAGGGGCTCCAGAAGAAGGGGAGGTTTTTTAGAGAAAACCCCGAGCATGAACAATTACCTGCTCAGGAGTGCACCTTAAATATACATGAAACACAATTCACACAAATTAACGAAAGTGAATTACAAATTATTAATTTAACCCCAAAAATATTGAGTCCAGCAGAGATGAACCTCCTGGCAAGAGGACTGTCATATGTGCCCACAGTTAAATTCAGTTCATTTTCATGGGCCAGAGATATAAATCTCTATGCCAGGAAGCTCAAATGGCGAAAATACTTTCATATAAAAGACATGAGATTGGGACAACACTTGGGAATTGACCAGGAAGACATGTCACTCTTTAGGGACCTGGACAGTCTCTCTAGGGAGAACAATGAAGGAATAGAAGGGGAAGGCCCATTCACGCAATTAAACAAAAAAAGTAAAAAACCACCCCCAGTAGGAGATTACTCTAACATTGATATATTTGTAGGATTAGTTACAAAAGAATTAAAAATCTTAGAGCAGAAAACAATAAAGAACCAAAACCTCACCTGGGCCGAGAGACAGGCATTAAAAACATTGGCAGATGATTCCTCCCTGGTCATCAAACCCTCAGACAAAGGAGGAAACATTGTTTTGATGACCAGGGAAGAATATAAGAAGATGTGTCTTGAAATTTTAAATAACAAAGACTGCTATAAAAAACTTAAAATAGATCCAACTAGAGAATTTTTAGGGGATCTTATACGTATTTTGGAAGAAGGGCTAAGCTCAAAGCTCCTGAGTAAAGTAGAATTTGATTATATCAAACCCATTACACCCAAAATTGCGTGTTTCTATTCAGTTCCCAAAATCCACAAGGGGTACCCCCCGTTACGGGGGAGACCCATAGTATCTGGAATTGGGAACATAACAGAAGGTGCAAGCCAATATGTGGACAGCGTATTGCGCCCATTTGTATATGCGCTACCTTCATATGTTCGCGATACTACTGATGTATTAAAAAGACTTGAGGATGTAAAATTAGAAGAGGGGGTGCTGTTGGCCGCCCTGGATGTTGAGGCTTTGTATTCCTCCATCCCCCACGATAAAGGACTGGAGGCAGTGGAGTTTTTCCTTAAAACAAGGGGTAACCAATATGTCCCCCATAATAGATTGGTAATGGCACTATTGAAATTTGTTCTAACAAAAAATTATTTCCAATTTGAAGGGGAGTCCTTCCACCAAAGCCGAGGTACAGCGATGGGGAGCCCCTGCGCCCCCAGTTACGCTAACCTGTACCTCGGCTGGTGGGAGGACCAAGTGGTCTTTGGTGAAAGGATGTCGTCATGGACTAGCCACATAATATTGTGGCTTAGATTCATTGACGACATCTTGATCGTTTGGTCGTCCACCAAAGACAAATTTGAGACTTTTGTGAGGGAACTCAATGTCAATCAACTAGGACTTAGGTTCACGAGTTCCATCAGTTCTGAAAGCATGGTATTTCTAGACTTAAAAATTTGGGTCACAAAAGACAGGAATGTACAAACTACTGTGTTTCGAAAAGAAACAGCTACTAATTCCCTGCTTCGGTGGGACAGCTGCCATCCACGACCACTGAAGCAGGGAATCCCAACGGGTCAGTACCTCCGTATTAGGAGAAATTGTTCCACCATGGATGAATTTATAAGCAGAGCAGGGGAGCTTCGCACCAGACTCAGAAATAGGGGATACCCCAACAAAATAATAAAAAGAGCTTATCATAGAGCATTGAAAGCAAATAGGTCCTCACTTCTGACCCCAAAGAAAAAAGATTGGAAAGAAGGAAAAGAAATATCCAGAATAATAGGGGTGTATGATGACAAAGCCAGAGAGATAAAACAAATTCTAAACAAATATTGGAGCATACTAAGGCTAGATGATACTTTGAAAGAACTGATCCCTAATGAACCTCACATCACATACAAAAGAGGATGCAATCTAAAGGACAAACTAGTCCACAGTAACTTTGAGAGAATCCCAAGTGAGAGATGGCTTACAACGAAACCCAACGGAACATTCCAATGTGGAAAATGTACAATGTGCCGATATATTAAAAAAGGAAGCAAATTTAGTAGTGCAGTAACAAAAAAGGAATATCAGATCAAACACTTTGCCAATTGTGAAACAAAAGGAGTAATTTATCTCCTAACCTGCACATGTCCACTAAACTATGTGGGCAAAACTTTTCGAAATTTTAGACGAAGACTTCAAGAACATGTAGGGGATATAGTGCACATGCGAGACACCCCGGTAGCAAATCACTTTGCCTCCCATCACCAAAGTGATTTACAAGGTCTTCAAGCACAAATTATTGAAGTTATACCCTCACCAAATAGAGGAGGAGACTGGGACAACATGCTCCTTCAGAGAGAAGCCTTCTGGACCTTCACTTTGGAAGCAGTAAAACCGGAGGGTCTAAATGACTTTATATCCTACGCATGTTTTATCAAATAATACACCTACAGCTGTTTACAAAAATACTAGTATAAATACTAGTAAAACCACATCATAAAAGCGAATATATCAATTGTAAATGGAACATTAATCAATACGCGATAAAAAACAAATAATGCAAAAAATGAAAAACAAGAACACGTAATCCAGTGATAAAAGAGTTAAAATACAGCTGGAACGCAAGAAAAGCTACCTGTCCACTGTCTGTCCAGAGCTCAGAACGAGGGCTGAACAGCACACCTGAGTATTGAAGACACTCCCCCCCCCTCCAGCCATACCTGAGAGAGTCCAGCCGCGGCAATAGAGAGCGCAGGTTCTATGCGCAAGCTGGAGATTGGCGGACCAAGTAATAGGTGGAGCGAAGGAGGAGTAATTGAGTATAAAGCACAGCGGGAAAATCAAATGGAGTATGGCCGGCATCAGAGCCACACACATAAAAGGAGCCGCTTATCAAACAAAGATGCAAGCCTAGATTTTGAAAAGCCGCAACAAGGTCCCTGAAGAATCGCACAGAGGAAACGCGTAGGATCGGCTAAGGATCGGCTTAACAGGCACACTCAAGCTCCAAGGATGCCAAAGACGCACCTTATCTCCAAAAGAAAAAGAAAATAAGCTAAGTGGCATATGTAATAACTAATAGTGCAATAAGAAATTGTGGACAATGCAAGAATACTTCATGGCTATGAGTAAATGAGGACTATATATGCAATGTACTCACATGAATAAGCACTATAACTATGGATATAGTAAGAATTTTTGCACATAGCCATTGTTGAAATTAACTGTGCACAACAACATAACGCATGATATATGCTCAGTCTGAACACTACCTGATATACTAATTGCGAAGGTTAAGAAGAATTTCTTGCACATAGCCACTTTTGCAAATAACTGTGCACAGCAACATAAACGTATGATAAATGCACAGTCTGAACATTGTCTGACATACAAATTGCGAAAGTTAAGAAGAATTTTGCACATAGCCACTTTTGCTAAAACTATGCACAGCAACATAACGCATGATATATGCACAGTTTGAACACTGCCTGATATACTAATTTGCGAAAGTAAAGAAGAAATTTGCACACTTTTGCCATAACTGTGCATAGCAATATTACGCACAATATATGCAAGTCTGAATACTGCCTGATATTACACAACAAGAAGACAGAAGCAAGACACATGTCTCTTTATGGTAATTACGTTCAAGGCAAGAAATAGGCAGCTAAGGTGCGATCTAATACTATATACCCGACAAGTGTTCATAATTTTAATAATAAAGAAATTTCAAAAGGTTCCCTGTTCGTCAGTCTATATTAAAAACCTGGGAGACCTCTAAAAAATTAAAAATAACGGGCAAACCGATCAGTGATATTATATATATATATATATATAAATATATATATATATATATATGTGTATATATATATATATATATATATATATATATATATATATATATATATATATAAAACTCAACGTATTTGTGTGTATATGTTTGTTCAGCATAACTCCCTTCCTGCTTGAGATATTACGTTTCTTATATGTCAAATAAATATATAGTAGAGTTTAGAGATGTCTCGATACCAACAATCTCCACAGCCTGTAAAACAGAGAGCCTAATGGGACTTCCGGTACATCCCGCGTTACTCTTGGGCTGCGAAGATTGCCCAGGACTGTTAAACATCCTACCACCAGACCAATGCCATGGTAAAGTATGATTTGACTGTCCGGCAGGCACGTACAAAGAATAGATAGGGTCGGGCCAGGGTGAGTAGGGGAGACTAGATTTATTGCAGCCTGAAAGAAGAGTGAGGAGAAAAAAGACATCAGTGCCTGGGGCAGGGAGAGGGTATGGCAGCGCTTCTGAAGTGAGAAGAGCAGGGAGAATGACCAGTCTAGCTCTGCCAGTTTCCTGAAGAGCTCCAATATGGCTGCTTTACCAGACAGGAAAGCTGGGTGGAAGGGCTCACAGTACTCCGCCAGCTTTCCCAGTCTCCAGAAGAAATTATCTGTCTAAGGAGGCAGCAATTTTGGAGACAGTAGGAAAAGAAGCAGATGTAACTTTGCTGCTGTCTTTTCTGGAATGGCACTGATTTACTTCTTGTTTAGTTAGTTATTGATTATTTTAAGGTGTGAACATGCTTACATCCAAATGTAAAGCTATAGGCCAAATGCAAGGAAAAAAAAAGGAAAAAAATAAAAGGACAGCATTGCATTTTCTCTACCACCAGTTTTAGAAGGAAGATCAGGCAACCATAACTAGTTTTTATCATAAAAATAAATGACCTAAAATGCAGTTTGTGTAGAAAAACGTACTTGGAGTTTGGAGACAAATGGTGTTTGTGAATAAGAAAAAACATTTTTAACCTATTTTCCGTAACATTATTATTTTTTTAATTACATGCCAAAAGTCTAGTTTAACTAAACCAATGCTTGGCCCACTGTCTCTTTGAGCCCTATATCAGAGTCGTACTTAGGCCATTGGCCAACATGGTACTTAGGCCATTGTCCAACAAATTGAGACAGAAAGCCTTCTGTTGAAAGCCCACCAAAAAATGACTGTCCTTCAAGAATGTGACCTTGTAAAGACAATTTTCATATATAGGATTATTATTTTTTTTTAGGTCTAAACTATTAGTTGCTTTCAGGGTTTTGATGAGAAGGCTTAATGATATGTCAAGGCTTGTTTCCCCCTATATATATATTTTCTTGTGAGCCATCCTTTATTCTGATAGTGGCATCTCCTTTACTGTCAGTCGGATCGGCCCTCAGCTTCAAGAGAAGGATGGAAGAGGGATACGGCAATCATTCCTGCTTTGCTTCAAGGGGGTAATTTACAGACACAAATACAATTTCATCACATTTGACCGCAAAGCATAATTCAGCAGAAAATAACAGGGAAAGCAATTTCTCAGTTGTTCTGTGGTGAGACAATGTTGAGGAAAAGATGATTGTGAGCATTAAAGTTATTGTAGAAAACAGTGAAGAGAAATAGGAAAACAAGAAGATATACTGCTGCGTGAAGGGAGAGAAGGCGCAATTAATCAAGGGGATAACCAAAGAGCTGGGGACGAAAAAGGGATAAAAATAGCAAAGAGAAAGGAGAGATAAAAAAAACAATGTATTATAGTTATACAATTTCCTATATGCTCTCTGCTAGAGATGGGCAAATTTTCAAAAAAAATTTGCGGCGAATCGCTATTAAAAATGGCTATTTCTGGGCTACAGAGAGCCTCAATAGGGGTGTAGAACACTTTGACTTTCCATAACACGCATAGGTAGTGTGCTGGGGTAGTGAAATAATACTGTCATTATGTAGTATGTCCCTGCCTGCACTATGGTTGCTTGCAGTCTTTGAATGGGGAGTGCTTCCTGTGATTATCTCAATTGGCAGACTATGAAACGACTTCTAAACTCTCCCTGCCTGCAGTAATGCGGGCTTGAGGTCAATGGATTTCCCCTGTATTGTCAGTAACGCTGATTAGTGACCACACAGTGGAGTGGAGTGTAGGTTTCTTTGTGGGTTTTAATTCCGTACAATTTTTTTCCCACGGTATTTACTAAGGCTTCCCTACATTTTACACTTTCCCTACACTTTGCTTTTTTTTTACAACATGCTCTGATCTGTCTGGTTTTCCTCAGCTCAAATCCACCACATTTTATATGGAAACCTTAGTAAATATGTTGGATTTTTGTGAAAACGTCGGGAACACCCCCTTTTCAGAGACTACGCCCCCTTTTCCCGCAGCCACGCACCTTTTTCCGAATATCTTAGCAAAATGGAGAGTTAGTCGGGCTTTTTTCAATTCTGGCACAAATACTGGCGCAAATTCTGGCGCAGACAGAATTTCTGCCGCAATGCGAAAGAATCTGGTGCGCAACCTGACAAAACATGGTGGGTTTGCAATAGTAAATGAGGGCCAGTGTCTGCTCTCTCTCTAGCCAGAACGAATGTGGACTTGAGGTGAATGGAATTGCTGCTGTAAAGATCTGTATTGTCAGTAATGGTGATTAGTGCGCACACACAGAGTCTCTGCTCTCGGAAATGTCCATCTTCGTCAATGGCTGGATCACAGGGGCATCACAGGGCTGGATGGCTGCTGATAGGCTGCATGCCGCCATGTGATTCAGGGTGATCCCGCCGACCCGCCTTCCAAGAGTTCCTTGCCCCATGTCCTCACACGTATAGCCGCCATTTTAGCCCCCCGGCCCATACAAAATGTAGTGAATGAAGCTATTCGTTACCACGTAGCGCGAGGAAATTCGGATTAATTCAGAATCCAAATTTTCATTGAATTCGGAAAAAATACGACTTCATCAGCTTCGATTCATCCATCTCTACTCTCTGCTATGAGGCTGTGATACTTTGGCAATACCAGAGCCAGATCAAGGGGGCCCATTGACAAATATGTGTGACTCCGTTTTTTTTTTTTTTTTTTTTGAAAAGTTTTCTAATCTCATGTCAAGGCATACCCATCATTTCACAGAAAAAAATAATGCTTCTATATGTTGCTCACTAGGTCATGCAGATGTTTTACATGTATTTTTTATATGTAGCTTCTGTATTTGATTCACAAATCTCTGTTTTGCTGCTCACTCATTCTGACATCTACTGCTCAGGAAGGTGTGTTTCCAAGGCAAGCACTGAGCCCACCCTCACCCACCACTCTGAGTCTGCTGTACTGTCCTGAGTCTCTTCATCCAATAACTGCAGGCTACTCTGTAACCCCTCCTCTCTGTTTATGAAGGAGCCTGATAGGACAGGAGTGAGCACAGAGGAGTGTTAGTCCCGTCCTCACTTACTGGACTTTGTCCCTGTCTGTGCTTTAGCTTGGACAAGATGATGCTGCAGCTGGACAGGATTATGTTCTGAATTGTATAGGGACCCCTAGTGGTCTTTTCTTATAAGCGATGATTTCTATAAAAAGGAGATAACATTTTCTCACGAAGTATATTGGAAAGGTTAATGCTTTCCCAAGATGTACAACATATAAAAAGTTTTTGATTCTGACAATGCCCATTTAAGAAACTTTGTGATACAATTACAAAATTGATAAGTCCTCCAGGAGCAGAGAGCTCAGCAAACACTTGAAAAGCTACTTCAATGCAAAGAGCTTTGTGTATTGCTGGGTACAGAGAAAGCAACAATCCATGGAAACAGACAAAGTTAACAATACAGAAAAAATTCTCAAATAGAACAAAAGGCAAACGTTATTACCAAACATGTGAAAAAAAAAGAATCACAATTTACGTTTTATTTTAACCCTTGCCAAGTGTGGGACTAAACTCTTATTTTTCTAATTAACAAAGTTCCATTATGTTCTGGAATTAGTGCAGAATCTGTTTCAATCTTCAAAGTTAGAGTATAAATAGGAAAAGGTCCTTTACATTAGCCCCACTCTCCAAAACAAAGGAAGAGTTTTCTCTCGCTAATGATGTAAGCAATGGATCAAACAACAGAAGACGATTGTTTGCTTATATAATTTCATGCATTTATTTACAGCAGCGCTCTATGTCATCACGGGACTCTGCTTGGTGTTTTTCACAAATTTTTTTTTTTTACTTAATAACTATTGATACAGTAATTAATCAAAAGTTTTCAGCAGAGATTTGAATCCAGTCACCAGGAGCCATGCAACGCTTTCCTTGTCACCAACGTGACTTCAGGTCCTGGTCGATAGCTATGTTTTCTTACCTACCACTACGCCTATATGCTTGGCTCAGCTGTACCCTGAATGGGGAACAAGTCACTGCCAGACTTCTCTGGGAAAAGCTTCACTCTCCTAAAACATAGAACATGTTCAAATAAAACTGCCCGATACTTCTATTTAACAGTATTTGACATTTTGAGAGTCAGGCAGCACCCTACACCTTAGACAGTCAGTCGGTCACATCAAAATTGGTGAATTCAGACAACAATAAATGGGCACTGTCAGAATCAAAAACTTTTTATATGTTGTACATCTTGGCAAAACATTAAACTTTTTAGTTATACTTAAAAAAGTTTTTTCTTTATATATAAAAATGTTTTATCTCCTCTTTATAGAAATCATGGGTTATAAAAAAAAATATACCACTAGGGGTCCCCACACTATCCAGAACATTATCCTGTCCGGCTGCAACATCATCTTTGTCCCAGCTGAAGCACAGTCATGAACAAAGTCCAGTAAGTGAGGGTAAGTGCTCACTCCTGTCCTGTCTATAAGACAACAGCATGAAACAGAGAGGAGGGATTTACAGAGCAAACTGCAGTGAATGGATGAAGAGACCCAGCACAGCAGACTCAGGAAGGAAGTGAATGCATGGTGAGAAAGGGTGGGCTCAGTGCTTACGTTAGACATGCCCCTTCTTGAGCAGTGGATGTCAGAAGAAGTGAGCAGCAGAACAGAGAGATTTGTGAGCTAAATACAGAGACTAGACATAAAAAAGACATATAAAGAATATATCGTTAATTAAATTTTTTTTTAAATCCTAGATGTTACATTATGAATGAAAAAAACATCTGTAAAAAAAAGTTTACTGTATTATGTTTAACTATGAAAATGATTTCATAGACTGTGGCTTTCGTAATCATCCTGTTCAGATTAGTCCTGGATGGCTATCCCATAATATCCTGGATCGTAATAAAAGATAACGTGTATATCACAATAAAGACTCCACCGGGGAACTAAGCAAAAGGGAACTTTAAAAAAAAAAAATAATAATTTAAAAATCAGCAAAAAAAGAGAAAAAAGTGCAAGTGATAACCCCCCCACACTTAGTACCTGGTCAGAAGTGGAGTGCAGATGTGCCGAAATGTGCTCCTTTTTTGAAATGATGTGCAAATTATAAATCTCACTCAAACATATGGAAATTATAAAAAGTTACCCTATAGTGAACAGTGCGGAAAAAAAACCCTAACACATCCACTATAGAAAATGAATAATAAATTCTGCGCAAAAACAAAACTAAGCTTTTTCTCCTCTTTTTACACCAAATATAATTTAAAAACGGCTTGATAAATCTCCCCCAATTTGTGTTATTTGTAGAACTATTTTTATCTGATTCCTACTAGGTGCTGCCAGATAGTACTCGGCTGTCACATTTGCCTATAATCTGTAAGCATTATTCAGTCGTGTGTATCAGCACCTGTGTAGCAGGCGTCAACGTCCTGTTCAATCAGGATTCATCAGAGATTGCAGTAGGGAACCGCAAAGGAATATCTGTAAAGTGTAGGCTCTCTAACAGGTAAGTAAATATGTATTAGCCGGCGTATCTGGTTACTCTTCACAGTAGTAGATATGCTGACCACATGGCTGTGGGATTTGTCCTCCAGAATTAAAGGGGTACTCCTCTGGAAAACACATTTTTTTTAAATCTACTGGTGCCAGAAAGTTAAACAGATTTGTAAATTACTTCTATTGGAAAATCTTAATCCAGTAGAGGTTTTCTATGGGGATTTGCTTGTACTCTGGACAGTTCCTAAAATGGACACAGGTGTCAGAAGTGAGCACTGTGGTCAGACAGAAAGGACATTCAAAAGGAAAAGAACTTCCTGTGGAGCATATAGCAGCTGATTAGTACTGGAAGAATTAAGTTTTTTTTAAATAGAAGTAATTTACAAATCTGTTAAACTTTCTGGCACCAGTTGATAAAAATGTTTTTTTTCCAGTGGAGTACAGTTAATAACTGAGGTACCACGGGCATACAGGTATGCCCTGATGCCCTGGTACTATCAGCAGGCACCCCGTGCAAATACCCAGGGGGATTCGGAGTCCCCCCCATGTCGGCGATCATTTTCGGCGATTTTGGGTCATACTGGTCTCTGGTGACCCGGAAAATAAGGGGGATCGGGGTTGTCCAAGACACCCACGATCCCCCTGAAGGGATAGGAGTGAGGTGGCAGGGGTGCCCCCCTCCTATCCCTGCTATTGGTCGTCAGAAGCGACTGACCAAGAGCAGATCCAAGGTTAAAGTTCGGTTACCCCGCTCTGCCCACCCACAGTAGTGCGGACAGAGCGGGGGAACCGACGGTGAATGGCGCCGAAGATCCACTTACCATCGCCGGCAGCGGGCGGCGATCAGCGGCAGCAGAGGACGGCGATGCGGCTCCCTGGATCCTACGGAAGCCGGTGAGTTGCCTAGCAACATCTGGAGGGCTACAGTTTGGAGACCACTATACAGTGGTCTCTAAACTGTAGCCCTCCAGATGTTGCAAGACTATAACTCCCAGCATGCCCAGACAGCTGATTGCTGTGTGGGCATGCTGGGATTTGCAGTTTTGCAACAGCTGGAGGGCTACAGTTTGGAGATCACTGTGCAGTGGTCTCTAAACTGTGGCTCTCTAGGTCTTACAAAACTACAACTCCTAGCATGCACACACAGCAGTTTGCTGTCTGGGCATGCTAGGATTTGTAGTTTTGCAACATCTGGAGGGCCACAGTTTGGAGATCACTGTGCAGTGGTCTCTAAACTGTAGCTCTCCAGATGTTGCAAAACTGCAAATCCCAGCATGCCCAAACAGCAAACAGCTGTCTCTGCATGCTGGGAGTTGTAGTTGATAATCTCCAAATGTTGCATAACTACATCTCCCAGCATGTCCTTCGGCGATCAGTACATGCTGGGAGTTGTAGTTTTGCAACAGCTGGAGGCACACTGGTTGGAAAATACTGAGTTAGGTAACAGAACCTAACTGAAGTTTTTCCAACCAGTGTGCCTCCAGTTGTTTCAAAAGTACAACTCCCAGCATGCACGGTCTGTGAGTGCATGCTGGGAGTTGTATTTTTTAAACAGCTGGAGGTTTGCCTCCCCCCCATGTGAATGTACAGGGTACATTCACCCTGGCGGGTTTACAGTGAGTTTCCTGCTTCAAATTTGGCTGCAGCTAATTTTTCACCATAGCGCAAACTCCTAGCGGGAAACTCACTGTGAACACCTGCCAGTGTGAATGTACCCTAAAAACACTACATTACACTACACTAACACATAATAAAGGGTAAAACACTACATATACACCCCCTTACACTGTCCTCTCCCCCCCCAATAAGAATGAAAAATGTATAGTACGGCAGTGTTTCCAAAACGGAGCCTCCAGCTGTTGCAAAACAACAACTCCCAGCATTTCCGGACAGCCACTGACTGTCCAGGCATGCTGGGAGTTTAGCAACAGATGTTTGGGAATCACTGGCGTAGAATACCCCTATGTCCACCCCTATGCAAACTTTAATTTAGTCCTCAGATGCGCATGGCGTACTCTTTGGAACCCTGTTGTATTTCAAGGAAACAGTTTAGGGCCACATATGGGGTATTTCTGTACTCAGGAGAAATTGCACTACAAATCTTTGGGGGTCTTTTTCTCCTTTTGCCCCTTATGAAAAGGAAAAGTTGGGGGCTACACCAGCCTGTTAGTGTAAAAAAAAAAAAAAAATGTTACACTAACATGCTAATGTTTCCCCAGACTTTTTATTTTCACGAGTGATAAAAGGAAAAAAAGACCCCCAAAATTTGTAATTCAATTTCTCCTTAGTACAGAAATACCCCATATGTGGGCGTAAAATGCTCTGCGGATGCACAAAAAGGCTTAGGAGTAAGAGCGCACTATGTACATTTGAGGCCTAAATTGGTGATTTGCACAGGGGTGGCTGATTTTACAGCGGTTCTGACATAAACGCAAAAAAAATAAGTACCCACATGTGACCCCATTTTGGAAACTACACCCCTCACGGAACGTAACAAGGGGTATAGTGAACCTTAACACCACCCCACAGGTGTTTAAAGAATTTTCATTAAAGTTGGATGGGAAAATTAAAAAAAAAAATTTTCACTAAATTACTGGTGTTACCCTAAATTTTTCATTTTCACAAGGGAAAATAGGAAAAAAAGCCCCCCAAAATTAGTAACCCAATTTCTTGGGTTATGTGGATGCAAAGTGCTTTGCGGGTGAACTACAATGCTCAGAAGAGAAGGAGCACCATTGGGCTTTTGAAGAGAAAATTTGTCCGGAATTGAAGGCCACGTATGTTTACAAAGCCCCCATAGTGCCAGAACAGTGGACCCCCCACATGTGACCCCATTTTGGAAACTACACCCCTCATTCAATGTAATAAGGGGTGTAGTCATGAGCATTTACGCCCCACAGGTGTCCGACAGATTTTTGGAACAGTGGTCCGTGAAAATAAATTTTTTTATTTTGGCGCTCCTCCTTCTGAGCATTGAAGTGCGCCAGCAGAGCACTTGATGTCCACACATGGGGTATTTCCATACTCAGAAGAAATGGGGTTACACATTTTGGAGGTCATTTTCTCCTATTACCCCTTGTAAAAAGAAAAAAATTGGGGAAATACCAGCACTTTAGTGCACTTTAGCATTTTCTCCCATTACCCTTTGTAAAAATGGTAAATTTGGGGGAAAAAATGCACTTTAGTGAACATTTTTTTTTTCATTTACACATCCGACTTTAACTAAAAGTCGTCAAACACCTGTGGGGTGTTAAGGCTCACTGGACCCCTTGTTACATGCCTTGAGGGGTTTAGTTTCCAAAATGGTATGCCATGTGGGGGGTTTTCTGCTGTTCTGGCACCATAGGGGCTTCCTAAATGAGACATGCCCCCCAAAAACCATTTCAGCAAAATTCACTCTCCAAAATCCCATTGTTGCTCCTTCCCTTCTGAGGCCTCTACTGTGCCCACAGTGCACTTTACATCCACATATGAGGTATTTCCTTACTCGAGAGAAATTGGGTTACACATTTTGTTTTTTTTTCTCCTATTACCTCTTGTAAAAATTCAAAAACTGTGTCTACAAGAACATGCGAGTGTAAAAATTAAGATTTTGAATTTTCTCCTTCACTTTGCTGCTATTTCTGTGAAATACCTAGAGGGTTAATACACTTAGGCTACGTTTCCACTTTTTTTTTTTCTGGCAGTTTTTGGAAAACTGCCACTGCAGTTTTTGAGCCAAAGTCAGAAGTGAATTCAAAAGGAATGGGAAATATAATGGAAGGACTTATACTTCTCCTCCCTTATGGATCCACTTCTGACTTTGGCTCAAAAACTGCAGTGGCAGTTTTCCAAAAACTGCCAGAAAAAAACCAAGTGGAAACTTAGCCTTACTGAATGTAATTTTGAATACTTTGAGGGGTGCAGTTTATATAATGGGGTCATTTGTGGGGTATTTCTAATATGAAGGCCCTTCAAATTCACTTCAAAACTGAACTGGTCCCTGAAAAATTCAGATTTTGAAAATTTTGTGAAAAATTGGAAAATTGCTGCTGAACTTTGAAGCCCTCTGATGTCTTCCAAAAGTAAAAACATGTCAACATTATGATGCAAACATAAAGCATATCATATGTGTGAATCAATATATAATTTATTTGGAATGTCTATTTTCCTTCCAAGCAGAGAGCTTCAAAGTTAGAAAAATGCAAAATTTTTAATTTTTTCATCAAATATTGGAATTTTTCCCCAAGAAATTATGCAAGTATTGACAAGAATTTACCACTAACATAAACTAGAATATGTCACGAAAAAATAATCTCGGAATCAGAATGAAAGGTAAAAGCATCCCAGAGTTATTAATGGTTAAAGTGACAGTGGTCAGATGTGCAAAAAACGCTCTGGTCCTTAAAGGGGTATTCCAGGAATTTTTTTTTATTTGACTATGCTACAGGGGCTATAAAGTTAGTGTAGTTCATTATATAGTGTCTGTACCTGTGTGTGACGGTTTTCTCACAATTATTCTGTGATTTTCACCCCACTATTTATTTTTACCAGTATACAAAATGACTGTTGTCTCAGATTTTTCCCAGCTTGCAATGCGGACCTGACTCACTAGTCAGCTTATGACAGGGCGCCTGTCTGCTTCAATGGGTGGAGTGATCGCTGGGTGGGAGAGAGATCAATCTGCAACTAATGCAACAGCTGTAGGCAACCTGATTGAAAACCACAGGTCCTTTGTTTCAATGGGTGGGGTGGCTGATGTGTGGGAGGGAGTAAAATGGAATTATGGGATTTGTAGTCAAAGAAAGAAAAGTCAAACAGAAAATACAAGTTCACAAAAAGCTAGCCACAGTGTTATGGTAATCTCACAACATAGCCATTTAGCCCTAAGACAAGCGCGGATCCTTCCTAAGCATGTCCATTACTGTCTGCCAGGTACATACTAAAATCACCTTATGGTGGACAACCCCTTTAAAGTGAAAATGTGCTTGATCCTTAAGGGGTTAAGCAGTATAACAAAAAAATCCCATTAATCCCCTCATTTTGTATTTAAGTCCTGTTCAGATCAATGACATCTTAAGTTCCAGGGGTGATGTTAAGTCGGCTAGAAAAGTCTTGACTGCTCCGTGTTCTGGTGATAGTTCTAGGTTTTCAATACTGGCGTGGTTATATATTAGCAACGTATTGCAGCCTCCCAGTGTTTTCAATAAGAATTCTGCTGCAACATGCACACTCCAGAATTTCCGTGGTGGAAATTGAAATTCCGGAATCCGCTTGGATATACATTGTAGTCAATGGAGATGATGCGTGTCTGACTAAGACGCTTGCTGTGCATAGAATGTCTGTGCAGAATTTCTATGGATGGACATTGTCAATGCACCCTAATAGGGTGGTCTGGGCTAATTTGCCCCCAGGCCTTGGGTATTGACAAAGATGGATTGCCAGTCACAAGCTTTTGTCACTGTGATCATTTGGCTTAGGGTATGTTACACTACGAATAATGAACGGAATCTCCGCTCGCAGAATTCCGCGAGCAGAGATTCCATTCTGGTGGCAGCCACCGCAATACTTCGGCGGTGGGACCGCGTGGCACTGCACCGTCACCATTGACAGCTATGCAGTGTTCGCGGACTTCCACGCAAAGAATTAACATGTTCTTTCTTTGCGCAGAACGATTTCAGCGGCGGAACTGTCCTTGCTGAATTTCCCTAGTGAGCATGGGCCCTTGTTGTCTACGAATCATGATGTCATCAGTGACATCATATAGCAGTCCTTTAAAGCGTAAAAAAAAGTAATGCTTTTATATGTTACTCAGTAGGTCATGCAGATGATTATGATGTCTATGTCTATGTGTCAGTGTCTGCTCAGGAAGGCTCGTGTCCAAGGCAAACACTGAGTCCGCCCTTACTCACCATGCATTCATTTACCTCCTCCCTGAGTCTGCTGTGCTGTGCTGGGTCTCTTTATCCAATCCCTGCAGGCTGCTCTGTAACCCTCTCTTCTCTGTTTTCATGCTGCAGTTTTACATACCATAAGGGTATGTTCACACTGCGGAATCTCCGCTCGCCAATTCCACGAGCGGAGATTCCATCAGGCGGCCGCCTCCGAAGATACTTTGGCGGTAGGACCAAGGGGCATTGCGGCATCACCATTGATGGCTATGCAGTACTTGCGGAATTCCTCGTAAAGAATTAACAAGTTCTTCCTTTGTGAGGAACAATTTCAGCAGCTGCAGGTTCAGCAGCAGCCGCTGAAATTCCGCAGTGTGAACGGGTCTAGCAGAAGACCCAGTCAGACAGATGATAATGTTAACAGCGCAGAATTCTATTTGTGGAATTCCGCAGTGTGAACATATCCTTAGAGGGAATCTACCTTAATGGTATTGCACCTGCTAGAGGTTCCATATCTATCAGTGGTCTCCAAACTTTTTTTGGACCTCCAGCTGTTGCAAAACTACAATTCCCAGCACACCCGAACAGCCGTTGGCTGTTCATACATGTACAGTATATTTAATACTGCATGGTGAAATAAAAGCTAAGTAGCATTCTTCAGCCCATGGCCCTTTTAGATGGAGAAACCCTTCCAAATTACAAAAACATTACGGTAAAGCGAGATAAGGTGGGCTAAGATTGCCTAATCTCTTTCACTGCCATGGCCATGCAATTACCGCACTAACCCAGCTGCTGGAAGACTTGCAGTCTCTTGCCTGAAGCTGGGTATGTGTCACATATTTATTTTTAACCTGATATATACAATGGAAATACCTGAATATTATACTGCAGAAAATAGCAAGGAGAAATAGATATGCTCCAAAGCTGACATCTTGCCTTGGCCCAGCTGTGTTTGTTTGGCTACAGCCATTAGTGAGATGATTCCCAAAAGAGGGTTAATGGTCAAGCTCTGGGGAGGAAAATACAGAGATGATGTTAATCACTGTTCAGGCGCTCCTTGTGGTTTTACTTCTCTGTTCATTCTCTTTGAGAACTCTAATTGAATCTATAACTTCCTATTTGCACAGCTGCCGCCTTGGAGAATGGGTTGGAGTCGGGAGATCAAAGATTGCAGTCCTGGCAGAAGATTTTCAAGGGCCTGTATATGGTCCAACAAAAGTGGATCAAGCTAAAGTGGATCTTTGGGACTCTGGTGACCATTTGAGTGTTGCAACCTTAAAGGAGAAATGCAGCACAAATCTTTTACACTGCAGTCAGCGTATCCCCGGCCGCAGCAATGTCCCCCCTCAGCCGGTGAAAGGCTGTGCACACTGTCATGTAAATAACTCGGTCCCCGCCTTCTCCCTGCTGCCCCGAGCTCCTTACATGACAGTGCGCTCAGCCTATACCGGCCGAGGCGGGACATTGCTGCAGCCGGCGATTGCAGTGTGTGACGTTCCGACCCCAAAAAGCATGAGGCCGAGCAGCAGCGGAGGTACGGGATGCTGATATCGGCGCAACGGGGGGGGGGGGGGGGGGGGGGGGGGGGGTGTAACGTAGGAATGTGAGTTAAAGTTTTTTTTTTTTTAGTTTTTGCAGCCCGGGCACAGGGGAAGGGAAAAGATTTGCACCGCACTTCTACTTTAAACTGCAAAGCAAAGACAGCTTCACTCCGTTGACAACTTCAGAGAGTGATCCACCACTGTTTCTCATCACCTGCACATGGCACATGGCAAATAAATGCTATAGGACCCTGTCAGTTCTGTTAATCCTGAAAATATGTCCAGATTAATTTGAAATTGTTACAATGTATACTTAACATCATCGTCCAATTTATAGATGAAGTCTCAGTCCCCCCCCCATTCTAAAAGTCAGGAAGAAATTGGTATGGAGCAAGTAGCATCAGCCTAAAGTTTTTTTTGCCTTCTTCTGGATCAACAAAGTAGTGACAAAATAGGGTTATAGGTCCAACTTGATGGACTCTGGTCTTTTTCAACCTTAAAGGATAACTCTGGGATTTAACAACTTATCCCCTATCCCAAGAATAGGGGATAAGTGTTAGATTGCGGGGGTCTGACCGCTGGGGGCCCCCCAACGAGCTCCCGCTTGAAGCCCCGACTCCCTGCATGAAATAAGCATTTTCAACCACAGCATGAAGCTGCGGCATACACGCCCCCTCCATGCAGTTCTATAGCAGAGCCGGAGATTGCGGAAAGCAGCGCTCCGGCTCTCCCATAGAGCTGCATAGAGTGGTGTGCGAGCCGCCACTTCGTGCGGTGTCGACATGCCCCATTCATGCTGAGAACCGGGGAGACGTTCGGGAGATCGCGTGGGGCCCCTTAATCCTTAAGATAGGGGATAAGTTGTTACATCCCGGAGTTATCCTTTAAACCCCTTAAGGACATAGGGCGTACAGGTACGATATGAAGTCCCGGTACTTAAGGACACAGGCATACCTGTACACCTGCAGGAATTTTGGTCCCAGACATGCGCCGGGCGGGGACCAGACCGGGTTGACTGCTGATATCTATCAGCGGGCACCCCGCGCAAATGCCCAGGGGAGTGATAGCCCGCAAATCGACGGTGAATTCACACCAACGATTTGTGGCGATTCCGGCCATATGGGTCACATGTGACCCGATGACCCGGAGATACATGGTGATCAGGGGTGTAGAATACACCCCCAATCATCTCCTGTATCTATGGGGAGGTGGCGATTTCGTCACCATCCCCCTCCCCCCAGGAGCGCATCCGACCAATAGCAGCCGCAGAGGAGGGGTTAACGTCCCCTTCTCGCAACTTTGCTAGCCCACTGAGTTCAGTCAGAGGGCAGAGCTGTGAGAAGGAGCCAGGGACCCCCCCCCCCCCCCTCTGCAGAGACCTGTGCCCCTCAGGGCTGAAGAAGTCCTCCTGTGTCCATTAGTTTGGGGTGAGTTTTCTCTGCAGGGACAGGTAGGAGTAAAAAAAAAATAATACGAGTAAAAAAAAATAATACAAGTAAAAAAAAGTAAAAAATTCCCCCCCCCGACCACCTAATAGGTCCTCAAGGGTCCGCCACAGATTTTTCAGCGTGACCCGGGCCCTATTAGGGGTTCAGGGTGCTGCATTTGGCCCCCCCACCACAGAAACACCCTCCCCCCCCCCCCCACCACAGAAATAAGGCGATGGCTCGCTGGGCATTTTTAGTGGAGGAGGCATGTGCTTTTACTTGCCTCCGACTCCCAATCTGCCAGTGAGGACGAGGAAGATCCTACTTTTTTGTGTTCTTCCTCATCCTCTTCATCATCTAGCACTGATGATGAGCCCCCTGTATGGTGGCAGAGATGCCGCCAGGCAAGGCCACGCACCCCCCATGATAGGGACCCAGTAGCTGACACTAGTATGAGCGTCCATGCCGCTCGTAATAGGTGTCCGTCCCCCCCAGGCAAGTGTACCAGAGGCCCCTTCCGTTGAACCTGTCTGGAGACCCCCATAGGGTTATCAGCCACGGATTCCTGAGTTTGTTGGCGACTCAGGAATCCGGATTGACTCGACCAGATACACTGAAATTGACTATTTTAGGTATTTTTTCAGTGACTGCTTTGTCAATGAGCAGACGAACCTGTACGCCCAACAGTTCATCGCCCACCACCCTGATTCTTTTTTGGCTAGGTCCAATGGATGGTACGCCATTGATGCAGCCAAAATGAGGACATTTTGGGGCCTCGTGCTGCATATGGGCCTGGTCAAAAAACCAAGTGTCAGGCAGTACTGGAGCGGGGACATCCTCTA
Organism: Hyla sarda; assembly: GCF_029499605.1. Classification (NCBI taxonomy): domain Eukaryota; kingdom Metazoa; phylum Chordata; class Amphibia; order Anura; family Hylidae; genus Hyla; species Hyla sarda. The sequence goes on from NC_079192.1 coordinate 37,761,818, forward strand.
CCAGACCCCCACTCTATGTTATGGCCATGGCACGAGGATGGTTCAATGGATTTTCCATTCGGAAATGCCTGCATTATGCTGATAATACGGCATGTCCCCCCTCGAGGTGATCCCACCTATGACCGGCTTTACAAAGTGAGGCTGGTCATCGATCACACATGCAAGTTTAGAGTATATGAGGGACAAGATTCCCATATTGAACCCCCAGAATGTTCCCCCACTCTGGGTGTTAGTGGGAAAATCGTTTGGGACTTTGTGCACCCATTGCTGGATAAGGGTTACCACCTTTACGTGGACAACTTTTGTACCAGCATCCCTCTGTTCACATCCCTTGCCGCCAGATCCACGTCTGCTTGTAGGATAGTGTGGAAGAACCAGAGAGGCCTCCCTCTAAATTTTATCCAGACACCTATGCCCAAGGGTGAGTCCCGTGCCCTTACCTATGAAAAACCTGTTGCTGGTCAGGTATAAGGGTAAGAGGGATGTCCTTATGCTGACCACAATTCATGGTAATGGCAGCTCACCTGTCCCTGTACGAGGTACTACAACAACAGTCCTCAAGCCCGATTGTGTTCTGGACTACAATCAGTATATGGGAGGGAGTTGATCTCTCTGATCAAGTCCTCAAGCCATATAACGCCATGCGCAAAACACGGGTATGGTACAAAAAAGTTGCGGTATACATGGTACAGGTTGCCATGTACAACTCTTTTATACTGTACCAGTATGATGGCAACATAGGGACATTCCTCCAGTTCCAAGAAGAAGTCCTAAAGGCCCTGATCTTTGGCAACCGGGAAAGTGCGTTGGTGGCATGGCGAGGCACAGCTCTCACAGGCTTCAGTGATGTTGCGCCTGCTGGGGAATGCCCACTGTCTCCTGCCAAGGGGAAAGGTATTATACACAGCTTTTTAAAGCTCATAAAAAAAATTTAAGGGCAGGAGGCGTGTTAGGAATAGCTAGAGAATATAATCTGAGTTAGTTTAGAAAATATGGTTTGATGACAGGTACTCTTTAAGATTCCTAATATTTTAAGCTCTGGGAGTGCTTTCACGGCAACTTAGGTTTACACCAGATCTCTGATCTCCCCAAGCTTTAACCAAGGTAGCCCACTTGTTCCTGGCACATACAGGACCTTATGGATTGCAAGTTTGGAGAAAAAAGTTGGAGGACCTTCTTCACGAGGAGGGCTTGCCAATAGGCCCTTTGATTTTTCTATAGCACTTATAAACCTTTCAGCTAATAGGCTATGGTGATGGTACAAATCAATGCAAAAACTGCTGTGGGGTCCCCCTTTTTATGCCTTTCACACTACAGGTATCATCCTGTAAAAAATCTCCATTATTACTCCCCGGCAAAGAGTCCAGAAAACAGCCATCAAAAAATCCCATTCATGTCAATGGGATTTTTTGAACATCCTTTTGCTTCAGTCATGTCCGTTTTTTACTAATGTCAGTTATTTTTGCCGGCACAAAAGACGGTACAATGCACTATTTTTGGTACGGGCGAAAAAAAATGGTGAAAAACCAGACGTTAAAATTTAACATTGAAGCTATGGGAACGGGATGTTCCAAAAAAAATAAACATACAGTTTTACAAAAAAAAAAGGGTTAAAAACCTGATTTTAAAAAACGGATTGTAACCTGGGTAATAACGGATGATAATGGATGAACAACATCAGGTTTTTTCAGAAAAAATTGCGGATGATGGTCATCAATTATCATCCCTTATTACGAGTTATTGCATCATTTTTTTTTTTTCATCTGTTATTGTAAAATATTGTCAGTAAAAAAGAAGAATGATACCTGTAGTGAAAGGGGCTTTACTTGTGTTTTATTTATGTACATCCTTGCTGTTTCTATACTCAGGAGTCCAGTGGGTGGTCCCATTCATGTGACTGATAGCCTTCCGTGTATCAGAGTAGGACTGCCCACTGAAATACTAGGCATAAATAAAATTCCTTTAATATATTAAGACTGTTGCACTGTTGCTCAGATCTATTCTTTACTACAGGTAGGGGGGGCACCATCTTGCCCCATATCCAACCATTATCATCCATTAAAGTGATACCCTGATCATTTGTTCATCCACAAAATGTAGAACACGGTGACTTTAAGAGACGTAATGGATGGAGCGGGAAACAACAAGACAGAAAATGTGGATGGATGTAGCAGTCCCAAGTGGATTGTCTGTCACCCATTTCTTCTGCTGCTGTTTACCAGGCACCCGAGCTTTGTCTGTGAAGGAGAGAAAATTCATGCTGCTCTGTATCTGGGGATTTTCTGTTCTGGTTTCTGTTTCCCACCCACACAGAGTTTTATTTTATGATTAAAATCCTGTGGACCTGCAATAGTATAATTACAGAACATAAAAAGCCAGCCAACCGGGCGAGCGCCGACAATGCAAGACACCGTGTACCTAAAATAGAGATCTGGGGAATCACTGAGGTCTCTACCTGAATGATTATATATATATAGCCACAGTGACATTTATTTTACCTTAAACGGAAATCGGCGGGCACCAGATTTTCGAATTCTCCAGATTGTAGTATTGTCACAAAACAGTATTTTCAATTTATAAGTGTATGTGCCCCTTTGTCATTTGCCTTAAAAACAAGCTGGGGGCCCCCTCTGACTGCTAGATTAAGCAGGTATGTGAGAGCTCCATTCTAAATTGAATTCAGTATTAGCCAAGAAGTCCTAACACACTTGTTTTACTTGGCCCCTTGATATTGATATGACATTTCCCTTGATCTGACTGCTGGAAGTGATCCCCCCCCCCCCCCCCCCCCCCCCGTGTATGCTAGTGCAGAATAATGTCTGAGAATAAATCTTGCAACTCCCATGTTTTTGGATAGAGTTAAAGGGGGTACTCCCACCCTTGACATCTTATCCCCTATCCAAAGGATAGGGGATAAGATGTACTGATCGCGGGGGTCCCGCCGCTGGGGACCCCCGCATTATTGCATGCGGCACCCACCTGTTTTTTCACCGGAACCGCTGGAGGGCCCTGAGTAGCGACTACGGGAATGGAAGTCCGTGACGTCAGGGACTCTTGCCCCCCGTCCACATAGACTTGCATTGAAGGGATGGGCGTGACCTCACAAGGGGGGTGGAGTCCTGACGTCACGGACTTCCATTCCCGTAGTCCGCGACTCAGACCCTCCAGCGGTTCCGGGTGAAAAACAGGTGGGTGCCGCATGTAATAATGCGGGGGTCCCCAGCGGCGGGACCCCCGCGATCAAACATCTAATCCCCTATCCTTTGGATAGGGGAATAAGATGTCTAGGGGTGGGAGTACCCCTTTAATATGGCGAGAGTCCTCACTAACATCGGCTCCTGTTCCCATTGGAGCTAACAATCTAAATTCTAAATCTATCAGTATATTTTTGTGGGAGAATACCGATGCAAACATGGGAAGGACAATCAAATGCAATGCAGAAGTTGACTTTATCAGTCGTAATCACTAATGTGGTTGTGATCGTAGATCCATATTATGCTCTGGTCTATAGAGTCTTTTCCTGGGGACAGGTTGCCTTTAAGTGCATTGTGCATTTATTCACTTAAGGGAGGGTAATAAACATATATTCTCACCACAAACCACACAATGATTTCTCCAACATATCCACTTTCCGGAACACTTCCCCATCCTACAGATGATGTCTAGGATTTGCCTTTAAATTGTTAGGAATGTAAACATCCTGCTTCCAAGTGAAGTAGATTTTTGCATATGTGACCCACCGGCGCCACACTATCATGGGATCATCAAAGAAATGATAACATAGCACTCCACTTGGGGTGAAAAAATAGAAGACAATTTTATTCTAGCAATCCAAAATTATGTGACGTTTTGGTCAATAATGACCTTCCTTAGACCGGATTGCTGCAGAGGAGAAGAGGAATCAAGGAACAAGCGGTGGTAAATAACCGTGTGGTAAGTAGATGGGTAAGAGGCGACCGCAGTCGCATGTGGCTCGTTGCGACTTTACCCCATCTACTTACCACACGGTTATTTACCGCCGCTTGTACCTTGATCCTGTGGTGAACCAGGAGAGTTGTGGTGTCTGAGGTGTTGCGGTAATGTTACCACGGTCTGGTGGTATTAACCCTTGAATGTCGTGACGCCAGGGTGCGGTTTCCTCAATAGTAATGTTCCTACCGGCCAACCGTCCTACACAACGGCAGGAAAAAAAAATAAAGGACTGTCCACAGAGCAGATTTCAGGAATAAACTGAAGAAACTTTGCTTGCGGAATTTATGAAACAGTCATTAACATAATAGTCTTTTCAAGAGTGAACCGGGATACAGGTTCCTCACAGGTTTGCTGGGACTTGGAAGCAATGAGCTTTTATGCAGGCCACTGTGCTACTAATTTTATGAGCTGGTACTAAAGATATGAGCTGGTAGTAGTTACACAGGATTTGATAGATGGAGCGTTGAGTAACTCACGGTTTACTGGCTGCAGGTTCTTAAGCTTTGGCCTAGATTAATTGAATTGATGCTGATGAGATTTGTGCTGCTTGATAGTCCGGCAGGAAGAGAGAGATAATTTAGTGGCTACATCCCTTTATATAATAAGGGGCTGGACAAAGCTCATTGGTCAGCAAACCTGTAAGTTATGAACCCAGTGAACTCTGGGTACATCACATGACCTCTAAGGTCCTTGTACATTTTATACATCACAACCGTACATCATGTGACCACTAAGGTCCTGTACATATATTTTCTATACATTAAATAAGTATAAAACACACATGAGGCGACCAAGGGTAAGCCCTACAGGAGAGCCCTATATGAATGGAGGGACTCTAGCTGAGGGGACTTTAGACAAGGGACAGGACAGGGTCCTGTACCGGGACACTGCAATTCCTCTTCTCCTCCGCAGCAATCCGGTCTGAGGAAGGTCATTATTGACCAAAACATCACATAATTTTGGATTTTTAGCTGTGCACCCACGCTCTTGCAGAGTGCCGTATCTTCTACTAATATCATGGGATCATCACTAATCTGTCTTCTTAAAATTGTTCAGCCCTAAACAGCAGAAACCTTATACTACCATAATCTAGTACCCAACAACAACGATACAGGAGAGAGTATGCCAACAAAGATACAGGAGAGCGCATGCCAGTGTAAACAGTACCAATAAGCTGGGTATCAATATAAACTAACTATTAATTACCAGCAATCCGCCATATTGTACGTGCTACACCAGCATGCTCAGCCTCGGCAGGTAAAACCACTTTACTACTTTATTAGTAAGGCTGGCACGCTTATGGTTGCAATGTGTTGGACACTGTTTAGGAAGACTGGATACATTTTAGGTGTGTACTGAAATATTGTAGTTGGTACTTTTATTGGATCACTGAGTCTGCCACTGCTATAAGGAAGTGTATTATGTGAGAATATGGCGGGCTCCATCATGGAGCTAACATAGATGCTTTTTTAACATAAAAACTTCACTACCTCTGTCTTCAGGCTGTGTGTGGTATTGCAACTCAGCTCTATTTACTTTGAAAGACTGGAGCTGCAAAACTAGACACAAACTGAAGACAAGAGTGGTGCTGTTACTGTAATAAAGAAGCTGAATCTGAACTCTCTCTCTCTCTGCAGGAAATAAAAAAGAGGAAATGCAGAAGAGTAAAACAGATTTCAGAAACAGAAGTGCAGCTACCACTTCAGCAGGAAGCGTATTCCATGCATCCACTACTCTCTCAGTAAAGTAATACTTCCTGATATTACTGGAAAAGCCTTTTCCCCTCTTATGTAAAACTATGTCCTCTTGTGGTAGTTTTTCTTCTTTTAATGGTCTATTCACACGGACAGTATTCTGTGCAGATTTGATGCGCAGGATTTTCTGCTGCAGATTTCAAAGTAAACTCAATGACTGAACACAGCTTCCAATCCTGCACATCGAATCTGCGCAGAATACTGTACGTGTGAATAGACCCTAAAGGGGTATTCCAGGATCTTTTTATATTTGACTGTGCTACAGGGGCTGTAAAGTTAGTGTAGTTCATAATATACAGTAGTGTCTGTACCTGTGTTACATAGTGGTCTCACAATTCTTAAGTGATTTTCGCCCTAATATTTATTTTTAACAGCATACAAAATTACTCATGTCTCGGGATTTCCCAGGTTGCAGTGCGTCAAGACCTGACATCACTAGTCAGTTGTGCAAAGGGAGCCTGTCTGCTTCAATGGGTGGAGCGACAGAGAGATAATTTTGCAACAGCTGAAGGCACCCTTATTAGAAAACACTGATCTTTTGAGCTTGTTTGTGCTGCAATGGGTGGGGTGGCTGATGTGGGAGGGAGGAATGTAACTTCACACTTACAAGCATGGAATTATGGGATGTGTAGTTTAAGAGACCAAACTCCACTAGGTATGTACTAAAATCGCCTTATGGTGGATAGCCCCTTTAACCCCTTAAGGACTAAGCCCTTTTTCACCTTAAGGACATTAATAACTCTGGAATGCTTTTAGTTATCATTCTGATTCCGAGATTGTTTTTTCGTGACATATTCTACTTTAACTTAGTGGTAAAATTTTATGGTAACTTGCATCCTTTCTTGGTGAAAAATCCCAAAATTTGATTAAAAAAATGAAAATTTTGCATTTTTCTAACTTTGAAGCTCTCTGCTTGTAAGGAAAATGGATATTTAAAAAACATTTTTTTTGGTTCACATATACAATATGTCTACTTTATGTTTGCATCATAAAAATTATGAGTTTTTACTTTTGGAAGACACCAGAGGGCTTCAAAGTTCAGCAGCAATTTTCCAATTTTTCACAAAATTTTCAAACTCGATATTTTTCAGGGACCAGTTCAGTTTTGAAGAGGATTTGAAGGGTCTTCATATTATAAATACCCCATAAATGACCCCATTACAAAAACTGCACCCCTCAAAGTATTCAAAATGACATTCAGTAAGTGTATTAACCCTTTAGGTGTTTCACAGGAATAGCAGCAAAGTGAAGGGTAACATTCACAATCTTCCTTTTTTTACACTCGCACGTTCTTGTAGACCCAATTTTTGAATTTTTGCAAGTGGTAAAAGGAGAAAATTTTTACTTGTATTTTTAACCCAATTTCTCTTGAGTAAGCACATACCTCATATGTCTATGTAAAGTGTTCGGCGGGCGCAGTAGAGGGCTCAGAAGGGAAGGAGCGACAAGGGGATTTTGGAGAGAACATTTTTCTGAAATGGTTCTTGGGGGGCATGTCTCATTTAGGAAGCCCCTAGGGTGTCAGAACAGCAAAAAAAAAAAAAAAAACACATGGCATACCATTTTGGAAACTAGACCCCTCGGGGAACATAACAAGGGATAAAGTGAGCCTTAATACCCCACAGTTGTTTCATGACTTTTGCAAATGTAAAAAAAAATAATAATAATTTACCTAAAATGATTGTTTTCCCAAAAATTTTACATTTTTAAAAAGGGTAATAGCAGAAAATACCCCCCAAAATTTGAAGCCCAATTTCTCCCGATTCAGAAAACACCCCATATGGGGGTGAAAAGTGCTCTGCTGGCGCACTACAGGTCTCGGAAGAGGAGTAGTTACATTTGGCTTTTTGGAAGCAAATTTTGCTCTGGGGGCATGCCGCATTTAGGAAGCCCCTATGGTGCCAGGACAGCAAAAAAAAAAAACACATGGCCTACTATTTTGGAAACTAGACCCCTCGGGGAACGTAACAAGGGGTTAAGTGAACCTTTATACCCCACAGGTGTTTCACGACTTTTGCAGATGTAAAAAAAAAAATTTTTTTTACCTAAAATGCTTGTTTTCCCAAAAATGTTCCCAACATTTTTTAAAAAGGGTAAAAGCAGAAAATACCCCCCATAATTTGTGACATAATTTCTCCCGAGTACGGCGATACCCCATATGTGTCCCTAAACTGTTGCCTTGAAATACGACAGGGCTCCAAAGTGAGAGCGCCATGCGCATTTGAGGCCTAAGTTAGGGACTTGCATAGGGGTGGACACAGGGGTATTCTACGCCAGTGATTCCCAACCAGGGTGCCTCCAGCTGTTGTAAAACTCCCAGCATGCCTGGACAGTCAGTGGCTGTCTGGTAATACTTGGAGTAGTTGTTTTGCAACAGCTGGAGGCTCCGTTTTGTAAACAGTGGCGTACCAGACGTTTTTCATTTTTATTGGGGAGTGGGGCTGTGTAGGGGTATGTGTATATGTAGTGTTTTTTACTTTTTATTTTATTTTTTGTTAGTGTAGTGTAGTGTTTTTAGGGTACAGTCGCACGGGCGGGGGTTCACAGTAGTTTCTCGCTGGTAGTTTGAGGTGCGGCAGAAAATTTGCCGCAGCTCAAACTTGCAGCCGGATGCTTACTGTAAACCTCTGCCCGTGTGAGTGTACCCTGTACGTTCACATTGGGGGGGGGGGGGGGGGGGGAACATCCAGCTGTTGCAAAACTACAACTCCCAGAGTTTTAGTTTTGCCACAGTTATAGGCACACTGGTTATGTATCACTGAGTTTGTGACCTAACTCAGTGTTTCACAACCAGTGTGCCTCCAGCTGTTGCAAAACTACAACTCCCAGCATATATGGTGCATGCTGGGAGTTGTAGTTTGCAACAGCTGGAGGCACACCGGTCATGAAACACTGAGTTAGGTAAAAAACTCTGAGTTTCACAACCAGTGTGCCTTCAACTGTTGCAAAACTACAACTCTCAGCAGTCACCGACAGCCAACGGGCATGCTGGGAGTTGTAGTTATGCAACCAGCATATGCACCACTACAACTCCCAGCATGCACTTTAGCTGTTTGTGCAAGCTGGGAGTTGTAGTTTTACAACAGCTGAAGGAACACTTTTCCATAGAAAAAATGTGCCTCCAGCTGTTGCAAAACTATAAGTCCCAGCATGCTCATAAGGGAATGCTGGGAGTTGTGGTGGTCTGCCTCCTGCTGTTGCATAACTACAGCTCCCAGCATGCCCTTTTTGCATGCTGGGAGCTGTTGCTAAGCAACAGCAAGAGGCTGTCAATCACCTCCAACTGCTGCTCCCCAGGTCAGTCCCTCGCTGCCGCCGCCACTCCTGGGGCCCCGATCCTAACATTAACGCCGGGGATCGGGGTCCCCAGCTGCCGGGGTCCACGTCCCGCACCCGCCCATGTACTCCGGAAGAGGGGCGGAGCGGGTTGCGGGAGTGACACCCGCAGCAGGTGCCCTGATTGGTCGGCCGGTAAACCGGCCGAGGAATCAGGGCGATAATGAGGTGGCACCAGTGCCACCTCACCCCTGCTGGCTATGGCTGTTCGGGGCCGTCAGAGACGGCCCCGATCAGCCAGTAATTCTGGGTCACCGGAGACCCGATTGACCCGGAATCGCCGCAGATCGCTGGGCTGAATTGTCCAGCGATCTGCGGCCATCGCCGACATGGGGGGGGGACATAATGACCCCCCTGGGCGATATGCCGCAATGCCTGCTGAATGATTTCAGCAGGCATCCGGCTCCGGTCCCCAACCAGCTAGCGGTGGGGACCGGAATTCCCACGGGCGTATGGATACGCCCTGTGTCCTTAAGGACTCGGAATATAGAGCGTATCCATACGCCCTGCGTCCTGAAGAGGTTAAGTCTCCTCTCCTCTTTTATCGTGTTCCTTCCCCTTATGCTTATAAAAGTTCCTATCCCCTCTGTCTCCTCTTTCTTCTATACATGTTAAGGTCCTTTAACCTTTCCTGGTGGGGTTTATCGTGCAATCCATGTACTAGTTTAGTATCTTCTCTAAACTCTCTCCAAAGAATCTATGTGGGAGATTTATCAAAACCTGTGCAGAGGAAGAGTGGTGCAATTGCCCATAGCAACCAATCAGATCCCTTCTTTCATTTTTCACAGGCCTCTTTAAAAATGAAAGAAGCAAGCTGATTGGTTGCTATGGGCAACTGCACCACTCTTCCTCTGCACAGGTTTTGATAAATCTCCCCCTATATCCTTCTGGAGATACGGCCTCCAGTACTGTGCACAATACTTGAAGTGGGTGCTCTGTACAGCATAAAGAGCACTTCTCTACTGCTAATACCTCTCTCTTTACACTCATGATTACTTCCCTCTTTCTACTGCTAATACCTCTCCCTATACACTCATGAGCACTTCCCTCTTTCTACTGCTAATACCTCTCCCTATACACTCATGAGCATTTCCCTTTACTGCTAAAACCTCTCTCTATACACCCATGACTACTTCCCTCTACAGCTAATACCTCTCCCTATACACCCATGATTACTTCCCTCCTTCTACTGCTAATACCTCTCCCTATACACCCACAATCACTTCCCTTTACTGCTAATACCTCTCCCTATATACCCATGAGCACTTTCCTCTTTCTACTGCTCATACATTTCACTCCAAGTATTCTGCTAGGATTTCCTGCTGCTCTATTACAATGGAATACTTACATTTAAAATTTTCAAAATATTCTCAGTATATTCTCTTCATTATAAGGCTACATTAAACCGCATTTATGATATATGATTCGTGTAACTAATGACTCCCCAATGAGCCAATAATTTTGGTGGTTTTCAACAGTGTTTATGTTTTTTGCTGGATGAAGCAAAGCAGTATCTACTGTATGCAGATGCCACTAAGTGGAATGAGTGGAATGAGCCAGAAGTATCCCTTGCATTTACCTCCACTGGAGACTAAAAAAATGCAGTGTAAAATAAGCTTCAGGACCTTAAAGAAGTACTGCAGCCAGAGAACACTTATCCCCTATCCACAAGTGTCTGATCACGGGGAGGGGTCCGACCATTGGGACCCCCCCCCCCACCCGTGATCTCCCGTACGGGGACCCGGCACTACCGTGCTCTGTGCGGCTAATGCTCATGTTGTCAACCTCACTAAGAGGTCGACAGACACACCCCCTCCATTTATCTCTATTGGAGAGGTGGGGATGCATCTTTGCCTCTCCCATAGAGATCCTATAGATATACTTGGAGGCGTGTTGGCCGCAACGTCATGTTGCGGCCAACACGGCTCCTGCATGGAGAGAGACACGGCAGAGCCAGGGCCCCATACAGGAGATCGTGGGGGCTCCCAGCATTCAGACCCTCCACATCCTCTATCCTGCTGAAAGGGGATAAGTGTTCTATGGCTGCAGTACTCCTTTAACGTTAGGACAGTATAAAGGCAGGAGATCTTAAATGCCATTGTTAAAGACCCCTATATTCAGACTCCATTTTGGCGAATATTATGAATATGCGAATTTAGCGAAAATATGACGAATATTAGTCCATATATTCGTGACATTTAGCAAATTCGAATATGGCCTATGTCACGCAACACTAATGGGCACTATAACAATTATATAGCTAGACACTTCTAAGGATGTTCCCCTTGCAGAATCATACCTTCTACACCTACTGTGCAGTTCCCCGACACTGAACCAGCCTGTGGCGTGTGGGACAACCCTGTGGATGCGCAGGTTCCAAGAGTGACCACAACTAGACCGGGGTGGTACTACAGGTCCTAGCCACCCCACACACATCCTTATCTCAATAACATCTGTGCACCATCTGGGCTGCTGAAGCTCCATACATACAGTATATGTGATAAATGTTGATTATCTCCTATACATCCACGTCTCCAGTAATAAATCAAAATGAGAAGATCTGACCCTTTGCTTTGGCCTAGTCATAGTTAATAATGAGGTGAAGCATGAGCAGCATTATCTGCCATGTACATTGTATCACAGGTTTCTCTCCTGGTAAGGAAATGTTAATACCTGTATATTCAGCAATATCCTACATGTCTGCACCATCTTCTGTATTGATCTGAAATTAGTAATTCAGGGCCTCAGTCATAAATGATTAAGAGTATTGAAACCCTCAGCCTTCTTCTGTGCCAGAGCTGGGAAAGCAGCCAGAAATGCAGATCAATGAGAGTTTCCAGATGTCACACATTACAGTTCAGCCTGTTTCTTAAAAAATAAATGAAAAAATAAGTCCGTGTGTTCTAGTTCCATATGATCAGGGGTGGCTGGTAGACTGACATACAGAGTCCTCTGCCAAATTGACGGAGATTAATCTTTTTTTAGGAAGAAAACATTCATCAGGTTCAGTCAATGGGTTAATCCACAAATAAGACGCTTGTCATTGCCATTGTGTATTATTCTTCGGGTCACTTAGCCAAGAAAGACCAGCTAAAGGTTTCCACATGTGGTATTTGCCAGGAAATCCAGATGATTAAACGAGTACTCCAGCAGCAACTATTAAGCCTCCATTATGTCGGGGCTGGAAAAAAAGTGAAAATAAACTTTCACTCACCTTCCTGCGTTCCCCCGGAGCGCCGCTACAGCTGATCAGTCCTCCGGTCCTGTCTTCTGCCTTCTTCCTATGCACGGATCATCACACAACACTCAGCTGAGCACAGGAAGAAGGCAAAAGATGGGACCGGAGGACTGATCAGCTGTAGTGGCTCTGGGGGAATGCAGGAAGGTGAGTGAAAATTAATTTTAATTTTTTTTTCAGCCCGGGCTTAATGGAGGATTAATAGTCGGCGCTAGAGTACTCCTTAAAAGGGGTAGTCCGCCCCTAGACATCTTATCCCCTATCCAAAGTATAGGGGATAAGATGTCTGGTCGCAGAGGTCTGGCCGCAGTGACCCCCGAGATCTCCTGGCCGGTACCCCAGTGTTCATTTATGCTCAGAAGGCCTAGTTCAGAAGGCTATGACGTCGCTTCCCACTCACTCCATTCATGTCTATGGAAGGGGGCGTGACAGCTGTGCCGCATGTCACTCCTCCCATAGACATGAATAAAGGGGGTGTGGTGTGACATCACGACCACGGCAGCCCAAACCTGGCATTCTGAACAGAACGCCGGGGTACTGGCCCAGAGATGGTGGGTCGTTCCTGCGAACAGACCCCAACGATCAGGAGGATCCAAAGGAAAGGGGATAAGATGTCTAGGGGTGGAGTACCCCTTTAAGTCAAAATCTATCACCACCAATTTACCATTGTTAGGACCTGGTGCTCCTTGGCAGAATGTCTGCTGTGTAGGGAAGATGGTTCATAGAGGAGAGGACTTCTGTGGCAAAGGTTAACTCGGTCCTCACATTCATGTCACCATAATATTTGATTGCTTATTTGACTGCATAACGTTTGATTGCTTTTATCCACCACCTTTCACTTCTTCAATAATGATTAAGCAGGCACCCAGTGCAAGTCCTAATGTTTCATTAGAGAAAGGAGATACAACCCACCAGTACGGTGTCCATATCAGGCATCAGCCAAATCATTCCTCCTCCCTCATCCTTAACATCCGTCCTCCTTCAGAGTAGTCTCGCCTCCTCCGTCGTGCATCATGTTGACCTCTGTCATCCCTCAGCCAAATCTCTCTCCTCCTTCAGACATAAACAAAATCCTCCCACATTTCACCCTCAGCTTAACCTCCCTAATCCCTTAAACCTCAGACAACCTCGGTCATACCTCAGACAAAACTCTGTCACACCTTTAGACAAACCTCCATTGCGCCTCAGACAAAACCTCCGTCATACCTCAGAAAACCGTCTGTCAGCCCTCAGCTCTCAGACAAACCTCTGTCATGCCTCAGACATCAGCCAAACAGCCGTTAAAGTTTTCCTCAATTCGTAGAAAACTGAGAGCGCATGCGCAGCACTCCTCTGACAGCCTAGGGCTAATGTAGGCAGCTTTAGGAACATAGCATGCGCAGCTTTCCTCCGCTACGCAGTTAGCGTATGTTAGTGCATGCGCAGATGTTCAGAGAAGTCTGTAGAAAACTGTGCGCGCATGCGTATGTAGTTAGAGTAGGTAGCAGGCAGGGAGAGAACAAAACCATCATAGGGTTAGCCTAGTTTAACATTAGTGTAGGCTAGCTAGCTTAGATTGTATCATAGTTAGCGTAGCTTAGGTTTTAGTGTGAAAGGAGGTAGGTTATAGGTTTTAAAGTAAAGAGACTATAACTTCCAGCATGCCCAGGCATGCTGGAAGTTTTAGTTTTGCATGTTTTACAGTGAAGGGACCACAACTCACAGCATGCCCAGACAGCTAAAGGATGTCCAGGCAGGATGGGAGTTGTAGTTTTGCACAGGTATAGAGTAGTTAACATAGCGTAGTGTTAGCACAGTTTTAGCATATTTAGCATAGTTTAGTGTTAGCTCAGTTTTAGCATATTTAGCATAGTTTAGTGTTTAGCACAGTTTTACACAGGTAAAGTGTAGATAGTGTAGCATAGTGTTGGCACAGTTTTACACAGGTGTAGGGTAGCTAACTTAGTTTTACAGGCAGATAAAGCATAGTTTAGAGAGTGCAGCGTAGAGTGTAGCTTAGCTTAGTCATACAGTAAAGGGGCTGCAACTCCCAGCATGACCAGGCAGCCAAAGGCTGTCCAGGCAGGATAGGAGTTGTAGTTTTTCAAGAGCAGCAGAGGCAATTGCACTCCACTACATTAATGTAGTAGAGGCCATTGTGCTCTGCTTAGTTAACGTAGCAGAGGCGAGAACGTCCTTGAACGTTAATGTAGCAGAGGCGAGTGCGCCCTGAGCTGCGCTAATTAGTTCATAAGGGGTATACAGCCATCTATATAGATGGCTGTATACGGTGATCAGAAGGCCACTTACCCACCTCAGTTCCTTCTCTGTCACTAGACGTGGAGCAACACAGGAAGATGACAGAGCTGGAACAGGGCTGGTAAGTTAGGCTCTTCAGGGTGAAAACCCCCAAAAATGTACTAACCCATTTTTTGTGTTTTTCTTCTTGTTTCAAATATGTGAATGCGGAGGACTACGCCGGATTCGGTGGACTACGACAATGACTTGCAATTTTTTTTTTTTTTATAAAATGGTTAACAAGGGCTGTGGGGGAGTGTTTTTCCTCATAAATTTTTTTAACTTGTGTCTGTTTTATTTTTTTGTATTAATTTACAGGCTTAGTAGTGGAAGCAGTCTTATAGACAGAGTTCATTACTAGGTGGGGCTTAGTGCTAACCCCCAATTATTACCCTGGTACCCATCACCACAAGAGCCGACACCAACAGGCCCAGAGTGCCAAATATGGTGCTCTTGGGCCAGGGTGGTAACAGGCTGGCGTTATTTAGGCTGGGGAGAGCTGGTAACAATGGTCCTTGCCCACCCTGGTAATGTCAGGCTGTTGCTGTTTGGTTGGTATCTGGTTGAAAATTAAAAGACGGGGAACCACACACTTTTTTTTTTTTAAATAACTAAATAAAAATAAAAAACAAAAAATGTGTGTGGTTCCCCGTCTTTTCATTTTCAGCCAGATACCAATCAAATAGCAACAGCCTGATATCACCAGGGTGGGCGAGGACCATTGTTACTGGCCCTCTCCAGTCTAAATAACACCAGCCTGTTACTTCCTAGGCACAGAAGCGCCATTTTTGACGCTCCGGGCCTGACGGTATCGGCTCTTCCCGATACCCGTGTGGCGGTGGGTACCAGGGCAATAATTGAGGGTTAGCGCTAGCTGTTTTTGGGGCTAACGCTAAGCCCTGGCATAGTAATGGACTCTGTCTATAAGACAGCTTCCACTACTAAGCCTGTAAAGTAATGAAAAAAAAGAACACACACACACAAGTTAAAACATTTTTATTAGGAAAAACACTCCCCCACAGCCCTTGTTAACCATTTTATTAAAACAAAACAAAAAATTGCATGTCACGGACGTAGTCCTCCGCATTCACGTATTTGAAACAAGAAGAGAAGAAAAACACAAAACATGGGTTACTACATTTTTGGGGTTCTTCCCCTGGAGATCCTAACTTATGTTGTTACCCTAGGGGCAGATGGCATTAACCCCCTTGTATTCGTGACGCCTGGGCGTGGTTTATCCTCGAAACCACCCGAAGGTATACCGCTAAATCCTAGGCTAGGCACGGGGGCAATAATGACTCTGATGCCAAGTTACGGACAGCGGTAGCTTTACTGGGGGGTAGACAGATGGTAAAGTCTATACAGTTCATCCAGGGCCCACGGAGGGGACCAGTGACTCAGAGACCTTAAGGGCTTCCTGGGACTTGTAGTAGGACTGGACAATATAATGCAGGCAATGCTGACTTGACAGATGACAGGGACTGACATGACTGAAGACTGACAAAGCTATGACTGTAGCTTACTTGCATTTGATGGTGGCTGCAGGACTTGACTGAGGCCTCCAACACTCTGGACACACACACTAGGCACGACTGACCTCAGCAAAGACTTATCTCTAAAGAATAAAAAAGAGCGAGCTAGCTCCACCCAGGGCTTATATGGGGAGACTAGCAGGGAGCCCATAGGTCACTCTTGGGATCACCTGGTTACTGGTACCTTCTGGGTAACAATCACATGACATATCACATGGTATAACTCTTAAAGCAGCATTACATTTTATAACACCTTACATGGTAAAACATATTTACAATGGGGAAACAAGTGCAATGGGGTAGCACCTCCCGTACTGGGCCACCACATCTGTGTATTAGGATGAGGAGAGGTCTGTGTGTCCTGATGTCTGTGTATTAGGATGAGGAGAGGTCTGTGTCCTGATGTCTGTGTATTAGGATGAGGAGAGGTCTGTGTGTCCTGATGTCTGTGTATTAGGATGAGGAGAGGTCTGTGTGTCCTGATGTCTGTGTATTAGGATGAGGAGAGGTCTGTGTGTCCTGATGTCTGTGTATTAGGATGAGGAGAGGTCTGTGTGTCCTGATGTCTGTGTATTAGGATGAGGAGAGGTCTGTGTGTCCTGATGTCTGTGTATTAGGATGAGGAGAGGTCTGTGTGTCCTGATGTCTGTGTATTAGGATGAGGAGAGGTCTGTGTGTCCTGATGTCTGTGTATTAGGATGAGGAGAGGTCTGTGTCCTGATGCCTGTGTATTAGGATGAGGAGAGATCTGTTTTCCCTGATGCCTGTGTATTAGGATTAGGAGAGATCTGTGTATCCTGATGTCTGTGTACTAGGATGAGGAGAGGTCTGCATGTCATGTTGTCTGTGTATTAGGACTAACAGGATGAGAATAGTCTAGGTCAAGCTTTCAAATTACAACCACTTTAATACATTAATGGGGTGGAATAGATAAAGCGATTAATGGTCATTAAGGCACTTAGCCTATACTAACATTACTTTACTTACTATCATTTATAAGGCCGTATCTGATAAAAAGGATGGAAAACTTTTTCCAACTGAGATGTTTTCCCTTTTCTCACCATTAAGATCAAAAGTCAATAAAATGGTTATAAACAAGGATCTCAGATGTGGGGTACTTATTAGAGCTCTGACCTGTATTGTGGAAATATTAAAGACAAAACCTGGAACAATGACATAGACTAACAGGAAGGCATTTGTAAGAGATAAGCCTTTTTATACAGTTTTGGTTATCTATATCAGGGTTCCTCATCAACCGTACCAAGGAATGGCATGTGGGTTCCCAGACAAGCCCCCAAAATGATGGTAATATTTAGTCATAATTCCTAAAACCCAGGATCTCCCCTTATTGTCTGTGTGCCTCAAAATATTAGTATCCTTCTCATAAGAAAGGGAAGAAAAGGAACGGTCATAAATAACACACATTCTTTGGTGTGTGGGAGTCTTCTATACCATCTAAGACGTCCCCCTACATTCCATGGTTACATTTTATCCAATGGAAGGATACCTTAAAGGGGTACTCTGCCCCTAGACATCTTATCCCCTATCCAAAGGAGAGGGGATAAGATGTCTGATCGTGGGGGTCCTGCCACAGTGGACCCCGGCGATCTCCCTGCTGCACCCGGCGTTCATTTAGAGCGTCGGGTGCAGCACCGGAGGCTTGTGACCTCACGTCCACAGCCCACTCGGGATGTCCCGTCCACGCCCCCTCAATGCATGTCTATGGGAGGGGCCGTGACGACCGCCATGCCCCCTCCCATAGACTTGCATTGAGGGGGCGTGGTCGTGATGTCACAAGCCTCCGCCCCACATCACCAGTCATCTGGCACGGAGCGAAGTTCACTCCGTGCACCGGATGTCTGGGGTGCCACAGCCGAGAGCGCAGGGTTCCCCAGCGGCAGCACCCCCGCGATCAGACATCTTATCTTATACTGTGATGAACAAATAATAGAAAACTTGCACAAAGAAACTACTATGGCATGCCCCATACAGTATACTAAAGGACATATTGAGCCAATTGGTAGTTGGACAGAGCAGACAAAAAAAGCGCTAAATTATGGTTAACCACGTATATACAATATACATACTATAAGCAAGCAGCTGGTAAAATGATGGATGAGAGGTATGTATTCCTAAGGGTATGATCACACCGTGTTCCTGTCCTCATTAATGGTATTCATTGGCAATCCGCCGAAACCAGGGTAGCAATGTATACTTTTAATAAGAGCAATGGACCCCATTTACTTCTATGGCCAAACAGAGTGACCCCTAGTGACTCCGTTGGGACATATCCACTAATTTAAGCTCATTCATAATGGAGGCTGGTGCACTTCTGAAATAGTTCATACGTCAAAAAGGAGTCATTAGGTTAGTTAATTCGGCCATAAAAGTGCATGGCGTCCGCTGCTCCCGCTAACAGTATATGCCAGCATCCCGTTTTCATCAGGATGCCAACGGATATGATTAATGAAGGCTACTTGTGGAAAGACTGTTTGAAGGGTCCTGTTCTACAATACAAATACATATTTAGATCAAAACTCAACGTGTGTGTATGTAGGTATGTTCCAGCATAACTTCCAAATATCTGGAGATATTTCAATGAAACTTGGTATACATGTTACTTATATGTCAAATAAAATATAAAAGAGTTAAATTAAAGGGGTACTCCGGTGGAAAACTTTTTCTTTTTTTTTATCAACTGTTGCCAGAAAGTTAAACAGATTTGTAAATAACTTCTATTAAAAAATCTTAATCCTTCCAGTACTTATTAGCTGTTGAATACTACAGAGGAAATTATTTTCTTTTTGGAACACAGTGCTCTCTGCTGACATCATGAGCACAGGGCTCTCTGCTGACATCTCTGTCCATTTTAGGAACTGTCCAGAGCAGCATATGTTTGCTATGGTGATTTTCTCCTACTCTTGACAGTTCTTAAAATCGACAGAGTTGTCAGCAGAGAGCACTGTGGTCATGATGTCAGCAGAGAGCTCGGTGTTTCAAAATAAAAAGAATTTCCACTGTAGTATTCAGCAGCTAATAAGTACTAGAAGGATTAAGAATTTTTAATAAAATTAAATAACAAATCTGTTTGACTTTCTGGCACCAGTTGATAAAAAAAAAAAAAGTTTTCCACCGGAGTACCCCTTTAAGGCAGTTGCAAAAGTATAGTTAGACTAGGTTCACACTAAGGAATTTCCGCCTGCAATTCCGCTTTGAAATTGCAGGCAGAAATTTCGCTTACTAAAATGTATAGTGTAGTGAATGGGTTTCCGTTCACACATTCACATTTTGGAATTTGTAAAACGGAATTTGTGAACGGAAAATCGGCTTGGAAGTTTCCACCTGAAGAATGGCGTTGCTCATTCTTCAGGTGGAAATACTCGCGGAACACATTGCAGTCTATTGGAGACTGCAGTGTCTAGTGGAGACTGCAGTGTCCGCTGGCCGCACTCGGGCAGAAAGTTTCCACTCGGAGATTCCGAGTGCAGCCAGCGGACACTGCCATCTCCACTAGACACTGCAGTCGCCAATAGACTGCAATGTGTTCCGCGAGTATTTCCGCCTGAAGAATGAGCAGCGCCATTCTCCAGGCGGAAATTTTCAAGCAGATTTTCCGTTCACAAATTCCGCTTCACAAATTCGAATCTTGAATTTGTGAACGGAAACCCATTCACTACACTATACATTTTAGCAAGCGGAATTTCTGCCTGCAATTTCAAAGCGGAATTGCAGGTGGAAATTCCGTAGTGTGATCCTAGCCTTAGTATGAGGGATCAGATAGGAGGATTGAATATGAGGACAAAGATATGAGGATGGAATATTAGGATGAGATTTGAGGACAGGAGATGAGGACGAGAGAGTCATTGTTGATTTAACACTCACAAAAGCTTTAGGTAGGAAGACCAGGCAATACTGGATACTCTAATCTATATATATACAACTCAACGTGTATGTGTGTGTGTGTGTATGTATGTATGTATGTATGTATGTATGTGTGTATGTATGTATGTATATGTGTATGTATGTATGTATATGTGTATGTATGTGTGTGTGTATGTATGTTCCAGCATCACGTCCAAACGGCTAAAGATATTAACATGAAACTTGGCACACATGTTACTTATATGTCAACAACAAACATAGGATAGGTGATTTAACCCTTACTCACCCCCATTTGCCAGGGGCGGGGTTTATGTTTAAAGTCCCATACAAGTCTATGGTAAATATATGTTACTGCATAACTTACAAACAGCTGGAGATATTTCGATAATACTTGGTCACATGTTACTTATATGTCCACTTAAAATATAGGATAGTTAATTTAACCCTTAACTACCCCCATTTGTGAGTGTCAGGGTTTTTGTTTAAAGTCCCATGCAAATCAATGGGAAATGTATGTTCCCACATAACTTCCATACGGCTGGAGATATTTCAATAACTGGTACACATATTACGGGTCGGGATAGGAGGTCGACATAGGAGGTCGGGATAAGAGGACGGGATAGGAGGACGGGAGAGGAGAACGGGAGAGAAGGACGGGAGAGGAGGACGGGATAGGAGGACCGGGATAGGAGGTCGGGATAGGAGGACGGGATAGGAGGTCGGGATAGGAGGTCGGGATAGGAGGTCGGGATAGGAGGTAGGGATAGGAGGTAGGGATAGGATGTCGGGATAGGAGAACGGGATAGGAGGTCGAGATAGGAGGATGGGATAGGAGGTCGAGACATGAGGACAGGATAGGAGGTCGTGATAGGAGGTCGAGATAGGAGGACAGGATAGGAGGCCGTGATAGGAAGTCGGGATAAGAGGACGGGATATGAGGTCGGGATAGGAGGTCGGGATAGGAGGACGGGATAGATGGACTGGATAGGAGGACGGGATAGGAGGACGGGAAAGGAGGACGAGATATGAGGACGGGAAAGGAGGACGGGAAAGGAGGATGGGAAAGGAGGACGGGAAAGGAGGACGGCATAGGAGGATGGGAAAGGAGGATGGGAAAGGAGGACGGGAAAGGAGGATGGGAAAGGAGGACGGGATAGGAGGATGGGATAGGAGGACGGGATAGATGGACGGGATAGATGGACGGGATAGATGGACGGGAATGAAGGACGGGAAAGGGGGGTCGAGATAGGAGGACGGGAAAGGAGGTCGAGATAGGAGGACGGGAAAGGAGGTCGAGATATGAGGTCGGGATAGGAGGACGGGTTAGGAGGACGGGATAGAAGGACGGGATAGGAGGTCGGGATAGGAGGTCGGGATATGAGGACGGGATATGAAGTCAAAAGCTTCCTCCTTTGTTTATTTTCCTCCCCAACAAGGAATAGGAAGGAAAAACCGGGCAACGCCGGGTACTCAGCTACTAGTATACATAAATAAAGAACTTACTATACCTAACAAAACACACTTCTTATAAGGGAACTCTACGTACAGTGAATCATCTGAATGGACAGATGGCTGGAGGTGGTAGATTAACATATTTTCAGAAATTTTTTCAATTATCTTAAACACTATAATAAGCACGGCTGTGGTCTGGTTATTGTGCCCGTCGCTTCATGCCAGCTTCCCTTATCACTACCTCCATTGCTCCAGATAGCACTGCAGTGTGATTAGGTTATTGTTGGTTTTCCATTTGAAGATGTAGACAAATAATTTTCATTTTATAGTTTTGGCATTTCAGTCTGGACAGAGAGAGAGAAAGACAGTAATTTAGAAACTCCTTTAAAAGCCTTTATTGTACTCATAAAACGGTCCATGCACGCTGTCCTCTGTATTAGCTCCTCCATACCGCCACCAGCAAGCACAACATAGGTCTTTTTTATGACTGCTATTAAAGACCAGGCAGACAAAGCAGAAAGTAAATTATTTCTATATTTGTTCTTCAGAGAAAGAGGTGAGAGAGGTATCTTTATATTAAGAGAAGGTAGGTTTCTGTGATGTCTGCGTATTAGGATGAGGAGACGTCTGTGTATCCTGATTTCTGTGTTTTAGGATGAGGAGAGGTCTGTGTGTCCTGATGCCTGTGTATTAGGATGAGGAGAGGTCTGTGTGTCCTGATGTCTGTGTATTAGGATGAGGATAGGTCTGTGTGTTCAGATGTCTGTGTATTAGGATGAGGAGAGATCTCTGTGCCCTGATGCCTGTGTATTAGGATGAGGAGAGGTCTGTGTGTCCTGATGTCTGTGTATTAGGATGAGGAGAGGTCTGTGTGTCCTGATGTCTGTGTATTAGGATGAGGAGAGGTCTGTGTGTCCTGATGTCTGTGTATTAGGATGAGGAGAGGTCTGTGTATTAGGATGAGAAGTCTGTGTGTCCTGATGTCTGTGTATTAGGATGAGGAGAAGCCTGTGTGTCCTGATGCCTGTGTATTAGGATGAGGAGAGATCTGTGTGTCCTGATGTCTGTGTATTAGGATGAGGAGAGATCTGTGTGTCGTGATGCCTGTGTATTAGGATGAGGAGAGATCTATGTGTCCTGATGTCTGTGTATTAGGATGAGGGAAGATCTATGTGTCCTGATGTCTGTGTATTAGGATGAGGAAAGATCTGTGTGTCCTGATGTCTGGGTATTAGGATGAGGAGAGATCTGTGTGTCCTGATGTCTGTGTATTAGGATAAGAAGACATCTGTGTGTGCTGATGTCTGTGTATTAGGATAAGAAGAGATCTGTGTGCCCTGATGTCTGTGTATTAGGATGAGGAGAGATCTGTTTTCCATGATGCCAGTGTTTTAGGATTAGGAGAGATCTCTGTGCCCTGATGTCTGTGTATTAGGATGAGGAGAGGTCTGCATGTAATGTTGTCTGTGTATTAGGACTAACAGGATGAGAATAGTCTAGGTCAAGTTTTCAAATTACAACCACTTTAATACATTGATGGGGTGGAATAGATAAAGCGATTAATGGTCATTAAGGCACTTAGCCTATACTTACATTACTTTACTTACTATCATTTATAAGGCCATATCTGATAAAAAGGATGGAAACTTTTTCCAACTGAGATGTTTTCCTTTTTCCCACCATTAAGATAAAAAGGCAATAAAATGGTTATAAACAAGAATCTCAGATGTGGGGTGAGCTGGGCCAGACAGAGGAAATGATTCTAAGGGCAAAGAGATCATATAAAAAATAATATCTAAAATGTTATGTGTGAAAAAAACTTGTCCTAAAACTGACCTTCAGCTTTCTTCTGTATCATTGGAGCCCAGACCCGGGGAACGTAAAAAAGGTTTTCTGCTTCTCTGGTCACCAGTACAATAGAATGTGTGAGATTTCCAGTGAATGAGATCTCAAAATAACGCCAATGGGTGTCTTATGTACTTCACCCATGTCACCTCTCGTCTGTGGATTTTGTACAGAAGGTGAAACAACGTTTCCTGTCCCTATACTCTACCCTTAAAGATTATTGGGGGATTACTTGGTATGCACAGGCTAGCTGCAGACACCCGCCGTTTTTATAACAAGCCTTTATAATATATTTATATATGAATATTTTGGAACCGTGTTAGGAAGAATTAGAGATGCTCCAATGTTGAGCAGCAGGCAGCTGCCAAAATGTGAGATTATTTTTACAGTGTCATCCAAATCTACAATAAAAAAAAAAACACAAAATTCATCAACAGCTATTGTAGACTCCAATGCTTTGTACAGAAACAAGCAGGAAACATTCTAGAAAGAACCTGTAATCCCCCTTAATCCCTGGGAAATTAGGGAAATATCAAATATCTGTCTAATGTGTAGGGGACATTGTTGGGGACTTATTTACATGGATTGATTGAAAGCCAAGACACAATGATTCCATCCACAGTTTTTTCTGGTGTTTTTAAAATACTGCCACTGCAGTTTTTAAAGGGGTATTCCAGGCAAAAACATCTTATCCCCTATCCAAAGGATAGGGGATAAAATGTCTGATCACGGGGGCGCCCGCTGCTGGAACCCCGGCGATCTCCCTGCAGCATTCTATGCGGAGCTGCGTCTCTAGTTTCGGAAACCTCCGGGTTTCTGGGACTGGAGACATGATGCAATGCCACACCCACTACATTCACGTCTATGGGAGGGGGCGTGATGGCCATTTTAGGGGTATACTTATGTGAGATACTGTTTTAAAAACTTTTGGTTTG
This sequence comes from Hyla sarda, assembly GCF_029499605.1. Lineage (NCBI taxonomy): Eukaryota > Metazoa > Chordata > Amphibia > Anura > Hylidae > Hyla > Hyla sarda. The sequence continues at coordinate 37,786,041 of NC_079192.1, forward strand.
TCATAGAAACACATTGGAATATTTGATCAGGGGGTGCTCAGATACTAAGACTCCCAATATGAGCTTAAACAAAAAGTATTAAATGACAACTATACATCTTATTAGTCATGAGTATTCTGGTGTTGTCACTGAACCTCCTAAAGGCTAATGATTTCTGTAGAAGGTGTATGGCTATTGGACTACAGTTTACACATTGCCTGTGAAATGCATGCTGCTGCACAAAGCACAGCATGAAGCCCCTCCTGAGTCTGAGGCTATGTTTACACGCTAGAATTTCCGTGCAATGGGATTTTGCTGCTTTGTGCACATAGCAGAATTTCTGCGCCGTGGAAATAAAAATGCCGGTGTTCTCAGAAATCACAGAATTTCTCCAAGGTAAACCACAGGATTAAACAGGTGCCAAGAACTTGTGAAGAGCAATCAGTTTATGTTACCCACAATGCAACGCGTTTTGTGGTGAAGACCGCTTCATCAGGCATATGATATGCCTGATGAAGCGGTCTTCACCGCGAAACGCGTTGCATTGTGGGTAAAATAAACTGATTGCTCTTCACAAGTTCTTGGCGCTGTCAGGATTCGGCAGGCTGGAGGTGGATCCTCTGTGTCAGAGAGGGATTGGCGTGGACCGTACCGGTGGACCGGTTCTAAGTTGCTACTGGTTTTCACCAGAGCCCGCCGCAAAGCGGGATGGTCTTGCTGCGGCGGTAGCAACCAGGTCATGTCCACCGGTAACGGCTCAACCTCACTGACTGCTGAGTGGCGTGGGACAGGAGGACTAGACAGAGGCGAGGTCAGACGTAGCAGAAGGTCAGGGCAGGCGGCAAGGTTCGTAGTCAAGGGCAACGGCAGAAGGTCTGGTAACACTGGTAAGGGCATACACAAAAACGCTTTCACTAGGCACTGAGGCAACAAGATCCGGCAAGGACAGGAAGGGGAAGTGGGTTTAAATAGGCCTGGAGCAGATGGAAGCTAATTACACTGATTGGGCCAGGCACCAATTAGTGGTGCACTGGCCCTTTAAATCTTAGAGAGCCAGTGCGCGCCCTAGAGAGCGGAGCCTCGTGCGCCAGGACGTGACAGCCGGGGAACGGGACAGGTGAGTAGATTGGGATGCGACCCGGATCGCATCCCCGCCGGCAGTGACAGTGCAGCGCTCCCGGTCAGCGGGTCTGACCGGGGCGCTGCAGAGAGGAGAACACCGCGAGCGCTCCGGGGAGGAGCAGGGACCCGGAGCGCTCGGCATAACAGGCACCTGTTTCATCCTGTGGTTTACCTTGGAGGAATTCTGTGATATTTGCACTATCCCGGGAGCGGCTGCCTGATCTGAGATTTCCTTTTCTCTAAATGCCTTTACCATTGTTGTGCTTTGCTGAGTACAACCCCCACGGGTGAGCATTATTCATTACCGTTCACCAAATTTTACATATACGGTTTCACACTATGGAGCGCTTTCCTTTGTTTTAGGTGTTCTCAGAAAGAATGGACATGTCCATTCTTTCTGCGGACTCCGTACAAAAGCATTGCCGTCTATGCATTACCAAGAAGTCTGGTGTGTGAACATAGCTTTGGATTTATATCTGTGGATATTTATATGAACATTCATGTCACTGTATCTATTGTATGACATTTCTATTTGGTATTGATTACCCATTAGATCTCTGAAGCCGTTTTCGCGCACAGCCGTGTGCTTCTTCCGGCCTCGGAGGCCGGAAGAATCGCACGGCTGTGCGTGAAAACAGCTGTTAGCCTCTAACGCCCTCATCTACACGTCTCCCAGCACAACGGATAATCCGGAATACTGATAATCACAGGACCGGTGAGTGCAAGTGCATTTTCTTCCATTACGATATACTAGTATCTTTTTGCGCTTAGCACCACGGCAGTGATATTCAATGAAGGCAGCTACGGTCACTGAACTGCCTACATGTTACCATTTTTCCACCGCATTTAATTGACTGAATATAGAGACTGTGCCCTCCGAATTCTTTGAAATTGTATATATATATATATATATATATATATATATATATATATATATATACCAGAGCCAACTGTCATGTGTCATCTAGAGTAGTCCTCAAGGCCACCAACAGTCCAGGATTTTGATTTTTCCACATTCTATTCCAATGGAGTAACTGAAAAAAACATGGAATGTTGGTGGGCCTGGAGGACTGGGTTGGGGACCACTGATTTAGAGTACTGATGCTCTTCTCTGTAGCGGGGTGTTTATTGGGCACCTTCAATAATTTTGGCTCAGTTATCAATTGCCACCTCTTCATGAACGACTATGAAAAGCTGTATGGCTGTGGCGTTGTGAATGAACACAAGCTGTTGCTCAGCTGTAAACCAGACTAGTAAATCTGATGCCTGCGGCTGCCAGGTATCTTGCCCTGAAGTTTGTGCTTACTTTCCCAGAATAATATTAGCATTGCGGGCTAGATTTATGTGGTATTATTTTATTTCTTCATCCGATCTGTAAAGTTTCTAGCAGGTTTCCTCCACAGCGCAGCAGCTTTACCAACAATACATCTTTAGTAGCCCGAGAGGAACCACTTTACAGTGATTGATTGGGAGTCCTTGGGCACCACAAGCTATTGAAGCCAAGCTTTCCCTTTTCCTGTCTTTGTTTTTAATACTTGCTGATTGCCAGCCCCTGAGTTCACCATTATTTCCTCCGGTTCTTCCTTCCTGAGAAGCACGTAGCACATATATGACATTACATCCCTTTATACTAAGCTAAACACTGTACCTGCAATAATTCATGTATTGATATATAACCTGCAGTTATATACTATGCTGGTTGGACAACCAGAACCAAATTATTAATATACTTTACCCTAATGTCTATTTTTGAGGGAAAATGTAGATACCACCCATCTAAAGGTGTATACTGATATCAGTTAAAAATATGCTGCAGGAGCATATATCCTGAAACCACTAAAAATCAGTGGATTGCGACTCAAAATCAGCAGAAATGTGTAAACCAAAAGGTCGCAAATAAACCCTGCTTGCGCCTTTTTTTGCGCCTTTTGTAGACACAAAAAAACAGTCTAAAGACAATGATAAATATCGCCCATATACTGTCATGTTTATGACAGTGAGATGGTGATGTAGGCTGTAGGGGCTGGTCAGAAGTGATGATATCCCTCATGGGGAGGGACTAGAGCTCTGAGTCAGCAGGGGATGATGCATTGTCTTCGATAGGGGGAGGAGCCGGGAAGTGGAGACAGAACTACACTGAAAATGAGAGGACTACACAACTTCCTGTCAGGAGTGAATCATGCAAAAGCATGCTGAGGCCTGTACAATTTGTAACAACACTATATTAGTAAACTATACATCTTGGGGTAATAGTCTTATTTAAATACAATTTTCTGATACTGGAATACCCCTTTAATACCATGCATATTTCACCATGCGTAATTTTGTTAGTCAATATTTATCTTTTTAATGGTAACATAATGGAATGATCAACAATTCTATTCATAAATGTATAAGGCCCCTTTCACACTATAAAAATTCATCCGTAATGAATGTCCATCATAAAAATCTTGAAAATCATCCGTTAAACAGGTTTTGCGCTGCCCTGACTTTCAGAGCTCCGCTCACAGCGTCCGGAAGTTCATTACTCCGAACACTGTGTGCGGGCTTCCGTGTTCGCAGCCGCCGGGCGTCACGCCCGGCCCCTTGCGACGTCTCGCCCGCCCCCTTGTGACATCTCAACTGCCCCCCCCCCCCAGATTGTTTCCCCTCTTCCCGAACTATCACATGGTGGAGCGGGAGCTGTCGTCTGTCCCGCTCCACCACCCCTTTCTCACGCCTGTCACCTTGCAGGCCGGCACGATGACATCACATCATCGCGCCAGCGCCCGGAGATCACGTCCCCGCGGCTCTCACTGACTGCAGGAATGGAGCAGCCGCAGAGTGGGAGAAAGGTGACGGGCGTGAGAAAGGGGAGCAAATTATAAGTGAGAGGGGCAAATGATGAGTAAGGGGCACATGTCAGGGGGGCATTATATGTGGGGGCACATGACAGGACCCCCCCCTGTCATGTGCCCCTCATATATAATACCCCATGTCCTGTGCCCCTCACATATAATGCCCCCCTGACATGTGCCCTTCACATATAATGCCCCTCAGGGGGCATTATATGTGAGGGGCACATGTCAGGGGGGCATTATATTTGAGGGGCACAGGACATGGGGCATTATATGTGAGCGGCACAGGACAGGGGACATTATAAGTCAGGGTCACATGTCAAGGGGGCATTATATGTGGGGGCACGTGACAGGGGGGGCATTATATGTGAGGGGCACATGTAAGGGGGCAATATATGTGGGGGCACATGACAGGGGCCCCCTGTCATGTGCCCATATAATGCACATATAATGCCCCCCTGACATTTGCCGCTTACTTATAATACCCAAAGTCATGTGCCTTGGATCATCTCCAGGGTTCGGTTCCATTTTGATGTTTAGTTTTTGTTCTTGATATTTTTTGTTGTTTACGATGGTTGTGAGACGACATATAATAGCGCGGCCCGTGCTAGGTTACTACATTTGTAGATTTGTATTCATAGACCTGCTGAAAATGTGGAGAATGTGTAATGCATGTTCGCACTCAATAAAGTGTTTGAAAATAAACTTGTATTTAGATGCATTTTACTTTAATTACATCAGTATTTTCATAACAAACAATACATGTGCTTAGGGGGTAACTAATCTAGTGGAAGAGACTCGAGTGCTAAAATCCACGGGTCAGGGGGCGCAAATTACTTGCCTTGCCCCGGGTGCTGACAACCCACGCTACGCCACTGCCCGTCACAAAATAACTGATTTCCAGGGTTTTTATAACGGGCGTTTATAACGGAGGTATTTTTATAGTGTGAAAGCAGCCTTAAAGGGGTCATCCAGCATAAGGTGATTTTAGTACATACCTGGCAGACAGTAATGGACATGCTTAGGAAGGATCTGCGCTTGTCTTGGGCTAAACGGCTATGCTGTGAGATTACCATAATACTGGGGCTAGCTTTCTCTGAACTTGTATTTCCTGTTTTCAGTTTTCTTGTTTGCCTACAAATCCCATGATTCCATTTTCCTCCTTCCCACACATCAGCTACCCCACTCATTGAAACATAAATGAGCTGGAGAGCTGTTGTTTTCAATTAGGGTGCCTCCAGCTGTTGCATTAGTTGCAGATTGATCGCTCCACCCATTGAAGCAGACAGGCTCCCTGTCATCAGCTGACTAGTGAGTCAGGTCTCAACTGCATTGCAAGCTGGGAAAATTCCGAGACAGCAGTCATTTTGTAAAAATAAATATTGGGATGAAAATCACAGAAGAATTGTGAGAAAACCGTCACACACAGGTACAGACACTATATTATGAACTAGACTAACTTTACAGCCCCCGTAGCATAGTCAAATAAAAAAAATTCCCGGAATACCCCTTTAACCCCTTCCCAACCCATGACATACAGGTACGTCATGAACATTACTGCCGCTACTCGCGGCATCCCGCAGCGCCCGGTAAGATGGTGGTTATCACTGATAGCCAGCCATCTTACCATGCGACCACGGGGGGTTTCATCCCCCACCCACCCCCAGCGATCGCTGCTATCAGCTGGTCAAATCTGACTAGCTGATAGCAGCGTTTCGCTATCAGAATACTTAGCAGCGCGGTGTGTGAGTCCCGATCACGGGGATCGGGACACACACCGCTCTGCTAAGTGTCCCTGACCCGTCCCCCGGCGTCACTTACCCGTCCGAGCGGTGTCCCGAGCGGTCCCGGCGTCCTCCATGCAGTCCCGGCGGAGCTGCGTCCCGGAGGTGAGTTTCCGGCAGCAGTGCGGCATCTTCATTGGCAGCAGTGAGATCGCCGTAAAGCGATCTCACTGCTGCCTCTGGGAGTCTCAAAACTGCAACTCCCAGCATGCCCAGATAGCCTTTGGCTTTCTGGGCATGCTGCGAGTTGTAGTTTTGCAACATCTGGAGGTCCTCAGTTTGGAGACCACTGTATAATGGTCTCCAATCTGTGCTCTTCCAGATGTTGCAAAACTACAAATCTCAGCATGCTCAGTCTGTCCAGGCATGCTGGGAGTTGTAGTTCTCCAACATCTGGAAGAGCACAGATTGGAGACCATTATACAGTGGTCTCCAAATTGTGGACCTCCAGATGTTGCAAAACTACAACTCCCAGCATGCCCAGACTGCCCAAGCATGCTGGAAGTTGTAGTTCTGCAACATCTGATCCTTCAGATATTGCCGAACTACAACTTCCAGCATGCCTGGGCAGTCTGGGCATGCTGGGAGTTGTAGTTTTGCAACAACTGGAGGCACACTAGTTGGGAAACATTGTCCGTTTCCTACCTCAGTGCCTCCAGCTGTTGCAATTGTTGCAAAACTATAACTCCCAGCATGCACTGACAGACCATGCATGCTGGGAGTTGTAGTTTTGCAACAGCTGGAGGCACACTGGTTTGGAAACACTAAGTTTGGTTGCAAAACACTTGAAAGTTTATTACGTAACTTAGTGTTTCCAAACCAGTGTTCCTCCAGCTGTTGCAAAACTACAACTCCCAGCATGCACGGACAGCCAAAGGGCATGCTCGGAGTTTGCAACAGCTGGATGTTTGCCCCCTCCCCCCAATGTGAATGTACAGGGTACACTCACATGGGCGGAGGTTTACAGTGAGTGCTGCAAGTTTGAGATAGCGCAAATTTTGCGCTGCAGCTCAAACTTCCAGCGGCAAACTTGCTGTGAACCTCTGCCCATGTGACTGTACCCTAAAAACACTACACTACACTGACACTAACTTAAAATAAAAAGTAAAAAACACTACATATACACATACCCCTACACAGCCCCCCTCCCCCCAAAAAATGAAAAACGTCTGGTACGCTACTGTTTCCAAAACGGAGCCTCCAGCTGTTGCAAAATAATAACTCCCAGTATTGCCGGACAGCCATTGACTGTCCAGGCATGCTGGGAGTTTTGCAACAGCTGGAGGCACCCTGTTTGGGAATCATTGGCATAGAATACCCCTATGTCCACCCCTATGCAAATCCCTAATTCAGGCCTCAAATGCGCATGGCGCTCTCTCACGTTGGAGCCCTGTCGTATTTCAGGGCAACAGTTTTGGGACACATATGGGGTATCGCCGTACTCGGGAGAAATTGCCTTACAAATTTTGGGGGGCTTTTTCTTCTTTAACCCCTTATGAAAAGGTAAAGTTGGGGTCTACACTAGCATGTTAGTGTAAAAAAATAAATTTTTTACACTGACATGCTGGTGTTGCCCTATACTTTTCATTTTCACAAGAGGTAAAAGGGAAAAAAGACCCTCTAAATTTGTAATGCAATTTCTCCCAACTACGGAGATACCCCATATGTGGGCGTAAAGTGCTCTGGGGGCGCACAACAAGGCCCAGAAGGGAGAGTGCACCATGTACATTTGAGGCGATTTGCACAGGGGTGGCTGATTGTTACAGCAGTTCTGACAAACGCAAAACAATAAATATCCATATGTGACCCCATTTTGAAAACTACACCCCTCACGGAATGTAATAAGGGGTGCAGTGAGAATTTGCACCCCACTGGTGTATGACAGATTTTTGGAACAGTGGTCTGTGAAAATGAAAAATAAAATGTTTGATTTGCACAGTCCACTGTTTCAAATATCTGTCAAACGCCAGTGGGGTGTAAATGCTCACTGCACCCCTTATTAAATTCCATGAGGGGTATAGTTTCCAAAATGGGGTCACATGTGGGGGGGGTCCACTGTTCTGGCACCATAGGGGCTTTCTAAATGGGACATGCCCCCCAAAAACCCTTTCAGAAAAACTCACTCTCCAAAATCCCATTGTCGCTCCTTCCCTTCTGAGCCCTCTACTGTGCCCGCCGAACACTTTACATACGCATATGAGGTATTTCCTTACTCAAGAGAAATTGGGTTACAAATTTTAGGGTGATTTCTCTCCTTTTACCCCTTGTAAAAATTCAAAAATTGGGTCTACAAGAAAATGCGAGTGTAAAAAATGAAGATTTAGAATTTTCTCCTTCACTTTGCTGCTATTCCTGTGAAACACCTAAAGGGTTAAAACACTTACTGAATGTCATTTTGAATACTTTGGGGGGTGCAGTTTTTATAATGGGGTCATTTATGGGGTATTTCTAATATGAAGACCCTTAAAATCCACTTCCAACCTGAAATGGGCCCTGAAAAATTACGATTTTGAAAATCTTGAGAAAAATTGGAAAATTGCTGCGGAACTTTGAAGCCCTCTGGTGTCTTCCAAAAGTAAAAACTTGTCAATTTTTTTATGCAAACACAAAGTAGACATATTGTATATGTGAATCAATATGTAATTTATTTGGAATATCCATTTTTCTTTGAAGCAGAGACTTTCAAAGTTAGAAAAATGCTAAATTTTCAAAATTTTCATGAAATTTTTAGATTTTTTACCAAGAAAGGATGCAAATATCAGTGAAATTTTACCAATAACATAAAGTAGAATATGTCACGAAAAAACAATCTCGGAATCAGAATGATAAGTAAAAGCATTCCAGAGTTATTAATGTTTAAAGTGACAGTGGTCAGATTTTCAAAAAATGCCCAGGTCCTGAAGGTGAAAATGGGCTGGGTAATGAAGGGGTTAAAGTTGTGTACTGTCACCCCCACTAAGAAATGAACTTTGTGTGAATATGAAAAAAAAAATCAGCTAAAGATGTGTCTACCTTAAAGAGTGCTTGTCATATCCCAATTTTTTTATATATGTTACAAGCAATTCCTATCGTGTCCATATAATTTTTGTGTCTACCACCTATATTTCTCTCACAAATACCTTCTATCTGTTGCTCATTTGGTTTTTCATCCTGTGCTTTGGAGGTGGCGTGTCCTCAATCTGCATGACTCATCTTCCTCCCTGAGTCTGCTTTGCTGTGCTGGGTCTCTTCATCCAATCACTGCAGGCTGCTCTGGAACCCATCCTCTGTGTTTTCATGCTGCAGTCCCACAGGACAGGAGTGAGCACAGAGGAGTGCTAGACCCACCACCACTTACTGGACTTTGTCCATGCCTAGTATGGGGACCCCCAGTAGTGTTTTCTTTCTACAAACGCCCGACGCCCGGGACTAGCAGTTTTGGGCGCCGGGCAGGTGAATTTGTCCGGCCCTTAGCTTCGGGCAAGCAGGGCCGGGCCTGACAAGTGCGGCAGAGATCTGTAGTCTGTATGGAGCGGGCTCCCGACTCCTGCCCTCTCCATACTCTGCAGCCCCCGGCTGTAAAAACCTGCGTCCTCCGAAGCAGAGCATGGGAGATGAGAAGCTGTGTATTTGTCTTCTCTCCCCTGCTCTGCAGACGTGCGAGGGGGAGATGAGGGGGCGTGGCTTATTTCTCCCCGTGCAGACCTGCGTCCTCTGCCTTCACTCCCCCCAGCTGTAGCTTCATATTTTTGGTCACTTTTTATATCATGAAAAAAATGAATAAAAAACGATCAAAAAGTCCGATCAATATAAAAATGGTACCGATAAAAACTTCGCGCATACTTCACAGCGCATACACGGAAAAATAAAAAAGTTCTAGGGGTCAGAAAATTACAATTTTAATCGTATAAATTTTCCTGCATGCAGTTATGATTTTTTTTTTAGAAGTACAACAAAATCAAACCTATATAAGTAGGGTATCATTTTAACCGTATGGACCTACAGAATAAAGATAAGATTACATTTTTACCGAAAAATGCACTGCGTGGAAACAGAAGCCCCCAAAAGTTACAAAATGGCATTTTTTTCTTTAATGAATTTCTTTTTCTCTTCACCGTGGATATTTTGGTAAAATGACTGACGTCACTGCAAAGTAGAATTGGTGGCGCAAAAAAAAAGACATAATATGGAATTTTAGGTACAAAATTGAAAGTGTTATGATTTTTAGAATGTGATGAGGGAAAAATGAAAATGCAAAAACGGAAAAACTCTGCATCCTGAAGGGGTTAAAGGGGTACTCCGGTGGAAAACTTTTTTTTTTTTTTTTTTTTATCAACTGGTGCCAGAAAGTTAAATAGATTTGTAAATTACTTACTTAAAAAATCTTAATCCTTCCAGTACTTAACCCCTTAAGGACGCAGGACGTAAATGTACGTCCTGGTGAGGTGGTACTTAACGCACCAGGACGTACATTTACGTCCTATGCATAACCGCGGGCATCGGAGCGATGCCCGTGTCATGCGCGGCTGATCCCGGCTGCTGATCGCAGCCAGGGACTCGCCGGCAATGGCCGACGCCCGCGATCTCGCGGGCGTCCGCCATTAACCCCTCAGGTGCCGGGATCAATACAGATCCCGGCATCTGCGGCAGTGCGCGATTTGAATGAATGATCGGATCGCCCGCAGCGCTGCTGCGGGGATCCGATCATTCAGAACGCCGCACGGAGGTCCCCTCTCCTTCCTCCCGGCGTCTTCTGCTCTGGTCTGAGATCGAGCAGACCAGAGCAGAAGATCACCGAAAACACTGATCTGTTCTATGTCCTATACATAGAACAGATCAGTATTAGCAATCAAGGTATTGCTATGAATAGTCCCCTATGGGGACTATTCAAGTGTAAAAAAAAATTTAAAAAAATGTAAAAGTAAAAAAAAAGTGAAAAATCCCCTCCCCAATAAAAAAGTAAAACATCCGTTTTTTCCTATTTTACCCCCAAAAAGCGTAAAAATTTTTTTTATAGACATATTTGGTATCGCCGCATGCGTAAATGTCCGAACTATTAAAATAAAATGTTAATGATCCCGTACGGTGAACGGCGTGTACGGAAAAAAAATATCCAAAATTCCTACTTTTTTAATACATTTTATTAAAAAAAAATTATAAAAAATGTATTAAAAGTTTTTTATATGCAAATGTGGTATTAAAAAAAAGTACAGATCATGGCGCAAAAAATGAGCCCCCATACCGCCACTTATACGGAAAAATAAAAAAGTTAGAGGTCATCAAAATAAAGGGATTATAAACGTACTAATTTGGTTAAAAAGTTTGTGATTTTTTTTAAGCGCAACAATAATATAAAAGTATGTAATAATGGGTATCATTTTAATCGTATTGACCCTCAGAATAAAGAACACACGTCATTTTTACCATAAATTGCACGGCGGGAAAACGAAACCTTCCAAAATTAGCAAAATTGCGTTTTTTGTTTTAATTTCCCCACAAAAATAGTGTTTTTTGGTTGCGCCATACATTTTATGATATAATGAGTTATGTCATTACAAAGGACAACTAGTCGCGCAAAAAACAAGCCCTCATACTAGACTGTGGATGAAAATATAAAAGAGTTATGATTTTTTGAAGGCGAGGAGGAAAAAATGAAAACGTAAAAATTAAATTGTCTGAGTCCTTAAGGCCAAAATGGGCCTTAAGGGGTTAATAGCTGCTGAATACTACAGAGGAAATTATTTTCTTTTTGGAACGCAGAGCTCTCTGCTGACATCACGACCACAGTGCTCTCTGCTGACATCTCTGTCCATTTTAGGAACTGTCCAGGGCAGCATATGTTTGCTGTAGGTATTTTCTCCTACTCTGGACAGTTCTTAAAATAGACAGAGATGTCAGCAGAGAGCACTGTGGTCTTGATGTCAGCAGAGAGCTCTGTGTTCCAAAAAGAAAATGATTTCCTCTGTAGTATTTAGCATCTAATAAGTACTGGAAGGATTAAGATTTGTTAATAAAAGTAATTTACAAATCTTTTTAACTTTCTGACACCAGTTCATTTAAAGAAGATTTCCACCGGAGTACCCCTTTAAGGTCTCCAATTTTGTTACTGTTCATTGTGTCCTGTTTTTTTGACACAGGAGCATATGGAGCTACAGATACTCTGGGGAAAACATTTCTTTATGTAAGGAATCTATGGTATCCTGTGACATTTATATCTGGGATCCAAAAGGAAATTGATCATGTTGTAACAATCCGAGATATCAGACTATAATCCTCCATTTCCTATTTTCCAATTTAAAAAAGCGCAGCATGGGCTATTATTAAAAAATATTCTATAGGTTCTTGTGTATACCTTGTACTTACCTATTTTAGCTGAGTTGGCAGGTGGTATTTCAGTCATACTTATTCCAGTTCCATCACCAAAATAATACCCAAATGCTGCTTACATTTATCATGAATCCTCTGGCTTTTTAGAAAGAGGGAGTGGTGTCCTATCACTTCAGTTCCCCTAATGAGACCACCTGGATAGGCTCCAGCTGCTAAGTGGGTTTAACATTATTTGCAATTTCAATGTTATTTCTTATTCAGAGTGCGTTTTTTTGAAAAATATTACCATGAGTGATTTTGCTTATAATCACAATTAAGATGTTTTACAGAGATCTGAGGTCTTCAAATGTTTACATGTTATTACTACATTTTTTTTAGCATTTTACTTCATTTTGGCAGTGATTTTTGCTGTCATTTACCAAAACTCTGTAAAAATTATGCATTTTTACAGCAATTTGTGCAATCACGGTAAAATAGTGCCATTTTCCTCTGATTTCGGGAAAATCCCAACTTAACACGTGAACACAACATAACAACTTTATCTCCTGATCCCATGGATATAGTAGCAGCAGTAGCAGTATATAGATGAAGCCGGGTGGGGAGGGAAAGGGCAGGGTCCGTGAGCAGCTGATGGTGATGATGTCATCCTGCAGTTTACAGGAAGTCAGCTGACCCAGGACTGACTACTTCCTTTAACACATTAAGCACTGTTATTTTTCTGTGGGTCAGGCTGACCCAGTTATAGTATTGAAACACATGGATGCAGCTGTGCTGGAATAAAACAGATGATGCTGTAGTTGTGGGAAGTGGGTATGATATGGGCAAAAAAGCAAAATAAAAAAACCTGGAGTACTTCTTTAATAAAGGCCAGTTCTCTGTTTGAAGAGGTGTTTTTTTTCCAGGATTTCAAAGCCAAGTTTCCCTAACCTCAAGGCTTTGTTCATAATGCATTGAACCTTTAAGGCCCCCCTTTACATATGTCCGTCGTCAGTTTTCTTTCCCCTCCGGCAGGGAAAATGAAGCCAGAACTGATCCCATTCATTTGAACCGTTCACAATCATCCCGCGTCTCAGTTTAGATGCCGGATTATTTGCACAGACAGACTGGCACAGACAGGGGAACACATCTTGCTGCATCCCTCCGATCACAAACAATGGATGCCGGATTATGCACAACTGGTGCACTTCTGGCATCAGTTGTTGTATCAGTTGTGGCAATTTTCACCCAGTATCGCCGGAGCTGGATATATGTAAATCTAGCCTTAAAGCAGAGTTTGAGAACAGAGCAAATACCCTTTGGAGACACAAAATATACCCCTTAGGGATGAGATCCGAGATTCTGGAGGACACAACACATCTGTGCAGCACAGGGACAACCCACTGAATGCAGTGGAAACCATGTAATGCACCATTTAACCTGTGTACATGTTGCAGGGGAATTGAACCCTCTTTTGTCAGAAGTTCTCACAGCTGATCACTGTACGTTCCTGCAGCATTAAACCCTGTGACTGGATTGTTGTTGGGAGATAACAAAAACAGACAGCCCTTTAAAATGTACTTGTCAAAAAAGAGTAGAGGCATATCAAAAGTCCAGACCCTGACCTATCATAAGAATAAACCGGGAAAAGTGTGTGGTTGGCGGGTTCTCTCTCCTGGCTCTGTGTCAGGTGACCGAGATTGTCTCATAATTAAAGTCTATGGGCTGTCCTGGGCTGGGCCCAAAGAGCTCCTGCTTGTTCTTGAGATCAAAAATAGAAACAAGCAATGTGTGCAGCTCACAACCAGAGATCCAAGGTCTAAAGTCTTTAAAAGCCGATCCCCACTGGCCAAAAAAGAAGGGTACATAGCAGAAATGATTAACCACACCTCAAAGATCTCACCATACCTGTTGGTACACAGTGATATTGATGAAGAAAAATGCTGAATTTTATTACCATGTGATTAAATATAAAATAATAATAAATGATTTAATAAACATACATAAAAAAACAATAAAAGCACCAATATTCATTTCTATCAATATAGATTTCTACCACTGGGCCCTGCAATAGTTACTATATGTTATCGGCATTAGAATAGTTAAAGGGGTTCTCCGGTGAAAACCTTTTTTCTTTTAAATCAACTGGTGGCAGAAAGTTAAACATATTTGTAAATTACTTCTATAAAAAAAATCTTAATCCTTCCTGTACTTATTAGCTGCTGAATACTACAGAGGAAATTCTTTTCTTTTTGGAATGCTCTCTGATGACATCACAACCTCAGTTCTCTCTGCTGACGTTATTATATTAATTATAACACTTTATTTATTGTTGTCCTTAGTGGGATTTGAACCCAAGTCCCCAGCACTGCAAGGCAGCAGTGCTAACCACTGAGCCACCATGCTGCCCTTAGCATACATCTGCTATGCATGGTTGCTAAAATGGACAGAGATGTCAGCAGAGAGCACTGTGCTCGTCATGTCATCAGTGTTCCAAAAAGAAAGGAATTTCCTCTGTAGCATTCAGCAGCTAATAAGTACTGGAAGGATTAAGATTTTTTAATAGAAGTAATTTACAAATATGTTTAACTTTCTGCCACCAGTTGATTTAAAAGAAAAAAGGTTTTCACCGGAGTACCCCTTTAATCTCAAAGAAAGTCCATTAATAATATTAAGGCAGATGTTAAATGTCCATTACTTTGAATGATTTTAGATAGATTGTGAAGTTCTTATATGTATAGAACACCCATGTAGACACGATATTGCTGTATTGTAACAATTCGGATACACTCACCAGTGTGGTCACGTGCTGCAATGGACCTGATGGATATAGCATGAATAGCTAGACACTGGGAGGTTTGCTCACGGAGACAGCTAAAGTAGCGCTGTGCTGGCTTAGACGAACTCCGGCAGAGGTGTCACGCTGGCAGAGATGTCACGCGTGACACCTCTGCCAGCGTGACACCTCTGCCGGAGTTCATCTAATGCTATATCCATCAGGTCCGTCGCAGCAAGTGACCACACTAGTGAGTGTATCCGCATTCTTACAATACAGCAATATCGTGTCTACATGGGTGTTCTATACATATAAGAACAATGAAGGGAGATTTATCAAAGGATTTAGACTGGTTTTTCTTGTCTAAATTTGTCGCACAGAAAGTCGCAGTCTAAATATGTGCGACTTTTCTGCGACTTTTGCTCTGGAGGATTTTTAGAACATGATGCATGCTGGTCTATTTTAGACGGAAATGCATTGGAAAATGCATTGGTGCTGAATTTATCAAAAGCGACTTTTCAGCGACAAGTCGCATCGGCTGAAAGTACGCCGAAATGTTGGAGCAGGTTTAAATACAATCTAAAGCATAGATCCTGAAGTCTGTGCGCAGAATTTATCAAGAGCCTTGCGCCTTTTGATACATTAGGCGCACAATAGACCGGTCTAACCCTCTGTCTATATTGATGAGGGACATAGACGGCTTTGATAAATATCCCCCTATCTATCTATCTAAAATCATTCAAAGTACAGTGGTCCCTCAAGTTACAATATTAATTGGTTCCACTACGACCATTGTATGTTGAAACCATTGTATGTTGAGACCAGAACTCTATGGAAACCTGGTAATTTGTTCTAAAGGCACCAAAATGTCATCCAAAAATAGGAAAAAGTGAGGATTAAAGAAAAATAAGTAGATAACTAATAAAAATAAATCAAGTCCTTACATATAAAAGTAATAAAGATCTGCTGGGAGCTGTAAATCACTGTCTATGTCAGTGTTTTCAAAGCAGAGAGCCTCCATCTGTGCAAAACTACAACTCCCAGCATGCCCGGACAGCCAAAGGCTGTCCGGGCATGCTGGGAGTTGTAGTTTTGCAACAGCTGGGGGCACTCTGCTTGGGAAACACTGGTCTATGTAGAGGACAGGAGCTTCTTCTGGGTCCTGCTCAGTACATGCAATGTCCTAAAAAAGTAAGATGGAGTCGCCCTCATCTGGTGTCCAAAGGAGCAGGTAACCCTGGCACAGGTAAAGAGTACAGAACATGTAATACCTCCCTGTACTGTAGGGGGCGCTACCAGACACCAGTCAGTGCATACACTTCAATAATACAGGTGTTGTACCAGTAAATTGCCCATTCTGATTGGTCACTTCTTTCAGCCATTGACACGTTTCACAGATCTGGACTGTCCATACATTGTATGTTGAGTCTGGTTTCAACTTACAATGGTCTAGAAAAGACCATTGTATGTTGAAACTATTGTATGTTGAGGCCATTGTAAGTTGAGGGATCACTGTAATGGACATTTAACATCTGCCTTAATATTATTAATGGACTTTCTTTGAGGTTAACTATTCTAATGCCGATATCATATAATACCTATTGCAGATTAATTCATCACACTATCTACCACTAGGGCCGAGTGGTAGAAATCTATATTGATAGAAATGAATATTGGTGCTTTTATTGTTTTTTTATGTATGTTTATTAATGCATTTATTATAATTTTATATTTAATCACATGGTAATAAAATTCTGCATTTTTTTTCAAACAATTCTGTCTTCATCAATATCACTGTGTACCAACAGATATGGTGAGATCTTTGAGGTGTGGTTCATAATTTCTGTTCTTGAGATCAGTCGGGGTCTGAATACTCAGATCCCGATAAATAAAAACTTTTGAAATGTCAAAGGTACACTTTAAAGGGGTACTCCGGCCCTGAGACATCTTATCCCCTATCCAAAGGATAGGGGATAAGATGTCTCACCATGGGGGTCCCACCGCTGGGGACCCCCCGAAATCTTCACCCACCTGTTTGAGCTGCACACCGGGGTGCCAATTCACAAACCGGCAGGTGGCGACCACGCGCCGTCACGCCTCCTCCCATAGACTTGTATAGCGGGGAAGGGGGGGTGAGGTCACACGGGGGCAGAGTCGTGACGTCATGATTCTCCGGCCCCGTGGTCGCCACCCAGCTGTTTGTGAGCTGGCACCACGGCGTACAGCTCAAACAGGTGGGTGGCAAATACAAGATTGCGAGGGTCACCAGTGGCGGGACCCCCGCAGTGAGACATCTTATGCCCTATCCTTTGGATAGGGGATAAGATGTCTCAGGGCCAGAGTACCCCTTTAACTGTTTCTTCTTAGTACCTGCCTCATTTCCCTAATATACTGTAATTCAATTCTAGTAAGTGAGATGCATTAGGAATGTTTCCAGACTATTCACTGACCATAAAACCAGAGGAAATAAATAATAAGTGCAGGCAAAACAGCAAACCACATCTTCCTGTTGCTCTTGCACCTTCTTGCTATGCAATTCACTCCACAAACATTAGTGATGCCATTGTGGGTCCATGAATATACCATGTGTTCTGAGTGATAAAACCAGATGCACTCATCACCTATTACACGGATTATCCTTTTGTGAGGTCACAGCGCTCTGAGAATATAAACAGGGCTCCATGTGTTTATTCTGCTCATCCCATATAAAGGGAGTCTGCTCATCCCATATAAAGTTTCATCAATCCGTAATGTGCGCAATATTCCCGGGTGCTATAGTCTTCGAGTACTTAGAGGCTTCTGCAAGTAAAGTGAACTCTTTATCACCGCACTTAATTTACTGTTACGGAGGAATATCCTTACAGGCAATCTGCCACTGAGGAACATTGTGAACACTGAGCTGGTAAAATAATACACAATGAGCACAGTTGGAAGAGGTAAACCGTGGGTTGTCATCTATTCTAAGGTCCATTCTTTTACATGTGGGATGTATTAGTGTCTGCTTAGCTGAAATTAATGAAGACTCTGCTACCGGAGGAGGGACCCCAGGAGAATCTATTTTGATATAAAGAAATGTTAGCATTACAACCTATATATAACAATAACATAAAAAACACATATGGGGAGGCGTTGCAGAGATTTAAATGACTAAAAACACGTTTTGATTCGAGCTGTTGATTATAATGGAAGGAGTGGGTTGTTGGATAAAGGAAAACTATTATCAACATTACTTTTTATAAAATGCTCAGTAAAATAAAATATATTTGAAGATTATGACTTATTTCAGTAGATAAACTTTAGTAGAGTAATTGAGTTTAGTTTTATTATCCTTCTTGGGGTATGGATGGAAGATTTCTTGCTAAAGTGCCAGATGTTAGGCCATGTCCACGTCTGCATTAACGTTTCCGTTTATAACCACTGGTGCCTGATGGAACCCACTGACTTATAATGAGGTTCAGTTATGGAGTCTGCTGTTTTAAAGGGAAAATGTGATGGAATTAGCGATGGAGGCAAACATGCAAATCTCAAAGTAGTGATAGTAAAGGGAGGTGAAGTACAGACATGGTGGCACATTGGACAGCAATGAGTGGACAGTCTGCCATCTGAACCTGGACTTAAGTTTCCCCTAGGGCCGGGTTCACATGGCAGAATTTCTGCAAGGAAACCCTCCGTGCGGACATTGTGCAGACTACGGGTGCCGACATGCCGGCGCTAGGACCGCACGGGAATGTGCCGTCTCATAGACAGGAATACATTCCGTGCGGAGTCTGCAGCAAGAATGGACATTTGTTTCTGTCGCGGAAATCCCATTGAATTCAATGGAACTCAGGCTGCTGCAGAATTACTGTGCGGAATTTCAATGCGGAAAGAGTAAGAGTCACTACAAATTGTAAAGTAGAGGAGCTGCACAACAAGGTGTTCAGTCTTTAACCCCAGGTGGCCTGTGGTTACCCAGAAGAACCTTGGAGGTAGTACTACAGACAACAAGACTCAAAGGCGTTGCAGCAAAATGGGTAACTTAACTGCACTTTACTGACAAAGTAAAGGCACATAGATGGTACTGAAGGATTTAAACCGTGTTGCGTTAAGGTGGTCAGATACGTTGTTCCTAAGAAGGTAGATTCCTTGAGAAGACTTAAAGAAACACTGCAGGTTGGCTCCCAGCAGAAAAACAGACAATCTAGCTCGAATGGAGGCCTACCAGGGCCCAGACAGCTAAGGTATTGAAAAAGCTTTATTGATCATTCAGTTGTCATTACAAGTCATACAATAAATTACAATCACACAAAGCATGACGGTACAATATACAGCACAGGTTCCCTAACCTATACACTATACCACATGCTACACTGACACTCCGCTCCATCACTCGATATCAAAGAAACAAAGTAAAAAAATAACAACACTTTACAATCTGTGATCGGGAGGGGCGGATCACAGGGCCAAACTACTCAGCAAACATATGGGGACCCTCAAAATTTCTATGCTCACAGACTTAAAAATTAAGTACAAAGAATTTGTCCCTCAGGTCTGGGCAAAATCCATAGACAGGATATCTTAAAGAGAGCATTGTAGTAACCAGTTCTAGTTCCATGTGATCCTCCTGGTAGTCTTTCGCAACTTACTCATATACTGTACGGAAAGTTTAAATGTATCCTGCTGCTGGAGTGAAAGGGGACTAACTAACTACTGCATATCATTTGTCAATACATGGCAATAGACATGAGTGCAATTTAACTGTATAAAAGTGCAATTTACATTTAATACAGCAATTGTTCAAGTAATTCTTCGTCAAACCCTATCAACACCTGTAGTGGGACATTGTAGGATTATGACTAATGAAATGCTAGGAGTTCTCTCTTCCTGGAGCTTGTGATGAGCAGGCCCTCCCAGAAGGCTTCACTTCCTTATTCCATATAACTAACACTGTCTAGATTACCTAGTCCCCTTACCTTACCAGATAAACCCACTTTCTCACTCTCTATCATCAGATAAACTCACCCACGTCACAAGCCTTCTCAAAATAACCCATCCCCGTTACATCACCAGTTTTTCACATATAGCCCCACCTTCTTACCGTGACATCCCAAGACCTCCCATATAACCCTACCATCAAATTCTATGAGGTCACCAGCCCTCCCCAGATAGTCCAGGCTTTTCACTCCATGACATCACCAGCTTAGTCTCTACACTCTCTTTATTTTGACATTACTAGACCTCTCAGCAAACTCCCCTGAATATCCCAGCTGCAAAGTCACCAGCCCTAAAGATCCTAATCTATTAGCAAGAGTGGTTACAATGAGTGTCCCTTTTATGGTGCTGATTTCGGTGGGACGGGCTGAATATCTTTTACGTATGAGGTGTCTTGCTCATGTACGTTCGGTATATATTTGACCATGCTGGATACTTTTTTCTCAAGGAAGATAAGCCACCACCAGAGGGGTCTGTCAGTAGCGTAAAATCTTCTTTCCTTTGATAAAATTTCTACCAGAAAATTACTATTTCTCTGGAAGTGTTACAAAGGTTGTCTTATGGCTTGTGCTTAGAGTTACTAGTAATTCTTAAGACGTTGTTTGTTGAGATACGGCTGGTGCTTTGTCACGCTAATGTGAAATGATGATAAAACAATATTTACATGTCCACTGGGAACTTGTGGCCGACACTCCGTGTAAAATCAGTGACAGTTCACATAATTAATTAATGGTGAGTTGTCTTGTTAAATGGAAGCAAAAAAGCAAGGTGTTGATTAATCTGGTGCTAACAGCAGATGTTACTTGACTTAACCGTGAGTTGAAGGGTTTGTGAGGGATAAGTGGAAAAGGGTCTGACTGTTTTTACAGAAACTGTGCAAATATTGCACATGAGCTATCTGGTGTTACAGCTCAACTCCATTCATTTAAAGAGTTACTGTCCCACATTTTACTTCTTAAACCCATCATCTACTTCTTATCCCCTGTGATCTCCTGCACAATGCCCTGGCTCTCCTCATGCATGGAGCAGGGTGCATCTCTATGGGAAGGCAAGAAAAATATAAGCGCTGTACTTGTGTATTTCCGGCTCTCCCATAGAGAAGATTAGAGGAGGCGATTTGAACCCCTAATTCATGCACAAGGGGAGCCGGGAATTGGTGCAGGATCAGATACTTATCTCTTATCCTTTGAATAATAAGCAGAATGTGGGACTACCCCTTTAAGTGCAGACAGCCTGCAATACCAGACACAGTCATGGACAAGCCATTGGCACTGTTTTTGCAAAAATCTCAAAACCCCCTTTAAAGGGGTATTACAGAGTTTTCTACTCCCAGTCCTTTGTAACTCCCGTTTGACTCAGTTCGATCCCATGATTTTCTGTCTTCTTACTCTCTCCAAGATGGGTGCTCAGAGCATGATCCGTCTGATCAGCCAATCATTCATCTTGTAAGCAGAAAGAAGAAGATTGAGTGACTGGACGGAGCTAAACAGGAGTTGACGGGGACCAGGGCTAGGTATGTAGCTACAACACAGCAGCCTTCATTTGAATGACCATATATAGGGCCAGAGTTTACCCACAATGAGCTGCTTAGCACTGTAAACACTGGGTATAATAGTGGCCAGCACTGAATAGGTGTTCTTTATGCATAATTTTCCTTACAGCATGCTATGCTATAAAATTTTTCATAAATGCTTAACCCCTTTTACTATCCACGGCACCAAGCCATTGGAATGTGCATGCAATTTGTTCTGTTATGAAGAAAGATAACTAAAGATTAAATCTGGTAACGGGAAATAATAAGCGTTGTGAGTCTTTATTATGACTGGAGATGAACACATTTTTCATCATGGACTCTCTCTCCAGAAACAAGAGTTATGCAAAAAAGATGATGTTCCAGCTTTCTTTATAAAGCGGGACTCATTACAAAATTATTATCTACAGAAGTCTGGGATGTTATCAGCACTATATCCAGTAGTAGTGTTAACATTTGTCAGCAGCCAGAAAACAGGATGCTAAAAACAAGGCCAATAAAGGTTGTTCTTAAGGACCGCTACACCTGGAATACATTGTACATTCTTAAAAGCAACCATGATCTAAAACTTCTCAAATCACAGGGTCTGTTGTAATGATATCCAGTGTAGACATTTCTTAAGCTGGCCAAAGACATAAAATAGCGGAGATGTTATATTTCCTTTATCTAAATTTTTTATTTTTTTTATTTCTGTTTTCCTTTTTGTTTGGTTAAATAACTGCCTATCTTATATGTAAGATTGAATCGACAACCAAGTCTACCTATATACAGTAAACAAATGTTCGCTGTGTTTGTTGTCGTAAATGTATAAGTTGAAAGCTGCGTCTGTCCTTTATACATGTTTATGTTTTTCTATTATGGTAAAATTCAATAAAAAAACGTTTGAAAGAAAAAAATAGCTGTCTTCTGCGCCCCCTATACACATGTACGCTTAGCTCAGTCAAGCGTACAGTTCATGTGTTTAAATGAGGAGTGGGAAGAAAGCCACTGCAAGATTCCTCTGGTGGTTGCTTATCTTCCCAAGGACAAAAAGATCAAGCTGTTGAAATGCAACACATTCTCTCTCCAGTTGGGAAGCCACCATGTACATTAGGATGGTCAGCTGGCCCATCAGATTTCTCCAGCTTTTGTGAGCTAAAATGGGACAAATAAGCCACGCCCCCAGTACTGCTATGACAGTACAAAACACAAACAGAACACCAAGATTTAGGTAGGGTTTACATAAACCTAGTCCCTTTTGTGACCCAGTTTCCAAAATTGTTGAGGGAAAATTTTGACTGTTAGCTACTGTGGTATTACTGCAGTTATATTTCTCTGGATTGAATAGAACACATAAATTGGAAGGAGGTGTAATATCAAAGTAATTACATAATAGATAAAAATCATTTGTTTGTATGGAGGCCTCACAACTCAATAGGTCATACATACAGAGGGGAATGGGTAGATCCATTTCAGATGGCCAGCAATGGTGCCATCTTGTCTTTTTGCATTATTGAAAAGGTTTTCTGGACAACCCATAGAAGTGAACTGCCCCTCGTTGAAAGCAATTGACCATCTTTGGGGCCACTGTTTGTGGTATCTGGAGGGGCCTGGCTCCTCCAACTTTGCTTATGTTGGGTCACTCCCAGGTCACTGCTAAGTAGTACTCATCTGGAGGAGGGAGTATGGAATTGCACAGGGGCAGTGGTCTGGTGGTGAATCACAGTGTACTGTGATAGGGGTGGGTTGGGGTGGACACTGGATTGTTAACTTGCTACTCACGAAGGGACATGGCACACTTCCTAGTGATGTCATACAGACATTATGGAGAAGTATGGCTAAGGTACTTTTTTCAGTAACTTTTTTTTACATATAAATTATTTACAGCAGGTAGTAAGGGGGCCTAAGTGCCCCCCCCCCCTGACTACTGTACCTATCACAACTGAGGCTGCTGCAACCCCTATATTTACCCTATTGCTCTGGTTTACAGTTTTAAGTATAGGAGTCCTATATGGTCAGGGGTTTTCAAAGCAAGAGAGCTCTGTCTACTGTGAGTGGTATATAGCAATGAGATCCTACATGAAAATTGAATTATCCATATATGCACTGTAAGACATGGACAGTCATCATCATATTTTGCAATGTAATATATGAGTGTATCACTGAATTATTTATCATGTAATTATTCCTAATTTCTTCGCCATGTCGGCCAATGTTGCTGTCTTTAACTAATATTTATTTTTCCAAGCAAACAATATGTCAGCTCCTGTTAAGGTTAGTAGTCTTAATTAATACTCTACGTAACCTGCACTTATGTCTAATGATGATCCATAGGACAATTTCTACCTGCTCATACAAGGGACATGAGTACAGAAATTATTCATGTAAAAGTTATGGATTGAGGGTCTTTATAGCATAAATATAAGATCGCTGCAGGAAAGCTGCTGGGGGCTGTGTTCCCGAATGTCTGTCACATCTATGATGATTCATGTGAACAGCACCACAGGGAACACAGATCTGGACTGGGGCAACATTCAGCTCAGACACTTCCTCTACTGTATATTCGACTTAGCGGGTTTGTAGTAGTTAGAAGAAGTTTGGTTCTGCGTAAGTGTATACAGTGAATATTCCTGATATCCTGAGGCTGCTGATCTGTTTTTTTCTCTCTCTATGATTTACACTGCAGGTCTGATTATTTCAAAATTATATGAAAGTGTGTTTCTTACTGTTCTAACTGTTGGCATATTATAAAATAATTTCAAAATCATCTGACCAGTAATGGTTGGACCTCCGGGACCCCTTTATATTTCAGAGAATTTCCCAGCCTATTCATTTAAATTCAGACTGAACCCTATAGATACATTGGATACACTCATTAGGCATTGTATTTTTCTACTTATGATAAAAGGTTTAGAAACATTTTAATCTGATTGTCTAAAGTTTAATAAAGGAAACCATCCGATTCTAAACAAGGGAGGAGGAAAACAGCACCAGTACTTCTATCTTCCAGTATGGTCTGAACTCTTACTTAACGGTATATCGTCTAACCAGGTGGAAATGTTACCCCTGGGCTCGGGATATGGATCGGAGGGAGCTACAGTGTCCGGAGGTGCCTTATGTATATAAAGGTACTTGAATCAACTGTAGCAAACATAGAAGAAAAAGAACAGAGCACTCCCACTGCGACTCTTGTACGGAGCCTGGCGGCTGATAGATTAATTCAGTCCGGACTTCCATGGCGGGGAGGCGGCAGGTGTAACAAGGGAAGCCTAAGATGCCGGCCACGGACCGTATCACACCCACTGGCGCTTCGTCAGGCCGTGAAGGCCTGACGAAGTGCCAGTGGGCGTGATACGGTCCGTGGCCGGCATCTGAGGCTCCCCTCGTTACACCTGCCTCCTCCCCCCCGCCATGGAAGTCCGGGACTGAATTCATCTATCAGCCACCAGCCTCCGTACAAGAGTCGCAGTGGGAGTGCTCATTTCTTTTTCTTCTATGTTTGCTACAGTGTAATAAAGGAAATTTTACATGCAATCTCCTGCAATGTTGTACCATGATCCCCAACTGTCCTTAACATTTGACAAACTAGCCCAAAGCTTGAATATCGAGTGATGCAGAAACTATGGATGTACTCCACAGGAATATGAACATTTGTCTTGTGATTGGTGGGTGGGTGACTGTTGGTATAATGATGGTGCGGAACACTGGTTTATATTAACTACATATTTTTTAAGCTTTAGCAATAAATGCCGATACATTTTCCTACAAGAGTTTTAATGATCTGTTAACATTTTCATAGAGAAACAATTCGATTTGATTGTCTGAGGTGTGATCAAAAAAATTTAACATGCACCCTCGTGCAACATTGTTACATAATCCCTAACTGTCCGGAACCTTTGACAGTGGGTGTACTCCACTGGAATATGGACATTTGATAATTTGATATGTGATATGATGAGTGGGTGGGTCACTGGTGGGTTTATGCTTGTAGTAGTACAATGCCCCTCATGTTTTTTCATTCTTTGGCAATAAAATCTGATACATTTTTCCTGCATGAGTGTTAATGATCTGTCGACATTTGCACAGAGAAAGTGTTTTTAACTTGTATGCTTGAAAATCAATTCTAAACAGGCTTGGGGTTGAAAGGGGCCATGCCGGAGTGTTAATGATATGGACAGGCCCTTAAGAAACATTAATGAATATTGATCAGAGCCTGATCAGAAACAGTAGGGGTGAAATTAGACTATTGACTGGTGTAAAAAGTGCGGTCACAGCGTGGGAGCTTAAAACATGCATGATAATACATGGCTATTTCGCTCCTGAACTCTTGTCAAACTTGTCAATCATGGCTCCTGGGCTGAAGCTCCAACGTGAACACAGTATAATCATTTTGTAGTTGGATTATGAACCTATGAACCCATAGGTTGCCCCATATGTAAAGTTTGGGCTGGATAGTTTTGGGCTTTGAGTTGTTTGAAGAGGAGGGCCAGATCAAGGTTGGAGGTGGCACCTGGACAAAAAACTTGGTGAGACAGCCCCTTCAAGTATAGTATCACATAATAAGTGGATAACCTCCAATGGGCACTAGTATTAGATTATTTGTCAGCAAATTGCACAGGGGCCCACAGAGTCACATTGGGACCTTTAAAGGGGTACTCCGCCCCTGGCATCTTATCCCCTATCCAAAGGATAGGGGATAAGATGTTAGATCGCCGCGGTCCCGCTGCTGGGGACCCCGGGGATCGCCGCTGCGGCACCCCACTATCATTACTGCACAGAGCTAGTTCGTTCTGTGCGTAATGACGGGTGATACAGGGGTCGGAGCAGTGTGACATCATGGCTCCGCCCCTCATGACATCACGGCCCGTCCCCTTAATGCAAGTCTATGGCAGGGGGCGTGACGACCACCACGCCCCCTCCCATAGACTTATATTGACGGGGTGGGCTGTGATGTCACGAGGGGCGGAGCCGTGACGTAACGATGCTCCGGCCCCTGTATTGCCCGTCATTACGTGCAGAGCGATCTCGCTCTGTGCAGAAATGATAACGGGGTGCTGCATCAGCGATCCCCGGGGTCCCCAGCAGTGGGACCGCGCCGATCTAACATCTTATCCCCAATCCTTTGGATAGGGGATAAGATGTCTAGGGGCGGAGTACCCCTTTAAGGCTTTATTTCATTATGGTTAAAAATATTAGACAGCACACCACAGTGTCCTCTTTACTGTCTCATGCGTTCTGAGCACATGCGTTCTCTTTACATGCACATTGTTGGTCTTTTATGGGTCAACATTGACTTACAGGGAAGTTTACTAAAGGTAGCACTACAGACACAGTATTTTTTCCTTCTGGAGGAGAACTAGTTTGCATGAGCTTAGCAATATACAGTAAGTAACCCCCTCCCCTGGACCTACTGGACCTTTCATATTGCTAATAGAACATTGTTTAGACTTTCAAGTCTCAGGTTTTTGTTATGGTGTCTACTGTAGAAACTGAGTGGTAGATACTCCTGACCAACTGCCCCACCCCAACTGAATCTAGCTTTGGTGCAACACCATTTAAATACACAGGATAGATTTTGCCTCATAAGACATGGGGCATAATAGGTGTCTAAAAGCCATTTACCTCTACCTGTAAGAATATGAAAGAAGTTTTACTGCTAATGACATTTATCAACTCATCTATGGGATAGGTGATGAATATATAATTTACAGGGGGTCCCAATACTTTTAGAACTGGAGCGCCCCCCCCCCCCCATTCTTTCTCACAGTACAATCATGGGGAGAAGGTGGGGCAGCAGTTGAGTTCCGGCTCCAGTTTGGATGTCTCCCGCAGTCCCATAGGCTCTGATTGGGGTCACAGAGCATTGAAGAAGAACAGGGGACTTGAGGCACCTGCTCTAATGTGGAGTCCTAATTGATCATACATTCTAGTTTTAATCACACAATGACATTACTAGTTCCACTATGGAACAATAGTCAGTACTGCACTGGTTAGAAAACACTTCATGTAGATGAATGTTCAACCCCTTAATGACCAAGCCCATTTTCACCTTAAGGACCAGGCCAATTTTATTTTTGCATTTTCGTTTTTTTCCCCTCGCCTTCTAAAATCCATAACTCTTTTATATTTCCATCTACAGACCCATATAAGGGCCTGTTTTTTGCGTGACCAATTGTACTTTGTAAGGAAACCTCTCATTTTACCATAAAATGTATGGCGAACCCCCAAAAAAAAATTTTTAGGGAGGAAATTTAAATGAAAACCAAAATGTTGCACATTTTGGAGGGGTTTGTTTTCACACTGTACAATTTACAGTAAAAATGATATGCGTTCTTTATTCTGTGGGTCAATACGATTAAAATGATACCCATGGCTAGATACTTATATATTTTTGTACCGCTTAAAAAAAAATCTAAAACTTTTTGTACAAAATCAGTAATCTAAAATCGCCCTATTTTGACCACCTATAACTTTTTCATTTTTTCGTATATAAGGCGGTATGAGGGCTCATTTTTTGCGCCGTCATCTGTACTTTTTTTAGATACCACATTTGCATATATAAAACTTTTAGATAATTTTTAATACATTTTTTTAAAATAAAATATGACAAAAAAGCAGCATTTTTATGCCATTCACCGTACGGGATCATTAACATTATATTTTGATAGTTCAGACATTTACGCACGCGGCGATAACAAAGATGTTAAATATTTTACGCTTTTTGGGGGTAAAATGGGAAAAACTGACAATTTTCAATTTTATTGGGGGAGGGGATTTTTCACTTTTTTTTTACTTAATTTTTTTTTTACATTTTTCAACTTTTTTTTTACACTTTTTATGTCCCCATAGGGGACTATCCATAGCAATCCTTTGATTGCTAATACTGTGCAGTGCTATGTATAGGACACAGCACTGCTCAGTATTATCGGGCATCTTCTGCTCTGGTCTGCTCGAACGCAGTCCCGAGCAGAAGACCCCGGGAGACGGCCGGAGCCAGGTGAGGGGACCTCTGGCCGCCATGCTAGATGATCGGATCTCCGCAGCAGCGCTGCGGGCGATCCGATCATCCAATCAAAGTACCGCAATGTCGCAGATGCCGTGATCTGTATTGATAACGGCATCTGAGGGGTTAATGGCGGATATCGACCATTACGGGCGGGTCCCCGGCTGCTGCTAGCAGCCGGAACCTGCCGTGTATGACGCGAGCACCGTTCCGATGCTCGCGGTCATACACAGGACGTAAATGTACGTCCTGGCGCGGGAAGTCCCACCAAGCCAGGACTTATATTTACGTCCGTGGTCGTGAAGGGGTTAAGCAGAGTTATTCTAGCAGCAATCCACAGAACAGGGACCAAGGTCAGTATGGTGCTGAGGAATATTTTGGTGCCACATTAACAACAGGAAATAGATAAACTAAAAGGGCAACAGGACAACATTAGGAGAGAATGAAGAGAACATGTTAATCTTTAGAATATGTTCTTGTACTACTTGTACAGTATAATAAGTGGTCAAGTAAAAAGCTTTTAGGCCGAAAAAAAATTATAGCTTCTTAAGGATTTGTACACATGGATGAGATCATAGGGAAGAAGTATAAACTGTTAATCCAATGGACCGACCTTCTGATGTTCTTAAATTATGTCAGAACATGAGCACAGCATGAGATGTCCATTATGACCTCCTATTATTTTCATGGTTAACTATAATTAAAAAAGCAATAAAAAAATAAGCAATTGGAAGTTGAAAAGGGTGTATAGGATTAGAAAAAAACATAATCTTAGTTCATTTCTGAAACAGTGCCACTCTTAAAGAAGTCTAGCAGTGAATTACCCTTCCTCTTTCCTCCTCTAAGAATATCACCCAAAATTGCATTAAAAAGTGGCCTAGGGGGGGGGGGGATAGTCCAAAGAAAATCCAAAGAAAATGCCACTATACATGTATGGGGAGCTGAAAATCTGTCACACAAAATCTGGTCTGGGAAAGGAGGTGGCCTTCTCATAGAGGTGGACTATTGGAGAGATGTCATTGCACACGAATGCTTGGTTTATCCAGGGGTTCATATGTATGGTCTGATTGGGAAAGATAGAGATGATATTCGTTCAGCCAAAAGCTATTGAAGGTGAATGTCCAGCTTAAGTGTGATATTTGGAACATGGATTACCAGGGAGGACACTCCAAAGATGAAGAATGGAGACCTATGCTATACCCTAGGGTAACTGCTATCAAATTGTAAAGCAGACCTCAATAGTAAGAGCAGCCATGTAGTCAGTGTGCGGTAGGAATGTTCTACCTCCCCTCCAACCGTATCAGCTATAGTCTGCATGCACTCATTTCAGAAGTGCCATCATTGAGATGGTGTAGGGGTTTTGACCAAAGGGTTATGGAAAGTAAGGGAAATTCAACATTGTGGGGGGGGGGGGGGGGTTGAATAAGACACTGTTGTAGATTCTTTGCTAAGTGGCCCCTTTCTTCTTTTCTGCACACCACTGCCAAGAGGAATGTTTCCCAAATGGCGATTTAAGCACCACTGGGGTTGCTACTTACATTGAGTACAAGAACTTTACTATTAGTTTGGAGCCCACTGCCCTAGAACAATGCTTTCCAACCAGGGAAGTTACATTATTGGGGTTCTCCATTACATATCCCAGTAAAGTGACAACATTGGGGCTCTCCACTGGGATTTCCCCGTAAAGCTGTTTTTTTTTTTTTTTACTATGAATAAGGCACACAGGTGAAAGTTTTATCTACTGGCTGGACGGGTCAAAGAAGTGAAAATGTTTGGTACCCTAGGGAAAATTTTCCCAACCAGCGTTCTCTATAAACCTTGTGTTACTTGGAACCTAGTTATGTTCTTCAAAAGACAGCATAGGGAAAAGCTATCACTATCATAATATGGGTGTGATAGCTTTAGAGGCATTTTTGTTTGGGGTTCCCCATGTTCCCCATAGTACACTGGTTGGTCTACATTAGCTGCCATCTGCTGATACCCTATTTACGTCATGCTTCTATAAATATAACTATAAAGATATTCTTTAGCCATCTCCTTAGGCATTCTCCGTCATCTTCCCGTATAGCAGAGCACTGAAGATTTTACAGAAGCAGTGAGCAGGAAAAGATGACTAAAAGACATAATGAAGTCTGTAGCGTGCAGTGTGGGAGGATTTCACATATATATATATATATATTGTGCACCAACATATTGTGTCCCATTAAATCCTGCCAGCCTTGAAAGGTTCATTGTAAACTGGATGCATGTTATTCTTCTCTTGACCTCTTCCCTTTCTTATCTCTTGCCCTTAAATCCCTGAGCTTCAAAATTATTTTAGCTGAGAAGTCATCTTCAAACATCGCATGACGGTAAATAAACCTTGGCAAAATTAAAATATTCTGTGCCACAGGCAGAAGGGACATACACGTGCAACATGTGTTGTCCAAACCTGACAATTCTACTGGGACCAGCCAACCATATAATGTGTATGTTGTCCTCCCAACAGATCATGTCAGGGACTAGAGGGATTGGCGTGTTGGATCCAACTGCCCAGTCCTTTCTGCCCTTTCCCCATTCAGATACAGTGTCTAATCAAACCTATGCTTCCTTATGAAAGTGTAGTATCCCACTGGGATCTCTGCAGGGTCTGTAGTTGAATGTCATCTGTTTCGTGCCTTTGGTATATGTGATACAATGTTTCGTACTGATTTGCACTGTCCAACGTTACTAGGAATGGAAGAAGACATTTAGTGAGTCTAGTGCAGTCTCACAGGAGAGGATGTGTTAAGGAATTTTAGATCCGCTTTTTTGCTGAGACCAGTGACAGATAGTGATGAGCGGCATATGCCATATTCAAATTTGCGATATTTCGTGAATATATGGACGAATATTGGTCCTAAATTCGCAAAATTTGCATATTTGATAAATTTGTGGTTATTTTTGCATGCGCGTATGCGAATGCGCATATGCGCATGCACGTGTGTGCATGCGGATAACTATCTACCTTTATATCTATATTATCTATCTATCCATCTATCTATCTCCTAATATTCTTTAGTGATGATATTCACGAATATGAGGATATTTGCGAATATTCGCATATTCTCATATTTGCGAAAATTCGCTCTCCAGTCTAATACAGTAAATAGTATAGGAGCCTTCTTTAGACCACAAGCTGGAAGCAGGGAGGGATGAGATCACTGTGATGTGTTCTGTGGGGGAAAAAATTACGAATATTAGTAATCGCGAACATATAGTGCTATATTCACCATTCGTGAATATGCGAAATTCACAATAAATATTCGAATCGCGAATATTCACTCAACACTACTGCCAGACACTTTCCAAGATGTAAGAGGACAGTAGCTTGGAAAGCCTTGGGCAAAGTTAGCTCCTAGTAAGAATTCCATTCAAGACATTATGCTAGCCTAATCCTAATGTGAGTACGGGAGGGAAGAGAAGGAATGAAGGATATTTCCAGCTTTTGGGATGAAGTTGAGCATTGGCCCAATAGCTTTATACTAGAACCAAACGGCTTCTGGCCAGGCCTAGTGCGATGTGGGTTTCAAGTCACAATTCTTCTTATCTGTATCCCACCATTGGGAATAGCAGTAATAGTGCGAAAAGTAGATGTATTTTCTTGGAGCTCTTCCATGAGCCAAGAAATTTACAGCCTGCCTCAGGGAGAAAGTCATGGGACTAAAGAAAAAAGGCTAGAGTAAAGAAGGACCATCTCCTGGGGCCTTACGATGAGACAAAACCATGCCTCGAGGAACTCTGCTCTAGCCACGACTAATTCTACCTATACCTAAATACAAGAACTGAATATAAGTGAAGTGAACCATATGTTGTTTGCAAGTTATACCTGTGTAACACCCAAAGACCATCAGCCAGGGCACATGTGCAGGGAGTGTGACAGAGAATTACCGATACCACCACCACCCCTTTCACTGTGCCAGGAGCTCCTGTGCCAGTCCTCTAACCACTGTCACCATAGTAATCCTGACCATGATTAACTAGGGGACTACTACCTTCAGCATTAACACAGGTCTTCTTCCATTTTTTCATCTGTGCTCCCTCTGGGCTGACACAGAAGCAAACAACTTTTTTTCATCTGTCTCCTATTTCTTGGTTACCTACTGAATGAATGTTAACATAAAGTCAGAAACAGATTAAATTAATTATGACTCCATGACCAGACTACTCAATGTTTGTTGTCTGTTACTATGGAGACACATAGGCCTACAATTTTTAATTAAAGGGGTATTCCAGGAAAAAACTTTTTTTATATATATCAACTGGCTCCAGAAAGTTAAATAGATTTGTAAATTACTTCTATTAAAAAATCTTAATCCTTTCAGTACTTATGAGCTTCTGAAGTTAAGGTTGTTCTTTTCTAAGACCTCTCTGATGACACCTGTCTCGGGAAACGCCCAGTTTAGAAGAGGTTTGCTATGGGGATTTGCTTCTAAAATGGGCGTTTCCCGAGACGGGTGTCATCAGAGAGGACTTAGACAGAAAAGAACAACCTTAACTTCAGAAGCTCATAAGTATTGAAAGGATGAAAGGATTAAGATTTTTTAATAGAAGTCATTTACAAATCTGTTTCATTTTCTGGAGCCAGTTGATATATATATAAAAAAAAAGTTTTTTCCTGGATAACCCCTTTAAGACCTCTTGTAAAGTTATTTTATTTTATATTTTAGATGCTCTGGAATAAAAAGAAAATAATGTTGCAAAGGTATATGTAGCCTTTAAGTAATAAGATAAGTAGCTGTATAGACTGTCATCAAAGTATTCAGGTGTCACAGTTGTTTTGAATAATTTGCTGCAAATGAGAGATTACTTTAAAATTATTTGTATGATCTGTTTTATTTTTGAGCCGAGGCGCCTGCTTTCTGTCACCCAAGTGCAAGAAAAAGTGTACACGAGGATGCGGTCCATCGTAAGCCCTTCTCCGAAAGGAGAAAGGCCCCCCAACAAACCTACCATTTCCCTCTGGGCAATAAGGCACCTACAAGGTTATATGCAAATGCTACAACCAAATACAACAGCTTCATAAGGGCAAGAGCTGCTTTTATAGTAGCTCTTCCCTCTAACTTATTAAAGTGGGTCACTAATGGAGTACCCATTCTTTTACATTACCGAGCCCTTAAGCCTCCCCCTCCGGAAAGAGTACCATGGTGTTACCAGGAACCAACCGAAACAATAAAGTCACAACAGGTCATCTTAATTTTTTATTATTTTTTTTGCTAATGCATAATAACATTGTGTGTACTGATCTTGGCTTAGTTTGAGCTGAAAGTATGTAAATTAGCTCTCCTCCACAGGGAAGAAAAATGTATCTCTAGTGCCACCTATAGGTAGTCAACTTGTAAGTCAATATCTGAGTCATAAAAGAGCCTTTAAACATAACTTTGGATATTAGCCCAACTAGAGTCTCTTCAAGAAGGAAGAGACTTTCATATCTAAGAGTTTTTTTTTTTTTTTCTTAGTATCTCAAGTCATGTTTCAAGGCTTTTTGTATGGGTCAGACATTGACTTACAGGATAGCTACATGTAGGTGGAAGTAGAGAGTTTTCTCACTATAGAAGAAGGAATTTGCCTGTTATTTTCCAACGAGCATTGCCTGTAAGTCTCCATACAAAGCTGGGTCTCTTCAATGACCATCAGTAACTCATGAACTGATGAATATCTGCAGGATTGGTATATAACAGGTATATATTGTCTAGCCTAGTTTTTTCCAGCCAGTGTACCTCCACCAGTTGCAAAACTACAACCACTACCATACCAGTGTGCCTCCACCAGTTGCAAAACTACAACCACTACCATGCCAGGTACAACCACTCCACCAGTTGCAAAACTACAACCACTAGCATGCCCGGACAGCCTTTGGCAGTCCGGGCATGCTGGGAGTTGTAGTTTTGCAACAGTTGGATGCACACTGGTTGGGAATCACCGGCTAATCAGCCACAACCCCTAGGTAATGACATGCTTACCTTTACTTGTTTGCACATACTGAGTTGCATAACACCATGAATGTTTGTTCATTTTTATGTCTGCATTCAAGTAAAATATACTGTATATACTTTCATTTTGACCATAATAAACATACACAGGCAAATAAAGACTTATACAGTCCATGGACATGTTAGTGGTTATCTTGTTAAAAAGTTAACACTATTGGTGTAAAAATAAAGCGAGCATACTCACCAATCCCAATCCCCCAACGCTGCTGTTCCAACGTCACGTGGTTTCCGCTGCCCTTCACTTGTTCCTGGTTCCTATCATGTGTTTCATGTCCCAGCTCAAACAATCACTGAATGAGGCAGGTCACCTCCAGTGACTAGCTGAGGGAGCAGGGGATCTGGGCAGGGGAGTATGCTCTTTATTAAATGTTTCTACTGTTGGAATAAACCTAACATGTTGCACTAAGCTTGAATATGCAATATTAATTTCTTTGTTTATTTATAGACCCCTGCAGCCTGCTCCTAGGTTCAGATTTTTCCTAAATAAGTATGTCCTCCTTGTATTATATGCTTGATGTGAGGTCTGTGTATTTAGGAGTCTGCAGTTTGCTGTCTGTGCTTTCTCATTGCACTTGTACACAGCAAATGGGATTCTCCCCTGTAGACTGGTGACCTCAATGTATGCTCTACCTCCTCTCCACATTCTTGTCTGCTGTTTACAACTGCCCCTCCCTACTTGCTCCTATTTCTAACTAGTAGAAAATGAAGAGGAATGCAGAAGGCCTATAAGAAAGACACAAAACTCTGCTGGTAAAACATACTTCTATTATGAGCGTTATGGTATTTACTTTTATCCTCCTTTTTTATGCATTTACGTCCTCTATGAAGAATAATAGAGACATTCATCCTTTTGTTATATTCAACATGGTCACAAAATTGTACCCGTGTTTGTCCGTTTGTTGTGGAATGGAGGAGACTACATTACAGCTACCGTATTTTTATATAAGACGCACTTTTTCTTCCCCAAAACTGGGGGGAGGGGGGGGAAGTTGGTGCGTCTTATATGGCGAATACCTGCGGCCATCAAAGGCCGGGACCCGCCGCTAATACAGGACATCACCGATCGCGGTGATGCCCTGTATTAACCCTTCAGACGTGGCGATCAAAGCTGACCGCCGCATCTGAAGCGAAAATAACACTAACCCGGCTGCTCAGTCGGGCTGTTCGGGACCGCTGCACCGAACAGCTTACAGGACACCCCGAGAGACCTTACCTGCCTCCTCTGTGTCTTCTACGTGCCGGGATCCCCTGCGCTCTCCTTCGACGTCATCATGTCGTCGCGCACGCCGTCATCCAATAGGACAATAGGAGCGGCGTGCGTAGCGGCGTGATGACGGCGACGTGATGACGGCGACGGAGAGCGTGGATCCCGTGGAAGAAGACGTCCGGAGCGTCGGGGACACCACGGGGACGCGGTGACAGCGATGGAGCGACATCCAGGGCACCGGTGACGGGTCCGGAGCGGCGGGGACACGTGAGTACTACCTCCTATACCAGTGGTCTTCAACCTGTGGACCTCCAGATGTTGCAAAACTACAACTCCCAGCATGCCCGGACAGCCAACGGCTGTCCGGGCATGCTGGGAGTTGGAGTTTTGCAACATCCGGAGGTCCGCAGGTTGAAGACCACTGTTGGTTTCAGAATCTTTATTTTTTTAGATTTTGCACCTATAAAGTGGGTGCGTCTTATACGCCGGTGCGTCCTATAGGGCGAAAAATACGGTAATCGTATTTCTATCTTTGTTTGTTTTTTTTATTTGAAAAATGTATAAATACTATTTAGACACAATCTAAATGATAGCACATTTTTAACGACAATGTATCTCCTAGATAATTTTTACTAATTAGAGTCAGATACTGAAACATTTTTTATTTTTGTAATCGGTTTCTATTTTCTCATTATAATTGATTCTATTACATTTTTTGTGCATTATTATAAGGGACAGCCATCCTGCCTGATCTGTTTTCAACAGCATTTAGAAATATGCTTTACAGGAAGCCCCATGGACATAGACAGCAATAGACAGAAGCAGTCCCATTCACCTGAATGGAAAAGGGGTCTGGGCATGCTCTGTGATTTTTGAAGAGGTCACTCTACCAGAAGAGAGCAACTGAGCTTCAGCTATTGTACAAACCCTCTCATTCTGATTACTTGTGTCACTCTTTACTGTTATTCTGTACAGATCACTTTCCACCGGCCTCCTCCTTATGATCACAGAACAGGAAGTCTAATCATAGTTTTTGGCCTAGTGTTCAAAGTGAAAACTGCAAAATTTCAAGATTATTTTGAAATATAGATAATAAAATTGAAAAATATTTTTAAAAAGCAACATAAAAATTTCCTTATGAAATAAAGGGGTACTCCGGTGGAAAACTTTATTATTTTTTATTTATTTTTTTAAATCAACTGGTGCCAGAAAGTTAAACGGATTTGTAAATGACTTCTACGTCAGAGGAAATTATTTTCTTTTTGGAACACAGAGCTCTCTGCTGACATCACGAGCACAGTGCTCTCTGCTGACATCTCTGTCCATTTTAGGAACTGTCCAGAGCAGCATATGTTTTCTATGGGGATTTTCTCCTACTCTGTGCATTGTGCTCGTGATTCAGCAAAGAGCTCTATGTTCCAAAGAGAAAAGAATTTCCTCTGTATTATTCAGCAGCTAATAAGTACTGGAAGGATTAAGATTTTTTAATAGAAGTAATTTACAATTCTTTTTAACTTTCTGGCACCAGTTGATTTAAAAAAAAAAAAAAAAAAGTTTTTCACCGGAGTACCCCTTTAACATAAAAACTTGATTCAAACATTTGGTAATTTTCTTATGACACATTCAAGTACTTAACAATCTCATCATATGATTATTATGTTCATGGTTCCTATCATAAATTTATCTAACAGACTATACTGTATACTACAAAAATTTCCACTTAAAAAAAAACAAAAACATTTACAAATCTTTATTGATACACTTATGGCTCTTAATAAATGCACAGTAAAAACTACACTGGCTATGAGCTGGCGTGAATTTCTTTTACTATTTACACCAATTTTCTAGCATGAATTACAGTAGATGTATCGGGCCCCAGGAGACCATGCCCCTCTTTTCAGCCCCTCCTATTTAAAAGGAAAGAATGAAAACTGTTGTACCTCAGAGAATAATAAATCATAATAAAAGGCTTAATCGTGATTAAAAACTGTAACAATTTCTTGGAGGACTCAGACGTGATTTTCATATAAATGTATAGTAACACCATGCAGATAAACACCAAGTCATACAATGTCTATCACTTCCACTGTTACAATGGCAAGTCATTTACATATTTATTACTATTATGCTGTTGACGGAGGATGCGTTAAATATGCATAGATATATGGAGAGATGAACAAATTCCGACCGTTTGTGCACATTGGAGTCATCTGATGTCATGAGTGAATGTATCTGAGGGTACTCTATTGTCTTGTGTTATCAGCCACCCTGGATGGGGGGGCTGTGATGATCTCCAGTATGAATGCACACAGTAAAGCAGGCCATACACATGGAATAACAATCAATGGAAAGATATTTGCTGACTCCACCTTAAGCATGCATGCTCAGCTTGGTTGTGGAATTTTCACCATGCGAGCAAAGGATCGGGCTTGTAAAAACTCAACGGGGGAGATTTATCAAAGTTGTCTATGTCCCGCATCAATATAGACCAAACTACAGAGGGTTAGTCTGGTCTATTGTGCACCGAATTTATCAAATGGCGCACAGCTCTTGATAAATTCTGTGCACAGACTGCATGATCTATGCTTTAGTCTATATTTAAACCTGCTCCAACATGGTCTGACATTTCAGCGTATTTTGGGCAGATGCGACTTGTCGCTGAAAAGTCGCACTTGATAAATTCAGCACCAATGCATTTTTCAATGCATTTCAGTCTAAAATAGACTTGCATGCATCATGTTCTAAAAATCCTCTAGAGCAAAAGTCGCAGAAAAGTCGCACAGATTTAGACTGCGACTTTCTGTGCGACAAATTTAGACAAGAAAAACCAGTCTAAATCCTTTGATAAATCTCCCCCAACATGTCTAATTTTTGTTTCCTCAGACATTGGGGGCATTAGGCTGTAGTGTGCACACAGAAGTACCGTATTTCCGTGGTGGTAACTTGCCGTGGAAATACTTCTGTGTGCAGAATCTTATTGAAAACAATGGGACTGAAATTTCAGAGCGCAATTTTTCGGCCACATTCCGCTTGGAAATTCTATGTGAGCATGGCCTTAGGAGTCCCTAGGGTACCTTGATCTTATGTATATAGCCAGCATTAGTCCAGAAAAATGATGGTCATAACCACTTTATAGCCATGGTCTTGGGTTCCCCGTCCAATAAAAGTCCCCAACAATCAAGAATTTATGACCAACTCAGAGAATAGGTGGTAAATGCTCTTTGCTGGAATTCCTTTTAACTCACAATCATAAGACAATTTAGATACTTATGTCTAAAAAAAATTTCACACAAAAATAAAAGTTGCCTACCTGTCAGGATCCACATGAGTGATGGAGATGCGTGGAGGGATCCGCAGGGGGAGAGTGGTCGGTCTCTGCATGCTGTCATAGTCTGGTGAGCGTGCCCTCTCACCGGGTCTCCAGGGTGGAACCTGAAGGGTTGAGGAGGGTCGCCTTTTCCCCCTGCGAAGTTCTGCACCCAGGGTGCTGGATGAAGTGTACGATCTGCTATATCTCCCTGATTCGTCTCTGGGTTTTTGCTGCAAGAAAAATATGAAGCAATTTAGTGAAGATACGAAAACATTGAGGATTGGTTACTCTAAAAGGGTTGTCCAGCAATAGAAAAACATGTCTGCTTTCTCATAAAAACAGCACCACACCTGTCCTAAGGTTGTGTGTGGTATTACAACTCTGCTCTCATTATTTCAATGGAACTGAGCTACAATACCACATAAAAACTGAGGACAGGTGTGGCGCTGTTTCTGGAAGAAAGCTTTGTTTTTCTAATCATGGATAACCCCTTTAAGCTAGGATTCCACTTGGTTTTTTTTCTGGCAGTTTTGGGAAAATTGCCACTGCAGATTTTGAGCCAAAGTCAGAAGTGGATCCATAAGGGAGGAGAAGTGTAAGTCCTTCCTTTATATGTCCTATTCCTTTTGAATACACTTCTGGCTTTGGCTCAAAAACTGCAGTGGCAATTTTCCAAAAACTGCCAGAAAAAAAACAAGTGGAATCCTAGCCTTAGTAAGATGCAGATACATATCATGGAAAAAAAACATAATACAATTCCTTGGAAAAGCAAACAAAAAAAATTCCACCATTTTTTTTCTTTCATATACTTTTTGAACAGGGATACAGAACATACAGTCTACACATCTTATGTAACCTCCAATCAACAACTCCTAGCATAGAGTTTAC
This sequence comes from Hyla sarda, assembly GCF_029499605.1. Taxonomy (NCBI): domain Eukaryota; kingdom Metazoa; phylum Chordata; class Amphibia; order Anura; family Hylidae; genus Hyla; species Hyla sarda. The sequence goes on from NC_079192.1 coordinate 37,825,721, forward strand.
CACAACTCCTTAGGTTTGGAAGTGTATCAGGCACTTAGGTGGTAATTTTTCCTCCTTGTATAACAGTTTTCAGTTTTTTTTGTGCACAAAAATGTGTAATTTTTTTAATGACAATTTTCAAGAAAGCGTGCAGGGCTTAGCAGGTGAAAGAAGGGGGTTGAGGGATTATGTCATTCAGCAGTTCGCGGATTAAACATAACTTAAAGAAGTACCCCCTTTTTTAAAATCAACTGGTGCCAGAAAGTTATTTAGATCTGTAAATTACTTCTATATAAAAATCTTAATCCTTCTAGTACTTATCCACTGCTGTATGCTCCAGAGGAAGTTGTGTAGTTCTTCCCAGTCTGACCACAGTGCTCTCTGCTGCCACCTCAGTCCAGAAAAGGTGCAAATCCTCTATGCTCAGGACAGTTCCTGACATGGACAGAGGTGTCAGCAGAGAGCACGTTGGTCAGACTGGAAAGAAGAAGTACTGGAAAGCTTGAGTATTTTTAATGGAAGTAATTTACAAATCTGTGTAACTTTCTGGCACCAGTTGATTTGAAAGCAATTTTTTTCAATCAGTACCCCTTTTTTGAAGTACACCTTAAACTAGAAATTGGCATAAATCGTTATAGATCTGCTCAAGTTCATGGATGATGTAGATATGAAGCGAGAAAGATTTACCAAATGTATTATGAGGCTCAGGTGGTATCCTAACAATTACATTATTGGTCACTTTTCTGTCTGTTACAGAGAAATCAAATCCTAATAGTTGCTGGAATGCATATTTCAGTTCGGACTTTACTATGGGATCCTTGTGAAAAATCCATTGTACAAACCATTGTCCAAATCCATTGTCCATTGTATGCATTTAGTACTGTAGAATTCGAACCCTACTGAACCGAATTACTATAAAACAGTGTCTTCAAACTGTGGCCCTACAGCTGCGTACAACTCCCAGAATGTCCGGACAGCAACTTCAACAAATTTATACCACAAACTACAAGGACCTCCACGCCTCATAGCTGCCATGACACCACAAAATAGCATGCAGAATGTGTCCTCCCCCTTTCTGTGGCCCAATAAACCAGCCCAGAACTACAGCTTTACCAACTAGCTCTTTACCGTTGCCCAACAAGCAGTGGGCCAGACAATATGCACCTAATCATAAAGGTGGGACTGGGGTGCCAGTGTGCCAACTGAGCCTCTGCCACCTCCTGTCCCCCTGTCCAAAAGGACAGGATCATCCAGGCATCTGACCCTGTCCTGCTGGCATTTTTAATGCACTGAAAATAAAGTAAGATTTCCGGAGCATGGACTTGGTGAGTGGCCTCTCGTTTTTTCTATTACTGCCTTATTGGAGTTCTGCAATTTCTTTGCCGAGATTGAGCACCACCGTAACCAGCCCCCATACACCCATATGAAATATCAGAAGCAGGTTGTGCCGACCACTGTATCTTCATTGGTGATATTTTATTATACACTTTTCCAAAAAAAATTCAAATTCAAGTTTGTTTTGGAACTTTTGTTTTTCATTGTTTAGTGGATATAACCTTTAAGGCATTTCATGTGCTAAAGGATGCGTGACAACATCCAGCTCGCTTCTACTGTACATTTGCATAATGTGATACAGATAAATTTATCATCTCCATATTTGATACAACAAGATGACGTTTTAGAGAAATTAATTCAGTTTATTTATTTATTTTTAAATTCTACAAAAAGTGTCAAATAGGTTTTCCCATCCCAGGATAAGCTATGACTCTTTGAATGCAGAGATCCGACCAACAAACACCTTACTAAAATATACTTGGGGATTGATCTGAAGTCTATATGGTCGGGGGTATAAATTTATTCGAGGAGTTTGATCTGAGGTATATATTTAATTAGGTAATGTGTGGGTTTTATTTGTTTCGGTAGGCCCCCTGTGTATAATAAGCCTGGTTTGGGGGTCTATATTTAGTTTAGGGATCTGATCTGAAGTCTATATTGATTTATGGGGGTTTGGTGTGAGGCTTGTATATGTTTTGGTAGGCCCCCTTTACATTGAGGGGCTGGTCTGGGGTCTATGGACTTATCAAAACCTAAAAACTGACCAGTTGCCCATAGCAAGGCATCTAAAAAATGATAGAAGCGATCTGATTGGTTGCTATGAGCAACAGGTCAACTTTTCCATTGCGCAGATTTTTATAAATCGCCTCCTATATACTTTAGGGGGCTGTTCTGGAGTCTGTATTTATTTTCGGGACCTGTTCTAGGATATTTGTTAATTTTAGGTATCTGATTTGAGGTCTATCTATCGATTTAGGGGGTCTGGTGTGTTGTCTGTATTTGTTTAGGTAGACACCCCCCCCCCCCCTTTATATTGAAGGTCTGGGGTATATATATATTTTAGGGAACTGTTCTGGAGTCTGTATTTATTTATTATAGTGTGGTGAGGGTGTGATGAGGGCAAATGTTATTACCCTAGGGGCAGATGGCATTAACCCCTTGTGTTCGTGATGCCAGGACGTGGTTTAACCGCTTCGCCACCTGAAGGTAGGCTGCTGGATCCTGGGCTAAGCACAGGGGCAAATAATGACTTCTACGCCAAGTTATGGAACAATGGCAGCTTTACTGAGTCAGACAGATGTAACAGTCTATACAGCTTGGCTTTGCCCAAGGAGGTGACCAGTGACTTCAGAGACCTTGGGGCTCATTGGGACTTGTAGTGGACTAAGAAAATGTTATGCCGGGCCACGCTGACTTGACACAGATTTATCTTGACTGACTTGACTGGGACTGACTAGACAGACTTCACCCCATTTGTAGCCTACCAGGTTTTGACTTTCCCCTGTGGGGTAGTGGACATGTGGATGTGTGGCTGACTTTTTGCCTTCCTAGGACTCTAGACACTCTCTCAGGACTTGACCTTGCTGCATTCAGTAGAGAAAAGCATAAAAGACTCCTCCCAGGGCTTTTATAGGGGAGACTCTGGTGGGGTCCCATAGGTCACCCTTAAATCGCACGTGATCGCACAGATACCTCCTGAGTTACACTAACATGGCAACTGGGGATCACATGTTAACCTCTTTTAAAGTAATAACACTTTCTATATGCATTATACAGTATAACACATGGCAAACAATATATATATAAGGGGGCACTGTAAGGAGGCTGCCTGATAGGGCAGCAAGGGTACGGGGGCACAGCTCCCGTACTGGGCCACCAAAACTCCCCCTCTTAAACACAGCCGTCCTTGGCACCCAGTCATGGAGGGTGGATGACTGGAAGTGGCCACTGGGGCCTGGTGATGACAGTTCCTGGGAAATTATTGTCCAATGTCCTTCACACGTCCGAATATGAAAACATAACGGGGGATGAGTCCATGTGATAATGGGACATAAACATGTGGGATTCATTGCGTTCTTAACACAATTAAACATACTTAAACACATTTGTTGCGGATTGGGCTGACGGAGGCTCTCTACCCAATGCCTTAGCTACTGGGGCCTATTGGCACTAGCTACTTCTCCCCAGAACTCTATACGTGGTTTACACCATACAACAATGTTACCTTTGTATACAGCAACTATGTCTCTATACATAATTTATTTATACCTCAGGGGAACCCTCTGGCCAGTAGAGTACCCTGTACATGTGGACAGGAAAAAACGATTAGACATATGTACATTAGACAATTGTGGACTGGTAATACACATCCTGGCTACAGTCCTAACTAGCTATTATATGTGATTAGTCTATATCCAAGCTCTATGTACAACACTAAATTAGTTATTGGACTATATGTTGTACAACTTTATACATGGTACCGCGACTTATTCTTTGTACCTAGCTGGTATTCATCCCTGTGTGGACCTTTGGGATCTGCGCAACACCACCTCTGGAGAATCTGGAACTCTTGAGACTTCCGGCGTTGCAGTTGGCTCTTCCTCAGCGAACTCAGTAGCTGGTATTAGTTCAGGACTGGCTGGACCCAGAGTTGCTGGCAGCTGTGCTGGAGAGGCTGGAGACAAGATTGGCACCCTTGGCCTGGGCTACTGGAACTGGAGCATGGAACTTCCCTGGCAGGGGTAGGAGATGGTACCTCATGTACTGGATAAGGGCTGGCTTGTTGCCAAATAGCCACTGTGACAGGGGTGGAGACCGGGGACGTGCTGGGGGCTGCTGGTCCTGGGGCGCTGGAGGCACAATTCATGATCAACAGCACGGTTGTGGCCACTGAAGAAAAGTGACCAGTGGCACACCTGGGGACTGCCGCCAACACACTAATGTATTGCGGCACCCGGTTTGGAAAGCACTGGTATAGGGAGTCTGGTTTGGGGCATATTTATTCATTTTTGGGGACTGATCTGGGGTCTATATTTATTTTGAGGTGATATATTTATATATATATATATATATATATATATATATATATATATATATATACCGTAGATCCCAATTTATGGTATATATTTAAGGTCTGGAGAAATAATTTTTGGATTATTGAGTTTTTGCTTCAGATCAATGAATAACATATGGCTGTGCATCCATGTCTCTCTTTCTCGTATTGTGGTACATTTTTTTTACATTGAACGCATGCACATTTATTAGTATTCAATGTAGAAATCGAGGTAATTCCAGGGGTTCATTTATTTTTCTTGCAACTTCAGTCACTGTCATATATACATGTGAACACAGTCAGATTGCTCAAGTTAAATACCCCAATATATTCATGTGAACCCCAGTAAGATTGTACATCAAACAGTCCAATCTCTGTTATGATGCAGTCAAATAATTGTTAGTGGATCCCACTAAAATTGGGTAAATTGCCTGTTTGCATTTCTCTAATAACAAGCAGCCAATCCCATGCCCACCCATACATGGCTGCAGTATGTGTCAGGGGAGGGAATCCCTGCAGATATACAGGGGCTGCTGATGGTAATGGTGTGAGCTCTCTTAATGCTCCATTACCGGGGCACTCAACAGAACGGCCTGCAAGCTGATTGAAGTTTAATTACAAGCAAGTTATGGGAATACAGAATCGCTTATTGAGGTGGAAAATGAAATACTTGTTCTAGCAAAAGGCCGATCTGTAGCCTCACTATTATTTAATTACATAAATCCAGACAGCAGCCAACATCCAGGCATCCAGAATGATGGCAGTGAAATGTATATAGCTGTATCTATCTATCTTTCTATCTACCTCATAACTATCTGACTATATCATATCTATCTATCTCATATCTATCTATCTATGTAATTTCTATCTCCTATCTATCTATCTATCTCATATCTATCTATCTATCTATCTATCTTTCTATCTACCTCATAACTATCTGACTATATCATATCTATCTATCTCATCTATCTGTGTCATTTCTATCTCCTATCTATCTATCTATCTATCTCATATCTATCTATCTGATATCTATCTATCTTATACCTGTGATTTCTAGTCCGGGATATGCATCTCACAGTCCTATCAGCTTGAGTCCCTGCACGTCCCCTGGTCTCACCTGCACTGTACCCCTATAATCTGTATAATTGTATATTGTGTGTAAAGGACCTTTGCTATGGTCACATGAGAATAGTTGCCACATGTTAAAGTCACATGCTTTGTTACCCAGAGAGCACCAGGTGACCAGATGACCTGCAGCTAGCCTATGGCTCCTTGCACAGCCCCCCCCCCTCCCTTATAAGAAAAGGAAGAGCTGCAATCTGCCTCTTTAATCATTCATTGCTCTTAAAGGTTAAGTCAAGTCCAGACGTCTCAGAGCCAATGTCTAGCCCCAAGTCAGTAAGGCAAGTCATCTCTGCTGTCACTACCTTCAGTCAAGTCAAGTCTATTACAATCAGCGTGGCTGTGCTAAAGTCTGTCAAAGTCACTGCAAGTCCCAGCAAGCTGCGAGGTCCCTGGTGTTACTGGTCATCTCTCTGGGATCCTGGCCTAGCTGTAAAGACCATTACCATCTGTCTACCTCAGTAAAGCTACCATTAACCAGACCTGGCCTTGGACTCTTATTTGCCCTGCTTAACTAGGACCAGTGGTGCTACTGTTCGGGTGGTTCTCGGTTAAAACAATGCCCTGGCATCACGAACATTTACACCATCTGCCCCTGGGCTACAACATCTGCCCCATCCACCTCACTTCACACCCCGACACCACATACCTATCTATCTATCACTTTTCTTGAAGGGAAAAAAAGGAATGATGACATTTAAACTATTTTTTATTCACATAAACCACATAAAACTGATTAGTAGCATTTCCTACATGTCGGGCAGAAAAGAGGAAATGCTGACAGCAAGGACTGGCACCACTGGAATGGCACCAGCAAGGGATCAGCACCAGGTGAGTAGAAGCCTTTTTATATTAGACTGGCACCCTAGGTATTATCGTTCAGAAACTCATACCTCTTTAAGAGGCTATGTCTCCTTTTTAAGAAGTTGCAGAATGTTAAAGGGGAACTCTGGTACTTAACTTCTTATCCTCCCTGCGATCTCCTGCATGACGCCCGGATGTTCTGAAGATTTGTTTACAGAACACCCGCTTTCCGCTTGCACAGAGGAATGACCAACATGCCCCTTCCATGCAATGTCTATGGAAGAGCCAGAGATACACGACTGCTGTACTCGTGTATTTCCAGCTTTCCCATAGAGATTCATGGAGGGGGGCATGTCATTCCCCTTTAAGTAACTGGGAAGAATGAGCCTCCTCTTCAATGTACAGTACTGTATACTTTTAAGGTTTGTGGCTAGATGTCAACTCTTTGATGCTTTATGTTAATGCACAATTGTTTTGGACAACAGAATAACATCATTCTATAGCCAAGAAATCCTGTTAGTTAAATACCCTGTCAAAGTAATGTGCGCAATATTTCTAAAAGTAATTAAAATTACCCATGCGTTTTACTATGATGTCTATGTAAAACTTGTTTTTTGGCAGGAAGTCAACATAACTACTTTGTAGAAAGAAAATAATACAAAAAATGTAGTAATGTTATCACAAAGCAGCAGAGCCAACAACTCTACCTCCAGGATTTTTCTATTTGCCCCTCATCACCTCATTTAGTTTTCCCAGGCTATCATATAGCCTGCTGGCATCATTAGGGGGAGCTACCGGAGCCCAAATTTTTATGACAGCTATTTAATTTTGAAAATAAAGAACTCCCCCTAGTGGCAGCTTCAGGTAGCCATTTTTATTTATTTTTTTAAAGAAAAGAGGACCTGTAACCTTTCCTGAGATGATAAAAAGCCAGGGCTCTTGGCATCCAAGGAAGGAACTGGCTAAGACACTGGTGGCCTTATTGTGTTGTTTGGGCTGCTACTGAAGCAGCATAGGCTACGTGTGTCTTCACCCTGTGAGTTACTAGATGTAAAGAGTCCACAAAGTCAGTTCAGTATGGGTATAAATGTATTGCTCCAACCTGAGGGATGCTGTACTTAGGAGATGTGGGAAATTTGTTGACCTGTTGCATGTGGGATTAGGATAGTAAATCAAAATTATGCAGTAATAGACAGGGGCAAAGTTTTTCTACTCAAATGCGCACAGAACCCATTCCTTCCTATGAACTCCGTTCTGGTCATTTTCTGACCGTATCAGACTTCTGGCCCAGACTGAAAGAAACGTGGCAGACCAAGTATTTAAGTCTGAAACAAAAAACTAATGCAGTCAGAAAGTGACCCAAACTGGGTCACCAGGTGACTCCATTAGGGTCATAGGATTGAATGGGGTCTTTGCAGATACAACCACAGATATGCCAGCAGCCTCAGAGACACAAAATGTGTTGTGGATGCACCCTTAGGTAGAGATAACCCCCTAAAAGAGAACCCTTAAGTGCCCTTAAATGGGCATTGTCAGATGCAAAAACCTTTTTTTCATGTTGTACATCTTGGCAAAACATTAACCTTTCTTATTTACTTCATAAGAAAATGTTATTTCCTTTTTATAGATATCATGGCTTATAAAATTAGGGCTATGTCCAAGCTGAAGCACAAGCATGTACCAGTAAGTGAGGGTGGTTTAGTGCTCCTCTGTGCTCCCTCCTGTGTGATAGGACTCCTCTGTGCTCTCTTCTGTCTGATAGTACTCCTCTGTGTTCTCTCCTGTCTGATAGGACTTCTCTGTGCTCTCTCCTGTCTGATAGGACTCCTCAGTGCTCTCTCCTGTCTGATAGACTCCTCTTGGCTCTCTCCTGTCTGATAGCACTCCTCTGTGCTCTCTCCTGTCTGATAGCACTCCTCTGTTCTCTCTCCTGTCTGATAGCAATCCTCTGTGCTCTCTCCTGTCTGATAGCACTTCTCTGTTCTCTCTCTCCTGTCTGATAGCAATCCTCTGTTCTCTCTCCTGTCTGATAGGACTCCTCTGTGCTCTCTCCTGTCTGATAGCACTCCTCTGTGCTCTCTCCTGTGTGATAGCAATCCTCTGTGCTCTCTCTCCTGTCTGATAGCACTCCTCTGTTCTCTCTCCTGTCTGATAGTACTCCTCTGTTCTCTCTCCTGTCTGATAGCACTCCTCTGGGCTCTCTCCTGTCTGATAGCACTCCTCTGTGCTCTCTCCTGTCTGATAGTACTCTGCTGTGCTCTCTCCTCTCTGATAGCACTCTGCTGTGCTCTCTCCTATCTGATAGTACTTCTCTGTTCTCTCTCCTGTCTGATAGCACTCCTCTGTTCTCTCTGCTGTCTGATAGTACTCCTCTGTGCTCTCTCTTGTCTGATAGCACTCAGCTGTGCTCTCTCCTGTCTGATAGTACTCTTCTGTGCTCTCCCCTGTCTGATAGCACTCCCCTGTGTTCTCTCCTGTCTGATAGCACTCCTCTGTGCTCTCTCCTGTCTGATAGCCTCCTCTGTGCTCTCTCCTGTCTGATAGACTCCTCTTGGCTCTCTCCTGTCTGATAGTTCTCCTCTGTTCTCTCTCCTGTCTGATAGCACTCCTCTGTGCTCTCTCCTGTCTGATAGCACTCCTCTGTGCTCCCTCCTGTCTGATAGCAATCCTCTGTTCTCTCTCCTGTCTGATAGGACTCCTCTGTGCTCTCTCCTGTGTGATAGCACTGCTCTGTTCTCTCCCCTGTCTGATAGTATTCCTCTGTTCTCTCTCCTGTCTGAAAGCACAGCTCTGTTCTCTCTCCTGTCTGATAGCACTCCTCTGGGCTCTCTCCTGTCTGATAGCACTCCTCTGTGCTCTCTCCTGTCTGATAGCACTCCGCTGTGCTCTCTCCTGTCTGATAGCACTCCGCTGTGCTCTCTCCTGTCTGATAGTACTCTTCTGTGCTCTCCCCTATCTGATAGCACTCCCCTGTGTTCTCTCCTGTCTGATAGCACTCCTCTGTGCTCTCTCCTGTCTGATAGCCTCCTCTGTGCTCTCTCCTGTCTGATAGACTCCTTGTCACGATGCCGGCTGGCAGGAGGTGGATCCTCTGTGCCAGAGAGGGATTGGCGTGGACCGTGCTAGTGGACCGGTTCTAAATCACTACTGGTATTCACCAGAGCCCGCCGCAAAGCGGGATGGTCTTGCTGCGGCGGTAGTGACCAGGTCGTATCCACTAGCAACGGCTCAACCTCTCTGACTGCTGAAGATAGACGCGGTACAAGGGAGTAGACAGAAGCAAGGTCGGACGTAGCAGAAGGTCGGGGCAGGCAGCAAGGATCGTAGTCAGGGGCAACGGCAGGAGGTCTGGAACACAGGCTAGGAACACACAAGGAAACGCTTTCACTGGCACAATGGCAACAAGATCCGGCGAGGGAGTGCAGGGGAAGTGAGGTATACATAGGGAGTGCACAGGTGAACACACTAATTAGAACCACTTGCGCCAATCAGCGGCGCAGTGGCCCTTTAAATCGCAGAGACCCGGCGCGCGCGCCCTAGGGAGCGGGGCCGCGCGCGCCGGGACAGGACCGACGGAGAGCGAGTCAGGTACGGGAGCCGGGGTGCGCATCGCGAGCGGGCGCCACCCGCATCGCGAATCGCATCCCGGCTGGAGGCGGAATCGCAGCGCACCGGGTCAGTGGATCTGACCGGAGCGCTGCAGTAGCGAGAGTGTAGCGAGCGCTCCGGGGAGGAGCGGGGACCCGGAGCGCTTGGCGTAACAGTACCCCCCCCCTTGGGTCTCCCCCTCTTCTTAGAGCCTGAGAACCTGAGGAGCAGACTTTTGTCTAGGATATTGTCCTCAGGTTCCCAGGATCTCTCTTCAGGACCACAGCCCTCCCAATCGACCAAAAAAAGGTTTTCCCTCTGACCTTCTTGGAGGCCAGTATCTCATTTACTGAGAAGATGTCCGAGGAGCCGGAAACAGGAGTGGGAGAAACAAGTTTGGGAGAGAAACGGTTGATGATGAGTGGTTTAAGAAGAGAAACGTGAAAGGCATTAGGAATACGAAGAGAAGGAGGAAGAAGAAGTTTGTAAGAGACAGGATTAATCTGGCACAAAATTTTGAAAGGACCAAGATAGCGTGGTCCCAATTTGTAGCTAGGAACACGGAAGCGGACATATTTAGCGGAGAGCCATACCTTGTCTCCTGGAGAAAAAATGGGGGGAGCTCTTCTTTTCTTATCAGCAAACTTCTTCATGCGTGATGAAGCCTGTAAGAGAGAATTTTGGGTCTCTTTCCATATGGTGGAAAGATCACGAGTTATTTCATCCACAGCGGGCAAACCAGAGGGCAAGGGAGTAGGGAGGGGGGGAAGAGGGTGACGGCCGTACACCACGAAAAATGGGGATTTGGAAGAAGATTCAGAAACTCTGAAGTTATACGAGAATTCGGCCCATGGTAGAAGATCTGCCCAGTCATCCTGGCGGGAGGAAACAAAATGCCGTAAATAATCACCCAGGACCTGGTTAATTCTTTCTACTTGCTCATTGGATTGAGGATGATAAGCAGAAGAAAAGTTTAATTTAATCTTGAGTTGTTTACAGAGAGCCCTCCAGAATTTTGACACGAATTGGACGCCTCTATCCGAGACGATCTGCGTGGGCAACCCGTGAAGACGAAAAATGTGTACAAAAAATTGTTTTGCCAACTGAGGGGCAGAAGGAAGACCAGGAAGAGGGATGAAATGTGCCATCTTGGAGAATCGATCAACGACCACCCAAACAACAGTGTTGCCACGGGATGGGGGTAAGTCTGTAATAAAGTCCATACCAATCAGAGACCAAGGCTGTTCGGGGACAGGCAGAGGATGAAGAAGACCAGCGGGCTTCTGGCGAGGAGTCTTATCCCGGGCACAGACAGTGCAGGCCCGCACAAAATCAACAACATCCGTCTCCAGAGTCGGCCACCAATAGAAACGAGAGATGAGTTGCACGGATTTCTTGATGCCCGCATGGCCTGCGAGATGGGAGGAGTGACCCCATTTGAGGATTCCGAGGCGTTGGCGTGGAGTGACGAAGGTCTTCCCTGGAGGAGTTTGCCTGATGGAGGCTGGAGAAGTGGAGATCAGGCAGTCAGGAGGAATGATGTGTTGCGGAGAGAGCTCTACTTCCGAGGCATCCGAGGAACGAGAGAGAGCATCGGCCCTAATGTTCTTATCGGCAGGCCGAAAGTGAATTTCAAAATTAAATCGGGCAAAGAACAGAGACCACCTGGCCTGGCGAGGATTCAGCCGTTGGGCAGACTGGAGATAGGAGAGATTCTTGTGATCGGTGTAAATAATAACTGGAAATCTTGATCCCTCCAGCAGATGCCTCCATTCCTCAAGTGCTAATTTAATGGCTAGTAGCTCTCGATCCCCGATGGAGTAGTTCCTCTCCGCCGGAGAGAAGGTCCTAGAAAAAAAACCACAAGTAACAGCATGCCCGGAAGAATTTTTTTGTAGAAGGACCGCTCCCGCTCCTACTGAGGAGGCATCTACCTCCAATAGGAAGGGTTTAGATGGGTCAGGTCTGGAGAGCACGGGAGCAGAAGAAAAGGCAGACTTGAGCTGTTTAAAGGCGTCTTCCGCTTGAGGAGGCCATGACTTAGGATTGGCATTCTTTTTGGTTAAAGCCACGATAGGAGCCACAATGGTGGAAAAATGTGGAATAAATTGTCTGTAACAATTGGCGAACCCCAAAAAACGTTGGATAGCACGGAGTCCGGAGGGGCGTGGCCAATCTAAGACGGCAGAGAGTTTGTCTGGATCCATTTGTAGTCCCTGGCCAGAGACCAAGTATCCTAGGAAAGGAAGAGATTGACATTCAAATAGACATTTCTCCATCTTGGCATAAAGTTGATTGTCACGAAGTCTCTGAAGAACCATGCGGACATGCTGGCGGTGTTCTTCTAGGTTGGCAGAAAAAATCAGGATATCGTCCAGATACACAACAACACAGGAATATAAGAGATCACGAAAAATTTCATTAACAAAGTCTTGGAAGACGGCAGGGGCGTTGCACAGGCCAAAGGGCATGACCAGATACTCAAAGTGTCCATCTCTAGTGTTAAATGCCGTTTTCCATTCATCCCCCTCTCTGATGCGGATGAGATTATAAGCACCTCTTAAGTCCAGTTTGGTAAAGATGTGGGCACCTTGGAGGCGATCAAAGAGTTCAGAGATAAGAGGTAGAGGGTAGTGGTTCTTTACCGTGATTTTATTAAGACCGCGGTATTCAATGCAAGGACGTAGGGAGCCATCTTTTTTGGACACAAAGAAAAATCCGGCTCCGGCAGGAGAGGAGGATTTGCGGATAAAGCCCTTTTTTAAATTTTCCTGGATGTACTCAGACATAGCAAGAGTCTCTGGGGCGGAGAGAGGATAAATTCTGCCCCGGGGTGGAGTAGTGCCCGGGAGGAGGTCAATAGGACAGTCATAAGGCCTGTGAGGAGGTAGAGTCTCAGCTTGTTTTTTGCAAAATACATCCGCAAAGTCCATATAGGCCTTAGGGAGACCGGTTACAGGGGAAACCACAGGGTCACGGCAAGGAGTACTGGGAACCGGTTTAAGGCAGTCCTTGAAACAAGAGGTACCCCAACTCTTGATCTCCCCAGTGGACCAATCCAGGGTTGGGGAATGGTGTTGAAGCCAGGGTAGTCCAAGGAGAATTTCGGAAGTACAATTGGGGAGGACCAAAAACTCAATTTTTTCGTGATGAGGCCCGATGCACATTAGGAGGGGCTCCGTGCAGAAACGTATGGTACAGTCCAATCTTTCATTGTTAACACAATTGATGTAGAGGGGTCTGGCGAGACTGGTCACCGGGATGTTGAACCTGTTGATGAGAGAGGCCAGAATAAAATTTCCTGCAGATCCGGAATCCAAGAAGGCCATAGTAGAGAAGGAGAAGGTAGAGGCAGATATCCGCACAGGCACAGTAAGACGTGGAGAAGCAGAGTTGACATCAAGGACTGTCTCACCTTTGTGCGGAGTCAGCGTACGTCTTTCCAGGCGGGGAGGACGGATAGGACAATCCTTCAGGAAGTGTTCGGTACCGGCACAGTACAGGCAGAGATTCTCCATGCGGCGTCGTGTCCTCTCTTGAGGTGTCAGGCGAGACCGGTCGACCTGCATAGCCTCCACGGCGGGAGGCACAGGAACGGATTGCAGGGGACCAGAGGAGAGAGGAGCCGGGGAGAAAAAACGCCTCGTGCGAACAAAGTCCATATCCTGGCGGAGCTCCTGACGCCTTTCGGAAAAACGCATGTCAATGCGAGTGGCTAGATGAATGAGTTCATGTAGGTTAGCAGGGATTTCTCGTGCAGCCAGAACATCTTTAATGTTGCTGGATAGGCCTTTTTTAAAGGTCGCGCAGAGGGCCTCATTATTCCAGGATAGTTCTGAAGCAAGAGTACGGAATTGTACGGCGTACTCGCCAACGGAAGAATTACCCTGGACCAGGTTCAACAGGGCAGTCTCAGCAGAAGAGGCTCGGGCAGGTTCCTCAAAGACACTTCGAATTTCCGAGAAGAAGGAGTGTACAGAGGCAGTGACGGGGTCATTGCGGTCCCAGAGCGGTGTGGCCCATGACAGAGCTTTTCCAGACAGAAGGCTGACTACGAAAGCCACCTTAGACCTTTCAGTAGGAAACTGGTCCGACATCATCTCCAAGTGCAGGGAACATTGAGAAAGAAAGCCACGGCAAAATTTAGAGTCCCCATCAAATTTATCCGGCAAGGATAGTCGTAGGCCTGAAGCGGCCACTCGCTGCGGAGGAGGTGCAGGAGCTGGCGGAGGAGATGATTGCTGAAGCTGTGGTAGAAGCTGCTGTAGCATCACGGTCAGTTGAGACAGCTGGTGGCCTTGTTGCGCTATCTGTTGTGACTGCTGGGCGACCACCGTGGTGAGGTCGGCGACAACTGGCAGAGGAACTTCAGCGGGATCCATGGCCGGATCTACTGTCACGATGCCGGCTGGCAGGAGGTGGATCCTCTGTGCCAGAGAGGGATTGGCGTGGACCGTGCTAGTGGACCGGTTCTAAGTCACTACTGGTATTCACCAGAGCCCGCCGCAAAGCGGGATGGTCTTGCTCCGGCGGTAGTGACCAGGTCGTATCCACTAGCAACGGCTCAACCTCTCTGACTGCTGAAGATAGGCGCGGTACAAGGGAGTAGACAGAAGCAAGGTCGGACGTAGCAGAAGGTCGGGGCAGGCAGCAAGGATCGTAGTCAGGGGCAACGGCAGGAGGTCTGGAACACAGGCTAGGAACACACAAGGAAACGCTTTCACTGGCACAATGGCAACAAGATCCGGCAAGGGAGTGCAGGGGAAGTGAGGTATACATAGGGAGTGCACAGGTGAACACACTAATTAGAACCACTTGCGCCAATCAGCGGCGCAGTGGCCCTTTAAATCGCAGAGACCCGGCGCGCGCGCGCCCTAGGGAGCGGGGCCGCGCGCCGGGACAGGACCGACGGAGAGCGAGTCAGGTACGGGAGCCGGGGTGCGCATCGCGAGCGGGCGCCACCCGCATCGCGAATCGCATCCCGGCTGGAGGCGGAATCGCAGCGCACCGGGTCAGTGGATCTGACCGGAGCGCTGCAGTAGCGAGAGTGTAGCGAGCGCTCCGGGGAGGAGCGGGGACCCGGAGCGCTCGGCGTAACACTCCTCTTGGCTCTCTCCTGTCTGATAGGACTCCTCTGTGATCTCTCTTGTCTGATAGTTCTCCTCTGTTCTCTCTCCTGTCTGATAGCACTCTTCTGTGCTCTCTCCTGTCTGATAGCACTCCTCTGTGCTCTCTCCTGTCGGATAGCACTCCTCTGTGCTCCCTCCTGTCTGATAGCAATCCTCTGTTCTCTCTCCTGTCTGATAGCAATCCTCTGTTCTCTCTCCTGTCTGATAGGACTCCTCTGTGCTCTCTCCTGTCTGATAGCACTCCTCTGTGCTCTCTCCTGTCTGATAGTACTCCGCTGTGCTCTCTCCTGTCTGATAGCACTCCGCTGTGCTCTCTCCTGTCTGATAGTACTTCTCTGTTCTCTCTCCTGTCTGATAGCACTCCTCTGTTCTCTCTGTTGTCTTATAGTACTCCTCTGTGCTCTCTCTTGTCTGATAGCACTCCGCTGTGCTCTCTCCTATTTGATAGTACTCTTCTGTTCTCTCTCCTGTCTGATAAGACTCCTCTGTGCTCTCTCCTGTCTGATAGTACAAGAGAGAACATGCACAGAGGAGTGCTATCAGACAGAAGAAAGCACAGAGTAGTACTATCAGAAAGGAGAAAGCACATAGGAGTAATATAAGACAGGAGAGAGCACAGAGAAGGGCTATCAGACAGGAGAGAGCCAGGGTGAGACTCATTTTAAAGGGGTACTCCGGTGGAAAACTTTTTTTTATTTTTTTTTTAAATCAACTGGTGCCAGAAAGTTAAACAGATTTGTAAATTACTTCTATTAAAAAATCTTAATCCTTCCAGTACTTATTAGCTGCTGAATACTACAGAGGAAATGCATTTATTTTTGGAACACAGAGCTCTCTGCTGACATCTCTGTCCGATTTAAGAACTGTCCAGAGTGGGAGAAAATCCCCATAGCAAACATATGCTGCTCTAGGCAGTTCCTAAAATGGACAGAGATGTCAGCAGAGAGCACTGTGCTCGTGATGTCAGCAGAGAGCTCTGTGTTCCAAAAAGAAAACAATTTCCTCTGTAGTATTCAGCAGCTAATAAGTACAGGAAGGATTAAGATTTTTTAATAGAAGTAATTTACAAATCTGTTTAACTTTCTGGCACTAGTTGATAAAAAAATAAAAAATGAAAAAAAAAGTTTTCCACCAGAGTACCCCTTTAAAGGATTGAATTCTGCTGGATCCTTGTCACCTTTGCTTTCTGAATAACATTTACAAAAAAAAATGCCACCTAAAATGAAAGAAGCTGCTAAGCTTTTGTTCCCCTCTTGAGATAGCAACCACCAATACTGCTGTATATATGTTTATGAAAAACTCTGATAAACTGGACAAATTCACCTCCCAGCCCCTGCAAAGTTGTGTAGTGCATAGAGTCATACCATATATAACCTCCACCCCCAGGTCTACAAAAGAAACACATCAATATAAATAATGCATTGTGTATCTTACTAAAGTAATATATTAAAGTCATTTATACATTTCCATTAAACAATTACCATCAATAATGTCTATTAATGGGGTCATCATTGTAAAAAAGTGGTCATAACAATCGTAAACCTCCCGTCTTTATCTGTTTAAGACCGTTCAACTACCGCATGGTCAACCTACTGTGGGCAATAACTCTGCGGAAGATGTAAGTTTAACCCCGAAGTCCTCCGAGAGGATCAATAAATAAGAGACATTGAGAGGGACATAATTATTTTTCCAGCCCAGTAATGGACATTGCAGTGAATAGATCATATTATCAAAATGTCCGAGCAGTCAAAGCAAGGCCGGAGCGAGAGGTCTGTGGGATATGTATTACATTAGGGAGAAAATGTTCTGTGTGAGCGAGAGAGACTTATTACAATTCTATTAATTTATCTCTACAGCCGCCAGCTCCAAGGTTCTGCTGTAATCTAGACTGGCATTCATTTTGCTGGGCGTATGTGATTGGAGGGGGGTAGAAAATAGTGCCATTTTAAGTCTGAACATAGATATGAGATAATAGTTGGTCAAATTGCTGTAGACCAGTGTTTCTCAACCAGTGTGTCTCCAGCTGTTGCAAAACTACAACTCCCAGCATGCCCGGACAGCCAACGGCTGTCCGGGCATGCTGGGAGTTGTAGTTTCGCAATAGCTGAAGTCAAACTGGTTAGAAAATCCTGCTATAGGGTACGTTCACACGAGCGGATCCCCAGCGTATTTTACGCTGCAGATCCACCGCTGAAGGACCGCTGCATACTGCCTTTACATGTGCTTCGTCGGAGCGGCAATACGCCGCTATGAGCAAACGAACTGCGATGTGGCAGTCGCAGCGCACATGCACTATACTCGCACATCACGGCAGCTCTCGGCCTAGCTCATAGAGCAGGGGGAGCAGCCGCGATGTGTGCGAGTACACCGCACATGCGTGGCGACTCGGCATCGCTTCAGTGTCTCTGCTCATAGTGGCGTATTGCCGCTCCGAGCAGGTACATGTAAAGGCTCCGTACAGTGGTCCTTCAGCAGCGGATCTGCTGCGCAAAATACGCTGGGGATCAGCTCGTGTGAACGTACCCGTAGAACGTACCCATAGACGTACGTAAAAATCTGCAAAGCCAAATATGCACTATAGTGTGTTAAATTCGGTGCATATTTATTTCAGATTTGGAGCTGTGGGTTTTGATGTGGAAAAACCCCCAAAGGGTGCAATTTATCATTCCTCCGTGTTTTGGCATAATTTGCACCCTTTTTTCATGACCATATTCAATTTGGTGTATTTATTATGCATTTGTGTCTTGCTAAGTCAGATGTTGATGGCACAGCATAGCTGGAGGAATGTTTTTAGACATATTTATTGTTTGCAACCACCTTTAAAAAAAAAATTGTCAATAGATGACGTAGAAATCCACAAGGCCAAAAAGCAAATTCAAAAATGTTAGAAATCCAACATATACTGCACAACAATATGATAAATTTGGTGCGTTTGATATTGGCATAAGGGAGAAAGGGCAAGCTAGAAAAGTGGAGTTAAAGAGGTACTCTGATGGAAAACTTTTTTTTTCCCTAATCAACTGGTGCCAAAAAGTTAAACAGATTTGTAAATTACTTCTGCAGCTGATAAGTACTGGAAGGATTAAGATTTTTAAATAGAAGTAATTTACAAATATGTTCAAGTTTCTGGCACCAGTTGATTTGGGAAAAAAAAATTTTTTTCCACCAGAGTACCACTTTAAGGATGCAATTTCCCCAGCTGTAAGTTTGCAAGTAATGCTCAGGACATGCCATAAATATCTGATAGATATGGGACCCTATATCACATGTCACATGGACATAAGTTTTCAGACCCTTTGCTATGACACTTGATATTTATCTCTGGCTCCTTCCATTTATCATGATAATCTCTGAGATGTTTCTGCACCTTGATAGGAGTGATAAAGGTGATGTGATAAATTCAGGTGATTGGACAGGATTTGGAAAGACACAGCCCTGTTTATATAAAGTCTCACAGCTGACAGTATATGAGAGCAAAAACCAAGACATAAGGTGGAAAGAACTGCCTGTAGAGCTTAGAGACAGGATTGTGTGGAGGTAAAGAGCTGGAGAAGGGGACACAATATTTTTTTGCTGCACTGAGAGCACAGTGGCCTCCAGAATTCTGGGGTGTCCCGGTACAGGACCTTGTCCTGTCCCTTGTGTTAAGTCCCCTCAGCTAGAGCTTCTCCATCTCCACGGGGTTCTCCTGCAGGGCTTGCCCCTTGTTCGCCTCATATAATTGTGTTTATATGTATAATATTTAATGTATAGGTAAAATAAATGTATAGGACCTTCCCAGGTCATGTGATCTACAGTTGTGAATGTACTTATGTTTAAGGACCTTCCTGGGTCATGTGATGTACCCAGAGTTCACTGGGTTCAGGACCTACAAGTTTGATGGCCAATGAGCTTAGTCCAGCCCCATTGATATATATATAAGGGGCTGTAGTCACTAAATTCGCTCTCTTGGTTCCTGCTCTTGGTTCCGGACTATCAAGCAAGCACAATCAACATATCTTCAATCTCAATTCATCTAGGTCAAAGCCTAAAGAACCAGCTGCCACTAAAACTGTGAGTTATAAATCTCAACCTACAAATACTGTGTGACTACTATCCTATTCAAATCTTATAATTAGTAGCACAGATTAAAGCTCATTGCTACCAGTCTCAGCAAAGCCTGTTAGGAACCTGCATCCCGGTTGCCTCAGGAGAAACTGTTTAATTGTAAAGACTGTTACATAAAAGTTCAAGTAAAAGTTTCCAGTTATCTCATAAATCTGCTGTGGACATTCCGTTTATTTTCCCTGCCGTTTGTGGGCCGGTTGGCGGCAGGATCTTCAATACTAAGCAAACTTCACCCTGGCGTCACGACAATTAAGGGTTAATACCACCAGACCCTTCATTCACCATTGCAACAGCCCAGACACCATAATTCTTAACTTGAAGAAGTTTGGAACAACTAGCGCTTTGGTAAGAGAGGTGACCAAGAAACCAATGTTCTCGCTCCAAAGATCCCGTGTGCAGATGAGAGAAATGCCCAGAAGGTCATCACTGCAGCCTCTACAATTTGGGCTTTATGGCAGAGTTTCCAGAGAGAAGCCTCTCTGAAAATGTAAAGGGGTCTGAAGACTTTCTGAATGCATTGCAACTCCAATTGACTTTAAAGGGGTACTCCACTGACTGGAAAACTTTTTTTTTTTTTTAAATCAACTGGTGCCAGAAAGTTAAACAGATTTGTAAATTACTTCTATTAAAATATCTTAATCCTTCCAGTACTTATCAATTTTTGTATGATCCACAGGAAGTTATTTTCTTTTTGAATTTCCTTTCTGTCTGACCACTGTTCTTTCTGCTGACACCTCTGTCCATGTCAGGAACTGTTCTGAGCAGGAGATCTTTGCTATGGGGATTTGCTCCTGCTCTGGACAGTTCCTAAAATGGACAAAGGTGTCAGCAGAGAGCACAGTGGTCAGACTGGAAAGAAATTCAAAAAGAAAATAACTTCCTGTGGAGCATACAGCAGCTAATAAATACTGGAAGGATTAAGATTTTTGAATAGAAGTAATTTACAAATCTGCTTAACTTTCTGGCACCAGTTGATTTAAAAAAAAAAAAAAGTTTTCCAGTGGAGTACCCCTTTAATGGGAATTATATAAACAGCATAGCACCATGAGCAAAACTGTTTCCATAACTCGTGAGCTATCCGGTGGATATACCATAAATGTACAGATGATAAGACCCATTTAACGTTCCACGACAAGGCGAAAAGTTCACGATATTGTCCTAAATTATATAAATTGCAGAATATAGAACAAATATACAAATACATTTTTTTAAACAAAATAAAAACAAGGTGCATATCTGAACTTTTTTTATTCAGAGCTGCTCAATAATACCTGAACTATAAAGTGTACCCCTGCAATGCCAATGTAACCTTACACAACACACACTGTTATTTTAAGTACAAAAATTTGATGTCAGTAAGACCAAGAATTTGAGGAAATTATTGTTGTATGGAGGAAAAAAACTAAATCTAACCAGACTGCCTTTAGACAGCAGGAGCAGCAAAAGACAGATCTGACTAAATAGCAACCACAGATGTTGGAACAAGAAAATGAGCCAACCAGAAGAAGCTAGCAGAATTGTGAGTACAACTCTGGAGGCTGTAATTCACCATCAGTACGGGGTAAGTAATGAAATGCACTTATAAAGAGACTCCACTTTTTCCACTTTTTATGAAGATTAATTTTATCTCTAAACTGTGATATAAAACAGCATACTTATGCCAGGGTCGATGGTTATGTGGTAGAGGGTGTGATGCAGGGCAGATGGAATTACACTAGGGGCAGATGGCATTAACCCCTTGTATTTGTGATGCCAGGGCATGGTTTATCCTCAATACCACCCGAAGGTATACCGCTGAATCCTGGGCTAGGCACGGGGGGGCAATAATGACTCCGATGCCAAGTTAGGGACAATGGAACAGTCTATACAGTTCAGCCTGGCCCACGGAGGTGAACAGTGACTTCAGAGACCTTAAAGGAGTACTCTAGTGCAGAGTATTCCTGCTCCGTTCTGCCCGGGCTGCAAAATAAATGAAAATGAACCATCACTCACCTCCCTGGGTTCCCGCGGAGCGCCACTACAGCTGATCGGTCCTCTGGTGCATCTCCTTCATACTTCCGGGTGTAACGAAGCGTCACATGGTGCTCAGCCTATCGCCGGCCGAGGCTGAACATCGCAGCAGCCGGCGATAGGCTGAGCGCCATGTGACGCTTCGTTACACCCGGAAGTATGAAGAGGATGGACCGGAGGACCGATCAGCTGTAGCGGCGCTCCGCGGGAACCCAGGGAGGTGAGTGATGGTCCATTTTCATTTATTTTGCAGCCCGGGCAGAACGGAGCAGGAATACTCTGCACTAGAGTACTCCTTTAAGGGCTTGCTGGCACTTGCAGTAGATTTGGACAATTTTAGTGCAGGCTACTCTGACTTGACAATAGATGACTGTGACTGACTTGAGACTGACTAAGCTGTGACTGTAGCTTACTTGTAGACTTGAAGGCTTGTGGCTGCAGGACGGACTTGAGGCCTCCTATGGACTCCAGACACACTCTAGAACTTGACTGCACTGGACCTCAGCAAAGACTTAACTGGAAATCAAGAGCATAAGAAAGAGAGAGCTAGCTCCACCCAGGGCTTTTATGGGGGAGAGTAGGAGGGGTCCCATAGGTCTAGACTGACTGAAGTAGATGACATTCTATACTGACAACTTTCATAGGGTACTATTATTCACGGTACCTAGATGGTATTTGTCCTTGTGTTGACCTTTGGGATTTGCGCAACACCACCTCTGGAGAGTCGGGAACTCTTGAGATTTCTGGAACTTTTGGGACTTCTGGAGCTGCAACTGGCTCTTCCTCAGCGAACTCAGGAGCTGGTATTAGTTCAGGACTGGTTGGACCCAGAGTCGCTGGCATCTGTGCTGGAGAGGCTGGAGACAGGGTTGGCACTCTGGAGACCGGAGCCAACGGTGACAAGACTGGGACTGGTGTGGAGACTAGTGTGAGTGGAACCAGCCCCGGGGTTGGTAAAACACAGAAGATCGCAGGCTGATTTGGAGAAAACATGGGGAAATCCATAGATGGGTGGATTTTCTCGCCCGAGATGTACTCTCTTTTGCAGGTCTGACAGCTGGAGGAGGCAGTGCTGGGAGCACTGGTAAATCTTCTTTGAGACATAACTTGATTCGATTCCGGTGAACGACTTGCGGCTCATACCCAGGTTTTTGCACTTCATATACATCAGACTCAGGATAGGGTATGGCCGTCAGTGTGTAAGGTTCTGTCTCCCATATAGAGTCTAACTTGTTGGTCCTTGGAAACTTTCGTAGCCAGACTTAGTCGCCCAATTGGAGTGGTTTGGCGGAGGCATGGCGGTTATAGTCCTCTTGTTGTCTCTGTTGAGTCTCGCCAATCTTCTTGCTGACGATTTCTTTGGCTTCTTGGATCCTTCTCTGGTGGTCAGAGACCCATTCCAGGGAGGCTTGTGGAGAGTTGTTGAACGCATTGTCCATTGTAGCAGGTGGGGGTAAAAACTTCACAAGTAAGGCCCTACTCTCCCCCTATTAAGTCCCTTCTTGGCAAGTGTTACTCACTCACTTACTCACTACCTAAGAAGGGTGGCCCCACACAGGAAACTCTCTCTATTTCCACCTAAAAAACCCTGGGAAATGGCAGTGTTTGTAGGGAGAAATAGGGAGAGGTTCCTGTGTGGGGACGACCTTTTTAACACTTGCCAAGAAGGGAATTAATAATGCGAGAGTAGGGCCTTACAGGGGAAGTTTTTACTCACACCGGTTACAATGGACAATACGTTGCTCCCCTCCACCTTTTAGAGGTCTTTGCATCACATCAATACTTGGTGGTGTAGGTAGCACATGGTGTTTTTTGCACACCTTTCCTTTTGTTTGATTTCAAAAATATTTTGGGTAAATATATATATTTTTTTTCCTAAGAATATTATTAAAAGTTAAGTTTTATGTAATGCATATACTCACTACTTACTTGTGGTCTGATGCGGAGGAATGTCTGTAACTGGGGAGCAGCACCTTAAATATGTTTAACACTATCCATATTTGTGAAGTGTTGGTGTGGCACCATGGTCAATCATTAAGCGTTGGTGGGTGGAAATCCTGGCTGATCCATGCCTGATTGATCTTCACAAAGATCAGTCTCTCCACATTTTTCGTGGACAGACGAGTTCTACTTGAGGTTACTATGGCCCCTGCCACACTAAACACCTGCTCTGATGGCACACTACTGGCCGGGCAGGACAGCTTTTCCAGGGCAAACTCTGCTAGTTGTGGCCACAAATCAAGTTTGGCTGCCCAAAAGTCCAGCAGATCTTCAAGGTGTGTTGGCATGGTCATGTCAAGGTATGCCACCACCTGCTGGTTCAGGTCCTGCTCCATGTCTACCTGCTGCTGATGAGTTGCTTCACTATGCGGGTGAAGAAAGCTACTCATCAGCGACTGTAGACTCAGGATGCTGCTGATGGAGCTGGTACTGCTACTGCCACCCCACCCCACCAGCCATGGCAGTGGAAGGTGAGCGCAGGGGGGCCCCCGAATCAGACCTGCGAGAGGATGGACGATGGTGCAGATAGGCATCGGCCAACTGACTACTTAGGATGTCTCTGTAGTTGGTCAGTTTTTCCTCCCTCTCAGTGGGTGTAAAAAAGGCCCGCATTTTGTGCCAGTAGCGAGAGTCCAATAAGGTGGAGAGCCAGAAGTCACCCTGCTGCCGAATGGTGACAAGCAAGTAAGCATGCATCGTGCCATTTGTGCAAGTGACTCGGAGGGACTCCCTGCCTCCATCTCCACTGCATACTGCCATGGTGTGTCTGGGTCCTCTGTCTCACCTTCCTCATAACCCTCTAACTGCTCATGCTCCTCCTCTCCTGTCCGATGACTAGAAAAACCGCACATCTCACGAAACCTAAACTGTGCTCCACTGTGCCCCTCCCCCTCCAGTTCAGCCCCCATAGGGCTCATGTGGCCGTGAGATGTAGGCGCCATGTCACCAGTGCCCTGACCAGCCATTGTTTCCAACGCGTGTTGTAGTAAATGAATCAGTGGAATGATGTTGTTCATCCCATAATGCCGGCGACTGACTAATAATGTGGCTTCCTGAAAGGGCCTGAGCAAACGGCAGGTGTCACCAATACTGGACAGATAAAGAAAAGATTAGATCAGAGGGAGGTATTTTGGATACATTGTCTTGATTCTCTAGCACCAAAAGGGATCAATGAGAGCTGTAATTTTAATGTTTTCCTATAAGTACTGTCCGGTCATGAACCCGTTTTAATGATTTTATGTTATTTTGTATATAGAAATGAGAAATCTCGCAAGAGAAATACTTATATTAGTAGGTGGTGATGGGTTCACGGGAACTATGTTGAGAAAGGGAGGAGACTCCTGAAACGTCCTTCAGCGGCTCGCACGCCAGCGAGCTCTTCCTCACCCACTCAGAAATAGCGTCCATGCGGCCAGGAACATACCGTCCTACAGACAGCAAGTTCCAGATGGATAGTTCTGAAGACACCGTAAGGAAGGATCTCTGAACAATTTATGCTCTGGGTGAATAATTTCTGAATTCTCACTGCATTTTTTGTAATGAATAAAAATTTAGATAAAAAGGTACTTTTAAGTGCAATTCCGGTTATATGTCTTTTTTTTGCTATGAGTACGGTCACGTATGAGCTGCCACTGGTTGACATTGAAGTTACACAGTGGTGTCCCCCTATCTGCTTGGATCATCAAGAAATCGGTGATGGCTTTTCTCTGTTTGTATAGTCGGTCCAACACATGGAGGGTGGAATTCAAACGTGTGGAAACATCGCAAATCAGACTATGTGGGGGGATGCCGTTCTGACGCTGCAGCTCAAGGAGGGTGTGGTTTGCGGGGTACGAGTGACTGAAGTGCATGCAAAGTTTCCTCCCCATTGTTAGGATGTCTTGCAGATGGGGGGAACACTTCAGGAACCGCTCGACAATCAGATTGAACACGTGTGCCATGCAGGGCTTCTTTGTTGCAGCGCAGACAAGATGTTCTTCCCATTGTCGGTCACCATGGTTCCCAGTTTTCATGGAGTAAGCCATGATTCGATTTCTTGATGAAAGACTTTTAGCAGTTCCTCCCCTGTGTGGCTCGGCAAACCATGTGAAGAACAGCATGACACATGGTATGCTGGAGGGGCACTGAGACTTGTCCATGCAGTGGAGGCTGAGGACACGGTGGAGGATGAGGAGGCAGAGTCGCACACTGTCGCAGGACCAATGGCCTGAGAGCGCGGAGGCGGAAGCGGCGTGACCTGTCCAAGTTGCTGTTGTGGCTGTGCAGGAACCACATTCACCCAGTGAGCCGTAAAGGACATGTATTGTCCATGACCGTAGGTACAGCTCCACACATCGGCGCTGGTGTGCACTTTGGTACACACCAACAGGCTAAAGGACTTGCCCACCTTCTGTTCCACAAAATTGTGCAGGGCTGGTTCTGCCGCCTTCACAAAGAAATGACGGCTTGGGACTCTCCACCTTGGCTCGGCACAAGGCATCAGTTCTCTGAAAGGTGCAGAGTCAACCACTTGAAAGGGAGGGACTGCAGCACCAGCAACTTGGACAGGAGCACATTCAGCTTCTGTGCCGTTGGATGAGTGGGCGCATACTGTAGTCTCTTGGACATGGCTTCGCCGATGGACTGCTGGCAGAATGACTGACTCAAAGTTGGAGGAACAGGAGCATATGGAGCGACAGAAGATGGGTATGACACACAGCTCCCTTCGGCTGAGGTGGTGGAGCTTTGGCTGGCTGAAACAGGGAGCGGCATGCCACTGGGTGATGCAGCAGGCTGGACCACCACATCGGAGCTACGGTTCTTCCAGGCGCTTTATGGTGATGCTGGATATGTTGATGCAGGGCCGTGGTGCCAACATTGGGACACTGGCCACGCTTCATCTTCTGCCGACACATCTTGCATGTGGCCACGTCAACATCCTCCGGGTGCTTGATGAAAAACTGCCACATTGCCGAGTAGCTGATTTTCCCACCAACAGTCCACACTGATTGACTGCTACTGCCGCCGACTCCAGGAGCCCCTGTTCCACTACCTCCTGGGAAGATAGGCTGCTGCAAAGCAGGTGGTCTACCCCGGACACATTTTGCTCCAGACTTTCCACTTCTGCCACCATGCTGACTGCCAACCATGCTACCACCTTGCTGGCTCAGCTGCTGCCTCACAGGCAACCTGCAACCCTCTTCTCCTGATGATGATGAAGCCCCTTCTGCACCCGGCTCCCAAGTGCGATCGGCTTCATCATCATCGAGTTGTGTCTGCACATCACTGATGTCCTCCTCAGGTTCCTCAAAAGTGTCTTCTTCAGGAGCCTAAACGCTCGCAACACCACCTTCCACGCCACTCTCCCCATCACTACTTGCCCGCCTATCACAGGGAGCAGCGGATGTCTCCTCCACTTCTTGGCTGGGCAGTAGCTGCTGACTGTCCTCTAGTAGATCGTCCTCACTAAATAGTGGAGCTGAAGCCACAACATAACATACTTCTGTGGGGAAGGAAACAGCATAGGACAGAGAACAGAGGGTTGTGTCTGAGGAACCCACCGACTGTTGACTGGGGGTGTCAGATGTCACTTGTGATGAAGTGGATGACCATGTTAACCAATCGATGATGGCAGATGGATTGCTGGTCAAGACACGACCGCTGGCTGATACCGGGAGCTCAGGCCTCTCGCTGCGACTCCTGCTGTCACTCGCCCCTAGTCTGCTGTGACCTCTGCCTGATGAATTTAGGCCTCTGCCACTCCTCTGTGCACGTTCTGGCACTTCTCTGCCTGACATACTTAGTTCGTATATGAGGGGAGTACAATACGCTCCACTATGCCTAAAACAGTATTTGTCTACTACACCTTGCATTCACTTCCAGGCTGTGAAGAAAGAGGTGTTGTTTGGTGGAGAGAGGATGGAGTAACTAAATAATTAGCAGCTGATAAATTGCAGCTGTTTGCAGCCAGCTAGCCCTTGCATTCACTTCCAGGCTGTGAAGAAAGAGGTGCTGTTTGGTAACTATAAAACCAAGTATATCTAGCGATTGTCTGAGCTAGTGATTGTGTGTCTGTATACAAGAGTGTGAAGTATACAAGTGAGTGAGTATAAAAGTGAGGGGACTTTAAATTCAGGAAGTTTAAATTGAAATATTTTATTTTTTGGGGGGGAAATTTTTGCTATCCCCAAATCTAGTATGGCCTCCATGTTGTAAAAGGCAGTCCAGTGTGCATCTTGCACAATGTATGCAATCCTTGAACAGCAGTTTGAGGGTGCATATTGTTGTGCGAGATGTGTGCGAGTTGTTCATTTGGAAGCCCAGATCCTGGATCTAGAGGAGCAACTGGCAACACTGAGATGCATTGACAACATGGAGAGGAGTCTCTTGCTCATTGAGCAAGTACTCTCTGGGGTAGAGGTGGGGGAGGATAGTGGGATGGAGGTGCAGGACAGTCAGGCAGTTAGCTGGGTTACAGTTAGAAAACGGGGTAGAGGGTAAAGTGTCAGGGAGGCTAGTCCTGAACTGGCACACCCCAATAAGTTTGTCCGGTTGGCAGATGAGGGGGATGCCATTTCAGAGCTAGCGGTACTGCAGCAGGACTCTGCCTCTGAACGCCAGGGGGGTGTCTGCTCCAGTAAGGAGGGAGGAGTGCAGGGCAGACCAGACAGGTACTGGTAGTGGGGGACTCAATTATTATGGGGAAAGACAGGGCGATCTGTCACAAAGACCGGGATCGCCGAACAGTGTGTTGTCTTCCTGGCGCTCGAGTTCGGCACATCGCGGATCGGGTTGACAGGTTGTTGGGTGGGGCTGGAGAAGACCCAGCAGTCATGGTACATATTGGCACCAATGACAAAGTAAGAGGTAGGTGGAGGGTCCTTAAAAATGATTTCAGGGACATAGGCTGCAAGCTTAAGGCAAGGACCTCCAAGGTAGTATTTTCTGAAATATTACCTGTACCACGAGCCACACCAGAGAGGCAGCGGGAGATTAGGGAGGTAAACAAGCGGCTCATAAGCTGGTGTAGGAAGGAGGGGTTTGGGTTCATGGAGAACTGGGCCGACTTCGCTGTCGGTTACCGGCTCTACCGTAGGGACGGGTAATGGGGAGGGTGCAGCTGTGCTTGGGGAGAAGATGGCTAGAAGGGTGGAGGAGTGTTTAAACTAGGGACTGGGGGGGGAGGGTATCAACAACATAGAGGGGGAAGATAGTGTAGATAGAGGGGTGGGACTTAATAATGTACCTGGGGTGGAGCGGAGGGAGGGGTTAGAATAGTTAATAGGGATAGGCATCATAGGAAAAAAAAACATACACCATTGAAGTGCATGTTGACTAATGTCAGAAGTCTGTCCAATAAAACTGACAAACTGGAGTTGAAAATTTCTGAGGAGGATTATGACATAGTAGGTATAACAGAGACTTGGTTGAACGATACCTGTGACTGGGCGGTCAACATACAGGGTTATAGTCTATTTAGGAAGGATCGGACAAAACAGAAAGGGGGAGGAGTCTGTCTTTATGTAAAGTCCAATTTGAAGGCTGCACTGCTGGAGGATATTTGGGAGGGAAATGATAATGTGGAGTCATTATGGGTAGAAATATATGGAGATAAAAAAAAAAAATTCTGATAGGGGCTTGCTATAAGCCACCAAACATAATGGAAGAGGAAGAAGATCAATTATTGAGGCAAATAAACAAGGCAGCAAATCAAAATGATGTCATAATAATGGGGGACTTTAACTATCCTGATATAAACTGGGAGACTGAGACCTGTGAATCTCATAAAGGAAACAGGTTTCTGACTATAGCTAAAGACAGTTATCTTTCCCAAATGGTGCAGGGCCCTACCAGAGGGGGCGCCCTACTAGACTTAAAGGGGTATTCCGGTGAAAACCTTTTTTCTTTTAAATCAACTGGTGGCAGAAAGTTAAACATATTTGCAAATTACTTCTATTAAAAACTCTTAATCCTTCCAGTACTTATTAGCTGCTGAATGCTACAGAAGAAATTCCTTTCTTTTTGGAACACTGATGACATCACGAGCACAGTGCTTTCTGCTTACATCTCTATCCATTTTAGCAACCATGCATAGCAGATATATGCTAAGGGCAGCATGGTGGCTCAGTGGTTAGCACTGCTGCCTTGCAGTGCTGGGGACTTGGGTTCAAATCCCACTAAGGACAAAAATAAATAAAGTGTTATTATAATTATAATAACGTCAGCAGAGAGAACTGTGCTCGTGATGTCATCAGAGAGCATTCCAAAAAGAAAAGAATTTCCTCTGTAGTATTCAGCAGCTAATAAGTACAGGAAGGATTAAGATTTTTTTAATAGAAGTAATTTACAAATATGTTTAACTTTCTGCCACCAGTTGATTTAAAAGAAAAAAGGTTTTCACCGGAGTACCCCTTTAATATTAACCAACGTACCTGACAGAGTAATTAATGTGCAAGTAGATGGACACCTAGGAAATAGTGATCATAATATAATACATTATAACTTGTTCTTCAATAAGGGAATCTCTCGAGGGGCCACAAAAACAATGAACTTTAGGAGGCAAAGTTCGATCAACTCAGAGAAGCCCTGAACAATATAAAATGGGATAACATCCTCAAAAAAAGCAATACTGAAACTAAATGGGAGACTTTTAAAAATATCTAAAATTCTCACTGTAAGATGTATATAGCTAATGGGAATGAAAGAGTCAGAAATAAAAGAAAACCAATATGGATGAATAAAAATGTTAAGGGGGCAATAAATGACAAAAATAAAGTATTTAAATTACTAAAACAGGACAGCAGTGAGGAAGCATTAAAAAGCTATAGAGAAAAATGTAAAATATGTAAAAAAAAAACAGATAAAAGCCGCAAAAGCTATAGAGACAGAACGACTCATTGCCAAAGAGAGTAAAACTAACCCCAAAATGTTCTTTAACTATATAAATAGCAAAAAGGTCAAAAATGAAAGTGTAGGCCCTTTAAAAAATGATGAGGAAGAAATTATAAACAGGCATCAGGAAAAAGCTAATATATTAAACAAATTCTTCTCCACTGTATTCACTGAGGAAAATGAAATGCCAGGTGAAATACAGTGTGATAAGGTAAACTCCCCAGTACAGGTCACCTGTCTAACCCAGGAAGAAGTACAGTGCCGCCTACAAAAAATCAAAATAGACAAATCACCAGGTCCAGATGACATTCACCCCCATGTTCTAAAGGAATTAAGTAATGTAATAGACAGACCCCTATTTTTAATATTCAGGGACTCTATGGTGACAGGGACTGTTCCCCAGGACTGGTGCATGGCAAATGTGGTGCCAATATTTAAGAAGGGGTCAAAAGGTGACCCCGGGAATTATAGACCTGTTAGCTTAACCTCGGTTGTATGTAAATTGTTTGAGGGTTTCCTAAGAGATGCTATTTTGGAATATCTTGATAATTATAAATGTATGACCCCGTATCAGCATGGATTTATGAGGGATCGATCCTGTCAAACTAACCTGATCAGCTTTTACGAGGAGGTGAGCTCCGGACTGGACCAGGGGCAATCGCTGGATGTCACATATCTGCAGAATGTGTGCAAGTGGGTAAGTAACTGGCTCAATGATAGGAAACAGAGGGTGGTTATTAATGGTACTTATTCTGATTGGGTAACTGTTACTAGTGGGGTACCACAGGGGTCCGTCTTGGGTCCTGTCCTATTTAACATATTCATTAATGACCTTGCAGAGGGGTTGAATAGTAAAGTAGAAATCTTTGCAGATGACACTAAACTCTGTAAAGTGGTAAACACTATAGAGGACAGTGAACTGTTACAAATGGATCTGGATAGGTTGGAGGTTTGGGCTGGGAAGTGGCAGATGAGGTTCAACACTGATAAATGAAAGGTAATGCAAATGGGGAAGAAAAATCCGGGCTGGGATTATGTATTAAATGGGAGAACATTTGGGACAACTGACATGGAAAAGGACTTAGGAGTCTTAGTTAACAGTAAATTTAGCTGTAGTGACCAGTGTCGGGCAGCTGCAGCCAAGGCAAATAAAAGCACCAGCACAGACGGTGGTTCTTCACTGTAAGAGCAGTGAGACTGTGGAATTCTCTCCCGGAGAAGGTGGTCATGGTGAACTCTGTAATAGAGTTCAAAAAGGGTCTGGATGCATTTTTGGAGAGTAATAACATTGCTGGTTATGTATACTAGATTTATAGGGACAGAAGGTTGATCCAGGGATTTATTCTGACTGCCATATTGCAGTTGGGAAGGAATTTTTACCTCTAGTATGAGGGTTTTTTGCCTTCCTCTGGATCAACTCAACTCAATAGGGACTTATTAGGGTTATAGGTTGAACTTGATGGACTCTGGTCTTTTTTCAACCTTATCAACTATGTTACTTATGAACTATGTTACCAGCAGGTGTATACTTTTGGCTGGCCTTTCACAGTATCTAGGCCCTTAAGACTTTAACAGGAGCAAAATAGTACACCACTTAGATGTACATATGTGGTATGCACTTATGAGGGGAGGAGAATGCCCTCCAGTATGCTTAAAACAGTATTTGTCTACAACACCATCATGTGTGTACTTTTACCTGGCCTGTCACAGTATCTAGGCTTTAAGACTTTAACAGGAACACAATGGTACACCACTTAGATGTACATATGTAGTATGCACTGTTACACTGTACTTTTACCTGGCCTTTCACAGTATCTAGGCTTTAAGACTTTAACAGGAACACAATGGTACACCACTTAGATGTACATATGTAGTATGCACTGTTACGCCGAGCGCTCCGGGTCCCCGCTCCTCCCCGGAGCGCTCGCAGCGTCCTCTCATTCGCAGCGCCCCGGTCAGACCTGCTGGCCGGGTGCGCTGCGATATTACTCCCAGCCGGGATGCGATTCGCGACGCGGGATGCGCCCGCTCGCGATGCGCATCCCGGCTCCCGTACTTGACCCGTTCCCCGTCTGTGTTGTCCCGGCGCGCGCGGCCCTGCACCTTAGGGTGCGCGCGCGCCGGGTCTCTGCATTTTAAAGGGCCACTGCGCCACTGATTGGCGCAGCAGGCCTAATCAGTGTCATCACCTGTGCACTCCCTACTTATACCTCACTTCCCCTGCACTCCCTCGCCGGATCTTGTTGCCATTGTGCCAGTGAAAGTGTTTCCTTGTGTGTTCCTAGCCTGTGTTCCAGACCTCCTGCTGTTGCCCCTGACTACGATCCTTGCTGCCTACCCTGACCTTCTGCTACGTCCGACGTTGCTCTTGTCTACTCCCTTGTACCGCGCTTATCTCAGCAGTCAGAGAGGTTGAGCCGTTGCTGGTGGATACGACCTGGTTGCTACCGCCGCTGCAAGACCATCCCGCTTTGCGGCGGGCTCTGGTGAATACCAGTAGCAACTTAGAACCGGTCCACCAACACGATCCACGCCAATCCCTCTCTGGCACAGAGGATCCACCTCCAGCCAGCCGAATCGTGACATGCACTTATGAGGGGAGGACAATGCGCTCCAGTATGCTTATGTCAGGATCCGGACTGGTATGCGGGGTGGACACGGGTAGTGGATCCTCTGTGTCAGTGAGGCGATGGCGTGGGCCGTACCAGGGGAACGGAATCTAAGGGGTTACTGGTTTTCACCAGAGCACGATGCAAAGCGGGATGGACTTGCTGCGGCAGGTAACCCCCAGGTCGTTCCACCCGATAACGACTCAACCTCACTGACAGCTGTGACAGGCGCGGTACACAAGGACAAGGCAAGGGCAAGGTCGGACGTAGCAGAAGGTTTGGGCAGGCAGCAACGATTCGTAGTCAGGGGCAACGGCAAGGGTCTGGATACACAGGCGAAAGGGAACGCTTTAACTTGCACAAAGGCAAGAAGATCTGGCGAGGACAGGAAGGGGAAGTGGAATTATATAGTGTGGAAGTGATTTGAACTGATTGGGCCAGGCACCAATTAGTGGTGCACTGGCCCTTTAAATCTCATAGAGCCGGCGCGCGCGCGCCCTAGAGAGCGGGGCTGCGCACGCCGGGATGGAGCTGAAGGAGGACGGGGTAGGTGAGAGGATCGGGATGCGACCCGCGGGCGGGCACGTCCCGCCACGCGGATCGCATCCCCGCCGGAGACACCAGAGCAGCAAGACTGCCCGGGGCGCTGCAGGCAGAAGGATGCCGCGAGCGCTCCGGGGAGGGACAGGGACCCGGAGCGCTCGGCGTAACAGCTTAAAACAGTAGTTTTCTAGAAGACCAGCAGGTCTGTACTTTTGGCTGGAATTTCACAGTATCTAGGCCCTTAAGACTTTAACAGGAACAAAATAGTACATCACTTAGATATACGTATGTGGTATGCACCTATGAGGGGAGGACAATGCGCTCCAGTACGCTTAAAACAGTATTTGTCTACAACACCAGCAGGTCTGTACTTTTGGCTGGCCTTTCACAGTATCTAGGCCCTTAAGACTTTAACAGGAACAAAATGGTAGCCCACTTAGATGTACACACAGGTTACACTTAATAGAGGACAATACGCTTTTAGTGCTCTGCTCACCCTAACTGGCAGGCTACTATTAGCTTTTCAGTTGTTGTACACACCAGTGCTGCAGCACACAGTCGCTGTGTACTACACCCAAAATTGCACTTTCTCTCTCAATCTCACTCCCTTCCCTATCAGTGCTTCTAGGCTGGATTTGGGCTTGAGGTGAATCGCTGCTGTAAAAAAGCTTTTCTGTGCAACACACTGCTCTCTGTCCCTCTCAGCAATAGAACGCTGATGTGACTGGGAGGTGAATCGCTGCTGTAAAAATGCTTTTCTGTAAAACACACACTGCTCTCTGTCCCTCTCTCTGCAACAGAATGCCAATGTGACTGGGAGGTGAATCGCTGCTGTAAAAATGCTTTTCTGTGCAACACACACTGCTTTCTGTCCCTCTCTCTCTCTGCAATAAAAGACTGGAGTGACTGGCCACAAGATGGCTGCCGATTATATAGGGCTGTGACATCACAGGGGTGGCTGGCTGCTGATAGGCTGCATGTGGCATGTGATTAAGGGTCATCCCGCCTACCCTTGTTCTCGCCTTCCCAGGATTCCTTGCCCCATGTCCTCACATGTGGATCTGCCATTTAAGATACCCTGGAGCCTGGACCGCACTAAATGGAGTTTAATGAAGCAATTTGCGCAATCGAGTAGCGCCGATATTCGCATTCGTTGCGAATCGAATCTTTCCTGAAATTCGTAGCGAATTTGGATTCGTCAGATTCGATTCGCTCATCCCTAATGGTCACTGATACCTCACGGGGTTACACTCACATGACAACTCACATGACAACTGTGATCACATGTTAACATTTCTTAAAGCAATAACACTCTTACACACATTTTACAGTATAACACATGGCAGAAAATATATATACATAAGGGGACACTGCAGGGAGGCTGCCTGACAGGGCAGCAAGGGTACAGGGGTATAACTTCTGTACTGGGCCAGCACAGTTATCTAACCCTTGCATGGAAAACAGAATAGAAAACATTTGCCATGTTTATTTTTTGAGTTTATTTTGTCTTTTTTTTTAGAACCCCTTTTCCTTTAGCAGAACTAGGGATTTGATGGTGACTAATAAACATAAGTTCACTGATGTCTCCAAAAGATAGAAGCTGGATTCATAGCTGGAACTCTGAGTTATTTGAAAATTTTATGTTTTTCTTTCTCTATAAAGGGACATCATGGGGAAAAAAATCATAACAATAGAATAGTCTTTGACGGTGACTAATAAACATAACTTCCCTGATGTCTCAGGCAGATAGAATGAGACTTTACCTGGAAATCTTTTTTATTTTTTGCAGCAGATTTACTGAATGGAAAGTCTCTAGTGTGCTATTAGCATGTTGACGTGTGGTGACTAATGCAGATGTTGACAGAATACAGATGTCCGCATTCTGATTAGCTTGTACACTACTGATAAGGATCTACACAGGTTGACTTACTGTTGTGCAATACTTTTACTCACACAACTCTGGTTTGCAGCACTATATCCATAGGGATGTACACAGAAACGTTAGATGACATGATAGCCACTCCGACTGTAGGTCCTGCAGAGATTAGTGTATGCAGAAGGGTCCTTGTTCAGCTTTGTTATTCTCCTTTGACAACAACAAAAACACCTCATTTGAACTAAAAATGTGAAGCACTATATTACATAGTGCTTTACTAGACTTCCATTCAATTCAATGGATTTCGACAGCTACATTTTGCAAAAGACATGACTTTTGGAATGTGGAATGCAGAATTTTAGATGCGGAATGTCCACAGCGAGAATTCTGCAGTGTTAATGGGATTGCGGAATCCTACTGAACACAATAGGCTATAAACACATGCAGAATTTCCATGCGGATTTCTATGCGGAAATCCAAGTGGAAATAGAAATAGATGCTGATCCTAAGGTACCCAAAACAAGTGTTTATTTGGTGAAATTTAGCAACCAATGATTGTTTTAGCTGACCACCAATAACAGACTGCAATTGTCTTCAGCTGTGTGATATTTATGTCCGATAATTGGACAAAAAGATCTTTCATTCTGGAAACCTTTCAGGAAAAAAACATTCTCAGAACATTACGAGAAAGTTTTTAAAGTGCTTTCATCTCTATCTCTGGCATTAATCATATATGGGCAACTTGAACAACTGTAAAGGCCAATATGGACTAAAATGTGTACTGCTGTGTCTGCAGAACAATTGCTTATCAAATGATCATTCATTCATTAATTCATTCAATGATCGTTCAACCTTCAACCTACTTCTATGTAATGGGGATGGCCACCTCTACAATTACTCCAAGAAAAAAACAACCCCAGGATTGAATTTGGACACATTGAATAACAGATAAACAATCAATGTGTCCATTGTCCACGTTTAGGCAAATATGCATGGCAAGCAACATAGTTCATTGATGATATTTCTTTTAATATGCTCCACCATTTAAAAGGTATTCTGAAAAAAAATGTTTTCAAATCACCAGCTGATTCGAAAACAACTTTTTTTTCCAGAATACTCCTTTAATATATAGACTTCTTCACCAAAATGCACTAATTATTGTGAAATCCTGAGTAGGGTACATTAACTGCACCAAAAGACACCAGCACCACAGCAAGTTGTCACGATGCCGGCTGGCAGGTAGTGGATCCTCTGTGCCAGAGAGGGATTGGCGTGGACCGTGCTAGAGGATCGGTTCTAAGTCACTACTGGTTTTCACCAGAGCCCGCCGCAAAGCGGGATGGTCTTGCTGCGGCGGTAGTGACCAGGTCGTATCCCCTAGCAACGGCTCAACCTCTCTGGCTGCTGAAGATAGGCGCGGTACAAGGGAGTAGACAGAAGCAAGGTCGGACGTAGCAGAAGGTCGGGGCAGGCAGCAAGGATCGTAGTCAGGGGCAACGGCAGAAGGTCTGGAATCACAGGCAAGGAACACACAAGGAACGCTTTCACTGGCACTAGGGCAACAAGATCCGGCGAGGGAGTGAAGGGGAAGTGAGGTGATATAGGGAAGTGCACAGGTGTAACCACTAATTGGAACCACTGCACCAATCAGCGGTGCAGTGGCCCTTTAAATCGCAAAGACCCGGCGCGCGCGCGCCCTAGGGAGCGGGGCCGCGCGCGCCGGGACAGAACTGACGGGGAGCGAGTAAGGTACGGGAGCCGGGGTGCGCATCGCGAGCGGGCGCTACCCGCATCGCGAATCGCATCCCGGCCGGAGGTGGTAACGCAGCGCCCCGGGTCCGTGGAACCGACCGGGGCGCTGCAGTGAGGGAAGTGTAGCGAGCGCTCCGGGGAGGAGCGGGGACCCGGAGCGCTCGGCGTAACAGTACCCCCCCCCTTGGGTCTCCCCCTCTTCTTGGGGCCTGAGAACCTGAGGATCAGACTTTTGTCCAGGATATTGTCCTCAGGTTCCCAGGACCTCTCTTCTGGACCACAACCCTCCCAATCCACTAAAAAAAAAGTTCTTCCCCTGACCTTTTTAGAGGCCAAAATCTCTTTGACAGAGAAGATGTCCGAGGAGCCGGAAACAGGAGTGGGAGGAACAGATTTAGGAGAAAAACGGTTGAGGATGAGAGGTTTAAGAAGAGAGACGTGAAAGGCATTAGGGATACGAAGAGAAGGAGGAAGAAGAAGTTTGTAAGAGACAGGATTAATTTGACACAAAACTTTAAAAGGACCAAGATAGCGTGGTCCCAACTTATAGCTCGGGACACGGAAACGGACATATTTAGCGGAGAGCCATACCTTGTCTCCAGGGGAAAAAATGGGAGGAGCTCTTCTTTTCTTATCTGCGAATCTCTTCATGCGAGAAGAAGCCTGTAAGAGAGAATTTTGGGTCTCTCTCCATATGGTGGAAAGATCACGAGAAATTTCATCCACAGCGGGCAGACCAGAGGGCAAGGGGGTAGGGAGGGGGGGAAGAGGGTGACGGCCGTACACCACGAAAAACGGAGATTTGGAGGAAGATTCAGAGATTCTGAAATTATACGAGAATTCGGCCCAAGGTAGAAGATCTGCCCAGTCATCCTGGCGGGAGGAAACAAAATGTCGTAAATAGTCACCCAAGATCTGGTTAATTCTCTCTACTTGTCCATTGGATTGAGGATGGTATGCAGAAGAAAAATTTAATTTAATCTTGAGTTGTTTACAGAGAGCCCTCCAGAATTTAGACACAAATTGGACGCCTCTATCCGAGACGATCTGTGTAGGCAACCCGTGAAGACGAAAAATGTGTACAAAAAATTGTTTAGCCAACTGAGGCGCTGAAGGAAGACCAGGAAGAGGGATGAAATGTGCCATTTTGGAGAATCGATCAACGACCACCCAAATAACAGTGTTGCCATGGGATGGGGGTAAGTCAGTAATAAAATCCATACCAATCAGAGACCAAGGTTGTTCGGGGACAGGTAGAGGATGAAGAAAACCAGCGGGCTTCTGGCGAGGAGTCTTATCCCGGGCACAGATAGTGCAGGCTCGCACAAAGTCCACCACATCAGTCTCTAGAGTCGGCCACCAATAGAAGCGAGAGATGAGTTGCACAGATTTCTTGATGCCCGCATGACCTGCGAGATGGGAGGAGTGACCCCATTTGAGGATCCCAAGGCGTTGGCGTGGAGAAACAAAGGTCTTTCCTGGAGGAGTTTGCCTGATGGAGGCTGGAGAAGTGGAAATCAGGCAGTCAGGAGGAATGATGTGTTGAGGAGAGAGTTCAATTTCAGAGGCATCTGAGGAACGAGAGAGAGCATCGGCCCTAATGTTTTTATCAGCAGGCCGAAAGTGAATTTCAAAATTAAATCGGGCAAAGAACAGAGACCACCTGGCCTGACGAGGATTCAGCCGTTGGGCAGACTGGAGGTAGGAGAGGTTCTTGTGATCGGTGTAAATAATAACTGGAAATCTTGATCCCTCCAGCAGATGCCTCCATTCCTCAAGTGCTAATTTAATGGCTAGAAGCTCTCGATCCCCGATGGAGTAGTTCCTCTCCGCCGGAGAGAAGGTCCTGGAAAAAAAACCACAAGTAACAGCATGCCCGGAAGAGTTTTTTTGTAGAAGGACAGCTCCAGCTCCCACTGAGGAGGCATCAACCTCCAATAGGAAGGGTTTAGATGGGTCAGGTCTGGAGAGCACGGGAGCCGAAGAAAAGGCAGACTTGAGTCGTTTAAAGGCGTCTTCCGCTTGAGGAGGCCAAGACTTGGGATCGGCATTTTTTTTTGTTAAAGCCACAATAGGAGCCACAATGGTAGAAAAATGTGGAATAAATTGCCTGTAATAATTGGCGAACCCCAAAAAACGTTGGATGGCACGGAGTCCGGAGGGGCGTGGCCAATCTAAGACGGCAGAGAGTTTATCTGGGTCCATTTGTAGTCCCTGGCCAGAGACCAAGTATCCTAGAAAAGGAAGAGATTGGCATTCAAACAGACATTTCTCTATTTTGGCATAGAGTTGATTATCACGAAGTCTCTGAAGAACCATACGGACATGCTGGCGGTGTTCTTCAAGATTGGCAGAAAAAATCAGGATATCGTCCAGATATACAACAACACAGGAGTATAGTAGATCACGAAAAATTTCATTAACAAAGTCTTGGAAGACGGCAGGGGCGTTGCATAGACCAAAGGGCATGACCAGATACTCAAAGTGTCCATCTCTGGTGTTAAATGCCGTTTTCCATTCATCCCCCTCTCTGATGCGGATGAGATTATAAGCACCTCTTAAGTCCAGTTTGGTAAAAATATGGGCACCTTGGAGACGATCAAAGAGTTCAGAGATGAGGGGTAGGGGGTAGCGGTTCTTAACCGTGATTTTATTAAGACCGCGGTAGTCAATGCAAGGACGTAGAGAGCCATCTTTTTTGGACACAAAGAAAAATCCGGCTCCGGCAGGAGAGGAGGATTTACGGATAAAGCCCTTTTTTAAATTTTCTTGGACGTATTCAGACATGGCAAGAGTCTCTGGGACGGACAGAGGATAGATTCTGCCCCGGGGTGGAGTAGTGCCCGGGAGGAGGTCAATGGGACAATCATAAGGCCTGTGAGGAGGTAGAGTCTCAGCTTGTTTTTTGCAAAAAACGTCCGCAAAGTCCATATAGGCCTTAGGGAGACCGGTTACATGAGGAAGCACAGGGACACGGCAAGGTTTACTGGGAACCGGTTTTAAGCAGTCCTTGGAACAAGAGGGCCCCCAACTCTTGATCTCCCCAGTGGACCAATCCAGGATTGGGGAATGGAGTTGAAGCCAGGGAAGTCCAAGAAGGATTTCAGAAGTGCAATTGGGGAGGACCAACAGTTCAATCCTCTCGTGATGAGATCCGATGCACATTAGAAGGGGCTCCGTGCGGAAACGTATAGTACAGTCCAATCTTTCATTGTTTACACAATTGATGTAGAGGGGTCTGGCGAGACTGGTCACCGGGATGTTGAACCTGTTGACGAGAGAGGCTAAGATGAAATTTCCTGCAGATCCAGAGTCCAAGAAGGCCACAGCAGAGAAGGAGAAGGCAGAGGCAGACATCCGCACAGGCACAGTAAGACGTGGAGAAGCAGAGTAGACATCAAGGACTGTCTCACCTTTGTGCGGAGTCAGCGGACGTCTTTCCAGGCGGGGAGGACGGATAGGACAATCCTTCAGGAAGTGTTCGGTACTAGCACAGTACAGGCAGAGATTCTCCATGCGGCGTCGTGTCCTCTCTTGGGGTGTCAGGCGAGACCGGTCGACCTGCATAGCCTCCACGGCGGGAGGCACAGGAACAGATTGCAGGGGACCAGAGGAGAGAGGAGCCGGGGAGAAGAAACGCCTCGTGCGAACAGAGTCCATATCCTGGCGGAGCTCCTGACGCCGTTCGGAAAAACGCATGTCAATGCGAGTGGCAAGATGGATGAGTTCATGTAGGTTAGCAGGGATTTCTCGTGCGGCCAGAACATCTTTAATGTTGCTGGATAGGCCTTTTTTAAAGGTCGCGCAGAGTGCCTCATTATTCCAGGATAATTCTGAAGCAAGGGTACGGAACTGTACGGCATACTCGCCAACGGAAGAATTACCCTGGACCAGGTTCAACAGGGCAGTCTCAGCAGAAGAGGCTCGGGCAGGTTCCTCAAAGACACTTCGAATTTCCGAGAAGAAGGAGTGTACAGAGGCAGTGACGGGGTCATTGCGGTCCCAGAGCGGTGTGGCCCAAGCCAGGGCTTTTCCAGACAGCAGGCTGACTACGAAAGCCACCTTAGACCTTTCAGTGGGGAACTGGTCCGACATCATCTCCAAGTGTAATGAACATTGGGAAAGAAAGCCACGGCAAAACTTAGAGTCCCCATCAAATTTATCCGGCAAGGATAGTCGTATTCCAGAAGCGGCCACTCGCTGCGGAGGAGGTACAGGAGCTGGCGGAGGAGATGATTGCTGGAGCTGTGGTAGTAACTGTTGTAGCATAACAGTCAGTTGAGACAGCTGTTGGCCTTGTTGCGCAATCTGTTGTGACTGCTGGGCGACCACCGTGGTGAGGTCAGCGACAACTGGCAGAGGAACTTCAGCGGGATCCATGGCCGGATCTACTGTCACGATGCCGGCTGGCAGGTAGTGGATCCTCTGTGCCAGAGAGGGATTGGCGTGGACCGTGCTAGAGGATCGGTTCTAAGTCACTACTGGTTTTCACCAGAGCCCGCCGCAAAGCGGGATGGTCTTGCTGCGGCGGTAGTGACCAGGTCGTATCCCCTAGCAACGGCTCAACCTCTCTGGCTGCTGAAGATAGGCGCGGTACAAGGGAGTAGACAGAAGCAAGGTCGGACGTAGCAGAAGGTCGGGGCAGGCAGCAAGGATCGTAGTCAGGGGCAACGGCAGAAGGTCTGGAATCACAGGCAAGGAACACACAAGGAACGCTTTCACTGGCACTAGGGCAACAAGATCCGGCGAGGGAGTGAAGGGGAAGTGAGGTGATATAGGGAAGTGCACAGGTGTAACCACTAATTGGAACCACTGCACCAATCAGCGGTGCAGTGGCCCTTTAAATCGCAAAGACCCGGCGCGCGCGCGCCCTAGGGAGCGGGGCCGCGCGCGCCGGGACAGAACTGACGGGGAGCGAGTAAGGTACGGGAGCCGGGGTGCGCATCGCGAGCGGGCGCTACCCGCATCGCGAATCGCATCCCGGCCGGAGGTGGTAACGCAGCGCCCCGGGTCCGTGGAACCGACCGGGGCGCTGCAGTGAGGGAAGTGTAGCGAGCGCTCCGGGGAGGAGCGGGGACCCGGAGCGCTCGGCGTAACACAAGTCAGCAGATTCCAAGACCCAGACCACTTACACCTCCCCTAACCCCAAATTTACAGAACAGAATTTGAATGCCCCTACTCTAGACTTTTCCCTGCTTAGCCTATGATATGATAATAGAGTGAAATATGTAGTGCGGGCAGTCTAAGGAGGTCCTCATGAAGAACAGCCTACTCTTGCAGGAGTTTGGTTGGGCTCCTCTTTTCCTAGTAGACTCTCAAAGATTTGGGGAGAGTAGGTCACGGCTGTGCTACTAAAGAATATGGTCAGGATTTATGGTGTATTTGGTGACCATAATAGTGCAGTCTGTAGTGCAAGTCTTGTTTTCAACTATACCAGGACCTTACAGAAAACTGAAGGACTTCACTATAGGTAAATAAGGCCCATCAGGTTTTAAATATCTGTGTTTGCAAATGGATCTAGAATATCTATCTAGCTACACAACATGTTACATTCTTAAGTAATTTTTTTTTCAGTGTGTGACTCTTAGGCCTGTGTGTTTTTTCTCTAGCACTATGGTACTACTTTGTTCCTGCTTTCAGACAGGGGTCCAGAATACAATCAGACAGTAGCTCTCCCTCTGTGACCCCCATCATTACAGTATCAGGATTTCCTAGCAAACGTATTACAGGTTCCTGGATGAAGTTCAATTGCTGCAGAAAATGAATTAGATTCCAGTAATTTACTCTGCGATGGCAATGTGGTTTAGATTAGTCCTTTAAGAGTGAATTCATAGGCCGCAGAGTGGATTATCTCCACAAGGAAAATCCTACAACATCCTGGTGTTTTACAGAACGCCTGCCCAATGCTACAGATGACTTATGTCTACGTACAGCTCGGCTTTGTGAGGATTCTCAATGCCTGAGTGCTGAGAATATTATAGCAATTACCATTGGGCTTCATTCCAGGAGCCACACGTCCCTTTAATACTGCTGCACTATAACACATGAGCAGTGTAAATGAATGTGTAAACCCTGACAGTGGCACTCACCAGACAAGAACAGATTTGGAGGCAAGAAGAAATGTGAGATCCAATTAATCAGTCAGTGGTAGCAACTTGTTTTCCTGGAGCCAGTACAGTGGCCCCTCAACTTACAATGGCTACAGATAACAACATTTTCATCATACAATTGTCTTTTCTGGACCATTGTAACTTGAAACCAAACTCAACATACAGTCAAGATCTGTAAAAGGTGTCAATGGCAGGAAGATCTGACCAATCAAAATGGGCATTCACTGGTAAAACACCTATATTACTGAAGTACATGCACTGACTGGCTGTTTGGTAGCGCCTCCTACAGTACAGAAAGGTACTAAATGTTCTTTACTACTCTTTATCTGTGCCAGGCTTAGCTGCTCCTTTGGACACCAGATGAGGGCTGCTCCATTTTACTTTTTTTAGGGCACTGTGTGAACTGTTAAGGACCCTGAAGAAGCTCCTGTCCTCTATAATCACTCTACAGTGATTACAGCTCCCGGCAGATCTTTCTTACTTTTATATGTAAGGACTTGCTTTATCTCTATTAGTTATCTACTTATTTTTCTTGAATCCTTATTTTTCCCTATTTTTGGATGACATTTTGGGGGTTTAGAACCAATTATCAGGTTTTTATAGAGTTATGGTCTATGTTAGGTAAGGGACCACTATAATAATAATGACAGTTTGGTTAAAGAGGTTCTCCAGGCTTTTAACCCCTCCGCCGACTCCTGCGATATGAAGCGGGATCGTGCCGCGATCCCGCATCATATCGCGTCGGTCCCGGCGCTCATCAATGGCCGGGACCCGCGGCTAATACCACACATCGCCGATCGCGGCGATGTGTGGTATTAACCCTTTAGAAGCGGCGGTCAAAGCTGACAGCCGCTTCTAAAGTGAAAGTGAAAGTGACCCGGCTGCTCAGTTGGGCTCTTCG
Source organism: Hyla sarda (assembly GCF_029499605.1). Classification (NCBI taxonomy): domain Eukaryota; kingdom Metazoa; phylum Chordata; class Amphibia; order Anura; family Hylidae; genus Hyla; species Hyla sarda. Next base: position 37,869,509 of record NC_079192.1, read on the forward strand.
GGACCGCTGCGGTGAAATCGCGGCGTCCCGAACAGCTTGCAGGACACCGGGAGGGCCCTAACCTGCCTCCTCGGTGTCCGATCGGCGAATGACTGCTCTGTGCCCGAGATCCAGGCAGGAGCAGTTAAGCGCCGATAACACTGATCACAGGCGTGTTAATACACGCCTGTGATCTGTGTAAAAGATCAGTGTGTGCAGTGTTATAGGTCCCTATGGGACCTATAACACTGCAAAAAAAAAAGTAAAAAAAAGTGTTAATAAAGGTCATTTAACCCCTTCCCTAATAAGTTTGAAACACCCCCCTTTTCCACTAAAAAAAATAAAACAGTGTAAAAAAAAAAAATAAATAAACATATGTGGTATCGCCGCATGTGTAAATGTCTGAACTATAGAAATATATCATTAATTAAACCGCACGGTCAATGGCGTACGCGCAAAAAAAATTCCAAAGTTAAAAAAATTTTTGGTCACTTTTTATACCATTAAAAAATGAATAAAAAGTGATCAAATAGTCCGATCAAAACAAAAATCATACCGATAAAAACTTCAGATCACGGCGCAAAAAATGAGTCCTCATACTGCCCTGTACGTGGAAAAATAAAAAAGTTATAGGGGTCAGAAGATTACATTTTTAAACGTATATGTCACGATGCCGGCTGGCAGGTAGTGGATCCTCTGTGCCAGAGAGGGATGGGCGTGGACCGTGCTAGTGGATCGGTTCTAAGTCACTACTGGTTTTCACCAGAGCCCGCCGCAAAGCGGGATGGTCTTGCTGCGGCGGTAGTGACCAGGTCGTATCCACTAGCAACGGCTCAACCTCTCTGGCTGCTGAAGATAGGCGCGGTACAAGGGAGTAGACAGAAGCAAGGTCGGACGTAGCAGAAGGTCGGGGCAGGCAGCAAGGATCGTAGTCAGGGGCAACGGCAGGAGGTCTGGAACACAGGCTAGGAACACACAAGGAAACGCTTTCACTGGCACGATGGCAACAAGATCCGGCAAGGAAGTGCAGGGGAAGTGAGGTGATATAGGGAAGTGCACAGGTGATCACACTAATTGGAGCCACTGCGCCAATCAGCGGCGCAGTGGCCCTTTAAATCGCAAAGACCCGGCGCGCGCGCGCCCTAGGGAGTGGGGCCGCGCGCGCCGGGACAGGACCGACGGAGAGCGAGTCAGGTACGGGAGCCGGGGTGCGCATCGCGAGCGGGCGCTACCCGCATCGCGAATCGCATCCCGGCTGGAGGCGGTATCGCAGCGCCCCGGGTCAGTGGATCTGACCGGAGCGCTGCAGTGAGGAGAGTGTAGCGAGCGCTCCGGGGAGGAGCGGGGACCCGGAGCGCTCGGCGTAACAGTACCCCCCCCCTTGGGTCTCCCCCTCTTCTTAGAGCCTGAGAACCTGAGGAGCAGACTTTTGTCTAGGATATTGTCCTCAGGTTCCCAGGATCTCTCTTCTGGACCACAACCCTCCCAATCCACTAAAAAAAAAGTTTTCCCTCTGACCTTTTTGGATGCCAGAATCTCTTTGACGGAGAACATGTCCGAGGAGCCGGAAACAGGAGTGGGAGGAACAGATTTGGGAGAGAAACGGTTGATGATAAGTGGTTTAAGAAGAGAAACGTGAAAGGCATTAGGAATACGAAGAGAAGGAGGAAGAAGAAGTTTGTAAGAGACAGGATTAATCTGGCACAAAATTTTGAAAGGACCAAGATAGCGTGGTCCCAACTTGTAGCTAGGGACACGGAAGCGGACATATTTAGCGGAGAGCCATACCTTGTCTCCAGGGGAAAAAATGGGGGGAGCTCTTCTTTTCTTATCCGCGAACTTCTTCATGCGTGATGAAGCCTGTAAGAGAGAATTTTGGGTCTCTCTCCATATGATGGAAAGATCACGAGAAATTTCATCCACAGCGGGCAGACCAGAGGGCAAGGGGGTAGGGAGGGGGGGAAGAGGGTGACGGCCGTACACCACGAAAAATGGGGATTTGGAGGAAGATTCAGAGACTCTGAAGTTATACGAGAATTCGGCCCATGGTAGAAGATCTGCCCAGTCATCCTGGCGGGAGGAAACAAAATGTCGTAAATAATCACCCAAGACCTGGTTAATTCTTTCTACTTGTCCATTGGATTGAGGATGATATGCAGAGGAAAAATTTAATTTAATCTTGAGTTGTTTACAGAGAGCCCTCCAGAATTTAGACACGAATTGGACGCCTCTATCCGAGACGATCTGCGTAGGCAACCCGTGAAGACGAAAAATGTGTACAAAAAATTGTTTAGCCAACTGAGGCGCTGAAGGAAGACCAGGAAGAGGGATGAAATGTGCCATTTTGGAGAATCGATCAACGACCACCCAAATAACAGTGTTGCCACGGGAAGGGGGTAAGTCAGTAATAAAATCCATACCAATCAGAGACCAAGGCTGTTCGGGGACAGGCAGAGGATGAAGAAAACCAGCGGGCTTCTGGCGAGGAGTCTTATCCCGGGCACAGATAGTGCAGGCTCGCACAAAGTCCACAACATCCGTCTCCAGAGTCGGCCACCAATAGAAGCGAGAGATGAGTTGCACAGATTTCTTGATGCCCGCATGACCTGCGAGATGGGAGGAGTGACCCCATTTGAGGATTCCGAGGCGTTGGCGTGGAGAAACAAAGGTCTTTCCTGGAGGAGTTTGCCTGATGGAGGCTGGAGAAGTGGAAATCAGGCAGTCAGGAGGAATGATGTGTTGCGGAGAGAGTTCAACTTCAGAAGCATCCGAGGAACGAGAGAGAGCATCGGCCCTAATGTTCTTATCGGCAGGCCGAAAGTGAATTTCAAAATTAAATCGGGCAAAGAACAGAGACCACCTGGCCTGGCGAGGATTCAGCCGTTGGGCAGACTGGAGGTAGGAGAGGTTCTTGTGATCGGTGTAAATAATAACTGGAAATCTTGATCCCTCCAGCAGATGCCTCCATTCCTCAAGTGCTAATTTAATGGCTAGAAGCTCTCGATCCCCGATGGAGTAGTTCCTCTCCGCCGGAGAGAAGGTCCTAGAAAAAAAACCACAAGTAACAGCATGCCCGGAAGAATTTTTTTGTAGAAGGACAGCTCCAGCTCCCACTGAGGAGGCATCAACCTCCAATAGGAAGGGTTTAGATGGGTCAGGTCTGGAGAGCACGGGAGCCGAAGAAAAGGCAGACTTTAGCCGTTTAAAGGCGTCTTCCGCTTGAGGAGGCCAAGACTTGGGATCGGCATTTTTTTTGGTTAAAGCCACGATAGGAGCCACAACGGTAGAAAAATGTGGAATAAATTGCCTGTAATAATTGGCGAACCCCAAAAAACGTTGGATAGCACGGAGTCCGGAGGGGCGTGGCCAATCTAAGACGGCAGAGAGTTTGTCTGGATCCATTTGTAGTCCCTGGCCAGAGACCAAGTATCCTAGGAAAGGAAGAGATTGGCATTCAAACAGACATTTCTCTATTTTGGCATAGAGTTGATTGTCACGAAGTCTCTGAAGAACCATACGGACATGCTGGCGGTGTTCTTCTAGATTGGCAGAAAAAATCAAGATATCGTCCAGATATACAACAACACAGGAGTATAAGAGATCACGAAAAATTTCATTAACAAAGTCTTGGAAGACGGCAGGGGCGTTGCACAGGCCAAAGGGCATGACCAGATACTCAAAGTGTCCATCTCTGGTGTTAAATGCCGTTTTCCATTCATCCCCCTCTCTGATGCGGATGAGATTATAAGCACCTCTTAAGTCCAGTTTGGTAAAGATGTGGGCACCTTGGAGGCGATCAAAGAGTTCAGAGATGAGGGGTAGGGGGTAGCGGTTCTTAATCGTGATTTTATTAAGACCGCGGTAGTCAATGCAAGGACGTAGAGAGCCATCTTTTTTGGACACAAAGAAAAATCCGGCTCCGGCAGGAGAGGAGGATTTACGGATAAAGCCCTTTTTTAAATTTTCCTGGACGTATTCAGACATGGCAAGAGTCTCTGGGGCGGACAGAGGATAAATTCTGCCCCGGGGTGGAGTAGTGCCCGGGAGGAGGTCAATAGGACAATCATAAGGCCTGTGAGGAGGTAGAGTCTCAGCTTGTTTTTTGCAAAAAACATCCGCAAAGTCCATATAGGCCTTAGGGAGACCGGTTACAGGAGGAACCACAGAGTCACGGCAAGGGTTACTGGGAACCGGTTTTAGGCAGTCCTTGAAACAAGAGGGCCCCCAACTCTTGATCTCCCCAGTGGACCAATCCAGGGTTGGGGAATGAAGTTGAAGCCAGGGAAGTCCAAGGAGAATTTCAGAAGTGCAATTGGGGAGGACCAAAAGTTCAATCTTCTCGTGATGAGATCCGATGCACATTAGAAGGGGCTCCGTGCGAAAACGTATGGTACAGTCCAATCTTTCATTGTTTACACAATTGATGTAGAGGGGTCTGGCGAGACTGGTCACCGGGATGTTGAACCTGTTGACGAGAGAAGCCAAAATAAAATTTCCTGCAGATCCGGAGTCCAAGAAGGCCATAGTAGAGAAGGAGAAGGCAGAGGCAGATATCCGCACAGGCACAGTAAGACGTGGAGAAGCAGAGTAGACATCAAGGACTGTCTCACCTTTGTGCGGAGTCAGCGTACGTCTTTCCAGGCGGGGAGGACGGATAGGACAATCCTTCAGGAAGTGTTCGGTACTAGCACAGTACAGGCAGAGATTCTCCATGCGGCGTCGTGTCCTCTCTTGAGGTGTCAGGCGAGACCGGTCGACCTGCATAGCCTCCACGGCGGGAGGCACAGGAACAGATTGCAGGGGACCAGAGGAGAGAGGAGCCGGGGAGAAGAAACGCCTCGTGCGAACAGAGTCCATATCCTGGCGGAGCTCCTGACGCCTTTCGGAAAAACGCATGTCAATGCGAGTGGCTAGGTGAATGAGTTCATGTAGATTAGCAGGGATTTCTCGTGCGGCCAGAACATCTTTAATGTTGCTGGATAGGCCTTTTTTAAAGGTCGCGCAGAGGGCCTCATTATTCCAGGATAATTCTGAAGCAAGAGTACGGAATTGTACGGCATACTCGCCAACGGAAGAATTACCCTGGACCAGGTTCAACAGGGCAGTCTCAGCAGAAGAGGCTCGGGCAGGTTCCTCAAAGACACTACGAATTTCCGAGAAGAAGGAGTGTACAGAGGCAGTGACAGGGTCATTGCGGTCCCAGAGCGGTGTGGCCCAAGACAGGGCTTTTCCAGACAGAAGGCTGACTACGAAAGCCACCTTAGACCTTTCAGTGGGAAACTGGTCCGACATCATCTCCAAGTGCAGGGAACATTGGGAAAGAAAGCCACGGCAAAACTTAGAGTCCCCATCAAATTTATCCGGCAAGGATAGTCGTAGACCAGAAGCGGCCACTCGCTGCGGAGGAGGTGCAGGAGCTGGCGGAGGAGATGATTGCTGAAGCTGTGGTAGTAACTGCTGTAGCATAACGGTCAGTTGAGACAGCTGTTGGCCTTGTTGCGCTATCTGTTGTGACTGCTGGGCGACCACCGTGGTGAGGTCAGCGACAACTGGCAGAGGAACTTCAGCGGGATCCATGGCCGGATCTACTGTCACGATGCCGGCTGGCAGGTAGTGGATCCTCTGTGCCAGAGAGGGATGGGCGTGGACCGTGCTAGTGGATCGGTTCTAAGTCACTACTGGTTTTCACCAGAGCCCGCCGCAAAGCGGGATGGTCTTGCTGCGGCGGTAGTGACCAGGTCGTATCCACTAGCAACGGCTCAACCTCTCTGGCTGCTGAAGATAGGCGCGGTACAAGGGAGTAGACAGAAGCAAGGTCGGACGTAGCAGAAGGTCGGGGCAGGCAGCAAGGATCGTAGTCAGGGGCAACGGCAGGAGGTCTGGAACACAGGCTAGGAACACACAAGGAAACGCTTTCACTGGCACGATGGCAACAAGATCCGGCAAGGAAGTGCAGGGGAAGTGAGGTGATATAGGGAAGTGCACAGGTGATCACACTAATTGGAGCCACTGCGCCAATCAGCGGCGCAGTGGCCCTTTAAATCGCAAAGACCCGGCGCGCGCGCGCCCTAGGGAGCGGGGCCGCGCGCGCCGGTACAGGACCGACGGAGAGCGAGTCAGGTACGGGAGCCGGGGTGCGCATCGCGAGCGGGCGCTACCCGCATCGCGAATCGCATCCCGGCTGGAGGCGGTATCGCAGCGCCCCGGGTCAGTGGATCTGACCGGAGCGCTGCAGTGAGGAGAGTGTAGCGAGCGCTCCGGGGAGGAGCGGGGACCCGGAGCGCTCGGCGTAACAGTATAAATTTTCCTGCATGTAGTTATGATTTTTTCCAGAAGTGCGACAAAATCAAACCTATATATGTAGGGTATCATTTTAACCGTATGGACCTACAGAATAATGATAAGATGTAATTTTTACCGAAATATGCACTGCGTAGAAACGGAAGCCCCCAAAAGTTACAAAATGGCGTTTTTATCTTCGATTTTGTCGCACAATGATTTTTTTTTCCGTTTCGCCGTGCATTTTTGGGTAAAATGACTAATATCACTGCAAAGTAGAATTGGCGACGCAAAAAATAAGCCATAATATGGATTTTAAGGTGGAAAATTTAAAGGGTTATGATTTTTAAAAGGTAAGGAGGAAAAAATGAAAGTGCAAAAACGGAAAAACCCTGAGTCCTTAAGGGGTTAATTGTCTTTTGGCCTATTATTACCTTTATTATGAAAAGAAAAGCATCGAACATTTACTACTATGCCTGGTATTGCAACTCGGTCTATTCAATTGAGCGGAGTTGAGCTGCAGAATGAGGCACAGAGACACTCAAATGTATGGCACTGTATATGGATATACAAAGAGGAGGCTGTGGTGCTCCAGCGATTGTTATGATTGGACTTAGGAGGTATATCTTAGCCATGGGCACCGATGTCTTTAAAGGGGTACTCCGCACCCCTAGACATCTTATCCCCTATCCAAAGGATAGGGGATAAGATGTCAGATCGCCGGGGTCCTGCTGCTGGAGACCCCCGGGATCTCTGCTGCAGCACGGCTTCCACCTCACACCAGCAATGCTGGAGGCTTCGGATCCTGACCACAATGGCGGATGAGTGTGACATCACGACCCCGCCCCCTCAATGCAAGTCTATGGGAGGGGGCGTGACGGAAAAAAAATTAGAAAAAAAAAGACCAAAAATTTTAATGGGCACTGTATAATGCTTACTTTCCCCTGAGGTGGGAAATTGAACACTTACTGCAAGTTCTCCCTAGAGATAACTGTTGATCCCTGGATTGTCTAAAGTGGAGAAACCATTTAACCCCTTAAGGATCCAGCTCATTTTCACCTTAAGGACTCGGGCATTTTTTGGCACATCTGACCACTGTCACTTTAAGCATTAATAACTCTGGGATGCTTTTACTTTTCATTCTGATTCCGAGATTGTTTTTTCGTGACATATTTTACTTTATGTTAGTGGTAAAATGTCAGCAATACTTGCATCATTTCGTGGTGAAAAATTCCCAAATTTGATGAAAATTTGGCATTTTTTTTTACTTTGAAACTGTCTGTATATAAGGAAAATAGACATCCCAAATAAATTATATATTGATTCACATATACAATATGTCTACTTTATGTTTGCATCATAAAATTGACATGTTTTTACTTTTGGAAGACATCAGAGGGCTTCAAAGTTCAGTATAAATTTTCCAATGTTTCTCAAAATTTTCAAAATCAGAATTTTTCAGGGACCAGTTCAGTTTTGAAGTGGATTTGAGGGGCCTTCATAATAGAAATACCTTATAAATGAGCCCATTATAAAAACTACACCCTTCAAAGTATTCAAAATGACATTCAGAAAGTTTGTTAACCCTTTATGTGTTTCACAGGAATAGCATGTTTACCGCAGGGGTAAAAGGAGAGAAATCACCCTAAAATTTCAAATCCAATTTCTCTCGAGTAAGGAAATACCTAATGGGGGAGATTTATCAAAACCTGTCCAGAGGAAAAGTTGTCCAGTTGCCCATAGCAACCAATCAGGTCGCTACTTTCATTTTTAACAAGGTCTGTGGAAAATTAAAGAAGCGATCTGATTGGTTGCTATGGGCAACTGGGCAACTTTTCCTCTGGACAGGTTTTGATAAATCTCCCTCTATATGTGTATGTCAAGTGCTCTGTGGGTGCACTAAAGGGCTCAGAAGGGAAGGAGCGACAATGGGATTTTGAAGAGTTTTTCTGAAATGTTTTTTGGGGGCATGTCACACTTAGGAAGCCCCTATAGTGCCAGAACAGCAAAAAAACAAAAACAAAAAAAAACACATGGCATACTATTTTGGAAACTACAACCCTCAGGGAACATAACAAGGGGTCCAGTGAGCCTTAACACCCCACAGGTGTTTGACGACTTTTTGTTAAATTTGGATGTGTAAATAAAAATTTATTTCCACTAAAATGCAGTTTTTTCCCCAAATTTTACATTTTTACAAGGGGTAATAGGAGAAAATGTCCCCCAAAATGTATCACCCCATCTCTTCTGAGTATGGAAATACCCCATGTGTGGACATGAAGTGCTCTGCTGGCACACTACAATGCTCAGAAGAGAAGGAGTCACATTTGGCTTTTGGAAAGCAAATTTTGCTGAAATGGTTTTTGGGGAGGCATGTCACATTTCGGAAGCACCTATGGTGCCAGAACAGCAAAAAAAAAAAAAACACATGGCATACTATTTTGGAAACTACACCCCTCAAGGAATGTAACGAGGGGTACAGTGAGCCTTAACACCCCACAGGTGTTTGACGACTTTTCGTTAAAATCGGATGTGTAAATGAAAAAAATTTTTTTCACTAAAATGCTGGTTGTTACGCCGAGCGCTCCGGGTCCCCGCTCCTCCCCGGAGCGCTCGCAACATCCTCGCTACGGCAGCGCCCCGGTCAGATCCACTGACCGGGTGCGCTGCGATACCGCCTCCAGCCGGGATGCGATTCGCGATGCGGGTGGCGCCCGCTCGCGATGCGCACCCCGGCTTCCGTACCTGACTCGCTCTCCCTCGGTCCTGTCCTGGCGCGCGCGTCCCCGCTCCCTAGGGCGCGCGCGCGCCGGGTCTCTGCGATTTAAAGGGCCACTGCGCCACTGATTGGCGCAGTGGTTCCAATTAGTGTCTTCACCTGTGCACTCCCTATGTATACCTCACTTCCCCTGCACTCCCTCGCCGGATCTTGTTGCCCTTGTGCCTAGTGAAAGCGTTCCCTTGTGTGTTCCTAGCCTGTGTTCCAGACCTCCTGCCGTTGCCCCTGACTACGATCCTTGCTGCCTGCCCCGACCTTCTGCTACGTCCGACCTTGCTTTTGTCTACTCCCTTGTACCGCGCCTATCTTCAGCAGTCAGAGAGGTTGAGCCGTTGCTAGTGGATACGACCTGGTTACTACCGCCGCAGCAAGACCATCCCGCTTTGCGGCGGGCTCTGGTGAACACCAGTAGTGACTTAGAACCGGTCCACTAGCACGGTCCACGCCAATCCCTCTCTGGCACAGATGATCCACCTCCTGCCAGCCGGCATCGTGACAGTAGATCCGGCCATGGATCCCGCTGAAGTACCTCTGCCAGTTGTCGCCGACCTCACCACGGTGGTCGCCCAGCAGTCACAACAGATAGCGCAACAAGGCCACCAGCTGTCTCAACTGACCGTGATGCTACAGCAGCTACTACCACAGCTTCAGCAATCATCTCCTCCGCCAGCTCCTGCACCTCCTCCGCAGCGAGTGGCCGCTTCAGGCCTACGACTATCCTTGCCGGATAAATTTGATGGGGACTCTAAGTTTTGCCGTGGCTTTCTTTCACAATGTTCCCTGCACTTGGAGATGATGTCGGACCAGTTTCCTACTGAAAGGTCTAAGGTGGCTTTCGTAGTCAGCCTTCTGTCTGGAAAAGCTCTGTCATGGGCCACACCGCTCTGGGACCGCAATGACCCCGTCACTGCCTCTGTACACTCCTTCTTCTCGGAAATTCGTAGTGTCTTTGAGGAACCTGCCCGAGCCTCTTCTGCTGAGACTGCCCTGCTGAACCTGGTCCAGGGTAATTCTTCCGTTGGCGAGTACGCCATACAATTCCGTACTCTTGCTTCTGAACTATCCTGGAATAATGAGGCCCTCTGCGCGACCTTTAAAAAAGGCCTATCCAGCAACATTAAAGATGTTCTGGCCGCACGAGAAATTCCTGCTAATCTACATGAACTCATTCATCTTGCCACTCGCATTGACATGCGTTTTTCCGAAAGGCGTCAGGAGCTCCGCCAGGATATGGACTTTGTTCGCACGAGGCGTTTTTTCTCCCCGGCTCCTCTCTCCTCTGGTCCTCTGAAATCCGTTCCTGTGCCTCCCGCCGTGGAGGCTATGCAAGTTGACCGGTCTCGTCTGACACCTCAAGAGAGGACACGACGCCGCATGGAGAATCTCTGCCTGTACTGTGCCGGTACCGAACACTTCCTGAAGGATTGTCCTATCCGTCCTCCCCGCCTGGAAAGACGCACGCTGACTCTGCACAAAGGTGAGACAGTCCTTGATGTCAACTCTGCTTCTCCACGTCTTACTGTGCCTGTGCGGATATCTGCATCTACCTTCTCCTTCTCTACTATGGCCTTCTTGGATTCCGGATCTGCAGGAAACTTTATTTTGGCCTCTCTCATCAACAGGTTCAACATCCCGGTAACCAGTCTCGCCAGACCCCTCTACATCAATTGTGTTAACAATGAAAGATTGGACTGTACCATACGTTACCGCACGGAGCCCCTCCTAATATGCATCGGACCTCATCATGAAAAAATTGAGTTTTTGGTCCTCCCCAATTGCACTTCCGAAATTCTCCTTGGACTACCGTGGCTTCAACGCCATTCCCCAACCCTGGATTGGTCCACAGGGGAGATCAAGAGCTGGGGTACCTCTTGTTTCAAGGACTGCCTTAAACCGGTTCCCAGTACTCCCTGCCGTGACCCTGTGGTTCCCCCTGTAACCGGTCTCCCTAAGGCCTATATGGACTATGCTGACGTATTTTGCAAGAAACAAGCTGAGACTCTACCTCCTCACAGGCCTTATGACTGTCCTATTGACCTCCTCCCGGGCACTACTCCACCCCGGGGCAGAATTTATCCTCTGTCCGCCCCAGAGACTCTTGCTATGTCTGAGTACATCCAGGAAAATTTAAAAAAGGGGTTTATCCGCAAATCCTCCTCTCCTGCCGGAGCTGGATTTTTCTTTGTGTCCAAAAAAGATGGCTCCCTACGTCCTTGCATTGACTACCGCGGACTTAATAAAATCACGGTAAAGAACCGCTACCCTCTACCTCTTATCTCTGAACTCTTTGATCGCCTCCAAGGTGCCCACATCTTTACCAAACTGGACTTAAGAGGTGCTTATAATCTCATCCGCATCAGGGAGGGGGACGAATGGAAAACGGCATTTAACACTAGAGATGGACACTTTGAGTATCTGGTCATGCCCTTTGGCCTGTGCAACGCCCCTGCCGTCTTCCAAGACTTTGTTAATTAAATTTTTCGTGATCTCTTATATTCCTGTGTTGTTGTGTATCTGGACGATATTCTGATTTTTTCTGCCAACCTAGAAGAACACCGCCAGCATGTCCGCATGGTTCTTCAGAGACTTCGAGACAATCAACTTTATGCCAAAATGGAGAAATGTCTGTTTGAATGTCAATCTCTTCCTTTCCTAGGATACTTGGTCTCTGGCCAGGGACTACAAATGGACCCAGACAAACTCTCTGCCGTCTTAGATTGGCCACGCCCCTCCGGACTCCGTGCTATCCAACGTTTTTTGGGGTTCGCCAATTATTACAGACAATTTATTCCACATTTTTCCACCATTGTGGCTCCTATCGTGGCTTTAACCAAGAAGAATGCCAATCCTAAGTCATGGCCTCCTCAAGCGGAAGACGCCTTTAAACGGCTCAAGTCTGCCTTTTCTTCTGCTCCCGTGCTTTCCAGACCTGACCCATCTAAACCCTTCCTATTGGAGGTTGATGCCTCCTCAGTAGGAGCTGGAGCGGTTCTTCTACAAAAAAATTCTTCTGGGCATGCTGTTACTTGTGGTTTTTTTTCTAGGACCTTCTCTCCGGCGGAGAGGAACTACTCCATCGGGGATCGAGAGCTACTGGCCATTAAATTAGCACTTGAGGAATGGAGGCATCTGCTGGAGGGATCAAAATTTCCAGTTATTATTTACACCGATCACAAGAATCTCTCCTATCTCCAGTCTGCCCAACGGCTGAACCCTCGCCAGGCCAGGTGGTCTCTGTTCTTTGCCCGGTTTAATTTTGAAATTCACTTTCGCCCTGCCGATAAGAACATTAGGGCCGATGCTCTCTCTCGTTCCTCGGATGCCTCGGAAGTAGAGCTCTCTCCGCAACACATCATTCCTCCTGACTGCCTGATCTCCACTTCTCCAGCCTCCATCAGGCAAACTCCTCCAGGGAAGACCTTCGTTTCTCCACGCCAACGCCTCGGAATCCTCAAATGGGGTCACTCCTCCCATCTCGCAGGCCATGCGGGCATCAAGAAATCCTTGCAACTCATCTCTCGTTTCTATTGGTGGCCGACTCTGGAAACGGATGTTGTTGATTTTGTGCGGGCCTGCACTGTCTGTGCCCGGGATAAGACTCCTCGCCAGAAGCCTGCTGGTCTTCTTCATCCTCTGCCTGTCCCCGAACAGCCTTGGTCTCTGATTGGTATGGACTTTATTACAGACTTACCCCCATCCCGTGGCAACACTGTTGTTTGGGTGGTCGTTGATCGATTTTCCAAGATGGCACATTTTATTCCTCTTCCTGGTCTTCCTTCAGCGCCTCAGTTGGCAAAACAATTTTTTGTACACATTTTTCTTCTTCACGGGTTGCCCACGCAGATCGTCTCGGATAGAGGCGTCCAATTCGTGTCAAAATTCTGGAGGGCTCTCTGTAAACAACTCAAGATTAAATTAAACTTTTCTTCTGCTTATCATCCTCAATCCAATGGGCAAGTAGAAAGAATTAACCAGGTCCTGGGTGATTATTTACGGCATTTTGTTTCCTCCCGCCAGGATGACTGGGCAGATCTTCTTCCATGGGCCGAATTCTGGTACAACTTCAGAGTCTCTGAATCTTCTTCCAAATCCCCATTTTTCGTGGTGTACGGCCGTCACCCTCTTCCCCCCCCTCCCTACTCCCTTGCCCTCTGGTTTGCCCGCTGTGGATGAAATAACTCGTGATCTTTCCACCATATGGAAAGAGACCCAAAATTCTCTCTTACAGGCTTCATCACGCATGAAGAAGTTTGCTGATAAGAAAAGAAGAGCTCCCCCCATTTTTTCTCCCGGAGACAAGGTATGGCTCTCCGCTAAATATGTCCGCTTCCGTGTTCCCAGCTACAAATTGGGACCACGCTATCTTGGTCCTTTCAAAATCTTGTGCCAAATTAATCCTGTCTCTTACAAACTTCTTCTTCCTCCTTCTCTTCGTATTCCTAATGCCTTTCATGTCTCTCTTCTTAAACCACTCATCATCAACCGTTTCTCTCCCAAACTTATTTCTCCTACTCCTGTCTCCGGTTCTTCAGACATCTTCTCCGTAAAGGAGATACTGGCCTCCAAAAAGGTCAGAGGAAAAACTTTTTTTTTAGTGGACTGGGAGGGCTGTGGTCCTGAAGAGAGATCCTGGGAACCTGAGGACAATATCCTAGATAAAAGTCTGGTCCTCAGGTTCTCAGGCTCTAAGAAGAGGGGGAGACCCAAGGGGGGGGGGTACTGTTACGCCGAGCGCTCCGGGTCCCCGCTCCTCCCCGGAGCGCTCGCAACATCCTCGCTACGGCAGCGCCCCGGTCAGATCCACTGACCGGGTGCGCTGCGATACCGCCTCCAGCCGGGATGCGATTCGCGATGCGGGTGGCGCCCGCTCGCGATGCGCACCCCGGCTTCCGTACCTGACTCGCTCTCCCTCGGTCCTGTCCCGGCGCGCGCGGCCCCGCTCCCTAGGGCGCGCGCGCGCCGGGTCTCTGCGATTTAAAGGGCCACTGCGCCACTGATTGGCGCAGTGGTTCCAATTAGTGTCTTCACCTGTGCACTCCCTATGTATACCTCACTTCCCCTGCACTCCCTCGCCGGATCTTGTTGCCCTTGTGCCTAGTGAAAGCGTTCCCTTGTGTGTTCCTAGCCTGTGTTCCAGACCTCCTGCCGTTGCCCCTGACTACGATCCTTGCTGCCTGCCCCGACCTTCTGCTACGTCCGACCTTGCTTTTGTCTACTCCCTTGTACCGCGCCTATCTTCAGCAGTCAGAGAGGTTGAGCCGTTGCTAGTGGATACGACCTGGTCACTACCGCCGCAGCAAGACCATCCCGCTTTGCGGCGGGCTCTGGTGAACACCAGTAGTGACTTAGAACCGGTCCACTAGCACGGTCCACGCCAATCCCTCTCTGGCACAGAGGATCCACCTCCTGCCAGCCGGCATCGTGACACTGGTTTTTCCCCAAATTTTACATTTTTACAAGGCGTAATAGGAGAAAATGCCCACAAAATTTGTAACTCCATTTCTTCTGAGTATGGAAATACCCCATGTTAGGACGTCAAGTGCTCTGATGGTGCACTGCAATCCTCAGAAGTGAAGGAGCACCATTGAGCTTTTGGAGAGAGAATTTGGATGGAATAGAATTTTCAAAGCCCCCTGCGGTGCCAGAACAGTGTACCCCCCCCACATGTGACCCCATTTTGGAAACTACACCCCTCACAGAATTTAATAAGGGGTGCAGTGAGCATTTACACCCCACTGGCATTTTACAGATCTTTGGAACAGTGGGCTGTGCAAATGAAAAATTACATTTTTCATTTTCACGGACCACTGTTCCAAAAATCTGTCAGACACCTGTGGGCCATAAATGCTCACTGTACCCCTTATTACATTCCGTGAGGGGCATAGTTTTCCAAAATGGGGTCACATGTGGGCAGGGGTCCATTGTTCTGGCACTATGGGGGCTTTATAAACACACGTGGCCTTCAATTCCGGACAAATTTTCTCTCCAAAAGTCCAATGGTGCTCCCTCTCTTCTGAGCATTGTAGTTCGCCCGCAGAGCACTTTACATTCACATTTGGGGCATGTTCTTAATGTGGATTTAAAGTGCTCTGGGGTTACAAATTGTGGGGGGTTTTCTTTTTATTTTCATTTGTGAAAAATTTAGGGTAAGAATAGCATTTTTGTTAAAAAATGATTTTTTAATTTTCCCATCCAACTTTAACGAAAATTCGTCAAACACCTGTGGGGTGTTAAGGCTCACTATACCCCTTATTATGTTTCATGAGGGGTGTCGTTTCCAAAATGGGGTCACATGTGGGTATTTATTTTTTTGTGTTTATGTCAGAACCGCTGTAAAATCAGCCACCCCTGTGCAAATCACCAATTTAGGCCTCAAATGTACATAGTGCTCTCTCACTCCGTAGCCTTGTTGTGCGCCCGCAGAGCATTTTACGCCCACATATGGGGTATTTCCGTACTCAGGAGAAATTGCGTTACAAATTTTGGGGGTCTTTTTTTCCTTTTACCTCTTGTGAAAATGAAAAAGTTTTTGCACTAACAGGCTGGTGTAGACCCCAACTTTTCCTTTTCATAAGGGGTAAAAGGAGAAAAAGCCCCCAAAATCTTTAATGCAATTGCTCCCAAGTACGCATATACCCCATATGTGGCCCTAAACTGTTTCCTTGAAATGCGACTTGGCTCCAAAGTGAGAGAGCACCATGCGCATTTGAGGACTTAATTCGGAATTGCATAGGGGTGGACATTATGCCAGTGATTCCCAAACAGGGTGCCTCCAGCTGTTGCTAAACTTACTGCATGCCTCGACATTCAGTTCCTGTGAGTTGTTGTTTTGCAACAGCTGAAGGCTCCGTACTGCCGTACGATGCATTTTTCATTTTTATTGGGGGGGGGGGGGGGCAGTGTAAGGGGGTGTATATGTAGTGTTTTACACTTTATTATGTGTTTGTGTAGTGTAGTGTTTTTAGGGTACATTCACACAGACGGGGGTTTACGGTGAGTTTCCAAGCAGGAGACTCACTGTAAACCTGCACGTGCGAATGTACCCTGTACACTCACATGGGGGGCAAACCTCCAGCTGTTGCAAAACTACAACTCCCAGCATGTACTGACAGACCGTGCATGCTGGGAGTTGTACTTTTGCAACAGCTGGAGGCACATTGTTTGGAAAACCTTCAGTTAGGTTCTGTTACCTAACTCAGTATTTTCCAACCAGTGTGCCTCCAGCTGTTGCAAAACTACAACTCCCAGCATTTACTGATTGCCGAAGGGCATGCTGGGAGATGTAGTTATACAACAGCTGGAGGAATGCAACTACAACTCCCAGCATGGTGAGACAGCCGTTTGCTGTTTGTGGATGCTGGGAGTTGTAGTTTTGCAAGATTTAGAGGGCCACGGTTTAGAAATCACTGCACAGTGATCTCCAAACTGTGGCTCTCCAGATGTTGCAAAACTACAAATCCCAGCATGCCCAGACAGCAAATTGCTGTGTGGGCATGCTGGGAGTTGTAGTTTTGCAAGATCTAGAGGGCCACAGTTTAGAGACCACTGCACAGTGATCTTAAAACTGTAGCCCTCCAGCTGTTGCAAAATAAAAAAATCCCAGCATACCCAAACAGCAAAGAGCTGTCTGGGCATGCTGGGAGTTGTAGTTTTGCAACATCTGGAGGGCTACAGTTTGGAGACCAGATGTTGCTAGGCAACTCACTGGCTTTCGTAGTCTGCACCAGGGAGCCAGCCGCACATCATAGCCGCACGTCATCGGCGCCCGCTACCGCCGATCGCCGCGGCCGCGGCAAATGGTAAGTGACCTCTGGTGCCGGTCACAGGAAAGTTCCCCCGTTCTGAACGAACTACTGTGGGTGGGCAGAACGGGGGAACCGAGCTTTAACCTCCCCGCCCCCGACCTGCAATTGGTCGGTCGCTTCTGACCGTCCAATAGCAGGTATAAGAGGGGTGGAACCCCTGCCACCTCACTCCTATCCGTTCTGGAGGATCGTGGGTGTCTTGGACAGCCCCGATCCCCCTTATTTTCCATGTCACTGGGTCACTGGAGACCCGTATGACCCGGAATCGCCGCGATCGCCGACATGGGGGGGGGTCTCAGGACCCCCCTAGGCATTGTCACGGGATGCCTGCTGAAATTCCCACGGGTGTACAGGTACAAGTACCAGGGAGCGAGGGCGTACCTGTATGCCCTGGGTCCCTAAGTGGTTAACTATAACATTAAAGAGGAAAAGGTTTTTATTAGTTTAATGCCATACAAATTTCATACTATAACAAATAAATTACAAAAAGTTCTAGGAATCAGAAAGCTGATGGCTGTGTACATTACTGTTTACATCTCCATCATCAGGAGGCTATTATGAGTGTGTATGTGCAGGATGCGCTGATACATTTTATGCACTTATGATTCATATTCTCTGTGGGATCGTGTATTTATTGTGGTATTTTTGCAGTGTGTGATCATGCATTTGGGTTGCAGTAATCAGTCCTCACAGTAATACAGTACGTGTATTTCTCTATTCCGTTGCATAATATAAAGTTAGAATAAATATGTGATATCTTAGTTTCAAGATAATCGCATAAACTCTAATTTATAAAGGCAAGCCCATTCTGGGAATAAATGGGGCCAGTAAATAGATCACATTTATACATAAAAGTCTCTATCATGAGAAAAACATTGCTAGTCCCATAATAGTCCTTTTATAGCCCAATTGCTAATTCATGTTGATTAGGGCTCATTCACATCTGCCTTAGAAGCTCCGCTTACAAAATCCATCCAAATGATGGGAGTTGAGCTGAGGAAAAAACTACTGCAGTTGTGTTTTTTCTCAGCTCAACTGCTGAAAAACAATCAACACCAGACGGAAAACACATTCTGTGACAAAGTCCGTTCTGTGACAAAGCTTCCAAATGGAGTTCTGAACATGTATGTAAACTTATATAGAGCCAATGTAGCCTTCAGTGCTCAGTGGGGTTAACAGCCTAATTTCCCAAACTCAGAAGAGATAGCAGGAGTATACAGAGCTGGGTGAGGAGGGGTCTGGGAGCTTGCAGGAGGAGATCTGGTAGGTGATGATGTCACCCTGTAGTTTACAGGAAGTCAGACCCAGAACTCACATACTGTTGTGACCATAAGGCACTGGAATCTGGAAGTCAGTTTAGTGATCACATGAGTAAGAGTAATGAAACACATAGACTTAGCTGCACTGAAATAAAAAACAATGGTGCTGTAGGATAGTGAGTGCGTGTAATATAGGCAAAAAACTAACAAACCGGGAGTGCTTCTTTAAAGCTCTCCAATAAGCATGGAGTGATATTTGGAACCCTCTTCTTAATCCATAAAACCTGAAAGTAGAGGGATCACTTCAACAGAGAAGGAGCAAGAATTTCTTTAAAAAATTGGCCCTAATCTTCTACATTCTCCCCGAGTTCGTCAACTGAGTGTGTCGGAAAAACACAAATTTTCCTAAGCTGTGATGACAAAATGAGCAGCCATCAGGAGGTAAAGCAGGATGTCCTTTTTGGCAGTAGCCAAGGAGGCAGGTATCAAGGACAGTAGGGTAAGCTAGAGCATTTCTTTGTTTACCCAAATACACATGAAACATTCCTCACAAGTGGTCCCGAAAGTTGTGGATACTGGGGCAACCCCACTATATATGCTGCATGTCCTCTACTGCAGTAAAGCAATGCTGTCAACAAATTAATGTAGGGAGTATTGACTAATGGGTCATGAAAAGCAAAGGGAAATAAACACCAGGTCTTTCTGTCCTTGGGAACAAAACCAGATGACATATTAGGAGGCCTATTTCCATATTTGCTATGGGGCCCACTTTCTTCTAAGTATGCCACTGGATGTTCCTCAGGAATAAAATATAAAGGATGCATGCCTATTAGACTTTCAGGAAGTAGTAGCCAGAGTACCTTGGCATTACATGGGAGTCTTCATGACCAAAAAGTTTATTGGACAAATTGTCTGGTATCTTTGATGGTTTGGTAGTCTATTTAGAATGAAGGATGTGCCATTTTGACAATGAGTATATAGCGGCCAACCCCTCATCTTTGGGGTCACAAATCATGGCTCCCCAGATCAAGAAATGCATATTAAACTGAAAATTATATGTAGAAAACAGCTATTTTATGGTATGCTGTGTTCTTAATAAAGTTTTTGGAAAAAGTCCAAGGTTGCCCTCCCGCTGTTTCTACAAAGTTTAGCTTGGAGAGACACTGCACAAGCTGGGTGGTACAGTTGCTGAAGCACCCATACAGTGTCCAGTGAGTTCTGTGCACTAGTTATTTTCTAATCAATAAGACTTTTGCACAGAACTCACTGAGCGTCGATTTGTTTGCCTTGGCAACTGTACCGTCTAGCCTAGGCAGCATCTCTCCATGCCGAACTTTGAAGACATGGCTGGAGAGCAAAGCTGGACTTGCGCTTTAAGTTTTCTACTAAAATCCATGTGCAAGGCTTCACCTACAGTATGATACAGATGCAGTGATGTTAGAGGAGGCCATAATATACCGTACATTATGTAATATATATTGACATATACATTTTGTTTTCAAAAGATGCTCCTGTTAAAATTGACTTTGAAAGTCAATATAGATTTCTGATTGTTAATGTTATTAAATTGCTATCATATTGTTTAGGCGTCATCTCTTGGCTCCAGTGTTTGACATTTATTAGGTTTCTTGGAGTAAGATAATCTTCATATCTCTTAATAAAGACTTTATCCAGCTTATCAATAGCCATATTATGGGATCGATAAACTTAAAAGGGAACATTGCACAAGCAGATAGAGCTGGTAGAGCAGGTAGAGCTGAGAACATTAATATTTTGATACAGTATTTTATTCACTTTTCCACCATATGCATGAATGGGGTTCCACATGTCTTAAAACTTCCAAAGTGTGCCAAAGTTTCGAAATATAGGCATACATTAATTTTGGCACATTTTTGGTGGACACAATTAAAATAGTGAAATGCATTTGCCCATGTTTTTTTATTTGGTAACATTTAAAAACGAAAAAAATAAATAAATAGTACACAAGCTCCATAGTGTTCAGGGAAAACATTCAGTCTAAATTGTAATTTAGTCACCAAAATCCTTGCTAGTTTGGACTTAAGAGTCCAGTGGGTGGTTCTATCAGTGACTAACAGCGCTATCTCTGTATGCACACTGATACATGGAAGGCTGTCAGTCATTGAGTAGGCTCTCCTACTAGACATTTTATCAGAGCATGATCTGAGATTTAAGTAAAAAATCAAAAGGGCATAACTTTCTGATTGCAGGGGCCCAACTGCTGAGGCCCCCTGTGATCTCAGTTCTCCTGTTAGAATGGGCTGGTGGCTCCCATATACTCGCTGCTGCTTCTTTTCGTCTCTATGGGAGTTGCAATGACAGCCGAATGGCAGCTACCTCTGGCAACAAACACAGAGAATGAATGGAGCAGTGACGCACACGCACATGCATCCCTCCACTCCATTCTAATAGGAGACATGGGACCCTGTTCTTGCGACTACGTAGCTGTGGAAAAGGGTTTACTTTGTCATCCGGGAAAACCCTTTTAAGGTTGTGCAGCCACCAATCCCCACCAACAGGTCGGGTTTACAATTGTAAATCAAGGCCAAAATATATAAATATTTTATTTTATATTTATTCATTATTATACAGTTTTATTTTTCTCATGAAGGCACCCCTGTCCATATTCTTGATTCATTTATGTGGAACCCTTGTGCCAGACCCACCTCTTGAAGCAAAAATGGAGGGCTGCTTTTTAATAATGGTTTCCACTCTGGCAACGTGGGCAGATGTTCATCTAAATGGCCCTAAAGTATCCTGCTTGTTCCTTGCAAAATTGGCGGTTTTTCAGGGGTTAAGGGAGCCAGAAATACAGTGATTAACTGATTGCAATGATGGCTCAATTCAGATTAGAAAACCCCTTCAAGATTAACCTCTTAAATATATAGGAGATTTTATATAGGAGATTGGGAGTATTGTATCAGAAACAATGGAGCTAGTTTTAGAAAGATAATTAAAATTTATAGTTTGGGTTCAATGCCCCTGCAGGTTGGGCTCTTGGGTACCTGGCAGAGCTGCTGGATCTTAGCAAATGTCACCACAGGAGGCTAAAATAAAAATAGAAAACTAAATTGGACAATAAAAAAAAAAAAAAGAAGCGTAATTGTCCTCCCAAGGTGTTTAATGACCTCATGAGGGACATAAGAAGAAAAATGGAAAACCACACTGCTCATGCACGTCAACTTAAGTTGTCACCATGGCCACCTCATTCACTTGAAACTATGCGTTACACATTTAAAAAAAAAACAATTTCAATAGAGAAATCATTGCAACACTTTAATGTTTAGTATAAAATTTCTACTTTAGAGAATAAAGAATTTTAGATTTAAAAGGTATATTTTTTGAACGTTTTGTACACTATACACCTAATAAGCTCAAAAGAATAAAAATTAAAATGAAAAAACAAATAAAAAAAAACAGCTATATGTGTCACAACAATATGAAGCAAAAACTTTTGGTACCTCAAAAAGTTAGACCAAAGAATCCCCCCACATGCAAAATTTGTTTAAAAATTCTTTATAAATTGTCTGCTAATTTAGAACCAAAACACTGTAATAATAAGCGGTAAAATGGTTTGTTTAGATAACTATTAGTATCTTCTTTTTTTATCTTTTATCTATAAGTATTACAAATGTGATCAGGGTGGCATGAGAGAAACAAAAAAGAAAACATGTACTCATGTACTCGAGCAAGTCCCTGCTGCTAAACTCAGTAGGAATGCCTACGCAGCTAATAACGGACTAAGATAAGTTACCCCTGCGGCCAGAGATTGGCTGATTGGGCATTTCCTATGTGCTGACAAGAGAGCAGGAAGCGCTTAGCAGCAGGGACCATCGCTGGTGGAAAAGCACTTGTGGAGGATAATCAGCAGGTATAAACATTTTTTTTTATATCTTTCTTCCCACCCTGAGCACTTTTAAAGGTAAGAAAGGGGTCTGTTTTTTCCTCCACAAAATGACCACTCCTAACTGGTATTGCGATTCAGCCCATAAACATAAGAGGTGTAGAATCTTTTTTGTCCTTTTATCTAATTTAATAACCAGAATCTTCTTAAAAGACTAATTTGGAATCCTTTACTTTGAAAATTGTTCTCATTTCCCCATCCCGATCACTATAAAAAAAGGAGTAAATCAGTCTTATTCTTGAAGCCCTTGTTTCGGTGTTATTACCAACTTCAGCAATCTGCCTCCACGTGCATCTGCACCACCGTTACTTCTTTCCTAATAATATTTCCCGGGAACAATGTGACATTTCGGAGTCTCTCCGTCTCAGCCTGTCACAGTCTCTTGTCTTTATTACTTCTTCCTCCTAGGTCTTCTGGTCTCTCTAGACTTCATAGCATTGAATCTATTTCAAATAAAGCCACAGGGAGAATATTATTGTGTCTTCAGATACCGGACTCCTTTACTAGTGATGAAATCTTTTTTATGCTTTTTGATAAACTCCAACACGTAGACTTCATCCCCTATTTAAAATTATTATATGACATTTCTGGTGGATATTTTAGGATTTTGTGACTGTAGATTGCTGGAATAAATCTTACGCTACAATTGACCTGCTTGTGGACCGCTGAGCTGTTGAAGATGAAAAAGTTCTCTCTATGGGCATCGTAAATCTGCACAGCTGGCCAATGGTAGTCACAGTGAAACTGCAGAGGGAGCTACCGGGTGTGGCCAGGTAGCTTTGTGTGTCTGCTCATAGTGGTGGATTTCCCGCTGTAAAAATCTGCCTCTACGAGCGGATACACAGAGCTACCTGGCCGCAGTCAAGAACTCGCTCTGCAGTCCCTCTGTGACTGCTGTCGGCGCATCCACAGTATTTAATATACCGAGGATGTGCCCAATGTGACCCTGCCCTTACTGTTCCTGCTCCAGCACTGGTGCTGGTCTCTGCTGTTGCTTGTAGCTTAGTTCAATGGTCATGTGAAATTGCTATGCAACCCAATGCTCTTGCTCCCTATTCCACCACAGTTATCCCTGTTGGCTGCCCTCCTGTGATTCTGGGCTCTTCTCTGGGTGGTCCACATTGGGTCCCCTAAGGTGCACCTTCAGATGACTTCAGCCTTGGACAGGCTATTTGAAGAAGCACCTTGCTTATGAATGCCTTCCAGATGATGAAGGCATTACAGTACCTTCCTGGTTCCTGGTTTTAATATTATTGTTTCTGTCTACTACTGTATTTGATTCTGACCCAATCTACCAATAAGGGCAACTCACATGCAAAATAGGGTTCCAATGGGACGATATCTTATGTCTCCACTATGAGTTTAAATTAGGTCTGCACGATTTGGGGAAAATGTGTGTAATCTAAAACGTATCCCCGATGCTTTGGATCGGGGATAAGTTTTACTGCACTGGAGTACTTCTTTTACGTGTCCTCTTCTGACCCTGAAACCTTTTTTAATGTTTCCATATACAGGACTGTAAGGGGGTTTATTTTTTGCGCTGTGATCTGTATTTTTTATTGATACCATTTTGTTTTGATGGGACTTTTTGATTACTTTATTGTATTTAAAGATGGTGGGAAAGGGGTGATTTAAACTTTTATTAGGGCATTTTCACATTAAATATCTTTTTATTTTATTTTACATTTTTTTCCCACAATTTTTCTAGTCCCTATGGAGCAGTGTTGGCACACAGTATGTCTCCAGTTGCTGCAAAACTACAACTCGCAGCATGCCCAGACAGTTAAAGGCTGTACAGGCATGCTGGGAGTTGTAGTTTTGCAAAAACTGGAGACACACAGATGTAATATTTTGCTTGCAGACACTGATCAATGCTGTGCCATAGGAGCCAATAGCACATCATTTATCAGTGTTATCGGCACTCCATTACTACAGACTGTTGTGGCTGCTTGCATTATTGTAGCGCAGATCGTATGGCAAGAAAGAAAATAGGGACCCTTTGATCGCGGCATCTAAAGGGTAAATGCCGGACATCACCAGTATACTGGCATTAGCCAATATGAAGCGAGCTCAGCCTCTGAGCTTGCTTCATAGACCCGCTGCATGGCTGGGTTTGTCCACTCCTCCTAGCACTGAGCACTGCTGGGAGGAGAGACAGTGAGACGCAGGCTGGAGGGGCTGGCCCACGCCACATGGGAGCGGGGCCTGCAGCTGCTAGAGCCCAGTGACCAGCTTGGCTCCTGTGTTTCATCTGCTTGCGTGCGGCCCGGCCCATTCAGTATGTGTCTCACTGTGTCTCTTAATAATCGCACATTCTTTTTGTATGGGTGAAATCGCTATATAGCAATTCACAAAAATCACGATTCGATTGTGATATATTGTACACCCTTAGCTTAAATGCAGTTGATTATTAATTTCAAACAAACTTCTACCATGTTGGTAAATATATATGACTTCTAATATACATATTACATGGACTTTTTATAATTATGCCACAGTATGTGAATATACATACTGGTCTACACAGACATTCTATACTGGAAACC
Organism: Hyla sarda; assembly: GCF_029499605.1. NCBI lineage: Eukaryota > Metazoa > Chordata > Amphibia > Anura > Hylidae > Hyla > Hyla sarda. The sequence continues at coordinate 37,894,078 of NC_079192.1, forward strand.
ACAAGAAAAGATTGATGGTTAACTGCAGTCTAGCGTAACAAAATTACCGTATATACTCGAGTATAGGCCGAGTTTTTCAGCACGATTTTTCGTGCTGAAAACACCCCCCTCGGCTTATACTCGAGTGAACTCCTCCACCCGCAGTGGTCTTCAACCTGCGGACCTCCAGAGGTTTCAAAACTACAACTCCCAGCAAGCCCGGGCAGCCATCGGCTGTCCGGGCTTGCTGGGAGTTGTAGTTTTGAAACCTCCGGAGGTCCGCAGGTTGAAGACCACTGCGGCCTTCAACATCATCCAGCCCCCTCTCACCCCCTTTAGTTCTGAGTACTCACCTCCGCTCGGCGCTGGTCCGGTCCTGCAGGGCTGTCCGGTAAGGAGGTGGTCCGGTGAGGAGGTGGTCCGGGCTGCTATCTTCACCGGGGAGGCCTCTTCTAAGCGCTTCGGGCCCGGCCTCAGAATAGTCACGTTGCCTTGACAACGACGCAGATACGTCGCTGTCAAGGCAACGGCTCTATTCCGGGCCGGAAGCGCGGAGAAGAGGCGCCCCCGGTGAAGATAGCAGCCCGGACCACCTCCTCACCGGACCACCTCCTTACCGGACAGCCCTGCAGGACCGGACCAGCGCCGAGCGGAGGTGAGTACTCAGAACTAAAGGGGGTGAGAGGGGGCTGGATGATGTTGAAGGCCGCAGTGGTCTTCAACCTGCGGACCTCCGGAGGTTTCAAAACTACAACTCCCAGCAAGCCCGGACAGCCGATGGCTGCCCGGGCTTGCTGGGAGTTGTAGTTTTGAAACCTCTGGAGGTCCGCATGTTGAAGGCCGCAGTGGTCTTCAACCTGCGGACCTCCGGAGGTTTCAAAACTACAACTCCCAGCAAGCCCGGACAGCCGATGGCTGCCCGGGCTTGCTGGGAGTTGTAGTTTTGAAACCTCTGGAGGTCCGCAGGTTGAAGACCACTGAGGGCGAATGATGAGAAGAGGATGATGAAGGGGGGGGGGTGTGGGGATGATGAAGGGGGGTGGGGATGATGAAGGGGGGGGGTGTGGGATGATTACAAGGGGATGATGAAGGGGGGATGTGTGGGATGATAAGGGGATGTGTGGGATGATGACAAGGGGATGATGAAGGGGGGATGTGTGGGATGATGACAAGGGGATGATGAAGGGGGGATGTGTGGGATAAGGGGATGTGTGGGATGATGACAAGGGGATGATGAAGGGGGGATGTGTGGGATAAGGGGATGTGTGGGATGATGACAAGGGGATGATGAAGGGGGGATGTGTGGGATGATGACAAGGGGATGATGAAGGGGGGATGTGTGGGATGATAAGGGGATGTGTGGGATGATGACAAGGGGATGATGAAGGGGGGATGTGTGGGATGATGACAAGGGGATGATGAGGATGTTAATGACGGGTCTGGATGATGACAGGGGGGGATGAGGTATTTCCCACCCTAGGCTTATACTCGAGTCAATAACTTTTCCTGGGATTTTGGGTTGAAATTAGGGGTCTCGGCTTATACTCGGGTCGGCTTATACTCGAGTATATACGGTATGTATAGTTAGCATTTTAATTTAATGATCTGTAAAAATGATGCACTATGATTATTTTATTATTTTTCTTTTCCTCTTTTTGTTAAATTGTTTAATAAAAAGCAAACAATAAAACCATATTGTAACAGAATAAAGACATATGGTTCCATACAAAACAGCACAAAGCTTTTTTACAGGTTATCTGTTTGTTGCAGCTTCGACAACTCACAAAACCCATAGACAAGAGTGGCATATGACATGTTTTTCTAATCCCATACAACAGACTAAAGCTCAAATGAAAAAAAGTCCCAGAAACAGATTGCATTGAATTTTCTATATAGCTAATACAAGTTCTTAATGTTTCCTTTTAAGTACTAGACCGCTTTCTGTAGTCAAATATGAGGTTTAATAGCTGTCACCTAAAAGTGATGTATCGCTTCTTCCATACACACAGGCCTGTTCTCTTGAATACTTTAAGCATCAGGATTTAATATATTTTGTAAAAAAAAAAAAAACATATTTATCACGGTGTTGAGCTTACATTTCCTCACCAGGATGATAAAAATGTTATGTCCTAACTTCGTAAAATATATATTCACAACTTAAATAAATACCGGCAAGGGAATAACTAATCATCAGGATTGGAACGTGTTGGGAGATGGTAGATTTGTATACGCTTCATGCATATAACAACTATAGAATATAACAACTACAGAATACTAAAGAAGTTGCTATAGTAAGTGCAGAAGTCACTGTCTCAAATGCAGCCTTATACCTTAGGGGAGGCAAAGGACCCTCTACTCAATTAGACACCAGTATTATAAATGGTACATGGAAGGTAGAAGGAACAAGAACAGGCAGGACTTGCATCTTTGATGAGAGCCATTTCCCCCTCTATCAGCCAAAGTATAATTATAGCAGTAAATGCCACAATGCCATGTCAGCAATAATTGTCAATGAAAATGCATAATTTTCCCCAATAATACCAGCCCCAATGACCCCATATATAAAAGCCACAGTCAGGTCCAAAGTAAGGCTGTCTGGAAGACGGAGCACTTCAGTATGGTGGGGCCCCCAAACAATCCCCCCCCCAAGACAGTCCCCCCTCCCCTCCCACTGAAACTGGTTGCCGGCTAGCAGGGGTGGACTGACAACTCATGGGGCCCCCCATGCACCCACACCCACATACAATAAATACATTTTTCAATTCATAAAGAAAATATAGCAAAATAACTCAATATTGCAAAGTTTTTGGGGGGGTGGGTTAGTTTCTATGCAATATATTTTACGGTTAAAATTACATTCTGTAGGTCCATATGATTACAACAATACCCATTTAATGTAGGTTTTGTTGTATTTTTCTAGTTTTTGTCAGAAAATTAACATGCATAAAATTTTCCCATTCTGAACCCTATAACACTTTTATTATTCCGTATACAAGGTTATATGAGGGACATTTTTTGTGAGTAAGAAGCAATTCTAGACTTTTGTATTTTTTTTTTACATTTACGCCATTCATCGTCATCTCCTAATCTCACCACTGAGTGCTGAGTGCACCCCCCGACATCACCGTTGAGTGCTCAGATATCACCCCCTGACTTCACCTGTGACATCACCCCTGATATCACCACTAACATCTCACTGACAAAAAGTAATGTAATGTATGTACACAGTGACCCCACCAGCAGAATAGTGAGTACAGCTCTGGAGTATAATACAGGATATAACTCAGGATCAGTACAGGATAAGTAATGTAATGTATGAACACAGTGACCTAACCAGCAGAATAGTGAGTACAGCTCTGGGGTATAATACAGGATATAACTCAGGATCAGTACAGGATAAGTAATGTAATGTATGTACACAGTGACCTAACCAGCAGAATAGTGAGTACAGCTCTGGAGTATTATCCAAGATATAACTCAGGATCAGTACAGGATAAGTAATGTAATGTATGAACACAGTGACTCCACCAGCAGAATAGTGAGTGCAGCTCTGAGGTATAATACAGGATGTAACTCAGGATCAGTAGAGGATAAGTAATGTAATTTATGTACACAGTGACCTCACCAGCAGAATAGTGAGTGCAGCTCTGGGGTGTTATACAGGATGTAACTCAGGATCAGTACAGGATAAGTAATGTAATGTATGCACACAGTGACCTCACCAGCAGAATAGTGAGTACAGCTCTGGAGTATAATACAGGATATAACTCAGGATCAGTACAGGATAAGTAATGTAATGTATGTACATTGTGACCTCACAGCATCCAGTTGTTGCAAAACTACAACTCCCAGCATGCCTAAACAGCCTTTGACAGCCTTAGGCTGTCCAGATATGCTGGGAGTTGTAGTTGTACAACAGTTGGAGGCACCCTGGTTGGGAAACACTGATGTACACAGTGACCCCACCAGCAGAATAGTCAGTGCAGCTTTAGAGCTCACATGTATATGCTGTATATTAGTGTCTTCCAACCAGCTGAAGGTACCCTGGTAAGGAAACACTGCTGAATACAGTTAATTCACACCAACAGATTGCAGGAATAACTCACCACATACACTCATCTCTCCTGGCTGCTCCGGGAACTTTAGCTCCGCCCCCAAGTCACATGATTGTGACATCACCACAGGTCCTCAAAGAAATCATCCCCTCCAGCATTCAGAAGGAACAAAGCGGGTCCTGGTCGGGCGGTCACTGCCATTATGTTCTATGTGGAGATCCCTGTTTTTAAGTAACTGCCAACCAGGACCTGCGTGATTCAGAGGGAGCGGGGCCCTGAGCATGAGCTTCAAAAGCTCCAAAGATAATCCGGCCCTGGCCACAGTGTCCATAATTATTTTAGGTCAGAGTGATCCCACTTATGCCAGCCCCATGGCTTCAGAAGTTCTACAGTGTTCCTAAGGAAGCCATTACTATATACTCACCTACAAGATACAGGCAATGGTGCTCAAAAATAGTAACTTTTCCCCCCTGCACAGATAAATAAAAGAAAAAGGGGCACCTATCAAGTACCTGCACCTCATTCAGTATGATCCTGCTGCCTTTGGACATCTCCATGTTTGAGCAATACTATTGCTGATCTCTGTGAGGTGCTTCCTTGACAGGTAGGCAAATGCACTTACCTGCTGGTTGCAAACCTACGGGTGTATGTAAATTTTACAGACACAGTATTTTTTTCCCATGGTGATGTCATGTGAACTCTTTGGAGGGAATTTATCAATGCTTGCACCAGAAAACTGGAGTAAAAAAATTGAAATTTTTTCTTTTTGCAAAACATAAGCGATTGCTCAAAATTTGTGTCAATTGTTCACCAAAACCTACAAAAAAACACATTGAGGAATTCTGGCCACTGTCTCATGGTTCTATAGCTCTATATACATGCCTGAACTCAATGACCTGTGGCTCTAGTGCTCTATGTACATGTGTGAAATAATTATCCAATGGCTCTTGTTCTGCTTGTACAGTAGGTATTTGGACTCATGTAAACATATGTGGCCCATGTAAACGAGAGATAGACACTTCTCACCTTCTCATGACTCCATGACAAGGTAAAGGTCCACAATAGTTACAGTAACATCCGAAACAAAAAAAAGTATGTAGCACTCACTGGAAATGAAAATGTAATAAGTTTTATTATATCCTAAAGGTAACAGACACGGACGGATGGAAGTTACTTCAAGCACCTCTCTGCGCTTTCTCTGGCCAATACGGAAGGTTCTTATCTGCCTCTGTGCTGTCTGATTGGCTCTCTTGTGCAGACAGTCTGTACAAGTGGAGAGCTGATAACACTGATCAATGCTGTGCTATAGCACTGCATTGTTTAATGTTTGCATTTGGAAAATAAAATGTGGTAACTCACTCTTTTCCAATTTTTCAAATAAAATAATTTAAACAGAAATAAACATATTTGATATTGCCGTGTGCCTAAATGTCCGAACTATTAAAATATAATGTTAATGAAACCACATGGTGAACCCCGTAAAATTAAAAAGAATACCAAAGTCCAGGAAATAATAATAAAACTTGATTAAAGGAGTACTGTAGTGGAATATAACTTATCCCTTATATAACTCTACATTATAGATTGCTAGGGGTCTGACCGCTTGAATCCCCCACAATCTCCTTTACAGGGCCGTGGCAGTCCGCAGGAAGCACCATGCTGTCCCCAGCAGGAAGCCACGGCAGACACGCCCCCTTCATGTATCTCTATGGGATACATGGAGGTGGTGTGTCGACTGCCGCATCATGGGGGACGGAATGCCCCCCTTTCTGCAGACTTCCGCGGGCCCGTACAGGGGATCGCAGGGGTTCCCAGTTAGATTCCAATATAGTAATCCTTTAAAAAGTCCCATCAAAATAAAAATAGTACTGTTAAAAACTATGATCCCTCATCCATTTCCATATACATAAAAATAAAAGTTATAGGAGTCAGAAGAGGACAGCTTTAAGCATTTTTTAACACATTTTCTTGCAAAAACTTTTTAGTAGTAGTAAAATATAAGAAACCTATATAAATCGTGTATTACTGTAATGGTATTTACCATCATTTGAACCATGACGTGTACTGTGAAAAAACAAAACTACCTCAAAGTTTGCTAAATTTTGGGGGAGGATGTTTTCATTTTGCCCCCCCAAATTTTTTTTTTTAGGCTTCTCTGTAGATTTTGTGGTAAAATAAGTCATGTCCAAAAAATTGGTCCTGCATATTGGTCTATGGGTGGAAAATAAAAAGAAATTCAAATTTTAAATCAATGCATTATTAAGGGGTTAATACAATGTGTACACCGACGGCTGCCATTTTCCATAGACTTTAATAGAACATATTATTAGATTTAAAAATTCATCCAACTGTTTTTTTTATACATATTTTACTGCAATTTTGAGTTTTGTTTTGTTTTTACAATGTGTGAACTTCTTTGTAGATGTGTAATGTGAGAACTTGGCCCTAAGGACAATCATCATAACAGAGAATCCAGAGGGAGAACATAAGCAATATTTTGTCCCTTTTTATGGGAACCCCCTCCCCATCTCGCCTTGTTTCCAGTACAGTGACCTTTTAACTTGACTTCACAGCTATTAAGATGATATATCAGAACGCCGTTGTACACATGCTGGAGAATGTTCCTTGTGTTGTATTATTTCCTTTTATTCTCCTATATTGTTTCTTATGGCTTTAACCCTGCTCAGAATAATTTGATTTGAAAGCATTTTTCCTTGCGCTGCCCTGTCTTGACATTTTGACAACGTGCGTGTCAATCCCCATAGGCCTCTGCAGTTTCTCTCATTGACAACATGGCTGAGCAGAGCTGACCATCTGGTCTGGTTGTCATTGCTGGGAATAAGGCTCCTCCAGAGACGTGGCTGAGGAGAGCTTTTTATTTGTGCCGAGCTCCGGTTTCACATTTCAGCATTGTACACAAACAAAAATTAATTTCTATGGTTCAGACAATTGCTTGGTTATGCAGAAGAATGTCTGGAGCAGAGAATGACCTGGCATGGTGCACAGCAAACATCATAGACCCAGATTTCATCCAGTGCTTCCAGCCTGGAAAATGTACGCCAGATCAATACTACTGATATGTGTAGAACATTGTATTGTCTTAAAGGCAGATCTCTAAAGCCAATTCTCAAAGGTCCATGACAGCATTAGAATTTGTCCTGGAAAATTTTTCTGTCTTACAAAACAATATTTGTTTTCATGGACAACAGTTTATAATAAGGACTCAAGTAATATGGGCTCGGCATCATCAATACCTCTCAACATTTTAAGATGCACAGAAAGGCGCCCCAGCCACATCCTTAGTGTGAACCAACACTAAAACACCATGCAGCCTATTGTCGGCCATAGTAGACTTATTTAAAAAAGTAATTTGGGGTTTCTGGTTCTGTCATGCTAATCATACACCCCAAAAATGAATCACTATGTTTAATATGTGTTACGCCGAGCGCTCCGGGTCCCTGCTCCTTCCCAGAGCGCTCGTGGCGTTCTCCTGCCTGCAGCGCCCCGGTCAGACCCGCTGACCGGGAGCGCTGCACTGTCACTGCCGGCGGGGATGCGATCCGCGTAGCGGTACGTGCCCGCCCGCGGGTCGCATCCCAATCCACTCACCTGTCCTGTTCCCCGGCTGTCACGTCCTGGCGCGCGCGGCCCCGCTCTCTAGGGCACACAAGCGCCAGCTCTCTGAAATTTAAAGGGCCAGTGCACCACTAATTGGTGCCTGGCCCAATCAGTTGTCAATCACTTCCCATTCCTATAAAAACCCACTTCCCCTTCCTGTCCTCGCCGGATCTTGTTGCCCTAGTGCCCTGAGAAAGCGTTTTGTGTATCCCAAGCTTGTGTATCCAGACTCTTGCCGTTGCCCCTGACTACGACCCTTTGCTGCCTGCCCTGACCTTCTGCTATGTCCGACCTTGCTCTTGCCTTGTCCCGGTGTACCACGCCTGTCTCAGCTGTCAGTGGGGTTGAGTCGCTATCGGGTGGAACGACCTGGGGGTTACCTGCCGCAGCAAGTCCATCCCGCTTTGCGGCGGGCTCTGGAGAAAACCAGTAACCCCTTAGATTCCGTTCCCCTGGTACGGCCCACGCCATCACCTCACTGACACAGAGGATCCACCTCCAGTGTCCTCGCTGCATACCAGTCCGGATCCTGACAATATGTTTAATAGCATGATGTCGGTTATTTTGTGTTTAATCTAAGTAGGCCACAAGTCTGGAGTTTCATCTCTACAAAAAGTGGCAGCCTGAGAGAATGTTTGTTGTCTCTTTAGATATTTATGGCTGTTTCGATAAGACAAGAAAAGGGGGCTGGTTACATTCTCTAGACATTCGCACATTGTATTATTATCTTTCCAATAAATTTGGATGTCTAGTTGGTGAATCTATGTCTATGAGAATCCAGGTTTTAATTACTTATATATGTCACACCTATTAAATTATGGCTCCATACGTCAGGTGTGGAATGTGGGTTTAAGACCAGTTATTGACAGTTGACCCTTAATGGTAATGATGCTAATTGCTGATGCAATAGCACCCCCTAGCGTATGAGTAGTTGACATTACACCTACAAGAAAGGCATTATGGGTGATATGCTCAATGCATTCTGGGTATTATAGTGATGTCATAGTAATTACCATATGTACACGCCCAACCTACATTCATTGGGGAATTCGGATTTAGGAGGGTGTGTCTAACTAATTAAAAAGTCTGGTAAACCAGATGTTAAGGAGGGTACTGAACTGTTGACTGTAGGCTGTAGAGAACAAACAAAGACACAGAAAAGAGGTCCAACCCAGTGGGAAAGCCATGTAAGATTCCAGCAGACGGACTGATCACACGGTACCAGACCAATGGCTATCCATGACGATGAGATGGGCCGTTCAATTTTCCTAGGACCAGAAGTAAGGTTCTTACATAGACTTGGTAAGAGACACAAAAAATGGTATTCCATTTATTTAAGACTAATTGGGATAATGTGGATGGAATTATACCATTTAGATTGGCTAATAAATTAATAAAATAAAATAATTAATTATCTCCATATTGAGATGATAGTTGTCAGGGTCCGGACTAGCAGCTGGTGAGTACACTTGAGGTGGATCCTCTGTGCCAGAGAGGCGATGACGCGGGCCGTACTGGGGAATCGGTTCTAAGCAGTTACTGGTGTTCACCCGAGCCCGCCGCAAAGCGGGATGGACTTGCTGCGGCAGTAACTACCAGGTCGTGTTCCCCAGTAGCGACTCAACCTCTCTGGCAGCTGAGACTGGCGCGGTACACAAGTACTAGACAGAGGAGAGGTCAGACGTAGCAGAAGGTCAGGGCAGGCAGCGAGGTTCGTAGTCAGGGGCAACAGCAGAAGGTCTGGGTACACAGGCTTGGGAACACACTATAACACTTTCTCAGGGCACAAGGCAACAAGATCCGGCAAGGAGAGGAAGGGGAAGTGGGTTTTTATAGAAATGGGATTAATTGGGCCAGGCACCAATTAGTGGTGCACTGGCCCTTTAAATTTTAGCAAGCCGGCGCGCGCGCGCCCTAGGGAGCGGGGCCACATGCGCCGGGAGGAAGCAGACAGGGGCGAGAGGTGAGTGACATGGGGCGCGATCTGAGGACGGGCTCGACCCGTGCCTCGGATCGCGTCCCCTCCGGAGACCAGGGAGCAGCGCTCGCGGTCAGCGATGCCGCCCGGAGTGCTGCAGACAGAAGCACGCCGTGAGTGCTCCGGGTCCCGCTGACAATAGTTTTAGGATATTGTGAGACTTCATTCTACCTGCAGAAGAATCAAGGCTCATAATCTATCAAAGCATTCAATAATTGCTTAGACATATTTATAGAATTCCTACTCGCCAAACTAAGTGTTTTAAGTATATTTCCCACACAGAAACTTGTTTCAAGTTCTTCCTCCTAAAATATAGTCTAGCGAGATCATAAAACTCGGCTATTTGTCTTAATGTCTTACCAAAATCATGTATAGAAAATAGTCCAGAATGGGGTGGAAGTACATCATAGTTCTTACATGTTTATATATCCTTAGATGGATTTGCTGATTCTTGGAGCCATGTGATTTGTAGTTGGTTAGAAGGGGGTGGAGTGTATTTAGCATTCCACATTGATATGTCTGTAATTAAATATTGCCCATCTTAATATCATGAGGTTCCTCTGGTAATATGTAACCTTTTTCTTATAGGATATTCCTAACTATAATGATGTCACAGTACAGGAATAATATACACAGTGATGTCACAGTACAGGGATAATACACACAGTGATGTCACAGTACAGGGATAATACACAGTAATGTCACAGTACAGGGATAATACACCCAGTAATGTCACAGTACAGAGATAATACACACAGTGATGTCACAGTACAGGCATAATACACAGTGTTGTCACAGTACAGGGATAATACACAGTGTTGTCACAGTACAGGGATAATACACCCAGTGATGTCACAGTACAGGGATAATACACACAATGATGTCACGGTACAAGGATAATAAATATAACTGTCTATTATGGCAGTTCTGCAGTGCTAACAGTAAAACAAATCATTTTTGTAAGTATTTTCCAGGTTCACTGTATATGAAGACATTAAAAACTGGGCTTTACTGTTTCCCTTCTCATTAAGGAGTGCTGTCCACTTGTTTTAGCAGTCCACTAAGCAGGACCAATGCTCACCCCGGCAAACATAACTCAAAATCAGGTTCATTTGAGACCCTTGAGGACAATGCAGGAAAATATTAGTTCTTGTTGTCCTTATCAATTTTAATTTCAAAATTCAAAAAGGAAATGTCATTGTGAAAAGCCTTAGTCTAGTACTATTTGGACTAGATTCATGTCCATCTTGACTTGTATACACAAGCTATAGGATGGATAGAGATAACCAGCTGTTGCAGAGATACAACTTAGTCTGTCCTGCCAGTCCTACAACAGTCACAAAACCTTTGTCCAAAGTCAAATCATAAAGTGGTATTTCTAGGGCAGACATATAAACAATTCCTTCTTACTTTGCTTTGAAGTTGAAATTAATAAATGAAAGATTGTAGCGATCCAAGAGCCGCCGTCCAGTATTCCTCTTCTCCGACATCTTATAATGATTGCTCTTTGACTCCAAGCCCAGTTGAAAAGCAAAAACATGCAGATTTTTTTTGGCTTCAGCAAATACACAATTAAAATGTCAACTATAACAGCTGATAAGCAAACCAACAGACAAAGCATAGTCCGCCCTCCTAATGCCTTCTGCCCCATCGAACAATGGCCAAAATGTACAGCTAGTGATTGTCACATAGTATTGGAACTGGCCCCATGGCAAATTTTGTGCTAATAACCTCACAAGTCTGGAGGAAATCTGACAATGTATTGTGTCCAGGTCAGCTGGACTATCTAGCATTTACTCCTGTCGAGTAGTACACAGGCTACTACAAGTGTAACCTAAAGGGGATCTGTCAGCTGTATATCATGCTCAGAGCTGCAGACATGCACAGATAGCGGTTAAGGGAGATAAAAAAAAATAGATGTATCTTTTCTGATGGCGTTTTGCAAAGTTATTGTTACGCTATACGCTCCGGCCACACACGCTGGTCGTGAGCGCATGGTCCCCTTACCTTCTGCTGCTGATGGGGCTGGGACTCGCATCGCTGGACATGCCCGCATGCGAGCCCCAGTCCATCACTCTCCAGGTGTTTCTCCTGCCTCTGCCTCCGCCTCTCTGCTCCGGCGTGTGTGTCCCCGTCCCTTAGAGCGTGCGCACATCGGAGCTTTAAGATTTAAAGGGCCAGTATGCTCATTAGTGTAATCCACCTGTGGCTTGTTTATAAATTCCTCCACCCTCCTCAGTTCTCTGCCACCTCTTTGTTGCCTTGTGCCCTAGAGAAAGCGTTCCATTGTATTGCCTTGCCGTGTACCAGATCTCCTGCTTTTGTGACTTGACCTTGCTCCTCTGCCGCCTGCCTACCGAACTCCTGCTACGTCCTGACTACGCTACTGTGCCGCCTGCCCTGACCTTTCTGCTATCCAGACTACGAGTTGCCTCATCCCTCCTGTGCCTCGCATCTTCTCAGCCACCTGTGTGGTCGAGCAATGCCAGGGGTAGCGACCTGGGTGTCGCCTGCAGCTGCAAGCCCATCCTGCTTTGCGGCAGGCTCTGGTGAAAACCAGCGGCACCTTAGACTCCGCTCCCTGGTATGGTCTGAGTCATCTGCCAAACAGGTCCAGCGGATCCACATACACCGTCACATACACTGTCTTCAGAAACTCGAGTGTTACAGTTATTGTCAGGGACCGACCGGGGGACAGGGAGAGTGAGCCCTAAACTGACCCTAAAACCTCTCTCCCTGCCTACTTGCCCATCCTTCCTGAACTAAAGTGCAGGGGCCTAATAAAAACACGTACTAATAATGAGTCGGTCACAAACCAGGAACATAACAGGAACATAGAACTCCAGAGGACACAGATCAGTGAGCAGCACAGGCACACTATATCAGCGGACATGAACAGAGGACTCAGTGGTCGTGAACAGAGGACACTATAGATAAGCGGTCATGAACAGAACTCCAAAGATCTGAATAAAGAACTAAAACATATAGAGTTCAAAACACCAGACAGAAAAACGGATAAGTCTGAACACACTCCAGAACAAAACAGGAATAAGCTTAATCCCCTAGAAAAACCTCCAGTAGACACAGGAATAATAATTCCTTCTGAGTCCTCATGGACAGGTAAACAGGATCTATCGCTAAACAGGAATTATCGGAATCCCAAATAAAACCTCCAGTAGACACGTATTCCCTATGGACAGGTAACAGGGATGCCTAGATAAACAGGATATATTTATAGAACACTGTTCACACTGAACACAAAACAGGAATAATCGCTAACCCTTCTGAACACCTCCAGTAGATGCAGGAATAACAATACCCTCTGAGTCCCCATGGACAGGTAACAGGGATGCCTAAATACACAGGATATAATTATAGAACACTATTCACACTGAACACAAGACAGGAATAGCAATCCCTCCGAACACTCTAACATAGGACACTGTTCACACTGGACACAAGACTGGACACTCCGCTAACAAAGTAGCCATTAATAATAAATCCAAATAGACTACTGGCCAGTGGCACACTCCACAGTGTAGTCAGAATCTGACTAGGAAAACAGAAATATAAAACACAGAACTTCATATTAACGGATACAAGAGAAAACACAGTATGAACAGACACATAGCAAAAAGGACATACAAATCCTAAAACCGACAAAACAAACACAGCTTAAAACCTACTATAAGCATGCCACCTAACCATGGCTAAAATTAGAAAATACAAAGTTCATACTAAAGCAGAGATAGTGGATTAAAGCTCAAACAAAGAGTGTTTCACCAAGAGCTCCATGCAGCATGTCCAGCATCTTAGCTAGTCAGGATATAATGAAGTCATGTTAATAGATAAGTGGGCCCCTGAGGAAGTCACCAAGAGTGACGGAACGCGTGGGGACTTAGGGTTTTTGGGAGATACCCGCTCTCTACATGACAGTGTGACGTATATGTAATTGCTCCTTTGACTACATGATGTGACCTGGGTTATTTGATTAATTTATTGTTGCAGCTGCAGTGTATTTATTGCCATGCATTGTTTATTTAGAAATTGCTTATTTTGCTTGCAGTAAGACCATTACATTTTTTTTACGAGTTTGGACCACTAAAGCTGCTATTTGTGTATCCTATATCATATTGTGTTGGGGCCAGAAGTCACAGGGGGAACATTGTACTTTACTATTGAGATATTTGAAGGGTGTCCTTGTTTGTGGGGGGAGTACCAGATTAAGTCTGGGATCCCTCCCTATGGCTTAAGGTGGTCCGAGATGCTTTGTGGACCTCATTTTAAATGTTTTTATTTACATACGGCTATTTTTTTGTACAATAAAGATTAACTTTGATATATATACACTTTTGGTGTGCTACCACTTTCTGCTTTTTCTTATCTATTTTTGGATATAATGAAGTCAATCACCAGCCCAGAGGCTAGACTGGGCTGATTTTAAATAGACACACCTTAGGAGCTATTGGCTAAAATGCCAAAGGCTATTAACTATTGCCTCATGAGGGAACATAAAACTGTTCACACACAACCAAACCAATAGCTGTGTGTGAACACAGGCCAATACAGACATGACAGTTATAAAATCATGTTTTTCTTTCAAGCTTATGAAAAAGACCACTAGAGGTCCCCATATAATCCAGAATATAATCCTATCCAGCAACAATATCATCTTTGTCCCAGCTAAAGCATAGGCAGCGACAAAGTCCAGGAAGTGAAGAGGAACTAGAACTTCTCTGTTCCGACTCCTGTCCTGTCAATCATAATTCTGTCTGAACACAGAGATGAGGGGTTACAGAGCAGCCTGCAGTGATTGGATGAAGAGTTCCAGCACAGCAGACTCAGGGAGGAAGTGAATGCATGGTGAGTGAGGGCTGGTTCAGTGCATGCCTCTGACACGCCCCTTCCTGAGCAGCGGATATCAGAATGAGTAAGCAGCAGAAAGGAGAGATCTGTGAGCCAAAAACAGAAGCTAAACACATAAAAAAACATGTAAAGCATCTGCATGACCTAGTGAGTAACATATAAAAGCATAATTTTTTATGTGAAATGACAGATACGCTTTAAAGAGAAGCAGCAGTAATTGGCCTGAGGCATTGGTGATCAGCAGATCATTGGCCACTTTAGTTAGGGCAGTTTCCATGGAGTGGTGAGGATGGAAATGTATAGATGAGCCAGGTCCTTTAAAATGGTAGTTCTTCTTTGTAGCTAAGTGATCCCCTCCAATGAATTTGTTAAAAGAGAATTGGAAAATGGGTTTCGCTTACTTTAAAAAGTGAATAAAAAAAAACCCCAAAAAACCTTTTGTATACAAATAGCATTAGTATTCACATTATAAAAAAGACATCCACCGTGTTCTAATAGATCCCAGGTAGAATGATCTGGGCACTTTTGCCTTTCGGCATCCATTGGGTGGGATTACTGAAAGCTGGGCTCTGGAGTATTATAGGTTTTCTGATCGGACCACATTACATGCAATCAATCATCAGAGTCAAACTTTAAAGGCATGCTGACAAAGCATGAAATATACAAAACAAGACTATAAAATATCAATATTCCACATTCAAGCTGCTAAAAATCAGTAATACCCTGGATATACAACACATCATGAGAAGCTTATCTGATTATAAAACTTCAGCCATCTGTGGCCGAAAACAACTTATCCCCTATCCGCAGGACAGGGGATAAGTGTTTGATTGCGGGGGTCCGACCGCTGGGCTCTGCCGCGGCTCTCATGCAGAAGGAGTGCCGGCCGCAGCGTGACGTCGCGGCTGACACACCTTCTACATGTAGTTTTATGGAGAGGCGGGGAGGCCTCTACAATGCTCAGAAGAGAAGGAGCGCCATTGGGCTTTTGGAGAGAAAATTTGTCCGGAAGTGAAGGCCACGTGTGTTTACAAAACCCCCATAGTGCCAGAACAATGGACCCCCCCCCCACATGTGACCCCATTTTGGAAACTGCACCCCTCACAGAATTTTATAAGGGGTGCAGTGAGAATTTAAACCCCACTGGCGTTTGACAGATCTTTGGAAAAGTGGGCTGAGCAAATCAAAAATTACATTTTTCATATGCAAGGGCCACTGTTCCAAAAATCTATCAGACACCTGTGGGGCGTAAATGCTCACTGTGCCCCTTATTACATTATGTAAGGGATGTAGTTTCCAAAATGTGGTCACATGTGGGGGGGGGGGTCATTGTTCTGGCACTATGGGGCCTTTGTAAACACAAGTGGCCTTCAATTCCGGACAAATTTTCTTTCCAAAAGCCCAATGGCGCTCCTTCTCTTCTAAGCATTGTAGTTCGCCCGCAGAGCACTTTACATCCACATATGAGGTATGTTCTGGGTAACACCAGCATTTCAGTTAAAAACTTAATTGAAAACTTGTCAAACACCTGTGGGGTGTTAAGGCTCACTATACCCCTTGTTACGTTCCATGGGGGGTGTAGTTTCCAAAATGGGGTCACATGTGGGTATTTATATTTTTGCATTTATGTCAGAACCGCTGTAAAATCAGCCACTCCTGTGCAAATCACCAATTTAGGCCTCAAATGTACATAGTGCGCTCTCACTCCTGAGCCTTGTTGTGCATCCACAGAGCATTTTACACCCACATATGGGGTATTTCCGTACTCAGGAGAAATTGCGTTACATGCTTTTTTCCTTTTACCTCTTGTGAAAATAAAAAGTATCGGGCAACACTAGCATGTTAGTGTAAAAAATGTTTTTTATTTTACACTAACAGGCTGGTGTAGACCCCAAATTTTCCTTTTCATAAGGGGTAAAAGGAGAAAAAGCCCCCCAAAATTTGTAACGCAATTGCTCCCGAGTACGGAAATACCCCATATGTGGCCGTAAACTGTTTTCTTGAAATATGACAGGGCTCCGAAGTGAGAGAGCGCCATGTGCTTTTGAGGACTAAATTATGGATTGCATAGAATGGACATAGGGGTATTCTACGCAAGTGATTTAAAAACAGGGTGCCTCCAGCTGTTGCTAAATTCCCAGCATACGTGGACAGTCAGTGGAGGCTCCGTTTTGGAAACACTGCCGTACAATATGTTTTTAATTTTTGTTGGGGCAGACAGTGTAAGGGGGTGTATATGTAGTGTTTTACCCTTTATTATGTGTTAGTATAGTGTAGTGTAGTGTTTTTAGGGTACAATCACATGGGCGGGTTTACGGTGAGTTTCCCACTAGGAGTTTGTGCTGTGGTGGAAAATTTGCCGCAGGGGGGGCAAACCTAAAGATGTTGAAAAACTACAACTCCCAACATGCACTGACAGATCGTGCATGCTGGGAGTTGTACTTTTGCAACTGCTGGAGGAACACTGGTTGGAAAATCATCAGTTAGGTTCTGTTATTTAACTGAGTATTGTCAAACCAGTGTGCCTCCAGCTGTTGCAAAACAACAACTCCCAGCATGTACTGATTGACAAAGGCTATGCTCGGAGATGTAGTTATACAACAGCTGGAGGTACGTAACTACAACTCCCAGCATGGCGAGACAGGCGTTTGCTGTGCGTGCATGCTGGGAGTTGTAGTTTTGCAATATCTAGAGGGCTACAGTTTAGAGACCACTGCACAGTGATCTCCAAACTGTAGTCCTCCTGCTGTTGCTAAACTACAAATCCCAGCATTCCCAAACAGCAAACAGCTGTCTGGGCATGCTGGGAGTTGTAGTTTGGCAACATCTGGAGGGCTACAGTTTAGAGACCACTGTATAGTGGTCTCCAAACTGTAGCCCTCCAGATGTTGCTAGGCAACAACTCACCGGCTTCCATAGTCGCAGGATCGCCGCACCAGGGAGAGGATCGCCGGCCGCTGCCGCCGATCATCGCCGGTAAGTGACCTCCACTGCTGCCGGTCACAGGACAGTTCCCCCGTTCTGCCCGGATCTGTGGCGATTCCAGGTCTGAATTGACTCAGGACCCCCCAAGGGTTTTCACAGGGTGCCTGCTGATAGATATTGGCAGTCATCCCGGTCCGGTCCTCGCCCGACACGCGGTGGGGACCGAAATTCCCATGGGCGTACAGGTACGCCCTGGGTCCTTAACCCCTTAAGGACTGAGCCTTTTTTTTCGCAATTCTGACCACCGTCACTTTATGCGTTAATAACTCTAAAATGCTTTTACCGAATATTCTGAGATAGTTTTTTCGTGACATATTCTACTTTATTTTGGTGGTAAATTTTCGCCGTTACTTGCATCCTTTCTTGGTGAAAAATCCCAAAATGTCATGACAATTTTGAAAATTTAGCATTTTTCTAACTTTGAAGCTCTCTACTTGTAAGGAAAATGGATATTCCAAATAAATTTTATTTTTATTCACAAATACAATATGTCCACTTTATGTTGGCATCATAAAATGGACATATTTTTACTTTTTGAAAAAATTAGAGGGCTTCAAAGTAGAGCAGCAATTTTCAAAAATGTCATAAAAATTGCAAAATCTGAAGGAACAGATGTTACAGAACTACAACTCCCAGCATGCCTGGGTGGTGAGAGTTGTAGTTTGGCAACATCTGGAGGGCTACCGTTTGTGCATCACTGTAACAGTGGTCACCAAACTGTGACCCTCCAGATGTTGCAAAACTACAACTCCCAGCATGCTGGGAGTTGCAGTCTGGCCTTCCTAGTGGTTGCCACAGTAAAGATCACATTACTTTCACTTTCATTTCACTTTCACCGTCGACTCCCTACCTGAGCCGTGATCTCAGGTGGATGTCTGCGATGATCGCCGGGCCCCACGCATCTGGTCCTCAGGTAAAGGCCTCCATCTTCTCCCCCCCCCCCCCCCGTTCTGCCCGACATCCAGGGGTGGGCAAAATGGGGGGTTTCCATGGCAACCCCCTGTCCTGCGCTGCCATTGGTCAGAATTCAGTTGTGACTAATGGCAGGGGATAGGAGGAGATCGCAGCACTGCGACCTCACTCCTATCCCTTAGGCTGATCGGCGCTGTCACTGACAACTCCGATCATCCCTATTTTCCGGGTGATCGGGTCACCAGAGATCCGATCAGCCCGGAATTGGAGAAAATCGCATGTCTGAATTGACATGCAATTTTCTCCGATGTGATGTGGGTGATGTGCCGGGGTGCCTGCTGAATGATTTCAGCAGGCATCCCGATCTGGTCCCCAACCGGCTAGCGGCGGGGACCGGAATTCCCATGGGCATATCCATACGCCCTGCATCCTTAAGGACTCGAGATGCAGGGCGTATGGATACGCCCTGCGTTCTTAACAGGTTAAGTACCAGTGCGTCGGGGCGTACTTGTATGCCCTGAGTCCCTAAGTGGTTAAATAGAAAAAGTTTGGAACAACCAGAACTCTCCCAAAAGCTGACCGCCCCACCAAGTTGAGTAATTTGGGGAGAAGGATCTTGGGAAGAGAGATAACCATGAACCCCATAGTGACTCTGGCTGAGCTCCAAAGATCCTGTTTGCCAATGGGAGAGACTTTCAGAAGGTCAACATCACTACAGCCTCCACCAATATGGGCTTTATAGCAAAGTGGCCAGAAAGAAGCATCTCCTCAACAAAGGATGCGTGAAAGCTGCCTGGAGTTAGCAAAAAATAGCACTAAAGTACACTCACAGACTGAAGAGAAACAAGATTCTCTGGCCTGATGAATCCAAAACTCAATTCAATTCAAACATCATGGCTGGAGGAAACCAGGCACTGCTTTTCATGCCATTCCTACAGTTAAGCATAGTGGTGGCAGCATCATGCTGTGGGGATGTTTTTCAGTGGCTAGGACAGGGAAACTGGTCAGAGTTGAAGGAAAGTTGAATGGCACAAAGTAAAGATATATTCTTAATGAAAACAATATTCAGAGTGCTCTAGACCTTTGATTTATCTTCCAACTAGACAATGATGCTAAGAACACAGCCAAGACAACACAAGAGGCTTATGGACTACCTGAGTTGTTCAGCCCTGACTTGAACCACATTGAACATCTCTAGAGAGATTTGAAAATGTCTTCCACTGACAATCCTTATCTTACCTGACAGAGCTTGAGATGATCTGCTGAGAAGAATGCCCGAAAATCTCTAAGAAGACTGGAGGCTGTAATCGCTGCGAAGTGGGCTTTAACTATGTACAGTATACCTATGATGAAAATTACAGTTGGAGAACTTGCACAATTGGTGGCTGACTACTTTTTTGCCCCACTGTATATTGAATACTTGCAATGTACTATTATAGTTTTTTCTCAATAAATCATGAAATATTTTTAACATTCTGATTTTACTTTATTATTATGGGGTAATGAGTGCAGAATGATGGGAGAAAGCATGTTTTTTTTTCTTATTTCAGCACAAATCCGCAACATAATAAAATGTGAAAAAGTAAAAGGGTGTAAAGACTTTACAAAAGCAAGATTTATATATATATATATACAGTACAGACCAAAAGTTTGGACACACCTTCTCATTCAGAGTTTTCTTTATTTTCATGAATATGAAAATTGTAGATTCACATTGAAGGCATCAAAACTATGAATTAACACATGTGGAATTATATACATAACAAAAAAGTGTGAAACAACTGAAAATATGTCATATTCTAGGTTCTTCAAAGTAGCCACCTTTTGCTTTGATTACTGCTTTGCACACTCTTGGCATTCTCTTGTTGAGCTTCATGGGGTAGTCACCTGAAATGGTTTTCATTTCACAGGTGTGCTGGTGTGGAGGATGAGGTGTGATGGTGTGGGGGTGCTTTGCTGGTGACACTGTTGGGGATTTATTCAAAATTGAAGGCAGACTGAACCAACATGGCTACCACAGCATCTTGCAGAGGCATGCTATTCCATCTGGTTTGCGTTTAGTTGGACCATCATTTATTTTTCAACAGGGCAATGACCCCAAACACACCTCCAGGCTGTGTAAGGGCTATTTGACCAAGAAGGAGAGTGATGGGGTGCTGTGCCAGATGACCTGGCCTCCACAGTCACCGGACCTGAACCTAATCGAGATGGTTTGGGGTGAGCTGGACCGCAGAGTGAAGGCAAAAAGGGCCAACAAGTGCTAAGCATCTCTGGGAACTCCTTCAAGACTGTTGGAAGACCATTTCAGGTGACTACTGTTACGCCGAGCGCTCCGGGTCCCCGCTCCTCCCCGGAGCGCTCGCTACACTCTCGCTACTGCAGCGCTCCGGTCAGATCCACTGACCCGGTGCGCTGCGATACCGCCTCCAGCCGGGATGCGATTCGCGATGCGGGTGGCGCCCGCTCGCGATGCGCACCCCGGCTCCCGTACCTGACTCGCTCTCCGTCGGTCCTGTCCCGGCGCGCGCGGCCCCGCTCCCTAGGGCGCGCGCGCGCCGGGTCTCTGCGATTTAAAGGGCCACTGCGCCGCTGATTGGCGCAAGTGGTTCTAATCAGTGTGTTCACCTGTGCACTCCCTATGTATACCTCACTTCCCCTGCACTCCCTCGCCGGATCTTGTTGCCATTGTGCCAGTGAAAGCGTTTCCTTGTGTGTTCCTAGCCTGTGTTCCAGACCTCCTGCCGTTGCCCCTGACTACGATCCTTGCTGCCTGCCCCGACCTTCTGCCACGTCCGACCTTGCTTCTGCCTACTCCCTTGTACCGCGCCTATCTTCAGCAGTCAGAGAGGTTGAGCCGTTGCTAGTGGATACGACCTGGTCACTACCGCCGCAGCAAGACCATCCCGCTTTGCGGCGGGCTCTGGTGAAAACCAGTAGTGACTTAGAACCGGTCCACTAGCACGGTCCACGCCAATCCCTCTCTGGCACAGAGGATCCACCTCCTGCCAGCCGGCATCGTGACAACTACCTCTTGAAGCTCCTCAAGAGAATGCCAAGAGTGTGCAAAGCAGTAATCAAAGCAAAAGGTGGCTACTTTGAAGAACCTAGAATATGACACATTTTCAGTTGTTTCACACTTTTTTGTTATGTATATAATTCCACATGTGTTAATTCATAGTTTTGATGCCTTCAGTGTGAATCTACAATTTTCATAGTCATGAAAATAAAGAAAACTCTGAATGAGAAGGTGTTTCCAAACTTTTGGTCTGTACTGTGTGTATATATATATATATATATATATATATATATATATATGCACACCTCTGATCTCTATATAAGAAGATGAAGAAATTAATTAGTATAGTATTTTGGACCCTAAAGTGACATGATGATGTTGTTACTTCTCCTTCAGAATATGCTTTAAGGACATAAAGTGAATATTGAACTGTACTATGTGGTGTCTATACTGTGCAGCAATATCTTACACTATTTTAAAATTGTCTTTACCAAGTTATGAAGTGCAGCATTAGACATAAAGTACTTCTTGCATTATAATACCTTCTCACATAGTGTATAATAATGGCTGCATACTGTCACTTGTAGACTCTTTATACTATTGTAAGTATTAACATCAAGTCCCCTAAGGTGCAGTAAATAAGCCTAGATTAAAGACGAAATAACATTTCAATGGCACTTCATCATAGGATGTTCCCTTCTTATGTAGGTGTCTGGTGCTCCTTCATTCGCTGTACACGCGGTGGGTTGGTGTGATTACTGTGTACATTATGTTGAAGACAAGGAATCAGTAGGGATGAGGAGGAGAGATATTTTTTTTTTGTTGTTGCTCTGCAGTATGCTTTTATTAACAGTATGCCGCTATTAAAATTCAATATGACATTTGGAGATATATGGAGAATGTGAGGCACACATAGCTAGCTACTTGATCACACTTATTGTTCAGGAGAAATGTGGATATGTTGGGCCTAACATGATATACTGTAATGCCTTCCTGACATTTGACATACATGTTGGAAGGAAGTATGGACTGTACATATTGGGTGATGGCAGTATTACAGATGACTATGATCCCAATTTCTAAACTTCTAAATCCCAAGGAGTTCATCAGAGCTTCACGGGTTGCCATTAGAGTCTTCTTTCATTCCTCCATTTGGACATCACAAAGCTAGTGGATGTTAGAGACCTTGAACTCCCTGACTTTGCGCTTGAGAATGCCCCGCAGATGTCCAATAGAGTTTAGATCTGAAGACATGCTTGGTCAGTGCAACACCTTTACCCCCAGCTTCTTTACCAAGACAGTGATGATCTTGAAGGTGCGTTTGGGGTCATTATCAAGTGGGAATACTGCTCTGCGGCCCAGTCTCCGAAGGGAGGAGATCATGCTCTGCTTCAGTATGTCACAGTACATGTTGGCATTCATGGTTCCCTCAGTGAACTGAAGCTCCTCAGTGCCAGCAGCACTCTCTCTGTCATTCTTGACTGTAGGCAAGACATACTTGTCTTAGTACAAGTAACTTGGTTGCCGCCATTCACTCTTGACACCATCTGAAACAAATACGTCTATCTTGGTCTCTTGGAAGCACAGGACATGGTTCCAGTAATTCATGTCTTTAGTCTGCTTGTCTTCAGCAAACTGTTTGCAGGCTTTATTGCAACATCTTTAGAAGAAGTTTCCTTCTCATGACTGCTATGCTTACCAATTTGATGCAGTTTGTGGCGTATGGTCTGAACACTGACAGGCTCACACCACCCCCCACCCTTCAACCTCTCCAGCAATGTTGGTGTGATAGAGGGGTTTGATGCAGGGCAGATAGAATTACCCTAGGTGCAGATGACATTAACCTCTTGTATTTGTGACGACAGGGCCTGGTATAGCCTATAATCACCGAAGGTATACCGCTGGATCCTGGGCTAGGCAGACAGGCAATAAAGACTGACGCCAAGTTACCGACAATGGTAGCTTTACTGAGAGTAGACAGTTGGTAAAGGCTATACAGTTCAGCCAGGGCCCAAGGAGGTGGCCAGTGACACAGAGACCTTAAGGGCTTGCTGGGACTTGTAGTAGAACTGAACAATTAAATGCTGACCACACTGACTTGACAGATGACAGGGACTGACTTGACTTGACTCATAAAGCTGTGACTTACTTGAATTGATGGTGGCTGCAGGACTTGACTTTGAGGCCTCTAAAACTCTGGACACACACACTAGGCGACTGCACTGGACCTCAGCTAAGACTTGTATGGAAAAGAGAAAGAGCTAGCTCCATCCAGGGCTTATAAGGGGGAGACTAGCAGGGAGGCCATAGGTCACTCTTGGGGTCACCTGGTTACTTATACCTCCTGGGTAATGATCACATGTCATAACTCTTAAAGATACAACAGATTTTATAATACAATACACTGCAGAACATATGTACTGGGGGGAAACAGGTGAGGGGACACAACATTAAATACTTTATACAGGATGAGCACTCACTACTTTACATTGTAGCAGTGTGAAATGTCTTTAGTGTTGTCAGATATAAAACTATAATAAAATATTTACAAAATGGTAAAGCCATATTGGGCTGGGCTTCTACATCCAGGAGTGTCATGCTGTCTCTATTGTACCTTCACTGACTCTAATATCTCCTGACATCAGTAAAAAAAAAAAACTTCAGGTACCATAGCAGCCATCACAATGGGGAAAGTAAAGAAAAGCAGCTTCTCAAATACATTGATACTATATATGAATACACTATCATAATTGTGAAAGTTTAAACTCTTTAAATCCTACCAAAGTGGCCTGAACCTTGACTTTGATTGTCCTTTATGCAGCCTGTGTAGAAGTGAATGATTTGGCTTCATATTCCGTGGGTGGATCACACATACAATTTGCATGCCATTTCCATGCTATCCCCCCTGGGCGGCAGGGTTGTGTGCGCTGACATTTACACTATACTTCTGCAGTGTTTGCAGAATATATCGGACAATTTGCTATAAAAACTGAGCTGACATCTGACCTCCAGCTCAGCAGCAAATTCACACTGGCGAGTCCTGTGGTGCAGACCAGTTGGATTCCCACATCTAGATATCTGTATTATACAAGCTGTGCTAGTGTATGGTTGTCTTAATAGCAAGATTGGGACAAATAGATGCAAAAGAACACAGTGTAATGTAACATAAGGCATAATAGGTGGCCAGTCCTTAGAGAAGACACATTCATATAGTTGGTAACATTTGTAACTTTCTCCTATGGAAACATTGCCTCTAAGCTAGTGAATCATGCAGGTGACAAATATAGCTATTCTGCAGACCTTGGGGCTGTATAGTCTTTGTGATGTATAATCAATGTAACTATGGCTTTTAAGTGTCAAAATGGCCATTATTGTACAGATTAAATGAAAAATTGATCTAAAAGCTGAGTAAGTATATTACATTATCAATCCTCTACTGATTCTGAGTTACATCCTGTATAATACCCCAGAGCTGTACTCACTATTCTGCTGGTGAGGTCACTGTGTACATACATTACATTACTTATCCTCTACTGATCCTGAGTTACATCCTGTATAATACCCCAGAGCTGTACTCACTATTCTGCTGGTGAGGTCACTGTGTACATACATTACATTACTTATCCTCTACTGATCCTGAGTTACATCCTGTATAATACCCCAGAGCTGCACTCACTATTCTGCTGGTGGAGTCACTGGGTACATACATTATATTATCAATCCTCTACTGATCCTGAGTTACCTCCTGTATAATACCCCAGAGCTGCACTCACTATTCTGCTGGTGAGGTCACTGTGTACATAAATTACATTACTTATCCTCTACTGATCCTGAGTTACATCCTGTATTATACCTCAGAGCTGCACTCACTATTCTGCTGGTGGAGTCACTGTGTTCATACATTACATTACTTATCCTGTACTGATCCTGAGTTATATCCTGTTTTATACTCCAGAGCTGTACTCACTATTCTGTTGGTGAGGTCACTGTGTACATACATTACATTACTTATCCTGTACTGATCCTGAGTTATATCCTGTATTATACTCCAGAGCTGTACTCACTATTCTGCTGGTGAGGTCACTGTGTACATACATTACATTACTTATTGTTACGCCGAGTGCTCCGGGTCCCTGCTCCTCCCCGGAGCGCTCGCGGCGTTCTCCTTCCTGCAGCGCCCCAGTCAGACCCGCTGAACCGGTCCACCGGTACGGTCCACGCCAATCCCTCACTGACTCAGAGGATCCACCACCATCCTGCCGAATCCCGACAGTAGATCCGGCCATGGATCCCGCTGTTACGCCGAGCGCTCCGGGTCCCCGCTCCTCCCCGGAGCGCTCGCAGCATCCTCTCATTCGCAGCGCCCCGGTCAGACCTGCCGACCGGGTGCGCTGCAATATCACTCCCAGCCGGGATGCGATTCGCGATGCGGGAGGCGCCCGCTCGCGATGCGCATCCCGGCTCCCGTACCTGACCCGTTCCCCGTCTGTCTTGTCCCGGCGGGCGCGGCCCCGCTCCTTAGGGCGCACGCGCGCCGGGTCTCTGCAATTTAAAGGGCCACTGCGCCACTGATTGGCGCAGCAGGCTTAATCAGTATGTTCACCTGTGCACTCCCTACTTATACCTCACTTCCCCTGCACTCCCTCGCCGGATCTTGTTGCCATTGTGCCAGTGAAAGCGTTCCCTTGTGTGTTCCTAGCCTGTGTTCCAGACCTCCTGCCGTTGCCCCTGACTACGATCCTTGCTGCCTGCCCTGACCTTCTGCTACGTCCGACCTTGCTCTTGTCTACTCCCTTGTACCGCGCTTATCTTCAGCAGTCAGAGAGGTTGAGCCGTTGCTGGTGGATACTACCTGGTTGCTACCACCGCTGCAAGACCATCCCGCTTTGCGGCGGGCTCTGGTGAATACCAGTAGCAACTTAGAACCGGTTCACCAACACGGTCCACGCCAATCCCTCTCTGGCACAGAGGATCCACCTCCAGCCAGCCGAATCATGACACCCGCTGAGGTGCCGCTGCCAAGTCTCGCTGACCTATCCCAACAGATCGCCCAACAAGGACAGCAGCTGTTGCAGTTCTCCGCCATGCTACAGCAACTTCTGCCACAGCTACAGCAACCATCTCCTCCGCCAGCTCCTGCACCTCCTCCGCAGCGAGTGGCCGCTCTTAGCCTCCGCCTGTCCCTGCCGGAAAACTCTGCCTTGGTTTCCTGTCTCAATGTTCCCTACACTTGGAGATGATGTCGGACCAATTTCCCACAGAACGGTCTAAGGTGGCTTTCGTGGTTAGTCTCCTGTCTGGAAAGGCCTTGTCATGGGCCACACCGCTCTGGGACCGCAATGATCCTTTCACTGCCACTGTCCAGTCCTTCTTCGCTGAAGTTCGTAGTGTCTTTGAGGAGCCAGCCCGGGCCTCCTCTGCCGAGACTGCTTTGCTGAACCTAGTCCAAGGAAGTTCTTCCGTAGGCGAATACGCCATCCAGTTTCATACCCTCGCCTCAGAGCTATCCTGGAACAATGAGGCCCTCTGCGCGACCTTCAAGAAAGGCTTATCCAGCAACATCAAAGATGTACTGGCCGCACAAGAAATTCCTGCTAACCTGTATGAACTTATCCATTTGGCCACCCGCATCGACATGCGTTTTTCTGAAAGACACCAGGAGCTCTACCAGGAAAAGGACCTTGATCTCTGGGCACCTCTCTCCCAGAATCCTTTGCAATCTACCCCTGTGCCTCCCGCCAATGCAAGTGGATCGGTCTCGCCTGACCCATGAAGAGAATTCTGCTTCTCCACGTCTCACTGTGCCTGTGCGGATTTCTGCTTCCGCCAACTCCTCCTTCTCAGCTGTGGCCTTCTTGGACTCTGGTTCTGCAGGAAATTTTATTTTGGCCTCTTTTGTTAATAGGTTCAGCATCCCAGTAACCCGTCTCGTCAAACCACTCTCTATCTCTTCTGTTAACTGAGAAAAATTGGACTGCACTGTGCGCTACCGCACTGAACCCCTGCCCATGAGCATTGGACTTCACCATGAAAAAATTTAAATTTTCGTTCTGCCTAACTGCACCTCTGAAGTTCTTCTCGGCCTGCCGTGGCTCCAACGTCATCCTTCCACCCTCGACTGGACCACCGGGGAGATCAAAAATTGGGGTTCTTCTTGTCACAAACGATGCCTCACATCTGCTCCCACTTGTCTAACCCTTGAGGTTCCACCTTTACCGAGCCCTCCCAAGGCTTACCAGGGCTTTTCTGATCGTTTCTGCAAAAAGCAAGCAGAGATCTTACCTCCTCATAGCCTCCTTCCTGGTACCACTCTGCCCCGTGGCAAGCTTCACCCTCTGCCCCCCCTCCCCATTCCCACTTCTTCTGAAGTTCCTGCCGTAGATGAAGTAACCCAGGAGTTCTCCGTTATCTGGAAGGAGGCTCAAGAGTCGCTCCCACTGGCCTCGTCTCGTATGAAGAGACAAGCAGATAAAAAGAGGGGGAGACCTAAGGGGGGGGGAGGTACTGTTACGCCAAGCGCTACGGGTCCCTGCTCCTCCCCGGAGCATTCGTGGTATTCTCCTCTCTGCAGCGCCCCAGTCAGACCCGCTGACTGGGAGCGCTGCACTGTCACTGCCGGCGGGGATGCGATCCGCGTATCGGGACGCGCCCGCTCGAGGGTCGCATCCCAATCTACTCACCTGTCCTGTTCCCCGGCTGTCACGTCCTGGCACGCGCGGCTCCGCTCTCTAGGGCACGCGCGTGACGGCTCTCTAAGATTTAAAGGGCCAGTGCACCACTAATTGGTGCCTGGCCCAATCAGTGTTAATTAACTCCTACCTGCTCCTTGCTTATAAAAACCCACTTCCCCTTCCTGTCCTTGCCGGATCTCGTTGCCTTGTGCCAGTGAAAGCGTTTTTGTGTATGTTCCTAGCCTGTGTTCCAGACCTTCTGCTGTTGCCCCTGACTACGACCCTTGCTGCCTGCCCTGACCTTCTGCTACGTCAGACCTTGCTCTTGCCTTGTCCTTCTGTACCACGCCAGTCTCAGCAGTCAGTGAGGTTGAGCCGCTACTGGTGGACACGACCTGGTTGCTACCGCCGCAGCAAGACCATCCCGCTTTGTGGCGGGCTCTGGCGATTACCAGTAGCAACTTAGAACCGGTCCACTGGTACGGTCCACGCCAATCCCTCACTGACACAGAAGATCCACCACCAGCCTGCCGAATCCTGTACTGATCCTGAGTTATAGCCTGTATTATACTCCAGAGCTGTACTCACTATTCTGCTGGTGTGGTCACTGTGTACATACATTACATTACTTATCCTGTACTGATCCTGAGTTATATCCTGTATTATACTCCAGAGCTGTACTCTCTATTCTGATGGTGAGGTCACTGTGTACATACATTACATTACTTATCCTGTACTGATCCTGAGTTATATATCAGACAGGAGGCTCATATCTTATGCATTAACCTTTCTTTATTAATGCCCATAGCAGAAAAACTTCTTCATATTTTATGTAATTCAAACAGAAAAACTTTCTTTCCATAAAATGGTAGAAAAGGAAAAACTACAACTCCCAGCAGCCCTTGCAACTGTGGTAGCCACTCCTAGCCAAGTGGCTCCTATATAAAGGGCTGCACTGGTACAACCCCCCCCCCTCTTTCTTTCTGCTCATGGCAGAGATAAGAGAAGTATTACTCTATAGTATTTTGACATATAACTGTGTAGAGAGTCATAGGATTGGCGCTTCTGCTATAATAAGCATATTCGCTTATTCTCTCTCATCATTTTCACGTTTCTTGCTTTCTTACCATATTCTTTTATGTGTTTACACATTATTACTCTATCCTTTCACTCTGACCTATTTCTTTCTATATATTCTTCCTTATAAGCGCGGTGCTATTTCCCCCTGCGCTGTTCTCCGTTTTTTTCCACCTGTACTTATACATTCTGCCTACCTGTATAGGCGCCATTTTCTTTCTCCTTCTTCTTCCCTTCTTCCCGTGAGTGCGCTTGTCTGTGAATAGAAGGGGGGGGGGGGGGCGTGCCTCCTACGAGGCGCGACCGCTTGACCAATCAGGGTAATCTCGGCGCTGTTACCACGAGATTATGGCTACAGGTCTGTTAATAGTTACCTCCTCTTCCCCGCATCGTCAGTCTGCTGCCGAGCGGTGAGGAAAGCAGTATACTATACATTGTAGGCATATATTGTAGGTATATATTTCTATATATACTATAGTTCATTGCTATAGTTAGCGCTGCCCTATTAGTCCTTTTACCCTACTTTAAAGTCATATCAGGTTCTCTGTACAGAGCACTCATAGCAAGAGTGGTCTGTATCGCTGTTAGAGTTCCTCCTTAAGAACTATTCTGCATACTGCAACATAAGAGTTCCCCTTTATAATGGCAGAGGAAGCTAATACCAACCTTCCCCACAGTGAGGTGTCAGGTCCAGGATTAACCCCTGAGACCCCTCAACTACTCACTGCTGCCCAAATACAAGATCTCATAAGTAGATCAGTTCAAGCAGCATTGGCATCTTTTATTAACCCTTCTGCTGCTGAACCTGAGATTGTAAAAAAGGGCAAAGCCCCTTATAAATGTAGACACTTGAATGCCTACTCCGACTCCCCGGCAGGGGAAGTAGAATTAATGCATGAGGCAGGACCCTCCACGGCCTGCCGACCCCAGTCATCCTGATAATGAGCGACCCTTGGTTCCCAAGGAGATATCCCAAAAGAAATTTAGACCCGCCAGGCGGGCTAAGCCGGACTGCTTCAATGACGAGTCGGACGACGAATCATCGGAAGGGTCCACTGACTCTGATTCTGAACATGAGGAGGCTGGGCTTATGGATACTTGTAAAGAAGCCAATCCGGATTTACCATCTGAAGCTATTTTGGACTCCTTAGGGGAGCCATTTTTTTTAATCCGGAGGATATTTCCCATCCCAGATCAGGGGACTGGGCACCACTCCCACAAGTGTCTCAGTACGTAGAATATTGGACACGGAGAATTCTAGATAGAACAAATAGGAATAAGTTGAGGGCGGAATGCCCCAGACCGTTCATTCCTAAAAAGGTTGCCACTACACCTGATTGACCCGGTGCTTCTCAAATATTTAACTAAATCGGGCAAATATGCTAAAAAAAGGCATTGAATGCTCATTTAAAACGATACAAGATCGTATTCTTGATCTACCAAGATCTTAAACTTGTCAGAGCAGGCAGCCGCCACGGAAGGATCAGTGGACTTAGTCCAATTAAGGGGATGGGCACAGCGTGCCATTTGTCTACTAGGGTCGGCCAACACGACCTGCGCTATTGAACGTCGCAAGTCGATTTTAATGAGGCTGAATCCGCAACTCTCACATTTGGTGGAATCGGAACCAGGCCCCTCAGCAGAAGGTCTCCTGTTTGGCGACGACCTGATGAAGAATATTAACAGGTTCGTGGGGCTCTTTAATAGCCTTGATAAGGCCCAAACCTCCCTAAAATAGTCCGGTACCGGGACTTAGGTTTTTAACAAGACCGGCAGAGGAAGAGGCCAATCTGCCGGCCGGGGCAATTATTACAGGGCCTACCCTAGAGCATCCGCTCAATCTTACTCGCCCGTGCAGAAGCAGTACTCCGTTCCAGTGGCACAACCGGCCCCATTTTTCCCTCCTCGAGGACGCCCATGGAGAAGGCGTGGTGGCAGAGGATTTCCCCGATCCCGTCAGCCCACCAGTGAGTATGTTAATGAACTACCATACACACATACCTGTAGGGGGCAGGCTGGGACATTTTATCCACGTCTGGTCCACGATTACAGCAGACGCTTGGATACTAACTGCAGTAGCGGGCTATCACATAGATTTTATCTCAGAACCGGTCATGAACATCAGACCGCATCCCATTTATTTTTCAGCTCCAAATGTACGCCTCATAGACATAGAACTAGAAGAACTCATATCAAAACAGGCGGTAGTAGAAGTCGACCCCTTATCACCTGGGTTTGTAAGCAACCTCTTCTTAGTAAAGAAGAAAGATGGGGGTTACCGACCGGTGATAAATTTAAGGCAATTAAACCAACATGTGACTTATCGTCACTTCAAAATGTAGGGAATACACCTATTGCGAGACCTTCTGATTCCGGGAGATTGGCTAGTCAAAATAGACCTAAAAGATGCGTACCTAACGGTACCCATGCATCCTTCCTCCCCAAATTTTCTAAGATTTCTATGGAAGGACCGAATGTGGCAATTTACTTGCCTCCCTTTCAGTCTATCATCAACTCCATGGTGCTTCACCAAAATAATGAAGCCTGTGGTGGCCGCGTTACGATGCAGAGGGGTGCGCCTGATAATATATCTGGACGACCTGCTAATTATGGCACGTTCCAGAGCACAGGCCAACCTGCACAAACGATGGACAGTGACTTTATTAGAGGAACTAGGTTTCCTCATCAATCACAAAAAGTTAGTACTCTCCCCAGCTCAGGAGATGGAGTTTTTGGGGTTCTTAGTGGACACCAAACAAGCGGTGCTACGATTACCCAAGTCCAAACTGGCCTTGATTCGCAAAGAAATCAGCCCAGTTTTGTGGAAAGGCCGAGTTTCGTTGAGAGTTATCTCACGCATAGTCGGTCTGCTAGCGGCCTCCATTCAAGCAATCTTCCCAGCTCCACTGCATTATCGGGCTCTGCAACGCCTCAAACCCTCTACTTACGGCAGGGTCTGCGTTACGCGGACGAAGTCACTCTTTGTCCGGAAGCGAAGGAAGAGTTGTGGTGGTGGCTTTGGCATGCCGTCAAATGCCGTCCATTAGCGGAATATATTCCAGGTGTGTCCAATTGCGTGGCAGACTGGATTTCCCGATACCTGAATGATTCCAGCGACTGGACGCTGGAACGATCCGTGTTTCTAGCATTACAGGAGCTTTGGGGTCCGTTCCACACGGATCGTTTCGCCTCACGACTCAACCGGCAATTACTCTGCTTTTACAGCTGGAGGCCAGACCCAGAGGCAGTAGCAGTGGACGAATTTCGCCAAACTTGTCCGAAGGGGACGCATTATGCGTTTCTCCCCTTTCCAATGATCACCAGGCTTCTCCTTAACATAGTCAATCAGAGGGCGAGGATTGTTCTGGTCCCTCCTTTGTGGCCGACACAACCGTGGTTCCCTCTGATTCTAGGGATGTCGATCGACTATGCCAGACTCCTTCCCCACTCACCACACCTTTTGACGAATCCGA